>NC_071511.1:10662500-11287500 GCF_027887155.1 Malaclemys terrapin pileata
CTATAGTCTTTTTAAAAAACTCACTTTCCACTACATCCCACCTGATCCACACCTAGGTCATCTCATCTGGAATATTTAACCCTGATCCATCTCCATCCCACATTCCTGGCATTTCACGGCTCTTCATTCCACTCTACTCAAGATGCCTCTGCTAAAAATCTCATCTTCTTCCACTGTCCTGCCCCACCCGTTCCAGAACTCCTCTGGTGGCTTCTCTCTCCTTCTACATCAAGAGAAGTCGCCTCCTCCCCAAAGTCCATTTTTCTAATGGTTGGGGTGGGGGACCTGTTGTGCTGATCTCATCAAACATTTCTCCACAGCTTATCTATGAACCATTGTTCTACAAAATGTATTTATCTGAAAGATTCTAAGGTCTTTGGCACAGGGACAATGCAAAAAACACCCACCAACCCACAGGTACCAGGTACACTGAGTTCAGCAAAGTAAGGGGGGGGGGGAAATCAATAATCCAGATAGCTGCAAACAAGAAAGGAAACAGCAAGTGACCATGCAGGGGCTGTTTCAGAGATTCAACATTAGCTCAAAAAGCCAGCGCATCTGCATTTCAGTAGGCAGCAGGAGAGATGGAGAGAGGATCTCTGAACAGTATCCCTGTAACTGGGTTAGCTGCCTCCTGAGTGCCATCTCACAGCCAAAGGTGGCACTGCAGCACCCTGCCTTGATTTCCTCTCTTGGGATCCTGAAACTGTACACACAAGAGGCTTCCATGAGTCCAACAGCCACTTCTTGGAGTGTTTTTGTTAACAAAAGTCCAAAATTAATATAAAGTCTAACTCAAATTGGGCATAGCCCCTCCTCTCTGAGGTGTTCTCTCCTTGCTCTCAGAACAGCTGGAAAAGATGCAAGGCTCAGCCTGCCTTCTTCAAGACAAAAAAATAAACTTCCAGCCAGGGCTTTCTACTCAACCACAACTCCCAGGGGTCCCAGATGGAGTCTTCCTTCCTCATGGACAACTGCAGGAGACTCTCCCATCCAGGAGCTTCCCAGCTGTCCACAGGCCTCTATTTTTCTTAGAACCCTCTCCCCAAAGAGGCCTGTTTTAGTCACATGACAGGGTCATGGGACTTAATTCATTCTCTCCTCCTTGGGAGGTAAATCTGCTGTGACAGAGTGGGCTGAAGGGACAGCCAACCTGTGGACAGCAGTTAAGCATATATGCAGAGAGGTGAAATTCACTCTAGTGTGGCGAGACCCCGTAGCTCCGAGTTCTCCAGACGCAAGGAGGAGGGCAGCCTCCCCGGAGGAAGGAGCTGAGGGGGTTGGCTCACAGAAAGGGCTAACTGGAGCCATGTGCTTGTAGACCCAGTGGCCTGCCCTCGTGCTCTGAGTGTGTAGAGACTTTGCAGGATCAGGGTGAGAGCGACTGGGCAAACTCATACAGGCAGAGCCAGAAACTCAACCCAGCTCTCATGAGCCTTAACCACGAGGCTGGCCTGCCTCTCTTGACCTAGCTGCTGCTTTCAGAGTAGCAGCCGTGTTAGTCTGTATCCGCAAAAAGAACAGGAGTACTTGTGGCACCTTAGAGACTAACCAATTTATTAGAGCATAAGCTTTCGTGGGCTACAGCCCACTTCTTCGGATGCAAGAAGTGGGCTGTAGTCCACGAAAGCTTATGCTCTAATAAATGTGTTAGTCTCTAAGGTGCCACAAGTACTCCTGTTCTTTTAGCTGCTGCTTGTTCATGTTGTATGGAATGCATCTTACAAGCAAGACTATATTAAGCTATTCGATTCTTTTTGAAATGTGCACATCAAATGTTCCTGTCATAAAACATACAGGGATATTCAACACAGTGGAGCTAACGCAGTTGTTCGAACCTTAACTTTCAGGCTGTTTTTTATTTTATTTTAACTGCTCAGTCTTAATGCTACATTAAGAGAGTGATTTTTTTTTTCCAGTTGACACAATTAAGCTTCTCCGCAGTTGTTCAGGATAAAGGTGCATTAGAGATCAAAGTCTGGCAGCTAAGTTTTTCTTTGTCAGCTGGAAGAACACAAACAGAAAACTGTGCAAGTGTAGATTCATTTACAGAAACCACATTTAAGGTGAAAAATCTTTTTAGCTTCAATAACTAGATTCTTAACAGATGTTGCAATCAAATACTGGTGTACCCTTTTCCAACTAAAAGCCCTGTGCTACACAGTACACTGTAGCATAGCTGTATTTAATCACCACACTTTTCTCTCATAATACACATCTCTAAAATGTTTGAGTCCTAGGGAAAAAAAATACAGAACTGATTTCATTTATAATACATTTAAAGGCAACTTTGAACCAGAAGCTGTTAAGAGTGGGCTTGTCATAAAAGCTCCTAACTACAGCTTTTTCAAATCCTTCTTTGCCTCCCCATGGGCCCAGCTCTGGAAGTTGGAGTCAAAGAGCGCAGGCTCACAGCAGAACATCATCCCCCATTAAATATGTAGCCAGAGGGCTGACTGGAGGAGTTGTCCATAGAGAAGGGAAAGAAGCAGTAATAAGGACAAGTTTCTGTATGAGTTGTGACATGTTTATTTCGACACATCTCCTGTAAATAAGTACAGGTCTCTAGACCGGCAAGTCCAGGAGAAGAAAAGTTGACACGACAAGTAGTGGGCAGTAGGTAATGATATATTTTTGCCCATGGTTAGAGATGAATAATTGGTCTGAAGAAGTCATTACAGATTAATATTATGGGAAGCTGGTTTAATCTCAGCATCCATGTATTATGAGTGATGAATTCCCAGTCAACTTGTCAAATACTGAATAATTAAATATCCCAGATTCTGATTCTCTGCCATGATGCTGCTTTCAGGTTTATTCAGTGCAAGACAGAGGCCTTAAAAAACAGAAGAATTCAGCTACATGGCATACGGAGAACACTGCTGCATAGGAAGCTTCAAGCTATGAGCAACAGACACAAAGATAACCAAGATCATCGCTGCATGGTTTCCAGGCCTTGATATTTGGGGGGGGGGGGGTTGGGAGGAGCTGGACCTTTGCTATTCTTGCCTATATGTAGGTACTGGTAGAAGAGCCCTAGCAAATACAATGGTTGCACAGCCTGACAAGCAATCTCAGACTGCAAAGTATCAGCGAGGGTGGAAATATATTTTTAAGCCTCTCCGTGCCTACTCCATCGTGAAGAGACCTGGATTTGTTCCAACCGTCTCTGCTGGCATGAAGTAGCACCCAAGGCTGCTCTTCTCTAACTAAGAGAGAGGCAGCTGTGGTGCAACAAGTTGAGTTATACTTCCATATATACAGATCCCTTCCCTTGGTTTCTCTAGTTAATTCTGTCTCTTGTTGCCACCTAGGAAGTCAAGTAGTAGATTTCAGCAGTTTACAGACCTGATTCTGAGAAGAGAGGCGAATGTGCAGCTCCTAAGGACGTCAGACTAGGTTGTGTTTTGTGAGAAGTCTAGCCCAGCTTTGAAGAAACCCCTAACATGCTGTGGTTGGACAGTGGGACCATTGGTACAGTCCTGAGACTTAGGGCTTCTCTTGGAGTTTGTGATGGATTTCATTTCATGACTGGCAGACAATAAGCTGTTCCAGTTTGCATAAATCTTGGTGCCAGCTGATTTTTATAGTCTAACTGATCACCAAGGCCTGGTCTACATTCTAGCTTTACATTGGTATTGCTACATTGCTCAGGAGTGTGAAAAATCCACACCCAAGAGATGTAGCTATACCAACCTAACCCCCAGTGCAGACAGCACTAGGTCGACTGAAGAATTCTTCCATCAGCCTAGCTACTGCTCCCTGGGAAATGATTACCTATGCTGACAGGAGATTCCCTTCTGTCAGGGTAGGTAGTGTCGACACTGTAGCTTTTTATGGATACAAAAGCCCTAAGTCCTCCCATAATAGGCTATAGTTGTAGGGAGTCAGAGAGTTCTTCATAAAGCCAACCTCGGGAGGGGTTGTAGCCTTGCCAAATATTGCACAGCGCCAAGTATGTTAGAATATTTGTTGACTGGTCCCAGAGACAGTGCCCAGATCCTGATGGAGAGGAATAGTTAAATGAAGAGAATATGCCTCTAGAGAGAAACTAGTTGAGGACCTTGAAGTTAATGGCAAATGCGATAAATTACAGCATGGTTTTACGAAGGGCAGATCGTGCCAAACGAATCTGATCTCCTTCTTTGAGAAAGTAACGGACTTATTAGATAAGGGAAATGCGGTGGACCTAATATACCTGGATTTCAGTAAGGCGTTTGATACAGTACCCCATGAGGAACTATTGGTTAAAATGAAAAACATGGGGATCGATATGAAAATCCAGAGGTGGATAGGGAATTGGTTAATGGGGAGAATGCAGCGGGTCGTATTAAAGGGTGAATTGTCGGGTTGGAGGGAGGTTACTAGTGGAGTGCCTCAAGGTTCGGTTTTGGGACCCATCTTATTTAATCTATTTATAACTGACCTCGGGACCGATTGCAAGAGTGGGCTGATAAAGTTTGCGGATGATACGAAGGTGGGAGGAGTTGCAAACTCGGAGGAGGATAGGGATACTCTGCAGGGAGACTTGAATGAGCTTGTGAATTGGAGTATCAGAAATAGGATGAAATTTAATAGTAAAAAGTGTAAGGTGATGCACTTGGGGACGAATAATAACAATTTTAGTTACAAGATGGGGACGCATTGGTTAGAAGTAACGGAAGAGGAGAAGGACCTAGGGGTCCTTGTGGACCGCAGGATGACTATGAGTCGGCAATGTGACGTGGTGGTGAAAAAAGCCAATGCGGTCTTGGGATGTATTAGGCGAGGTATATCTAGTAGAGATAGGGAGGTCCTGCTTCCGTTGTATAAGGCGCTGGTGAGACCTCATTTGGAATACTGTGTGCAGTTCTGGTCTCCGATGTTTAAAAAAGATGAACTCAAACTGGAACGGGTGCAGAGAAGGGCGACTAAGATGATCAGAGGAATGGAAAACCTGTCGTATGAAAAGAGATTAGAGGAGCTTGGGTTGTTTAGTCTGACAAAGCGTAGGCTGAGGGGGGATATGATTGCTATCTTTAAATATATCAGAGGGGTTAATACAAGGGAGGGAGAGGAATTATTCCAGTTTAGTACTAATGTGGACACGAGAACGAATGGATACAAACTGGCCGGGGGGAAGTTTAGGCTTGAAATTAGACGAAGGTTTCTGACCATCAGAGGGGTGAAATATTGGAACGGCCTTCCGAGGGAAACGGTGGGGGCGACGGACCTGTCTGGTTTTAAGATTAAGTTGGATGAGTTTATGGAGGGAATGGTTTAATGATAAAACATAGTAGCCAAGGAAAACCAAGCAATGGTACATGAACAGCATAATGGCCAACAAGGGTCAGGCTGGAGACTCTTGCCTATATGCTCGGGGTATTACTGATCGCCATATTTGGGGTCGGGAAGGAATTTTCCTCCAGGGTAGATTGGCTGAGCCTCTGGAGGTTTTTCGCCTTCCTCCGCAGCATGGGGCAGGGATCACTAGCAGGAGGGTCTAAGCCGATTGAAGTCACTAAAACACAGGATTGGGGACTTCAACGGTAGAGTCCAGGGAAGGGTCTTGCGGCCTGCAGCATGCAGGGGGTCAGACCAGATGATCATAATGGTCCCTTCTGACCTTAATGTCTATGAGTCTATGAGGCACCACAGGCCTCCAGAAAGATAAAAGTCCATTTCTCCTGTGCTGTATTTCTTCCAATCTGCAATGGCTCTGATGCATGAGAATGAAGACTCCAACCTTGGTAACATCCAGAAAGGATTAGGACAAGATAGGATCTTAATCTTTAGCAGAAAAGGAACCTTGAGACACTAGCAGTCACCAGAGTGCAAAAGTCCTTACCAACATTAATATATTTATCCTCACACCCCCATGTGAGGTTAGGAAGTACTATTAACCCCATTTTACAGATGGGAACAGAGGCAGAGAGAGCGATTAAGTCACCCACAGCAACACAAAAGCGCATGGGAAAGTCAAGAATTGAACCTAGATTTTCTGAGATTGCAGTCTAGTTTTCCCCCCTTCCTCTTTGCCACACATCCAGGTTCTTCCTCGTGAGAGTCACAAATTTTAGAGGTCCTGTCTGGCTTTATGATCATCTAGTCTGACCTTCTTCATAAAACGGGCCATAGTATTTCACCAAGTGCTTCCTGCATCAAGCCCGTAACTTCTGGGTGAGCTACAGCATAAGCTTTTAGAAAGACATCCAGTTTTGATTCCCCTCAAGTGATGGGGAATCCACCACATTCCTAGGCAGAGTTGCCATTGGAACCGTTACCTCTGCATTACAAATCTGCACTTTATTTCTAGCCTGAATTGGATCCCATTATGCCTTTGCTAGATTAGAGAGCTATTGGGAATCTTCTCCCCACGTAGGTACATAAACACCATGATCAAGTTACATCTTAACCTTCTTTTGGATAAATTCAACAGACTGATTGTCTCTAGTCTCACTGTAGGGCAGGTTTTCCAGACCTCAGTTCATTCAAGCTGCTCTTGTCTGAGCTCTTTCCAATTTATCAGCTTTCTTATTAAAAGTATGGACGTCAGAATCGAACACAGTATTCCAGTAACGGTTTCATTAAATCGTATGGTAACAGCAGGTTAGCAGCTGCTAAAGAGCAAGTTGCTGGTGTCACACAATTTGGTTAGGCTCGGTGAGCATAATCTGGCACAGAGAATATAATGCAGTGTAACCCTGACTTCCTGCACATTATACTGCTCAGTCCATTTACTATATGTATTATAGTCGCACCTAGAGATCAGGATCCCACAGTGCTAGGCACTGTACAAACACAGAATCAGGAACAGTCTCCATCCCCCAGAGCTTACACTCTAAGTAGATACAGCAGCGTCGGCGGACAGGGGAAGGGATATAACATAAGCAGAACAAACAATATGTGCCAGATTCTGCTACTCTTCTGCTCACCAAGCCTAACCAAACCGAGTGATCACCAGCAACTTGAACTAGAGCTCTCTAGCAATTGCTAATATATTATTTCTACTGGATATGAAAGTAAGTGAGCAGTAATTGTGCTAGTACTTTAAGATGCTGGTTAACAGTAACTAATGAGATATTTGTTTCAGCTATCTTCCCACACCCTCACTCCACCAACAGCTTCTTCCATTTTTAAAGGAGACCTTCATAACACCATCAGATTTTTCTTCATATTGAGTTATGTCACAGCATAGGGAGGTTAAACTGCATTTTTAAGCAGCATCATTGCAATAGATGAGAAGGCAGGAAAATGTGTCATTTGAGGTCTTCCATCACTCCTTGCCCAGCAGCGAATATTTTTGGTACAATGCCAGGAGCGTCATGAGTAGATGTCAAATTTGGAACATGTTTTTATAGACTTGTTGGAACCACAGATACATTAGAATGAGTACATAAAATAAAAAAGGAAAATTTCTTTTATTTTATCTGAGGATGATTTGAGGTAGAATCTCTTCCTAAGGTTCAACCACTTTCTCCTTTGAAAATGCTATCCATCGTCAGTACTCTGTTTACAATAAGTAGATTTCTACAACAACAAAACCTAGACCAGAGATATAAAAACAAGCATATGGGACTATCCTGAATGAATTGTAGGATTGTCACTCGTCTTATGTTCAGCACATTCCTTGACACTAACTCAGCACCATAACACCACACAAAAAACATTCCAACTCCACTTTTCCACCTCTTAATGAAATGGCTTACCAGCTGTAGAAGGTATGTTAGACTGCCTAAGACTGAGGGTACATCTATACTTACCTCCGGGTCCGGCGGTAAGCAATCGATCTTCTGGGATCGATTTATTGCGTCTTATCTAGACGCAATAAATCGATCCCGGAAGTTCTCGCCGTCGACACCGGTACTCCTGCTCTGCAAGAGGATATGCGGAGTTGACGGGGGAGCCTGCCTGCCGCGTCTGGACCCGTGGTAAGTTCGAACTACGTGGTAAGTTATTCACGTAGCTGAAGTTGCGTATCTTAGTTCGAAGTGGGGGGTTAGTGTGGACCAGCCCTGAGCTACTGTTGTGCCAGCAAACTAGGATATTTATAGAAAAGTTGAGCCAAGTTTTACTTTCATTTGCACTGGTACCAAAAAAAGGAGTTAGATTCCTCCAGTGATGTTAGCCTGGTGTAAGCGAGAGAAGAATCTGACCCAATAGCTACAAAAGCAGGAGCTATCAACTGGGAAGAAGAAAGGATTCATGTCATTGTCAGGATAGTAGCAGTTATAAGTTTATGCTCAAAGAGATCATGCCAAAGACTCTTTTGAGCTAAGTATTAGACGGGTACAGTGCTGAGGATTTTGTAATCCATTTCTTCCCGCCTTCTGTATGAAGCACTGTCATTAAGTACATTTGTTTATGCTTTTAAAGAACATTTCGTGGGGGGAGGGGGGGCATGAGGAGAAAAGTTCTTTTCCATGCTAATGCTGCCAACCACCATTAATGAGCTTTGGCTGGCTTGCAAGGAGTTTTGACAGGCCTGTTGAACTAGTGCCAAGAAGAGATGAATGTTTGGCTTAGAACAGCACAATGCCCTGTTTGTTTCATTGTTACATTGGAAGCATGAGCAGACTAATGGGATGGGATGTAGAAACGTACAACTGAAAAATGACTGAAAATAGAATTCTGTGTCGGTAGTGGCTATTGAAAGATTGTCTCTGTGGTCGTGGAAGGAACCTTTCTGATAAACTAAAAATTAAAAAAATGGGTGTGTGTTTGGGGAAGCGATTATGTAGTTGTAAACCTAGATCTGAGGAATTGCACTCTGCATTGGCTAGACCTTATTTGCGTCTCAAGATTTACCTATAGCTCTATCAGCAACTATACTACAACCCTGTTTTCTACAGTGCATGTTCTTGCAAAGAACGGTTATGCAAAACATATAGGAGTCTGAGCTCATGTCTGCTCTCAGGTATGTCCCCATATTCCTGTGATGTCAGTGAAAGGGAACCCCTGTATCTGAAGGTAGAATGCCAGAACTGCCATATCAGATCAGAGGGCCATCTCCTCCAGTATCCTGATGCTTCAGAGGAAGCTACAAGAATCCCAAAGTGAGTCATGGGATATAAACTGCCTACAGGGAAAGTATTTCTTATTTTTCCTCAGACATTACCTTATACCCTGAGGACCCTTTATGTTAAATATAGGTTATTCCCTCTAAGCAGACTGATGTAGATTCATCCTTACACTGAGCCACGTTGTCCCCTTCCAGTGGAAAGCCGCTCATGGGATAAGTTCAACTGGGAATTCTGCTTGGCTTACCTGAAGTTTTCCCCTGAGTTGTTCTGCCTAGGAGTGACCAAACTGCCAGCCCATGCAGTGGACAGGGAGCTTAGCTTTCTACATGGATGGACAGCCTGAGAACCAAGGGGAAATATGGTAAGTCTTGGGGCAACTGTTGCCACCCTTGCCACTACATTGCTACTGAACCTCTCCCTCACCCCAATGCTGCACCTCTGTCAGGAAATACAGTAAAACTTGGGGTATCAGTGGAGACCCCTGACTCACACGACCACCTGGACACCTTCTCACCCCCGACAGTACCGCTCTCTCAGGAGCCATTCTGTTGTGCAGTGCCACTGTGGGCTGTCTCCCCCACACCAGTTTCTGACACCTCCATGGCTAAAGCTCTTACCGGGCTTTCAGAGATCTGTAATTAGAATCACAAAGTGCGGCAACTTGTCTGCTATAGATGAAGGGTTGTGTGGTTAAGGCACTGGACTGGGACTGAGGAAATCTAGGCTCCATTCCCTGCTCTGCTGTAGATCTCCTAGGCAAATCACTTAAGCCCCACATCTTACCAAGACATGCTTAGCTTTCAGCATGTGACTTCAGCGAGCCTGCTCATGCATTTGAAATTAAAGCACCTACTTAAATCTTTGCAGGATCAGGGCCTTGCTCTCTCGCTGCTTCAGCTCCCTATCTGTAAAATGGGGATAATACTTCCTTCCTTCCATCCTCTCCTCTGCATACATCAATAATTAGCTCTTTGGGACTGGGATTGTCAGTCTATTACTCTATGTACAGCACCAAACACAATGCTGTTTCTCCTCAACCCCGCAAAAAATCAGCTGAGGACTCTTGGAGAAGTGAGGTTTTTACTCACGAAAGCTTATGCCCAAATAAATCTGTTAGTCTTTAAGGTGCCACCAGACTCCTTGTTGTTTTTGTAGATACAGACTAACATGGCTACCACCTGATACTTGGTCCTACTGTAACATAACTCATTATCTAATGTAAATTTATAGGCCAAGCATTGAATCTTCTTCATCACCAGTATAAAAATGCTTTAATTTGGAATTGCTCAGTAAAGAAAAATCAATCAGTAATCGGGAGACTGTAGAGAAATATTGGGCCAGAATTACAGAAGTATTTAGGAGCCTAATGATGCAAATAGGTGCCTCATGTGGTTTAGAAAAGTCCCATGACATGGAATGGGAGTTAACTGCCTAATCGGTTATATGCCACCATGTGCCGATATGCAGCTTTAGGCTCCTAAATACCTTTGCAACCACAGACCTGATTTACAAAGTGCATTTTTTAAATGTACAAGATACCTGGGTTTACCTACCCTCCAAAAATAATTGGATTGCATCTAAAACCAGCAGTACATAAAGGAGTACTCAACTTCTCTATTATATAGTGTCTCATTTTTATATATTATCAATGCATTGAAACATATCTGTTTAGCTAAGGTAGATGTACTGTAGGTTGAAAAGACAAACCATGAACATTTATTTAGATTCCTGGCACATTAGTATCAAGCTTAAAGTTCATCATATAATCACATAAAATAGCTAGTCCTGCTCTACCGAGACTACGTATAACCATTTAGTTATAGCTATATATTCTGCGGCTTGTATGTCAGGAAGAGACTAGCTGGTGCTAGACGTGCCTGGTTTGGCGCAGTATCGTTCAGCTGTTCAAATCATTCAAGGTTTAAAAAAATTGCAAGAAAAATGTGAGTCCTTTGATCTTGTTACAGTCTATTTTTCATTCATGAGATAGTTCACTAGGATTTCAGCACATGGAGTACAAATGTGTTTCCCACCTAGCGAAGTTACTAAAAATCCCAGGCTAAAGGAACTAGAGGTTTGAAGTGTCAGCAGATTGGATTTTTGGAGACAAAAACACAGAGGCAATATCCCCGGTGAACTCTTTGGGGCAAGGATTGTCATTTATTCTATGTTTGTACCATCGCTAGCATGAGGGGGCTCTGGTTAAAGGATCTAGGCTAAAAGTGATCGGAGGGAGTGGTGAAGGGGAGGCGGGGGACAATTTTATGGAAAAAAAATGTTTGTTGTTTCCATTTTGTAGGGCTCAACAAATGGACCCATTGTCAATTTTTTGGTGATGTTTCCCTACAATGATTTTAATGAAAACTTTGTCAAGAGTTTCTTTATCAAAAGCCACATTTTCCTACTGAAAGGCAGGGTTTTTGGCACACAGGTGCGTGCATACAAACACAATGATAGGGACTTTGGTAAAAAAGGTATTCCTGGAAAAATAAATTTGAGAATTAAAAAATAATAATAAACCCACAATATTCCCCCTTTTGTGCAAATGAGTTTTCACCTGTCTCCAATATACTTGTTTGAGGTCTAGAAGGAGGTGAAAAGCAGACCAGTTGAAAGTTTCTAGGTAAAGATAAAGGGGTGGGGGTTGGGCGGGAACAAACAAACCAGGAGTGATGTCTTGGTAGGGGGTCTAGTACAAAATCACCAAGTCAGGAAGAGGTGGAAGACGTGTCATTTCTAGAACAAACAAACAAATATCCAAAAGCACAAGACCTGGTAGGAATGGGGTAACTTTAACTACCCAAATATCTGTTGGAAAAAACAACAATGCAAACAAACTTTCCCATAAGTTCTTGGAATGTATCAGGGACAACTTTGTGTTTCAAGAAGTGGCAGGGGACAGCCATTTTAGACTTGATGCTGACCAGCATGGAGGAATTGGTTGTGAATCTGAAGGTGGAAGGCAATTTGGGTGAAAGTGATCATGAAATGATAGATTTGATGATTCTAAGAAAAAGGAAGGAGTAAAAGCAGTAGAATAAGGACAATGGACTTCGGACAAGCAGACTAAGGGTATGTCTACACTACCCACCGTATCGGCAGGTAGCGATCAATCTATTGGGGATCGATTTATCGCGTGTAGTGTAGACGCGATAAAAATCGATCCCCGATCGCTCTCCCGTTGACTGCTGAACTCCAGCAGTGTGAGAGGCGGAAGCAAAGTTGACGGGGGAGCGGCAGCCATCGATCCCGCGCCGCGAGGACGCGAAGTAAGTAATTTTAATTCGATCTAAGATATGTCGACTTTAGCTACGCTAGTCTCGTAGCTGAAGTTGCACATCTTAGATCGATCCCCCTGACCCCCTGGCCAGTGTAGACCAGGCCTAAAACTCAGAGACCTGGCAAGTAGTGTCCCTTGGAAAGAAAACTTCAGGGATAAAAAAGTTCAGGAAACCTTGCAGTTTCTCAAGGAGAAAATATTAAAGGCTCAATGGCAGACTATCCCAATGTGAAGGAAAGATTGAAAGACTAGTAATAGGCCAATACAGCTCCATCAGAAGCTCTTTAGTTAGCTGAATAATCAAAAGAGGAATCCTACCAATAAATAAATAAAAAGTGGAAACATGGACTAATTGCTGAGGAGGAATACAAAAGAATACAAAAGCACAGACATGTAAGAACAAAATCAGAAAGGCTATGGCACAAAATGAATTACACATAGCAAGGGACATAGAATGCAATAAGAAGAGGTTCTTAAAATACATTTTGAGAGAGAGAGAAAGCGTAGGTCCTCTACTTAGCAGGGAAGGAGAGCTCAAAACTGATGACATCAAGAAAGCTGAGGTGTTTGAAGCAAAATAGGCATTAGTCTTTCCTAGAAAGGGAAATGGTGACCAGATACTAAACACAATTAATATTAAGAACAAGGGGGAGGGAATGCAAATCAGAATAGGGAAAGAACAAGTTAAAGAATATTTGGATACGTAAGAAGTATTCAAGTCAGCAGGGACTGATGAAATTCATCCTAGTGCACTTAAGGAATTAGCTGAAGCAGTCTTGGAACTTTAACAATTATCTCTGAGAACTCTTGGAAGACTGATGAGGTCCCAGAGGACTGGAGAAGGGCAAAACATTGTACCTGTCTTTAAAAAGGGGAACAAAGACGACCCAGGGAATTATAGACCAGTCGCCTAATCTCAATACCTAGAAAGATACTAGAACAAGTTATTAATCAGTTTGTAAGCACCTAGAGGATGCTAGGGAATAGCCAGTATGGATTTGTCAAGAACAAGACCTGCCAAAACAAACTCATTCCCCTCTTTGATAGGATTACTGGCCCAGTGGACAGGAAAGAAAAACTGTAGATGTGACATGATCTTGATTTTAGTAAGCTTTTGACACGGCCCCACATAATATTCTCATAAGCAAACTAGGGAAATGCAGTCTAGATGAAATTAAATTAATGGAGATATCCTATCTCATAGAACTGGAAGGGACCTTAAAAGGTCATTGAGTCCAGCCCCCTGCCTTCACTAGCAGGACCAAGTACTGATTTTGCCTCAGATCCTAAGTGGCCCCCCTCGAGGATTGAACTCACAACCCTGGGTTTAGCAGGCCAATGCTCAAACCACTATCCCTCCCCCTAATAATTAATATAAGGTGGGTGCAAAACTGGTTGAAAGACCAAACTCAAAACAGTAGTTATCAATGGTTTGCTGTCAAATTGGGAGGGCATGTCTAGTGGGGTCCTGCAGGGGTCAATCTTTGGTCCATACTATTCAATAGGACTTGGATAATAGAGTGGAGTAGATGTATGAAATTTGCAGATGAGACCAAGCCAGGAGGGGATGCAAGTCAGGTTGTAAATTAATTGCAGTTAATACCTGCAATTAACTGAAAACAAAATGAATGCATTAATGTTTAATGCATTAATCACATGCCTCCCTCCCTGCCCACAGGTATCGGCAGTGAGGGAACTGAAGCCCCAGTCCAGAGCTCTGCGGGCAGCAGCGGGGGAGGGGGTCTGAAGCCCTGTGCCCCAAGGAGAGGGCTGACGCCCAGAGCCCAACGCCTATATTTGAAAATATAGAAAACCCAAAAATATTTGAATAAGTGGTATTATAATATAATTTAGCCTTGTGATTAAAACTGCTATTGATTATGATTAATCGCTTAACAGCCCTAGTTGCAAGCACCTTGGAGGGCAGGATTAGAAATCAAAATTACCTTGACGAACTGGAGAATTAGTCTGAATTCAATAAAGACACGTACAAAATACTACACTTGGGGGCAGGGGCGAAATCAAATGCACAACTACAAAATGGGGACTAACTGGCTAGGCAGTCGTACTGCTGAAAAGGTCTGGGGTTTATAGTGGATCACAAATTGAAACAAGTCAACAATGTGATGTACACCTCTACCTCAATAGAACGCTGTCCTTGGGAGCCAAAAAAATCTTACTGCATTATAGGTGAAACCGCGTTATATCGAACTTGCTTTGATCCGCCAGAGTGCGCAGCCCCCTCTCCCCACCCCCCCAGGAGCACTGCATTACCGCGTTATATCCAAATTCGTGTTATATCGGGTAGCATTATATCGCGGTAGAGGTGTAGTTGCAAAGAAGCCCGATATTCTGAGGTGTATTAACAGGAGTGTCCTAGGTAAGGCATAGGAGGTAATTGACCCACTTTACTCAGCATTGGTGAGACCTTAGCTGGATTTGTGTGTCCAATTCTGGGCACCACATTTTAGGAAAGATGTGGATAAATTGGAGAGAGAGTGTTTCCAGAGGAGAGCAACAAAAATGATAAGATTTAGGAAACTGAGGAAAGGTTAGAAATCTGGGCCTGTTTAGTCTTGAGAAAAGATGACCGAGACCTGATAACAGTCTTCAAATATGGTAAAGGCTTTATAAAGAGAATGGGGAGCAATTGTTCTCCCTGTCAAGTAAAAGTTGGATGAGAAATAATGGGCTTAACCTGCAGCAATGAAGATTTAGGTTAGATATTAAAAAGAACTTTCTAACTATCAGGGTAGTTCAGCGCTGCGGAATCCCCATCATAGGAGGTTTTTAAGAACAGGCTGGACAAACACCTGTCACCGCTGGTCTAAGTTTACTTGGTCCTGCCTCAGTGCAGGGGGCTGGACTCGATGATTTTGAGGTTCTTTCCAGACCTCCATTTCTATGAATACCGGTACTCCCATAACGTAAATGAGAAAATAGTTTGAGCGAGCATGCAGTAATGGTGCTAGCTATCTTTCTGGAGTTCCCCATGGAATCCTGTGATACATCCCAAATGGGCGCAGATCAAACAGACATTATATGGAATACAAAACTTCCTGAGGCTCTTGGCTACTCAGGATTAGGCCTGCTCTCAAGGCAACTGGTTCTAATCTGACCATAGTTAGTTGGTAGGCACCAAAAAGTTACTACCATCATGATGATGCAAGATGCATAGGAACAAACTCCGTGGGTTGCTCCAGGGCTGCAGCACCCATTATGTAGGGATATAAAAGAAGGTACTAACAGTGACCCCCTCATAATCTGTCCCCCACACTTTAAAATCCAACAGTTTCACCAAGTACAAAAATCTCTTGGGTCTTCTGTTAAAACTTGTAAGCTACTGTCTGTAGAAACCATTGATTACATCTATCCTGTGAAAGATACTTTATTACTATGTAAAACTTACAAACGAGTTAATTGACTTTGTTCTTGAAGTAATTGATACAATGTAAACAAACACTATAAGCTGTTAAGTGACTTTCAGGACAGACCCCCACCCTCTGTGATTAAAGGGCCAGGAGTCTCAACTGAATTAGCACACACCCCGAAAGTGAATTAAACAGTAAATTAAAATATGGTTAAGATATGGAATGTATGTTGATGAATGCTTGATGTACATAAATGGTTAGGGAGGTGCCAGCCTAGAAAGGGAGTATCCATCGGCCGAAGAATGCGTCAAGTAGGACCACCAGACAACCCCCTGAGGGTAAACTGGGATCCACCCCATCACCTGGAGGGATGAGAAACACAAACTTTGGACAGTGTGGAGCCACCAGGAATGTGCCACTTCGGACAGGAATGTGCCATCTGCTGATTGAGTCAGCAACAGCAGGATGAAACAGTTCCCATAGACATAGGAATTAATTCCTATAAGAATGGACTCTAAAGACTGATGACTTTGAGTCTCTGGTTCTGCTGCCAGCCTCCAGGAGCATCAGGTGCACCTGACACAGACTCGGCTCCGTCCTCATGACCAAGATACCTGGCCAGTAACTTGGCATGAGCAACTTCTAGGCCGGTAACTATAACACCTATACAGAACTTGAATAAATGATTCTCTCTGTGTGTGTATATATAAGAAATAAGTAGTCAAACAATGTTGTTTACTTTTATCTTTTGCTTTATCAGTATATTTACAATAAATGTGACATCTTTGTCTTATCCCTCTTAATAAGATCCTGCTGGTTTTTATTCTATTGGTATAACAATGGGGGGGAGGGGAACGGTGGGTGCAGCCCCCCTATCAGTACCTTTCCCTCCCCCCAGCGCCACCTGCCCACTGGCAGGCCCCGCCGATCAGTGCTTCCCACTGGGGGCGGGGAGGAATGAGGGCACAGTGGGGGAGGGGGTGGAACTGGGTGGGCAAGAGGCGGGGCGGGAAGAGGCAGAGCAGGGCGGGGTATTGGGGGAAGGATGAAGTGGGGGCAGGGCTTGGGCAGAGATTAGAAACTCGGTGCCTATGGTGAGATGAATTGGCAATTTTGATCTACTTCCCAATGGACAGACATCTCCATCACAAGCATCAACACCAAACCTCAGAAGAGAGTGATTTTTAAAACGGTGAGTGAATTTGAAGGAAAGCTAAATCAGATCAATGCTTTAGATAGTTGGAGTATAGCTAATGCCAAGCAGAGGCCAGCATGCTAACATTCTAATAGGGCACAACAGTAAAATGCTGTTTCCACAATAAGCATTTCACCGGCTGCCTCGTGTTTTTATCCTACAAGCCCACCAGCAGCAGAGAGATTTAGGTGGGGGTTAGAGGTCAAGGGTGTTTAAGCCAGCTATGCTGATGCTCAGCGATCAATAGAAGGAGGTGGCTCTGATGGCCTCTTACTATCTTGACTTCTCTGCATGCACACGAAGATATGGATCCCCGGCCCTGGAGGTGGGTAGCCACTTTGCACAGCACCATCCATAAAACATAAGGCATGCAGCTCACATAGCAGGCCATGGGATGGTCAGTCCAGTGTAGAAGGGTCCTCCGGTGGTGTAGACACCATTGCATCTCCTCTCCCATCACCCCTTCCCTGCTGCCAGTGTAGGAATTGTGGCTCCCTGTGCCCCATTGAACCTCCCAGGGCTGCTGCAGCTGAAGTAACTTAGGAGTAGCCTTCAGACTCCACTCAGCTACACTGGGGAACTGGACTGACACCACCAACTCAGGAACAGAGAGCACAAAGATCTCCCTAGTACCCCCCTTCCAAGCAGAGGTGAGGGTTTGGGGATTGTAGTTGAGCCTACCGTGTACCTACTGAGAAGCCTCGTGATCGAGTGGAATGAGCACAAGATCAGATCTGGGTTCAGACATTCTGATTCCGGCTCACTGTGGGTTTCAGCAAGTCACTCTGTGTTACGTCTCCATCTGTAAAGTGGGGATAACACTTCACCGCCTGCCACAAAGGGTTGTCAAGAGTTAGTGAGTGCACGTCTCTCTAGCACTCTGAACGCCAGCCGTTAGCACCTGGAAACCAGCTCAACATTATTAAGGGACCATTGAAATTCAAAGCAGTTACTTCCAGACACACATATATGGGGAGAATAACAAGCCTGAAATACGGCCCCTTGATGCATATTTTGGAGGAGGTGACTTGCACATTAGACCTTTGGGAGATTTTGCACCAGCATTTCAGATTCAGTGACCCCATCATTCTGTATACAGTAAAGAAAAAAAAAAGCAATTGCAATCCATGTCTGGAGCCACTCTCATACAATATAAATGAGAGTCTGCTGCTGTATACAAGCGCGCACCTGTGATTCAGGCTCTCAGAAACAGGTTTAACAGGCAGTGTGAAATCAGGGCTGGCTCTCTCAGGAGCCACTCTGAAGCAGGCTGCTCTGAGAGGGGCTACTGTCTTTCAGAAGGAAGCACATGTCAGTGCCATTCCTGGGAGAGCTAGTAGGTGGCAGCTCTCTCATAAAGTGACAGAGAGATGCTCACGGGTCACCACGCATGAGTCAATATCACTTCTCCCCCATGCAAACCGAATGATTACCAAAAAAACCCTCACCCACCAATGGGAACGTTTATCATTGCAAGATGAAAGAACACCAAGGATACCAAGCCAGTCTTCTGCCCAGCACTGCTTGTCCCCAGGAGGAATTAACCAGAGGCCTGATTAGCTCATCTAGTCCAGGAACCATATCTGACAAAAGAGGGGCACGTCTAATTCTTTCGGGAAGTTCCACCAAAAAAAAGAGGTCTTATGACTAGGGCTGCCAACCCTCCGGGTTTCACCAGGAGTCTCCCAGACTCAGACTTTCTCCCCTAGAACTACTGAAGCCAAACCGGGAGATGTTGGATGCTAAAAGTCCAGGTCCCTACCCATCCTGGCTCTGTGCCACTCCAGGAAGCATCTGGCACGTCCCTGTGATCCCTGGAGTGGGGTCGCCGCGCACTGCTCCCTCCCCGAGCGCTGACTCCGCAGCTTCCATTGGCTGGGAACTGCAGCCAGTGGGAGCTGTGGGGGCAGTGCCTGCACACCGTGCGGAGCCCCCCGGACTCCCCGCCTGAGGGATGTGCCAATTGCTTTTGGGAGCCACCTGAGATAAGCACCCCTTGGCCGGAGCCCGCACCCCTCACCCCCTCCCACACTCCCACCCTCTGCCCCAGCCCAGAGCCTGCACCTAAACTCCCTCCCAGAGCCTGCACCCCACACCCCCTCCTGCACCTCACAGCCCTGCCCCAGCCTGATGAAAGTGAGTGAGGGTGGAGGAGAGCGAATGACGGGGAGGAGGAGGGGGGATGGTGTGAGTGGAGGTGGGGCAGGGCAAGGGTGTTTTGGTTTGTATGATCAGACAGTTGGCAACCCTACTTTGGACCCAGAAAGTTTATGCCATGCATGAGACTTGCTCCTTTTTTGGAGGGTGGGGGTGGGGAATACTGCAGAATACATGGCCCTGGTATTAAACCCCCCCACAAGGTCAGGACATGTTCCCCTTCCCCCCAAGATTTCTGAGATAATAGGTATGCATGGATGTAAAAGAAATACTGTGTTTGCAGCACTATTAGACAGGGCACTCTGCAGTGTCCAGGCACATTCACATCAGATGAATATTTCGCCTCATCACCTTCGATTTACCTCAGGTATGATGGCGTTTATCACTGCGATTCAGAACCATTCATCTCCCGCACTCATACGGTCCCCTCTACCTGCTTCAGTGATGCCCCTACCTCTGTGCTATACGTAACAGAGACCTTTCCCAGCTGAACTTGTTACTTTGGTTACATGCTACGGGCAACATGTTCATTTTCAGGGTCCCCAGGAGCCATAAAGGAAGGTGCTTCTGCAGCATTTGGTAAAAAGTTGCCTCTTCACCTGCCCTGGTTTCCAGCTTGTCTGAGAGACTGCTGAACTTGAATTAATATGCAGATTAGACAATTAACTTAGGTCTAAACAGAGACTGGGAATGGTTGGGTCATTACACTAATTGAATCCCCCCCCCCCCATGTTAAGTTCTCCTCACACCTTCTATGGGTCATCTCGATTATCACTTCAAAGTTTTTTCTTCTGCTGCTACTGATAGCTCATCTCCATTGATTGGCCTCTTACAACTGGTATGCGTACTTCCACCTTTTCATGTTCTCTCTATGTATAAATATCTTCTGTCTCGGTGTTTCACTCTATGCATCTGATGAAGTGGGCTGTAGCCCACGAAAGCTTACGCTGAAATAAATTTGTTAGTCTCCAAGGTGCCACAAGTACTCCTGTTCTTTTTGACACACACTTAAATAGCCTGTTCTGCCCAGAGCACAGCTGTAGACCAGTATGCTTCAGAGGTGCTCCAAAGGAACGTTACAGGGACAACAGCTATTGCACCTGTTAATCAGCTCTGTTTTCTTTGACAGAAAGCAAAGCAAACAGTTTACTTTCACGTGCGGTCACCTCTCAATTAATTCTGTTGCTTCTGCAGGGGAACGTGTGACAACAGGTCACAGGGTCACCGCAGCTCTGTTTCTTTGCCACAAAGAGTGAATAGATCTGCAGAGCAACATATGTTATCAGCTCTCCTCTTTCGCTGGAAGGGAGTGGCAGGAGGTCAACGTTCAGGGTGAATGCAGCTACTGTGATCAGAAGTGGGGAGGCGGCGAGACAGGGGAAGGAAGAAGAGATGAAGGCAGCAGGGGATATCTTAGAATGTTTACTCAGAGCAGCTGATGCAGGAAACACCTTGTCTCCTCTCTGGGAAGAGGTTTGCTCTCTCACAAAGAGGAGCTACACAGAAGCCTTCCTCACCAAAAGGCTTGTCCCTTTTAGATGGAGATAGGGATTCTGTACTTCAGTTGTGGCCTATACCCTTGTACTTGAGAAGCAGGAGGGATACAGTATTTGAATTTATATGCCTGGATCTGCACTCCCCCTTAGGATCTTGGGACAGATACAAAAAAGAGGAATAGAAACTGGGAATGGCTGGGTCATTACACATATTGAATCTATTCCCCCCCCCCTGTTAAGTATCCTCACACCTTCTTGTCAACTGTCTAAAATGGGCCATCTTGATTATCACTACAAAAGTTTTTTTTCCTCCTGCTGATAATAGCTCATCTTAATTAATTTGCCTCTTACAGTTGGTATGGCTACTTACTTACACAAACACACACACTTTTTCATGTGGGTGTGTGTGTGTGTGAAAATCTAGCTATATGTTCCATTCTATGCATCTGATGAAGTGGGCTGTAGCCCACAAAAGCCTATGCTCAAATTTGTTAGTCTCTAAGGTGCCACAAGTACTCCTGTTCTTTTTGTGGATACAGATTAACACAGCAGTTACTGTGAAACCTAAAAAAGAGGAAGGAGTCTGTTTTCTGTTCAAGAGCCACAGAAGTCTCAGAGCAGTTAAGCTGGTGAGAATTTCACTATTTCAGGCTGAAATCTCAAGCAAGCCAACAACCTGAGATGTTACAGCCAACCTATTATCCTTAACTTGCACATCACATTAAGCACGAGTAGGCTCACTGAAATGAGAGGGGCTACACACCCACTTAAGTACTTCCCTGCATTAGGGGCCAGTAGTGATTAATGCAGCTGACCAGAAAAGGCATCTCTAGCTTGGGGTTTACTCAGCACTTGGGGCCAGAGCCGCAAAGGGTATTTAGACACCCAATTCACATGGGAGTTAGGCACTTCAATATCTTTGAGGATCTGAGCCTTAGGAACTATGGCAAGGGTGCTAGAGAGCCCCAAGATAAAGTGATCTAAAGCGGCAGACCCCTCTCCTCAGTGAAATTACTTATACCCAAAAGAGTGAGTGTTGGCAGTGAAAAACCCCTGGAAATAAAACAGGCTGTAACTGCAACACCATTAATGAAATGCTAGAGAAAAGTACATAAAAACTTGCTTTCCCAGAGATTCAGGGCCTTCTATAGAGTTTCATCATGAAAAATCCTCTACATCAGAGCCTAGTGTTTCAGACAAAAAGCAAAGACCAAAAGGCCTCACATACCCACAAGTTCTTTAGCGCCTACTATGCTCCCTAGTTCACTCTTTCAGGAATAGCTTAGCCCAGGGTTTTTCACTCATCCTTTTTACAGGCAAAACTTCCCCTCCTGCATCTCTATCTAGTTGGCTTTTTTGCTAGGCTTTTAGACACCTACCAACTCACCCCCCATTTGCTACCAATTAGCAGTTAATCATCCAATTACCTTAGAAGTACAAACTTTCCCACAGCTGAAGACATACAGCTATTTAAGAAAGAGTTAGGCCTCATTTCCCATGAGGTCTCATGGCATGATACTACCCAGTTTGGTGGCTAGGGTTCAGCGGTAGGAGTAAGGGAACTGGGGTTTTAGTCCTATCACAAATGTGTTGGATGGCTTGGGGCAGGTAACTTCACTTCTGTCTCAGTTTCCCCACCTCTAATATGGAAATAAGGGTACTCTCCTTCAGGGAGTGTTTTGAGATCTAAAATAGCAAGATTGTCCTGGAGACAGGCCATGGTACTGAAGACCTGGGTTCAGTTCCCAATTCATCCATAGATTATCCTATCTGAGTTTGGGCTAGTCACTTCATTCACCCGGTGCCTGGTTTTCCCCAGAGGGATTTTATTAGTTGTAAAAAGAACAGGAGTCCTTGTGGCACCTTAGAGACTAGCAAATTTATTAGAGCATAAGCTTTTGTGGGCTACTGCCCACTTCATCGGATGCATAGAATGGAACATCTAGTAAGAAATCTACAGACATACAGAGAACATGAAAAGGTGGAAGTAGCCATACCAACTGTAAGAGGCTAATTAATTGAGAGGAGACTAACATGGCTGCTACTCTGAAACCTTTATTAGTTGTATTACCATAGAGCCTAGGATGCCTAGACAGCCCCTTTTGTGCTAGGTGCTGTACAAACACAGAACAAAAGGACTATCTTTGCCCCAATCTAAGTAATAATGTTTCCTGATCTGAGGGGGGTGTTGGGAGCACGAAGTCCATTAATGATTTTGCAGCATTCCTATCCTACAGTAACAGGGGCCACCTAAGTACTTAGATATAAGAGATAAGAATTATCTTATCTGCTTTTAACAATAGATTTCAATCATTAAACACTGTCCCTGTGCTGTGGTGAGTAATGAATAATGAGCACTGTCTATCATTAATTATGTGCATTTTTAAAGTTCCTGTACTTAGGGAGCTAGGGTCTGCTGTCCTGACATTTCTTTTCCATTTTCTGAAATGTAACCATTTGAAATAACTATAATTGGTGTAGCTGGTTGGAAAACATCGACAAAAATTCAATTTTTACAAACGCTGGAAATCAAAAGTTTGTGAAAATGTGAGCAATGTTCCTCTTTTTCCCCCAGCTCTTCTAACCAGTTACATTTGTGCGCTGTTTATTGATTGTTTTCAATTACATATGTATAGATGAAATTATCTTCTACTTATAGACATACAGAGAGGCATGAAGGGGGAACATCCATATTCTCACCTTTCTTCCATCTGCTTTAGTCCTCTTCTATACTTCCCAAAAATGTTGGTTTTGTACATGGGATGTTTGCTGCAAAATCTGTTGATTTAGTCTCATGGTTACTTTTGAGAGCTGGTCTTTCTGGTGTGATGCTCACCTACTTAAATGTCTCTAAAGCTACCTCTGAAAAAACTATATGGAGGCAGGGAAAAAAAAAGAAGGGAGAAAAAAAAAAGGCATGAGCTGATTACAGGACTAGGAACTGGGAATTTCTGGCCCTAATGATGTGATCTTGTCTCAGTTTCCCCTTCTGTAAAATGAGAGTAATATTTATTCACCTACTTCACAGGGATGTTATGAGGACAGTTGGTTGCCATCTTCTCTCAGGCTGATGGTGCTGCATCATTTCTCTTGGGAGGATTTAATTTCTTGGGTCATAGCTCATCGATTTTAGAGAGAGTCATGTGAGACTTGTATGATCTGCCAATTGTCAATCAATAAAGAGCTATTTGGAGTCTTTCCTTGATTGTCTTTCCTGTCTGGCCATTTTGGAACTATTATCTATATCTTCCTATCATTTGTAGTTGGCACCATATACACATCCTTCACTAAGGGAACAGAATGTTCAGTACATGAGCTTCATGTGAGCACATTCTAGTCACCATCTGACCTCATGGCATGAAAGTATTCTGGGGTAACGGTGAATGTTGTCTCTAAGGTGCCACAAGTACTCCTCGTTCTTTTTGCGGATACCGTGTGGTTCCGGAAGTCCTCAATCAGGCAGCAGCACAGACCAAACAAACAAACAAACAAACAAAAAGGCAAATACTGCTTGGGGCTTCAGCCATGGGTGGTTGGGGGTGCAGCTGCAGGGTGTGTGGGGGGGGGTTGGGGCTTCTGACCTCACGGAGCACGGGGGCTCAGGGCTTTAGACTGCGGGGGGGGTTGCTGGGGCTCCGGGCTTCAGCCCCATGGCTCTGTTCCCGGCTTCAGCCCCCTGGGGGCGGGCACCAGGGATCGGGGCTTTAGCTACGAGGGGACTGCCCATTTCAGCCCCAGTGCTCCCCCTATAGCTAAAGCCCTGAGCCCTGGCGTGCCCTCCTCCTCCCCCCCACCCACTGAACCAGGGAGCCGAGCCATGGGGAGCCCTGAACCCCGGCACCCCCCATGGGCTGAAGCCAGGAATGGAGCTATGGCGATGAAGCCCCGAGCCCCGGCACCGAAGCCCCAAGCCCCAGTGCTTCCCCCAGATCTAAAGGGGTGAGCCCTATTGCTCCCATGGGGCAGAAGCCCTGAGCCCACCACCCAGAGCCCTGGTGCCTCAAGGGTCAGAAGCCCCACCTCCCTCCCACCCCCAGAAGCCCTAATGCCCCCCCCCACTACCATTTTCATTTCTGAGGTGTCTGTAACTCTGAGGTTCTACTGTATTCTCTCATAAGCAAACTAGAGAAATGCAGTTTAGATGAAATTACTATAAGGTGGGTGCACAACTGGTTGAAAGGCTGTACTCAAACAGTAGTTATCAATGGTTTGGTGTCAAACTGGGATGACCTTGTCTAGTGGGGTCCTGCAGAGGTCAGTCTTCGGTCCAGAACTTCTCAGTATTTTCTGAGAAAATAAGGACTTGGATAATGGAGTGTAGAATATGCTTATTAAACTTGCAGATAACACCAAGCTGGGAGGGGTCGCAGATATTTTGGAGGACAGAATTAAAATTCAGAATGACCTTGACAAACTGAAGAACTACTCTGAATTCAATCAGATGAAATTCAATAAAGGTAAGTGCAAAACACTTCACTTTGGAAGGAAAAAAATCAAATGCACAACTACAATATGCGGAGTAACTGGCTATGCAGTATTACTGCTGAAAAGGATCTGGGGGTTATAATAAATCACAAAATGAATAGGAATCAACAGTGTGCATGTAACACACGCGAGGTAACTGTCCTGCTCTACTCAGCACTGGTGAGGCTCTGCTGGCGTACTACGTCCAGTTCTGGGTGCCACGCTTTAGGGAAGATATGGACAAATTGGAGAGTCCAGAGGAGATCAAGAAAAATTATAGCCTGACCTGTGAGGGAAGGTTTAAAACCCTGGGTCTGTTCAGTCTTGAGAAAAAAAGACACCCGATAAGAGTCTTCAACTATGTTATGGGCTGTTATAAAGAGGATGGTGATCAGTTGTTCTCCATGTCCACTGAAGGTAGGACAAGAAGAAATGGGATTAATTTGTAGCAAGGGAGATTTAGGTTAGATATTAGGAAAATCTTTGTAACTATAAGGGTGGTGAAGCTCTGGAATAGGCTTCCAAGGAAGGTTGTGGAATTCCAATCACGGGAGGTTTTTAAGAACAGGTTGGACAAACACCTGTGTCAGGGCTGGTCTAGGTTTATTTGGTCCTGCCTCAGTGCAGGAGGCTGGACTTGCTGACCTTTTGAGGTCCCCTACCAGCCCTACAACTCTATGAATATTATTTATATTACAGCAGTGCCTGCAGGCCCAGTAAGATCAGGGCCCCATTGTGCTAGGCACAGTAAAAGACAACCCTTTCCCCAAAGACTTACAGTCTGAATACTGCAGACAGATAAAGCCTGGGAGGAAAAACAGAGGCACAGGCATGGGAAGTGACTTGCCCAAGCGCACACACCAGACAAGTGGCAGAGCTGGGACTGAAAACCCAGGTCTCCTAGGCCAGTGTTGGAGGCAGCTATAGGCCATGCTGCTGCCGATCAATCCCATTCTTTCACATTTTTACATTGCCCACTTGTGTGCTGCCAGTGTTGCAGGTCAGTGCAAGAGGCAGATTCTCAGGTTCAAAGCTAGCCTCAGACCTTTGTTCTAGCACGTGAGTTTGTCACCTGCCTTCAGTACCCTCTTTCACAGTGTTTCGTTTGTGATGCTGCAGTACAACTTGCCTGAGCGTGTCCATTATAATTTCCTGGTGATTGTTCTTTTTAATGAGTTGTAAGCAGAGCTGTGAAAAAACTACCTGCTCCAGTTCACACTGGCTTCTACGAGCTGTTTTTGGTCAGTTGCAGTTCATGTGGTTTCAGGCCCTTGACTTTACCTTTAAAGGCCAAATTCAAAGGACAAAAATAGAGGAAAAAGGTGGTTTGCTCTTTCCTGCTTCTTTGGATTCAGCACACCGGGTATCCCCTCTGCTCGCCCCTGAGCACCTCTGCATTCAGCTTCCCCTCACTCGGGGATCCTGATCAGTAGCACCCCAAAGAGCATTTGGGCTTAAGACTGGCATAAAGTGGTACCTGGGGAATGGAAAAGCAGCTGTCAGACCTGAAGGATCCTGAAAGGCAGGAAATCCTAGGGAGGGAGTTGAGAATCTGTATCATACAGGAGAGAGGAGGACACATTTAATTTTCAGGGGGTAGCCGTGCTAGTCTGTATCCACAAAAACAACAAGGAGTCCGGTGATACCTTAAAGACTAACAGATTTATTTGGGCATAAGCATAGTGGGATTTTTACCCACAAAAGCTTATGTCCAAATAAATCTGTTAGTCTTTAAGGTGCCGCCGGACTTCTTGACATTTAATTTTGGAAAGCTGCTTCACACATTCTTAATATTCAGGTTGTGTAAGAAGCCCCTAATTCAGGACAACTCTCTGGGATTGTACATCTGCTAATACCTATTGTCAGTGGTGTGTTTAAAATCTCAAGCTCTTGGACTGCTGGGTCCTGATTCAGCCAGTTAATTAAGCCTTTGCCTAGCTAAGTATGCGAATATATTTATTGAAACCATCGGGACTGATCAGAGGTTTAAAATTAGGCCTGTATACAGGGCCGGCTCCAGGCACCAGCTTGGCAAGCAGGTGCTTGGGGCGGCCACTCCGGAGAGGGGCGGCAGGTCCAGCAATTCAGCGGACGGTCCCTCACTCCCGCTCCGAGCGAAGGACCTTCCGCTGAATTGCAGCTGCAGATCGCGATCGCGGCTTTTTTTTTTCTTGGCTGCTTGGGGCGGCCAAAACCCTGGAGCCAGCCCTGCCTGTATATAACTACCGTGCTGAATTGGGCCTGGAAGAGAGGAAGACAAGAGAATTCTGGGTACGGCACATGGGCTTGCTAACTAGATTATATTCAGCAGGTGCCAGGGGAGTGGACGTAAGATTATGTTCAATATCCAGGCACTCTATGTGAGCAAAATGCAATTGCTGAAACAATTGCAGGGGACCAGGCTGAACACAATGGAGTCAAAGCCCAGGAAGACTGATTTGTCTGAGCCATGAATGCTGGACCTGGAAGGAGGAATGAGGATTGGAAAGTCCTTGGAAATATGGCATCCAAAGCCAAGCAACACCGTTTCCAGGAAAGCTGCTGCTCTTTCACCAAGTGGCGTATTAAATTGGAAACAAGAAAGCTTCAGCAAAAGAGGAACTGATGAGTCCCAAGGCTACGCCCTGGCAATGAGAATGTAGACAGACCCAATGGCAACATTTCAGAAACAATCTTCGAAGCACTAAAGCTTAGTCCCCTAGTGGCTAAGTCCCATGGTGGACTGTAAGTCACTGAGCGCGTGCAGCTGTCTGAAGCCAGGGCACAGGTGCACAGACAGTTTACAGGTGTGTCAGGATTATGCAGCACTTACATTTTCAATCGATACTATTCATTACAATCATTCTGAAATTTCAAGCTTTAGGGCCAAATTCTGAACTCAGCTAGCTGGAGTTCCTAGCAGCATGTGCTCCAAAGATATGCTGAAGTCTAGCAACACGTACCACATAGCCGTATATTCAACGGAGTGTAGTCATCGCCTCAGTACGCTCTAGTGCCTCTCTGCAGAGATGTTTTGCTTTTAGCAAGGGGACAATAATCCTGCACTGGCATTTTTCAGTCTTCCTTAAATGTTCCTCAAGTTAGTCCTCTTCTTTTTCTTCTGAACACAGATTCTTGCAGTGCCTGGAACAAACGGGCACATGTAACATTTTCACAAAGATGACGCTTTACAGACCAAAAATGTTTGACTTTGGCTGAAATCACACCCCAGCTTCCCTTGCCTGAACACTGCAGCTGTCCTCTCTCCAGTCTCTCCAACGCTTGAGGCTCTCAGGTACACAACATGCTATTGCCTGCTGTCTTCCTATGCACACAAGGAAGCATGATCGAATAAGCCGGATCCCTGTTGTGTTTCCAGCCACAAAGCGCAAAGCACATTCTGTCTGTTTCAAATGACTCTAAGGGGAAGGGAAACAACAATTGGACAGAAGCAAAGTCAAGCCTGCTTGAGAGAGCAGAGGGTGTGTGAGCCCCCACTAGAACAGCTCTGAGAGCAACATGGCTGCCGCTGCCCGCAGGCAGGAGTCTCAGAAACTTGAAAGTGCAGCGCACAGAAAGCGAAGGCAAAATGGTTGCACAGCGACATGGGCCACAAACCTCAAGCAGCTCCATCAGATCCCCGTTGGTTTCAGGAGAGCGTTAGAAATGGCGTTTGGTTCACATTCAGAACGGCAGGGGTGGATGGACTTACCCAAACTGAAATCGGACAAGGCCTCTGACACCACCAAAGTCTGGAAAAGTTGGCTTTGAATCCATACCTTAATGACTGGCCCCTGCATCTAATTCTCCCCTCCCGGGCACCTGTTTTGCATGGGGCTAACACCACTGACTTCTATGAAATCACTCCCGATATACACTGGTGGAAATGAGAGCAGAATCAACCCCCCTAGGTGTGATTCTCTACCATCCTGCACCCTGCGCTGTCACTTCCTCTGGTGCAAAATGAGCGTGTGATCTGGTGGAACTGTACACTCACTTTGCACTGGTGTACACAAGACAAGGGGCAGGGCAAGGGAGAATTAGGCCTCTTTTCACTAACGTGTGGCAAACCAAGGTGAGGCTTGCTGCACTCCTGCTATTTGAATCCCACTGCATTTTGTGCAGCTCTGTTAAAGAATAAAGACTGAAATTCTGTGCTGAGGTACAGCTGGGGGGCAAAGGTAGCTTTAAGAATTCCTCACCCCACTACCACCTGGCATCCACTGTGCTTCACCTGTGGTGCCCTCTTGCACCAGGGCTTGGGCAGGGCACACACATAGGTTCACCTATGGCGGCTTCTTCGCCTATCTGCACCATGAGAATTCTTGCAGACTGTTTACAGCTCCTCTGCACCAGTAAACCCTCCCTAAAGAGCCTGCTAGATTTGCATTTCTGCTGTACCATACAAGCAGGGGACTTTCACATGCTTGATGGGTGGATCCAGTTGTAAAGTGCAAACATTTTAGAACAACACATATCTGTTTGTAGAGTGGAAGGTAAAGTAAACAAGGAAACATCCAACTGCTGAATGCCATTGGTTCTTGCATGATTTCTACCCAGTGCTGAGACTTGGTCATTTGCTTTCATAATAGTTTGGCCTGTGCAACGAAAATCCCTAAAATAAACATGCCCATTTCATTAGTTTTCTGTGTGTTTTTAAAGCCCTTATCCCTGCAGTTATGTTTGAGGAGCTAAAAATAGGCAGCAGTCACATGGAAATCTCCGGATGTGAGAATTCACATAAAAGATATGAGCGTGAGTCCTTGTTTCCTTGGAAATAATACTAGTAGTAATTCTTGAATGTGAGGGCGTAATGGTGAGATCTAAAAATGGCCTATTGTTCTCTGAACTGCTCCAGGAATATCCAGGGACAGCATAAAAACTGGCTACAAAGAGAATCAACTGCTCTAGTTCTTCCTTCTGAGTGGTGCTTCGCAATTGTAGCAATGCTACATACATTATTCAAACCTCAGAGGTACAGATCAGTACGTTCCTGTTACATGGTGAGATAATGCTCCCCTGCAGCGCTCTGGAAAACTGACAGAGGCCTGATTCTGGGAAGCAATTCATACATATGGAGGACTTTCCCGCCTGGTCCAGAGATATCCAATAATTACAGATAATGGGAGAGGGCATTCCAGAGCTCTAGCATGGGCTGGTTGAAATTTTGATTGAAGGTTTGGATTATGGATTAGAACTGGGCCTTGGATTGGATTAGAGATGGGCCTATGCCCAGGGGCCCCGGCCAATTTGGGGCCCCCAGAAAAATCTCCCCCCCTCCCCCCCCCGCTGAGGCCCCAGGACTGGAAGAGACACGGAGCTTCTCCAGTCTCCGGGCCACAGCAAGGGTGGGGGGCAGAAAGGAGTGAGCGGGGAGCAAGGCTGCCGGGGAAGGGGCAGAACAGGGGCGATGCTGTGGGTGGAATGGGGGCAGGGCCCCAGGGGAAGGGGCATAACAGGGCGTGGCTGTGGGCAGAACAAAGACGGGGCAAGGGATGGAACGGCATGGGGCCGTGGGCCTGGTCACAGGCGGAAGGAGTGGAAAGGGGCCGGGTCGCAGGCAGAAGGGATGGGACAAGGCCTTGCTCCCCACCTGGGCCCTCTCACTTGCTCCAGCTCAGGGCCCCAGGAGACCTTGACTTGCCTCTGCCTGAATTCAGAGTTTGGCTCCCCACACTCCCAATCTTTGGATCTGGATACAGATTTGGAGCGGAGCTTGGCGGCTGGTGATGAATGGGAGAGTTGAACCAAAGCCCCGGACCTGGGCAATCTGGGGAAAGTTCAGCTCTGAATCTGAACTCCATGGCTTAGGCCCACCCCTGGCAGGAATCTGTTAGCCATATAATAACACAGCAATTCCTTTTATATTTTAATTGTAATGACCTGAGCCTGTGAGATTCTGGGTACCTCTTGCAAGATGCTTCGTATCCTCAACTTCCATTCAGTGGGCAGGGTGGTCATTCCGCATCATATAAGGAAGCATATGGCAATTTACAGGATAAAAAACACCCAGAGGCTGAGATTTCCAAAGCTTTCTAGGGGATTCAGATGCACAACTCCTTCACACTTCAATGGGAATCATGAGTCTAAATCACAGCTTGGACAATCACAGCCTACATTTCTAAATTCGTTCATTCCTCCTGAAGTGGAATCTATTTTCTTTCCACTCAAAGGTTTTCAATTTCTGCATTGTCAAGATGAATTATGTGCTGGCTCTTACAAATCCTTTCTAAAGGAACGTCAGTATTTACTTTCTTTCCAAAAAGTTTATTGCTCTCAAAAACACCTCCATGAAAAGAACATTAAGGTTGCAAAGTCAAGCGCTCAGAAGTTAGGAAATGCCAGAATTAAGAAGCTGTGGGGGGATGGAGCATGCTTAGTGCAGACAGAATCTTAGGAGAATTTAGTTGCCAAACTCTAACAAGTCTCTACTGAGCACTTGCAAAATGAGATTTTTCAGAGACTCGTAACTAAGGCTCCGTGTTTGTCACAGAGGTTGTGAAAGTCACAGATTCTGTAGAAAGCAACAGAGGGTCCTGTGGCACCTTTAAGACTAACAGAAGTATTGGGAGCATAAGCTTTCGTGGTTAAGAACCTCACTTCTTCTTGCATCTGAAGATTCAGACTAACACCGCTACCCCTCAGATTCTGTAGAGTGGAAGGTAAAGTAAACAAGGAAACATCCAACTGCTGAATGCCATTGGTTCTTGCATGATTTCTACGGAGTGCTTAGACTTGGTCATTTGCTTTCATAATCGTTTGGCCTGTGCAACGAAAATCCCTAAAATAAACATGCCCATTTCATGTCTCTGGCGGCCCCGGGCAGCGGCCAATGCAGCAGTCCCTGGGGACCGCCTGATCAGCAGTACCGGGGGTGACGGGAGCAGACACAGCTCAGGAGCTCCCAGCAGCGAGCCCGGGGTGGTTGGCACAGCGGCTGGCCCTGGGGCTCCCCGCCCCGGCGGTGACCGGAGTGGCAGTGGGTCCCCTGGGGTCCCACCCTCCCCCGGCAATGGCTGAAACAGCCACTGGCTGCCCGGGGCTTCCTTCCCCACCCCACCAGTGGCAGTGGGTCCCTCAGGATTCCCCCCTCTGGCTGCAGCAGGCCCCCTGGGGCTCCCCACCATGCAGTTGGTGCCAAAGGCCCCCTGGGCGCCCCGCCCATCGCTGCTGGAGTGGCAGCCGGGCCCCCTGGGCTCTCCCCCCGCAACTGGTGCTGCGGGCCCCACCAGGGCTCCCATCCCACTGCAGCTGGAGCAGCAGTGGGCCCCCCCCCCGGGGTTCCCCCCCCCCCACAGCTGGTGCTGTGGGCTCTTCCCCTTAAGATTCAACCAGGTATTTATGGTATAAATCATGGACAGGTCACAGGCGGTGATTTTTTGTTTTTTTGCCTGTGACCTGTCCATGACTTTTACTAAAAATACCCATGACTAAATCTTAGCCTGACTCATAACTAGGCCATATTTGGGCAGATTTTCACAGGGAGGGCAAAAGGCAAACCCCTGACCACCAGGCAACTTTCCCACCAAATTTAAAGCCTTTAATCCAAAGCTTGGAGGCGTTAAAGCTTCTCAATGGAATGGTTGGAAGAATGTTTTTTAACATGGGCAAAACTATGTCTTTTGCCCTAATCTTGCTTGCAGAAGTGGCTGAACCATTTTAGCTGAAACTTCTCCCAAAACTTCAGCCTGAGGCAGATAACTATTTGGGCTAAAATGTCCCATATGGGGTAAGTTTGGGGAAATTATAAGCAACTGAAAACACGGTGTTATAACAGAAAGTTATATGACGATGGAAAGTCAGGCAACCGTAACTATATAGGCAGTGTTACCAGCTCCACTTAAATAAGGAGAAGTTACTATTAGCTCTGCTATATTGCTTTACAGCAGTAGATCCTACAGCACTTTACAAAGGAGGACAGTATCATCAGTCCTGTTTTACAAAGGAGGAAACTGAAGCACAGGGCGGTGAAGTGAGTTGCCCAAGGTCACCCACAGGCCCAAGGTGGAAACAGAGCCTGGGTCTCCTGAGTCCCAGTCCAGTGCACTATCCACTAGGCCACACTGCCTCCATATTTGCCCCCAGCACATCCTCCTTTAACAAAAGGAGGGAAATGAGATGACTCCTTGATGACCACTAGGTATTTGACTGTGCTGTTCTTACAGACCTGGAAAGAGTTTAGATGCTACAGCGATGAGCATACAAACCCCTAAGAGACAGATGTAGCGAAATATTGCTGATGGTATCCAGTGCTATTCTCCGGCTAACAGACTGCTGCTGTTCTCCAGCCCCTGCCTATTCAGAGCTGCAGAAGGAACTCCCATGCCACCCTCATTAGCAAATTGATTTTAAAATAACAACATGATTATCCCTTCCCTCGTCACCTATTAGCTACCTACTCCCACCCCAATGCTATTTCAAGTTCATCTCCAGACGATAATACAGGGTCAAGTGTTTATGAGCCATCCGTCAAACGCTACTGCCTGCATGAGGTTTATGTTCATTGCCTTGTATTTGTTGTGTATTTGATTTCTTTTCTATGGGATACTATTTTCCCCCCCACTACACTGATGGTTTCTGTTGTAAATCCACCATGGCAATAATACCATACATATAAAAATCCTTTCACCATTGAGCGTGTAAAGAAGTCTGCTAGAGCTGGGCAACATTTTTCAAATTTGGGGCGATTCTGCTGAAATTCCAACAAAGTTTTTCAATTAAAAAAAGTAAAGAGAAAAGAAAAATGATGATCTTTTTCAGGAACGCCCCCCATTTTTTAACCAGCTGTAGAGTGGGTGACGTTTCGCAGCTTCCGAAATTGCAAATTGCAAAATTGCAAATCTAGGGAATGGACCCCACCCCACTTTTTAACACCAGCTCCGGCGCTCCTGGGGGTAACTTACGTGCTGACATATAAATGAAACCAGCCCCCATGCAAGTCACCAAGGTAGAGTGCCTTAAGGAATGGCTACACTTCAAGCTCTTGGTGACATATCTGTGCTAGTCCTGAGCATCTCCTGCTGCTCATGCTGTTGTAGGTTCATTCTGTTTTTAGTGTGAAGAGCCTCCAGCTTCATCTCTAACTTCCCTACCGGGGATCCGTTTTGTGACTGTTCTCCTGCTGGCTCTGTTTCATGGTCTAGAATTTGGGAACTTTCTGTAGCTTAAGACAAAGTGTCAGATCCTGGACTGAGCCGCTGAGAGAGAGAGAGCCTAGAACTCTCGGCCTGTGGGTGGCACAGGCCCAAGATGATTTTAACCACCTGAGCTGCTGTGAATAACAACAGCCTCTCCTGGCTGTCCTAGGGACTCCACAGCCCCCAGTGCACCCCCTCTGCCAAGGCTTTCAAGAGGGTCCCCACTTACAGCTGGCTTCCACTGATCCCACGCCAGAGGAATCCACCCCTGCCTGCATACAGGGCTTTGAGAGTCTCTTTACACTGCTCCTGTCCTTTTATATTCCATGAAGGGACCAGAGTCGGGGGTTAGGAGGATATCACCCAAAAACGTGGAAACGTCCCAGCCGGAACTCCTACCCCAGGAAGCCAAATGGAATTGTTGCCATTAGCGTCAATGAGAGCAGGACTGGACCTGAATTTGTATTTTGAGTCAGCCCTCTCCTTTCCTGTAATGAGCGTAGGGTGTACCACTGCCCCACGGAGAGGGGGTACGGCTCAGGATTGTTCCAGGCATTGCAGCCACTTCTCCCACTCTCTGCATCAATCAGTTTGTCCTGTTTCTAGGGTTGCCCACCCTCCAGAGTTGCCCTGGAGTCTCCAGGAATTAAAAATTAATCGTTCATTAAAGATTATGTCATATGATGAAACCTCCAGGAATACGTCCAACCTAAATTGGCGACCCTGCCAATTGCATGTATTTGATTTCGTTTCTCCTGATTACTGACCTTTTATTGCTAGTGGCTTTTATTGTAAGTCCTCAGTGGCTAGATAAAAAATATGCGCAAACCTTACCTTGTCATTATATCTGTTGGTGTTGCCACCGCTGGGTATATTCTGGGTTCCTGGTGCTGCTACTGGAGATAATTTTGCCTGAACAACAACTTTCTTCCTGGCCCACATTTTCTGCAGGATCCTGAGACTGCAGCAATCAATCTGATGTGATGAGAGTCATAACAGAGAGTGCAAAACCCTGCTGCTGCTTTCACTGCAAGAAGTGAAAGGGGAGTGGAAGTTGTAAGGGGAAAACCCAAGGCGTGAAAGAGAAAGGGCTGGAAAGAGCAAAAACATCAAGACACGGTAGAGAAAAAAAATCAGAAAAGTAAAAAGGGTCTTAGAGTCAAGGGGCTTTGTTCTGTATTATTTGTATTGTGATAGAGCATACAGGCCACTCCCACATTGTGTGAGGCACTGTACAAACACAGAACAAAGAGCCAGTCCCTGCCCTAAGTGCTTACAAACTAAGTCTATTTTGTGTGTAGTAGCAGAGCACTCCAAAGTGCTGCACGGTTAGTCCCTTGTGTGGATGCTGTGTGCACCAACTACAAGACTCCTAGTTTGCATTAATGGAATCCTGTTTGAAGAGGACTACATTAATGTGAACTAGGAACTTTTTAGCTCGCGCCCGCAGCATCCGCACGGGAGAGATACAGTGCTGCACTTCGGTGCGCACTGCTATTCATATCCCCGGATGGCAGGGTGGTGTAGACAAGCCCTGCGTAACTGACCAAGTGATTAAGTGCTTCTGATCAGAGTTACAGCAAATCAAATGGGGAGGGACTCCAATGAAGCAAAGGGGGCTACATTAGTATAAAAGAGGGGTCAGTGAGATCAGAATCAGATCTAAGTTGTGCATGTTCACCATAAAACATAAAAACACCTCCAAGTTGCCTGGTTTGGGGGGTTTTGTTCTTGGTTTGTTTTTTTAAAATACACCCTCATTCAAAAGGTTCACAAACTTTTCAAATAAACCTGAGTCTTGTGGTCGTGCATTAAAATCATGTGGAGTTTGTGGTTCCTGTGCAAAACCAGTCACCCAGACAACTACTTTCAAACTCGATGTGAGACTGTAGCAGAGGGGGTAAAATTAGAAACCCAAAGGACATATTCACATGGACCCCTGTGGGGCAGACTGGCTGAGTGTTGTACAGCTGGGCTTGGTAGTAGATTTAAGTAATGGTAAATTTTAAACTTGGCACCTGTCTGATCACCCTCCTTTAATAGTGTTATCATGTTTGAAAACACTTTGATTCACTGATGGCTGTTCTGCTTTGATCATTGTAGAACTTCCCCTAGTTTGACACGTCTCTGGGGCTTGCCGTGTTGCTTCAGAATTTCACCCATTTTAGTCTTCAGCAGATAACAGATAGATAAGGCTCAGCATGGGGGGATGGATGAGATGGCCTCTTGAGGTCCCTTCCAGCCCTACATTTCTATGATTCTATAATTGAGGCTTAGTCTATGCACATGAGCAGGGTAGCAAGAATCCCAGGTATAATCTTACGAAAGCTACCTGGACCTTGGGTCTGGATACATGTGGGGATGTTGCATGTCCCCTTACTCCTTTGACCAAGTTGAACAAGGTCTTGGTTCTGCCATCTTTACTCATTGGCTCAAGGGGTGTAGTAATTTTGCTGGTATAGGCCAGCAAACAAAGTGCTACTTTTCCACTGGAGCAAGGAGAGTAAGAATTGCAATTCTAGGGCTGTTCCTTGTGTTATGCAACATGCACTGCTCTGTGCTCAGGGAGTGTCTCTAAAGGTGCAGCCTAACCCACAGTGAGCTCGAATTTCATATCCATCCATTGAAGAAATGCATCCACTGCGCTAGCAACATGCATGTGTAACCCGACACATGGAACTCAGGAGCAGAGTTTGGAGGAGGCATCACAAAGCCAATCTTTGCACCTGGCTGGAACACGAGCTGTAATTGCAACATCTCTGTAAGTAAGTCACTTAATAAAGAGCACATTTAGTTTTAGAAGCCTGGAGTTCTCTCCTGCTATTACCCAGTGCATGGCACATGAAACAGCTGCAGGCTGAAACCTGGAGAAAATCTTCGGAATGGGACAAATATCTCCATGCCTCATGCCCCACTCTCACCTGTGCTCATTTGTCACTGTTACTGCAGCACAGATCACCTCATCTGGGCTCAGCTGCCTGGTAGGGTTGCCAGGTGTCCAGTTTTCAACCGGAACGCCTGGTCAAAAAGGGACCCTGGTGGCTCTGGTCAGCACCGCTGACTGGGCCATTAAAAGTCCAGTTGATGGCGCAGCAGGGCTGACAGATTGTATTTACATTCACACTTAATCTACCTAAGTATCCAGCAAACAGAGCTGTGTTGCCTAGGGTTACCATACGTCCGGATTTTCCCGGACATGTCCGGCTTTTGGGGGCTCAAATCCCCGTCCGGGGGGAAATCCCCAAAAGCCGGGCATGTCCGGGAAAATCGAGAGGGAGGGAGGGCTCGGCCGGGGCCTCTTTGGCCGGGGCCGGTGCGGGCCGGGCCGGGGTCGCGGGGTCGGGCCGGGGGCATGGTGCTGGGCCGGGAGCCGGGCCGGGCGCGCGGTGCCGGGCCAGGCTGGGCGCGGGGCCGGGCGGGGAGCCGGGGGCGCGGTGCCGGGCCGGGGGCCGGGAGTCAGTCCAGGCCCGCGGGGCCGGGCCGCCGGGGGGTGCGCTGGGCCGCAGGGCCGGGAGCTGGGGGGCCGGGCCGGGAGCCGGTCCGGGGTCGCGGGGCCGGGCCACCGGGGGGTGCGACGGGCCGCCGGGGGCCGGCAGTGCTGGGCGGGCCGGGGGTGGTCGGCCAGGGGCCGGGGCCGGCACCCCAGGGCCCGAGCCGACCCAGGCTGGAGCCGCCGGGGGGGCCAGCCTGGGCCGCGCCTCCTCCCCCCACACCCCCCGTACCTGCTTCAGGCTTCCAGAGAATTAAATGTTCGCGGGAAGCAGGGGAGGGGGCGGAGACTTTGGGGAGGGGGCGGAGTTGGGGCGGGGGTGGGGGCGGGGCTGGGGGCGGGCCCGGGGCCCCGTGGAGTCTCCTCCTTTCGGAGGCACAAAATATGGTAACCCTAGTATTGCCCAAGTGATAGATTTTGGCTGGGGGGTAAATGCGGGGGGTCGGGTAAAGAAATGTTGTTATTCTTATTGTATGAGTCCAGGGCAGTAGAACTGTACTTAGCCTGTGCTGATTGAGGGCATCAAGAGAGGGTGTGGACAGGTGTTTTGCTTGATGGTCTGCCTGAGTCACAAGTACTATTCGACCTGCCTCTCTCCACTGTTTAAAGACAAAGCTGATTAAGCTCCATAGATAGTCTTTTGATTTGTTAAGTGACCACTACAGCTGAAATCACTGATAATCAGGTCTAAGTGCTTAGACCTGCTGTTGGATAATGTTTCTGTGGAAGAGACAGTCCAGTCTGCACTAGCAGTGAGGTTCCCCCACTGAGAGCTCAGCTGAAATCACTGAGAGCTGGTGAAACCTCAGGAGACCAACTCGCAGAGGTCACAGTGGCAGGTGGCAGCAGAAGGTGATGGCGCAGGGCCATTGGCAACAGAGCGATGAAGTGAACAGTGGCACAATGAACAGCAGTGGCCAGAGCGAACAGTGAGCAGCTGGAGGAATGAGCAAGGTGCCTTCTTGCCCTGGTGAAAGAACCTCTGAACTCTGAAAGAAACTGACAGTCATACAGAGTTACTGATTTGTACAGAGTGCAGTCACAAGGTTACCTAATTCTGAATGTGACCTGTATATATTTGTGTATGTTTTAATTGACAGCGAGCTGAGCCTTGAAGGTCATGGCTTGTTAGGTGCTTCAGACCTAATTAAGGAGTAGGCTGCATAGGTAGGAGTTGCACAAAAAACAGAGCAGAAAGTAGGCATTCAGTTCAGTGTGTTTGGGTCAGTCTCTGGGGTGGAGAGCAGGTTCCTCCATAACAAAACTGCAGCTGGGATGTCTGGAGAGAGAAGTTATGAAGCAAACCAGAGTGGGTTGTGAGTTCAGCAAGGTTCTGAATCCAATCCTAAAAAGGAAGTTTCCATCTTCCGTGTGACATGAGCTGCTTTTCCCTCAGAGAAAGTGGTCCCACCCTTTCCCCATCAAGGTGTTATTAATGAACAGAATCTTTTTTTCTACCACTACAGGCTGGGAGCTGGTATAAATTTCTGACATACCTGTCTTCAAAGTGGCAGATAGTCTCAAATTTGGAACATTGGTGGAGCAACCAGGGAGCAGGATTTTCTCCAGGCCTTACCGCCTTTTAGCTGCTGGTTCCCGCTGCAGGTTAATTCCTGCTGATGCTTTGGGGCAGGTGGGGCTCGTTAAACTCCACCCTGAATGCAAGGGTTGCTGCTGGGGCAGTGAGTTAGGGGGGAAGGAGCTCAAGCAGCCAAAACTAAGATGATGTACACTGGTTCATGGAGTGTTATTTTGGAATTACCTTTTTGTTAATAAAAACTAGACCCCAGGAAGAGGGACTTTTGGACTCTGCGTAATAGAGCTCATCACAACACAACCTTTTTATTGTCTGAAAATGCTGATTCATCAAAACTGAAACTGTTTGCCGGAATGGGTCGGTTGCAATTGATCTCCCAATTTGAAAAATGTTTTGGTGGGGGGAGAACAGTTTCAAACTTATCAAAAAAATCCCATGTGCACATTTTTTGAAGTGAAACATTTTGCTTTCCAGTCTGAAATGCCCCTTCGGTTCAAAAATAAAAACGTCACGATGAAAACACAATATTGTAAAACTACCCGCAGGAAATATTTCAGTTGCCCCAATTCAATTTTTTTTTTTTGAATGATCAATTTTCAAAATGTTTACTTTTTGTCCTGATTCAGTGGCTCTCATGTGCAGTTTTTATTTGGAGCCGGTAGCGACTACACCAGCATCCACTCCGGATTCCCTCTGCTAGAGCGTACAAAAAACAAGGAAAAGACGAGAGCTCTTCCAGCAGTCTCAGCTAGTTTATAATCAGCAATGTCCAAAAGAATCTAAAACCTGTTAAGTTCCTCTCCCAGGAGCCAGTGAGCTGAAAGGAAAACACTGACTAGAATGAACAACTCTGAAGGTTGGTGATAAGGGACACAGTGCAGTAAAACCCTCCTTTAGGACCGGATTCAACACAGTCCCAAGCATGTGCCTAACTTCCAAGTGTGCAATGGTTCCATTGGTTTCAATGAAAATCCTGGATCATTTCACTGCACTGTGCAAATTACAGCTGTTATTTGAGTGACTCTCTACTCTCTAGTTGTTCTGCGGAAAAGAGGCAGGGTTCACTAAGGCCCTGAATGATTCAGCAAGTTACTTAAGCACTTGCCTAACTTTGTGCCAGGAGAGCCATGCCAGGAAGTCACTTTTTCATGCTCCTGATTTATATACACACCAGGGCAATGCATGTGCTCTAGCCAGGGGCATGTGAAGTAGGAGTGTCCTTTAGATCATGTGGGACTGTGGTCACTTCATCACAGCACACTGCGCACATTACAGCCGTGTGAGTGCCCACCCCCCCTTAAAGGTGTTCTGGGGGGGAAAGGAGAGGTTCTGGGTTTGCAAACGTAAGCCACATCGCCTGAGATTTTTTTTTGTAGCTGCTTTAGATTCTTAGAGAGGGAATTAAAACGCCTCCCTTTAACAAGCTAGTGCACACGCTAGCTGGCACGCACTATGCTAGCAAAGCGGGGGCCCAAGCTCATTCAGCACTGACGGTATTTCAGCGCTATGCAGCACGTTGCTTTTCGCTGCAAACCTCAGCCCCGAACGGCCCGGGCCCACAGCCTCTGAATAAGGATGTATTGTTTGCTGCGGAGCAGGCTCTTGGCTCAGAACACCAGTCAGCGCCTTATCAGCTAGCACATTAATCTTAATTAACAGAGCGACAGCTGCAGTGCCTCCCTCCAGCTCCCCAGAGCATTCACAAGCTCGGCCTGCGCACAATGCTGTGCTGCGGCTCAGACATCGCCATTGTTTCCATTACAGGGAGGGCCAAATTCTGTTCTCAGCGCAAAGGTAGAGTCACTTCACTGACTTCAGCACTTAGATGCTATCCCGTGACAAGAGCGTTATAAATACCCGACGGGCACCAAGGAGACTGTGCACAGAATCCAGGCCCCAGCTCAGGCGGGGAATAGCTCAGTGGTTTGAGCATTGGCCTGCTAAACCCAGGGTTGTGAACTCAATCCTTGAGGGGACCACTTAGGGATCTGGGGCAAAAATCTGTCTGGGGATTGGTCCTGCCTTGAGCAGGGGGTTGGACTAGATGACCTCCTGAGGTCCCTTCCAACCGTGAGATTCTATGTTCCCTCATGGTAAAACCCCGGGGAGTGGTCCCACCAGAAAGAACATTCTGTGAGGTGCCTGCTGTGAAGTTTCCACAAAATTCTCCTGTTCAGGAGGTGGGTTTGGTCCATTCTCCCACCCCAGCAAGAAGCAGTAGATCTGGCCCCTGTACTTCATGGATAAGGTCCTATTACCCCCCACATTCTGTCCCGATTTTTCACACTTGCTATCTGGTCAACCTATTCATGGATCACACAAGCTCTGCCAGCAGCCTGTGCCTTCACTTTGGCTGCAAAGTTCTTCACACCTCTCCCGGCCTCCCTGCCAATCATTGCTTCAAGCCAGGGCTTCCTTGGCCAGTTACCCCCCCAAGAAGGGTGGGGGAGGTCCCTGGATGTCCCATAGATGTAGAATGGGAAATACAGATTGGAGCTGTACTATCTAGTACCACTGGTTGCTGGGGGGATTCATGCACCTGGAACTATTTGCAGTCCACTCCTCATGCACAGGGTGCTGGTTCCAGACAGGGAGCTCCACAAGGTCAAGGGAAGATGGAGGGTCCATGCCACAGAGGCCGCTGACCCTCCTCCCCTGCTCCATGAGGGAAGGGTCAGAGCCGCATGGAGGGGCCCCTCTAAGCCAGCGGTTCTCAAACTGTGGGTCGAGACCCCAAAGTGTCAGGGCTGACTTAGGCTTGCTGGGGCCCAAGGCCAAAGCCCAAGCCTGACTGCCTGACTGCCCAGCCTGAGGACTTCAGCCCTGGGAGGCGGGGCTCAGGTTACAGGCCCCCTGCCTGGGGCTGGAGCCCTGGGGCTTTGGCCCCCTTGCCCGGGGCAGTGGGGTTTGGGTGGGCTCAGGCTTCAGTCCCCCCCTCCTGGGTAGTAATTTTTGTTGTCAGAAGAGGGTCACGGTGCGATGAAGTTTGGGAACCCTGCTCTCAGTGAAACAATTCCCCTCCCCACCATTCTATACAATGGTAGCTCAGTAGAGGCTTACACCTGATTGGTCAGTTGGGCTTGTGATCAAGATGGTTACCTGTTGGGTATTTTAAGTAACTGTCCATTTCCCCCTCTCCTCACATTACTCACGGTTCTCGTCCCCTAGTGCCCCTCCTCTACTTGCGCTACATTGATGACATCTTCATCATATGGACCCATGGAAAGGAGGCCCTTGAAGAATTCCACCTGGACTTCAACAATTTCCACCCCACCATCAACCTCAGCCTGGACCAGTCCACACAGGAGATCCACTTCCTGGACACTACAGTACAAATAAGTGATGGTCACATAAACACCACCCTATACCGGAAACCTACTGACCGCTATACATACCTACATGCCTCCAGCTTCCATCCAAGACACATCACACGATCCATTGTCTACAGCCAAGCCCTAAGATACAACCGAATTTGCTCCAACCCCTCAGACAGAGACAAACACCTACAAGATCTTTATCAAGCATTCGTAAAACTACAATACCCACCTGGGGAAGTGAGGAAACAGATTGACAGAGCAAGACGGGTACCCAGAAATCACCTACTACAGGACAGGCCCAACAAGGACAATAACAGAACACCACTGGCCATCACATACAGCCCCCAGCTAAAACCTCTCCAGCGCATTATCCACGATCTACAACCTATCCTGGAAAATGATCCCTCACTCTCACAGACCTTGGGAGGCAGGCCAGTCCTCGCTTACAGACAACCCCCCAACCTGAAGCAAATACTCAACTACACACCACACCACAGAAACACCAACCCAGGAACCTATCCCTGTAGCAAACCTCGTTGCCTACTCTGTCCCCATATCTACTCTGGCAACAGCATCAGAGGACCCAACCACATCAGCCACACCATCAGGGGCTCATTCACCTGCACATCCACTAATGTCATATATGCCATCATGTGCCAGCAATGCCCCTCTGCCATGTACATTGGCCAAACCGGACAGTCCCTCCGCAAAAGAATAAATGGACACAAATCGGATATCAGGAATGGTAACATACACAAGCCAGTAAGTGAACACTTCAATCTCCCTGGTCATTCTATTACAGATTTAAAAGTCACTATCATTGAACAAAAAAATTTCAGAAACAGACTTCAAAGAGAAACAGCAGAACTAAAATTCATTTGCAAATTCAACACCATTAATCTGGGCTTGAATAGGGACTGGGAGTGGCTGGCTCACTACAGAAGCAGCTTTTCCTCTCCTGGAATTGACACCTCCTCATCGATTACTGGGAGTGGACTACATCCACCCTGATTGAATTGGCACTGTCAACACTGGTTCTCCACTTGTGAAGTAACTCCCTGCTCTCCATGTGTCAGTATATAATGCCTGCATCTGTAACGTTCACTCTATGCATCCGAAGAAGTGAGGTTTTTTACTCACGAAAGCTTATGCCCAAATAAATCTGTTAGTCTTTAAGGTGCCACCAGACTCCTTGTTGGTTCAGGTTAAGATTCTGTCACGGGTATTTTTATTAAAAGTCAGGGACAGGTCGCGGGCAATAAACAAAAATTCACAGCAGCCCAGGAGCTGTCCCTGACTTTTACTAAAAATACCCTGGGGTGAGGTGACAACCAGAGCTCTGCTGGGGCTTGCAGGTGCTCAAGCCCTGGTACTGCTCCTGGGGCAGGGCTGACTGCTGCTGCATCAGCCCCAGGGGGGCTCACCCAACCCAGCGGGCCAGGGCTGGCCGTTGATCAGCTGTTCTGTCGACCCCCTGACCACTGCTCAGGGCTGACTGCTGGCCAGCTGCTGCTCCAGTAGCCCTGGGGCTGAGAGCTGCTTCAGCCCTGTCCCAGAAAGCAGAGGTCCCAGGTGGCGGTGGGGGGAAATCACAGAATCCGTGACCTCTGTGAAAGAATCATATCCTTGCTAATGGTCCCTGTTTCAGACAAACACTGATGGCCAATTTACATTGCCGAACTCTATCTTAGCGTCCCTTGCTTTGAAATCACCTTGGGAATTTTATATTGTGAACAGTTGGGAGAATTCACACTATACCGGCCAACAGCAGCCCTAAACATGATGCTCTGTCCCCAGCCCACTGCTTTCAACTCCCTGTTATTTCAGCCTTTCCCTTTTGGCAGCAGAATGCAGGGCTGAGCCACTCGGAGACAAAAGAATGTTGGAAGAGTCCGACGCATTTCACTCTAGCTGGTCTCATTTCTTTACAGTGATTGCTCTAGTTTCGATATGGTTCCAAAACAATAAATAGTTAATCAGAGTCTGCTACACTTCATGCTACACCAAAGCGGTAATAGATGCTATGAATAATAGCATGTTACAACAGGATGGGCTGCTAGGTCAAAACTTCCACCTGGCTAGAACTTGATATATAAAGACTTAGCTAGGGAAGCCATTTCCCCCCTGGTCTATTCCCAAACTCATGCTGGTTTTTCATTGCAGAGAATAGAAATTCAAGAGTTTGGGACCATTTTTAGAACTTAAAACGGCAAGAATTTTTGTTACAGGTAATTTGATGCTAATATGCTCAAGTTTGAGGCCAACATTTTCAAACACAGGAGCTTAATTCTACATCCACAGCAATTAGGTTCCTAAATAAGTGGCCTGATTTTCAAAAGTAAATTTCAGTGGAAGCGACTGGGAGCTCAGTACTTTTGAAAATAGACTAGGGAGCCATGCTTTAGATATCTACTTCTTAGTCTAAATGCTTTTCCAACTTACGAAAAAAGAAATGTAGTTGAAAGACTGAGGCTTTAAACATTAGTTGCTGTCCATATGCAGTAACTCTTGTCATTAAAAAGATCATAAAGGTTTTTATTATGCTGACTTAGGGTGTATGTTAAGCATCTAACTTGCCTTGACAGACCATAAAGGAACTTTTGTGACCTATTGGGCCAATGATTCATGAGGAAGTGTTTACACAATAGTTTATAGCTGGGATGCATTGTCAGTGTTAGTAGTAAGTTTTGTACCAAAATAATGCTTCAACCTGACGGATGCAGCCGCTAGGCTCTGATGGGTAAATAATGCATATATTTAACATTAAAATTTGTATCAACATACCTGCTTAATTGTGCTGTAGATTGTATTTATTCAGACCGACCCAGGATGGTATATTAACATTAGTGCACATAACTGGATGTATTTAGTTGATTTTTTTTATAGGATCTTTTGAGTCACAAATATGGCTTTATAAAAGATCCTGAAAAGCTCGCAGAAGGAAGCCCATTACAGTCCATTATATCAATTCTCACCCAGGGAGAGGAGTCAGGAAATCTAAGTTCCACTCCCAGCTCTGCTACTGATGTGTGTGATCTCGGGAAAGTCACTGCTCAGGCATCTTTATAATGCCAGTGAGAGGGCCTTCATGGCTAGATGGCCTAGTGGCTAGGTTGCTGGTTCATCAGGCTAAAGGGAGTGGTAGGGGGACTTGGTCCTCCCTCTCCATCAGGTCCCAGATGCCCAGGGCCATGTGTAGTTCAACCTATAAGCAGAGGGACGGGTCTCCCTCCCAGCAGGGAGAGGACAGGGGCTGAGGGGGGGGCCAGGGTCAACACCATTTTCTGTGGGCTACTTCATACGAATCTCTTTAGTTTGGGGCGTGGCCAGACTAGTCCAGTTACCCTACTGTTGAGGCTTATCTGCAGGCTCCCTTTGGCAGGGGAACGCTTACTTGCTTCCCGTGGCCACGCTGGCTGTCGGGTCACTGAGCCATCCCTTTGGGCAGGCAAACAGAGAGGTCCAGCCTCCTCACCAATCAGCCCCAACTGAGCCAGCCTCCCTTCTTTTCTCCCTCCTCCAGGCCTGGCATTGGTTGCAGGTATAGCGGGGGCGGGGTGATCTGAACCCAAAGGTTTTCTTTAACCCCTGCTGTGCCAGGCAGCAGTTTCTCTGCTCCCTCACAATGCACTGTGAGCTCTGCGGATGTGTAGCTCAGTGTATCATACTGAAGCACATACATGTGAACGATTTAATCCTGCATTCCAGTGAAATCCAAATAGATGACTCACAGATAGAAAATTTGGCAGGTGTCTTTATAAATTGAAGCAGTAGCCCCAATCCCACCTCTGTAATCTTCTGACTAAAAGTGCTCAGGAATTCCTATCCCCAGTGAAAAGAAATTCCCTCGGCACCAATCTTGGAATGCCTTGCTGAGACTGCCTAGATGGGCACCAACTTGCGGGGGAGGGGAGGGAGGGTGTTGTAACCAGGACACTGATCTACTAAGAACTGGACTTAATTGATAGCTTATTTCACTTTGTCCTGGTTTACGGTCCCACCCACCCACCCAAACCTATCCGAGCAAGGGAACATCTTCATAACCCATCACCAGTCTCTGGCACCAGCCAGTCCCCCATTTAGTGATGAAAAGCAAATGTACACCAAACCCCACCCCAACTATTTGTCTTGGGGACATTGACATGCCAAATTTTCTCTTTCATGGGGCCAAATTCTGCCCGCCGTGAGGGGAGAAGGCACAAAATGAATATTTTTCCAATTATCCTTAACTGCAGATGATTGGGATAGGGCAGTGCCGGGCATAACCGAGGGCAGGACATAGCATGTTAGCTGTGTGCCTATTGTCTCCTTTAGGAACAGATCAGCTGAGGGAGGGGAGCACGCCAGAGCTGGGTGCCTGTGGGAGGCAGAAGCAGTCTGACAATCAAACACTGCAGAAGTTTCTCTCCAAAGTGACAGTGTGGGCTGAAAGGAGGAGACCAAAGTGTTTCAAGTGCTAGGGGCTGAAGGGCTCTTTCAGATGTATGCTCACTGCCAGCTCTTCCCGCCTGGATAAACCTTCTGAAATGTTTCCCAGCTGAGGCGCAGCCTTGCGTAGACCGTGAGGTTCTAGGAGCATACCACAACTTCCACTTCTGGTTTTTACATTCTTAGAAAGGTGCCGTCCCTTTGGCCAAGCTGCTGGCTAGAGACCCCCCCGGACTCATCTCCGTGTGTGCACTCAACACCGCCTAACCGAGATCCTCCAGAGCACGGCCCCCACTTCCCTAGATCCATCCGCACAGTATTGTTTAAATGACGCTGGTTTCCTTTGCATGCCTCCTTCCCCAGCATTAGCCCCACGCGTTGCCCCTGGGGATGCAGCCACAAACTGAATGGGGGCTGCCAAACACGTGGAATGGTTTCTTTGGCAACAATAGTAAAAGCTCACTGCAATTTTCTTGCTCTCACTCACATGACTTTAGCTGCCCAGGTAACGGGGACTGTGGAAGCAAAGAAACTGTAAGCATCTGGTTTAAATTACTGCCGCTGATAGGAATCAGACACACACTCCAGCCTGCCTGCTGTATATTTATTCATTTGTTTGGAATCTGATTGATTGATGGAGTCCCTATCGCCCAGGCAGCAGCCTGGCACAATAATTCACTCGCTCTCCCGCTGTAACAAAGCAGGGTGCTTTTGTCCTGCCCAGCGCTAGGCTGGATGAGGCAATAGCGAGCGTTGCAGTACGTCAGCACATGTAGTGCACGCTAGGGCAAGCAAGCCCTGCATTAGGGCCCTGATCCTGCAGTCTAATCCATGTGCACGGAGCCCTGCACCCAGGGCTCAGGGCCATTGGGCAGTAGAGTTTCCTGTATGGATCCAATTGTAGGTCAAGGGCCTTAGTTTCCTTCTGTCCCCTGCAACTTTGCGGGGAGGGATGACTCAGTGGTTTGAGCATTGGCCTGCTAAACCCCAGGTTGTGAGTTCAATCCTTGAGGGGGGCCACTTAGGGAACTGGGGTAAAAATCTGTCTGGGGATTGGTCCTGCTTTGAGCAGGGGGGTTGGACTAGATGACCTTCTGAGGTCCCTTCTAGCCCTCATATTCTATGATTCTAACTTTAGAGCTCAAACTTAACAGCCCACCGTGCCAGAAAGGGATGATGTTAGAAAAGAGACTCACCAGCCCCTCCCCATACATGTGTTGTACATTATTGCCTCTGGCTCTTCAGACAGGTGCAATGTTTGACTGGAGCTCATAGTGCTGCTGCCGCCCAGCCGCTCTCACTCCCGTGGGGCCCGGGCCTACACTCAGGTGGGCGCTCCCAGGGGAATGGAAGGGCTGCTCAGGGCTTGGTGAGTTTTCCCCAGCAGCAGGGGAGGCAGGAAGGGAAAACATGTGACTCAGGGATACCTGGTGCCTGCTAAAGGGAATGGATCGAGCCCTGCGAGGTGCCTGCCTGAATGAGGCACCTCTGTGCTTGCAATAGCACTGGGACTGAGTGGGAGGCACAAGTCAAGAATTGCCCCTGCCCTCCCCCCAGAATATGTCCCAGTTCGTTTCAAGGCCCAGCTTGGTTTGGTTTCCTTGATCCACTTGCCTGTGTGTGTATTTCCTCTATGCCTCAGAGGAAGGTGAATGTCTCTGCCCGCTTGGAGGTTTCTCTTTCTTTGCTCTGATACTTACCCAGTACTCGCCCATGGCCAGGCAGCTGTTTATTCCACTCATGCTGTTACCTTGGGCGCCCACCTGCAGTCCAATATTTCAACTGTTGCTCTTTGGCGGGGGCGGTGCAGTGTACCGCACCTAGCACAGTGGGGCCTACCTCCCTGCTTTCGTCAGGCCTCTAGTCCCCGCCACAGGGCAAATAATATTGGGGCTACACCCCCATTTATAACACCAGCACCATTGTTTTACTTATTCAGTGCACAGAATCCCAGGGGCTTACAGGCATGAGGCCCTGACTGTGTAACATGTGCGATTGCCCTGATGGTACCTGGTGGAGCAGCCCCAAGATCAATCCTTGCTGCGGTGTCACGACAACACCGGACCTTAACACCTGGGCTTGGCTGTTTCTCTGTGGCTGAGAAAGCCCAGCGATGTCGGCTCATTACTAGCAGGGCTGGATCAGCAGCATCCATCAGGATGACATGCGAACAAGCTGCAGCAGGGAGCCAGGGTCAACATAGCAGTAATTAGACTATCCCCTGCTGTTTGCTTCCATGCTTGTGGGTTTAAGACAGACTATTAATGTTCCTTAATCATTGTATTATTTTTAGGGGCTTTTTAAATGAGCGCAAAGTAAAAAGGATACAAGGATGTTGGGAGTTTTTTTATAGGCTCCCAAGAAGCACAATTATTAGGGTGCAAGAAGGAAATTTTCAGGGGAATCATACTTCGCTAGCTCCTTTCTCTGGCATTCTGGAATGTTTGTTTTGTTCAGGGACCTTGGTTTTTAGGCAACTGTTTGTTAGCAACAGGGGAGGGATAGCTCAGTGGTTTGAGCATTGGTCTGCTAAACCCAGGGTTATAAGTTCAATCCTTGAGGGGGCCACTTAGGGATCTGGGGCAAAATCAGTACTTGGTCCTGCTAGTCAAGGCAGGGGGCTGGACTTGATGACCTTTCAAGGTCCCTTCCAGTTCTAGGCGATAGGATATCTCTATTTATTTACTACTAGGAAGTAGAAAGAGGAAGGCCCAGTGGTTAGGGCTAACCAGGGACTCGACTGACCTAGGTTCAATTGCATGCTATGCCAGAGACTGCCTGTACGACCTCTGGCCCCATTGACATCAAGCCAGGATTTTACCCAATTCCCCTCTCTGTGCCTCAGTTCCCCATCTGTAAAATGGGGATGAAAGTACTTCCTGGCCTTGTGGGAGTGTTGTGAGGAGAAATACATTAAAGATGGTGAGGTGCTTGGATGCTATGCTAGCGGGTGCCACGTAAGTATCTAAAAGTAGATACAGCATCGGGCTATTTGCTAGAACTTGAGTTTCATACATTTCTTTCCCCTTCGTCTTTATAGTACTAATTGTATCGAACAATGTTAAGCTCTGCTATTCACTGGGCTGCTTCCCACATGGAAATAGCCTATAGAGTTTAACGGGGATAAAAACAATAGCTTTCTGTGGACTGCTGCTTCCCGCATGGAAATAGCGTAGAGAGGTTAATAGGAATAAAAACACTAGCCTTCTTTGGAAATGTAAAAGAGTTCTTCTAAAGTTACCTTAATCAAGTTGGGCCAGAGTCCAAGATCTTTACTCTCACTGAGTTCTCGGAGTAGCCCCGTTGATTTCAGCGGAATTTTGCTTGTGGAATAAAGTACGATTTAATAATGACAAAGACAGCAGAATATGGCCCTTATAGAACTTCAGAGGATTAAGTCCTTTCTGTTGGTTGGGGGGGGACGGATTTAGCTATCGTACATAATTTGATTTCTAATTCATATTCTTAGTCTAAATTGTATAGGATGGTCCAGTAGAATGGTTATGTTCTATTCCAGAGGTTGGCAACCTCTGGCACGCGGCTCACCAGGGTAAGCACCCTGGCAGGCCAGGCCAGTTTGTTTACCCGCCGCGTCGGCTGGTTTGGCCGATCGCAGCTCCCACTGTGGTTTGGCCGTGGTTCGCTGTCCCAATGGGGGCTGTGGGAAGCGGCGTGGGCAAGGGATGTGCTGGCCGCAGCTTCCGGCCGCCCCCATTGGCCTGGGATGGCGAACCGCGGCCAGTGGGAGCTGTGATCGGCCAAACCTGCCGACGCAGCAGGTAAACAAACTGGCCCGGGCCGCCAGAGTGCTTATCCTGGCGAGCCACATGCCAGAGTTGCCGACCCCTGTTCTATTCAATTCTAGAGAACTTTTGCCATATGGACTCTTATTTGGATTTGAACAAGAGGGTAATAAAGAGACTTTACAGCTTTGGCTGGATTAAACCACACTGCTAATGAGAAGGCCTGAAGCTAAAGGAATACCGCTGATTTTAAAAAAAATATCTAGTTAATTTAGCCCCGTATCCCTTGTTCCGTGTACGTGTAGCTGTCAAGCTTGGTTCAGGCAGGCTGGTAGTGTAGATCAATCTTTGATAATTTTTATATGACTTTACATTGTGCCTCTTTATATAACCTTGTGGTGGGTCTACCCACGTGTGACCTCTGTTTTCATGGGACTTTGTATCAAAGCTTCATTTAGAAACTTTGCATTGCCCTTGGTATAATATTATAGCCCCTAAGGATAGAATAAGATAGAAGAAAAATTTCTGTTTGCTAGCAGTAGAACAAGAGCTCTCCCCCCCCTCCCCCACTCTTAATCAATTGCCCTGTTGAATGAATGAGGTGTGAATGAGGAAGGCATGGAAGGCAGCACCTCCAGACAGCCTCAACTGTTGGAGAGGGGCTGGGAGCCAGACCCAAGGACAATAAAACGTGTCAAGTGGGCTCATTAAAGACAAGCAGACATACTGACGGCCTCGGGGGTTAGAAGCAAGCACCTTCTTTTGGAAACACCCTCTTTGCAGCATTGGGACAACACTCAAAAGAAAGCAGCACAAAGGACCAATGGACACAGACACAGAGTTTGAATCTGGTATAGATTTGCATAAGAGGGAAGCTGCTATAAAAGTGAGGTGTCTTGCAGAGAACCCCGGGTCTCGTCTTGTCAACATGGGAGCATCGATCCGGATCGGCAGAAGCCCGGCTCCACCCCCTCCCCCATCTAACTCACCTGGCCAGTGAAGTTAAGGGGGAGCAACTAATTGGTAACAACAAGACGGAATGGGTTTGTGTGTGTGTGTGTGAGTGTAAGTGTAATATATTATATGCATATAATATAGTGTTAATGAATACATGTATTACTAATAAATGTGGCATTTTGCCTTATTCCCCCTGAAAAGATCCTGTGCAGTACTTTAAGCACAACATTTTGGTGGAGAATGCAAAAGGGGGAGCAAGCATAAAATCCACAGTTATTATAAAACTGGTGTGCACACCGCCAGCTTTAGCAAGCCTGGCACTATAGAAAAAAGAGCGTAAACTTTCAGTTAATTAACCAAACTCTGAAGGATATAGGAGTTTAGGTTTAAATTGTGTTCATGACTGAGCTAAAAAGAAGAACTTAGTGTTTCTCACTCTGATCCGGGGAAGGATTAACCAAACTCTGAAGGATATAGGAGTTTAGGTTTAAATTGTGTTGTAGAGGTACATACACCCTCAGCCGTAGAAAGGCTGAGCTAAAGAGGAGAACTTAGTGTTTCTCACTCTGATCCGGGAAAGGATCTAATCCGGGGAAGGATTTGTATAATTGGTGTATAAACCACAGAGGGAAGCTTAGCGTCTCTCCCTCTGGCCCAGAGTGGGTTAAAAACATAAAATGCAGATCTTGTTCTGTTAAACCAAACTCTGAAGAATATAGGAGTTTGGGCAGTGTAGTGTGGTTTATGTTTGTTTGTTTTGTTTTGGTAAGTAATATTGTGGTAATTTCACAATTTTGAAAAAAATGTTTAAGAAACGGAACCAGGAAGGGTGGGGGCTAGTTAAAAAGCCCACCCTCCTTGCTAAATTGGTAGTGGAACAAGGCTTGTGCCCAGGGAAAGGAACTGTTTATTGGAAAAAGCAGGATCGGGCCCAGGCAAGCAATAAATAAAGAAACTAAAAAACAGGTTGGGTACAAAGAATTAAAACAGCACTCTCAAATCTTACAGCAGCAGTAACATCAGAAAAAGAAACATTTGAGACCCCAGAAGGGGGCAAACCTTTGGGACCCCTCTGGAGATTGGGAAGGGGGATATTTGGGTAAATTCCTCCTCCCAGGGCCAAAATGCCATTGAAACAGTTAACAACAGTGCCTGCTTCTGCCTCAGATCTCCAGGCCATGGCAAAATGGCTGGAGATTTTAAAACAAAATTTTTTTTCTAAATAAAGTTTTAATGCCCTTTTACTGAGAGAAAGGGAGAATTTACACTCACAAAAAATGCACCACTTAATTAGCATTTGTGCAGCCCCAAGTACCAAACACACTGTGGCAGAGACCAAGCAGGTTCTGCCAGGGTGAAAGCACTGTGCTAATTTGTTTCCAAGCTTCTATCTTTCAGGCTCTGAACCAGAACATCAGGAGAGCTGGTACCAGCTGAAGAGTTATAAAATACCATGGTTATAGTGTCATGACAAAGTCTGTGTTCAGTGTTGTGTGCTGCATGTTCTGTGTCTGTCTCTGGTGGTGTCCTGTGCTAGCATTGGGTCCAAAGAGAGAGGGGATACTACACTAGACAGGGCAAATGTCTTTTCCTCTCTCTACTTCACCCATCTCTATCCAACTTATCAATCACCACTTGTCTCCAAAAGACTTTGGTCCCCAGTGCATCAGGGTTGTTTTGTTTTGTCAGGTTCTCTAATAGTCATTTTGTTGTTAATTTCTTTTCTTGATACATTTGTATTGTTAGTTACATTTGCTTGTATTATTATTAATTCCACACTTTCCTCTATGCACTCTGGTTCTATTTCCCCAAGCCCGGAAGGGTAGTTCTTGGGCCCCCATAACCTGTAAGACCTTGGCCCATAATTGTATGGCCCCATCTTTCAGGTCCCCAAAAACCTCTAAAAACAACTGTTAAAAACAGGAAATTCTACAACATTTTAGCAACTAAATGTTAGTTTAAGTCCAATTATTATAATTATAATTGTTTGCATTTGTGTTTATGTTATATCTGGTGTTTAGTCAATTGTAATGGTTTTAGTTATATTCACCTGGTTATAATTGTTTGGTTTGGGGCACCAAATACAAAAGATTTATATGGTGACCACTCAAGAATTGTTCTTGAGAGGTCAAAAGGGGGACAATGTAGATCAATCTCTGATAATTTTCATATGACTTTACATTGTGCCTCTTCATATAACCTTGTGGTGGGTCTACCCACGTGTGACCTCTGTTTTCATGGGACTTTGTATCAAAGCTTCATTTAGAAACTTTGCATTGCCCTTGGTATAATATTATAGCCCCTAAGGATAGAATAAGATAGAAGAAAAATTTCTGTTTGCTAGCAGTAGAACAAGAGCTCTCCCCCCCCCTCCCCCACTCTTAATCAATTGCCCTGTTGAATGAATGAGGTGTGAATGAGGAAGGCATGGAAGGCAGCACCTCCAGACAGCCTCAACTGTTGGAGAGGGGCTGGGAGCCAGACCCAAGGACAATAAAACGTGTCAAGTGGGCTCATTAAAGACAAGCAGACATACTGACGGCCTCGGGGGTTAGAAGCAAGCACCTTCTTTTGGAAACACCCTCTTTGCAGCATTGGGACAACACTCAAAAGAAAGCAGCACAAAGGACCAATGGACACAGACACAGAGTTTGAATCTGGTATAGATTTGCATAAGAGGGAAGCTGCTATAAAAGTGAGGTGTCTTGCAGAGAACCCCGGGTCTCGTCTTGTCAACATGGGAGCATCGATCCGGATCGGCAGAAGCCCGGCTCCACCCCCTCCCCCATCTAACTCACCTGGCCAGTGAAGTTAAGGGGGAGCAACTAATTGGTAACAACAAAACGGAATGGGTTTGTGTGTGTGTGTGTGAGTGTAAGTGTAATATATTATATGCATATAATACAGTGTTAATAAATACATGTATTACTAATAAATGTGGCATTTTGCCTTATTCCCCCTGAAAAAATCCTGTGCAGTACTTTAAGCACAACAGTAGGAGGTGTTTGAAAATACTGAGTGGTGTCTCTTGGACTGATCTGAGTCACTTACTGCGAGTTTGTGCGCAAGAAGTGGTGTGGGGAGCATGGCAATGGCTTTTGTGGTATGCGGCAATTTAGACTCTCGTGCGTCCCTGGTTTGAAAATATTTTGCTCCTCTGATCAGTGCACTAGTGTCGTACATTGGCTCTTGCTGCTCTTGTGTGGGTAGCGCCAGGGCATTGGTGCATGGTGTGACTGCACAATAGTGTGGGTTTCCCTGAAGCCTCGATACGGGAGCTGTAAGAGGGTGAGCACAATTCGTTGTTCCAGCTAGATGCAGCAGCTTTCATCTATTAACTTTACCTAAATACAATGGAAGTGGTGTCGAAGTGACACACAAGATACGCGTCATTCCTGCTGATTCACAGGTATCAGGGGAGAAAGTGCCTGAGAATGGGCAAGATCCATTGGGCTGCGGGAACTGGGATTGTTTAGTCTGCAGAAGAGAAGAACGAGGGGGGATTTGATAGCTGCTTTCAACTACCTGAAAGGGGGTTCCAAAGAGGATGGATCTAGACTGTTCTCAGTGATAGCAGATGACAGAACAAGGAGTAATGGTCTCAAGTTGCGGGGGGGGGGGGGTTAAGGATATTAGGAAAAACTTTTTCTCTAGGAGGGTGGTGAAGCACTGGAATGGGTTACCTAGGGAGATGGTGGAATCTCCTTCCTTAGAGGTTTTTAAGGTCAAGCTTGACAAAGCCTTGGCTGGGATGATTTAGTTGCGGATTGGTCCTGCTTTGAACAGGGGGTTGGACTAGATACCTCCTGAGGTCCCTTCTAACCCTGATATTCTATGATTCTGTGAAACCAGCTCTTCTGCCCCCTCCAGGATCCTTAATCTACAAGCTCCACTGCCACAATCTGTGGATCGTACACACACACACGCCCTTTCTAGGTTTATCCATGTCGTCTTCAGCTCAGAAACTAAAGAGGGGTCACATCTCCCCACTTCTTCCAGCTGTCTAGCTCAGTGAGTGCCCAAACTTTTCCTCTTGCGCCCCCTTACCAGTAATGGAATGTGCCCACACACCCCCAGGCCAGGACTGGAGCTGCAGCTGGGACCGGAGCAGAGCTGGGGGGCAAGGTGGGGCTAGATGGCGTTTCCTCCCTCCCTGCCCACTGTGGGGGCTTGCCTGGGTCCTACCATGTCCCCCCAGACATTCCTCTGTGCCCCTCTGAGCGGGGGTGCCTCACAGTTTGGGGGCCACTGGTCTAGCAGGAAGCCAAAAAAAATCAGTTGAATAATATGTGATAAACCCAGTGATCCTAGCTAACTTGCCATTGCTCATTAAAAGCAGGTTGTGTCAAAGCTGGGTGAGAGCTACTACAGGAATCATACCTGTGACCTACATCTACCTGCTTAAGGTGCCAGTAGTATCTAAGGCTGTGCCTACACCACGGACCTTACAGCTGTACCGCTGCAGCTACACAGAAGTCTCCTGTGTAGTCACTTTATGCCAGCAGGCGCGCGCTCTCCTGCCAGCATAATTAAACCATCCCCAACAAGTAGCCATAGGGGAGGGATAGCTCAGTGGTTTGAGCATTGGCCTGCTAAACCCACCGTTGTGAGTTCAACCCTTGAGGGGGCCATTTAGGGATCTCGGGCAAAATCAGTACTTAGTCCTGCTAGTGAAGGCAGGGGGCTGGACTCAATGACCTTTTGCGCTCTATGAGATAGGTATATCTCCATATATCTATATATATCTGCAGGTGAGCAACATAGCACTGTCCACACCAGTGTTTTTGTCACACCCCTGACCAACAAAAGTTTTGCCGACAAAAATGCTAGTTTCAGAGAAGCAGCCGTGTTAGTCTGTATCCGCAAACAGAACAGGAGTACTTGTGGCACCTTAGAGACTAACAAATTTATTAGAGCATAAGCTTTCGTGGACTACAGCCCACTTCTTCGGATGCATATAAAAATGCTAGTGTAAAACCTACCTCTCTGCTCGTTAGAGCGCTTATGACCACCGCACGTGAAAGCTGGTCTGGACGAAACAACAATCCATTCCCCTAGAGGATCTTCTCCCCACCTACTCCAATGACACATAACCCATGATTCTCCGCCCATCACTTCTAACTCACTCCTCTTCAACTAACTGACTGGTTTGATTTACATGGTTTTTGGAGCAAATGGCGGTGGGATTTTAAGACTTCAGGCGGGTTGAAAACTGTGGTTGCTTTTGTCTCGTGGGAGCAATGGGGAAGTAGGTGCTGGAGCTATTCCTAAGACAAAAATCACAGGAAGTAGTGCAGCTGCTATTCTTGATGACACCTGCGCGTATTAAAGGTGCTGTTTCTCTCTCAGGACTGGGCTCCTGATTGATGCCAGTTCAGCTTTTGTTTCAGAGTCCACATGAGAGGACAATGCTGCCACTGGCAGCCTCGATCAATTAATTGTTGCCCAGCTGGGAGCGTTTGGAATTTCTGAGAGTGAGCTGCAAAGAGGTGGGGAGGGAGTTAGAATCAATGCTTTTATTCTACAGAATGTCGTTGGCTGCTGGAGATGTTGAAACATCCCAGGCAACGTATGCTGTTTTTGAAGGATTTCATAGCCGTATTTGAGCTGGGTTTGTCAGATCTGGCACTGCTGGAGAGCTGCATTTTACATTGGTGTAGGCAAGTAAGACCATTACAATAGATCAGGAATTGGAGAGTAATAGAGAGCCAGAGCATGGAGGGACCGGTCTTCCAATCGACAGAATCTGCCTTAGTCAATGTCAGGGCCAGGGAGATTCTGGCCAGAGGACACTTCCGTCCATGCTCCCCCTCTCTCAAATTGTGGTCATTAAAGACCACGGCACTTGTGAGACAAGTGCTGTTAAACCCCATGTCATCCTATAGTTGCAATAGAACGTATGGTATTTGCCTCGTTTGCGACAGACAGCAATGTAGTGAGAGTGAATTCAGTTTCTTTTGCCCTGCTCCAGCTTTTTCAGTGTGCCACCGCTCTCTGTACTGACAACACAAAACTACAGGGTAGCTGCTGTCAGGACAGAAGCTGGAAGTTTTGGGAGCTGGGTTTGGAAGTCCTGGACAGCTGGGATTTTAGTGTGGGAGGCGATCTACAGTTGTAGAGTAAGCACTGTTATGCTGGAAGGTGTTAATGTCTGCTATCAATCATAGACCTGCTTAAAGCTAATGGGTGTGCTAATCACCTTTCATTCAGGCTAAATGGAAGGAGCAATTAGGCCCCCTTTACACAGTGATAGCTGAAAACCATAGAAGCTGCCACCCGAGGCAGTGGGTGTATGGCAAGGCGTGAGTAAGAACTAACTCTGGTAGAGACAGAGGGGTTTCTCTGGGACTGTTTGAAATCAAAGGGGCTAAGGGATAGTTGTGCAATCTGTGTGTGTGTGTGCGCGCGTGCAAGAGGTAGAAAGCCAGCACTATCTAGCAGACAGCAAGAGAAGTAGTCATGAGCATGGCCCTGGGATGATGCTTGTTGGGCACAGGACTGGCAGGAAAGTCAGGCTTGGAAATTGTGAGCAAGGAAACTGCCTGGTACTGTTTGTTCCTTTTGTGTCCAGGGAACACAGGACTTTGTGTATGTGCTTTGTAAATAAACAAATACCTTGCTCGGATCATTAGTTCCTCCTCCTAACGACCAGCCAATCAAGGCCCTGCACACTGGCTAACAACTCGGGCCCAAAGTACAGTAGCTAAATGTCTCTGCTAAAGCAGTCAGCTGTGAATCATTAACAATAGTGACATTTACCTTTATCATTTTAGGTTTCATAGTTGAGTTGTAAAGAGACAGGTTGGCCCAGTGGTTGGGGCACTAGCCTAGGACTTGAGAGAGCTGGGCTCACTTCCCTGTTTGACCCTGGGCATGTCACTAAGGTCTTGTCTTCACTGTAGCGTGAGCTCAAACTGTAACTCGAATGATGCTATAATGGTTGAGGTGCAGGCAGCCGGACAAGGAGTCCGAGGGAGGAGTTGAGACTAGTTACCAAGCAGACAGGCACCAAGCTGGGCCAGGTTTGAAGGCAGGAGTCAGGAGCAAGATGGGGCGAAAGACGAAATCTGGAACAGTAGCTAGCTGTTCTGCGGTGTTTCTCAGACAATTTCTTGGTTTGAAAAGCTGATGTGGACCGATCGGGTGGCCACAGGGTTCTGTCACTCTGGCCTCTCCAGGCGGTACTTTCTGCAGTGCCTAACCCACCACTAATTCTCGGATGCTCCTTTGCCTGGCTCCCCAGTGGCAACGTGGAGGCGTCGGTCCTCCAGGAGGACCCCACAACCGCAGGTTCTAGCCCTGTGGATCCTTAGTTGCTCCTTACCTGACTCCCGTTCACACACAAAATCTCTATTTTGAATTAAATGGTGCTTTAAACTCCAACTACTTGCCCCCTTGCGGGAGAGGAGGTGTTGATGTGTGAGCACTAGTGAGGCGACTCCAGCTAGCACCGCCCATTGGCTGCTAACCCGATCACTCAGTGCAGCTGCAGCGTTGCTTAGCAACGTGGTCAAGTGGAGCGACACTAGTTAACTTTTGCAGTGAAGGCGAGTCCTCGGTGCCTCAGTTCCCCACCTGTAAAATGGGATTAGTAAATACTACCTACTTCACCACCTCACAGGGTGCTGTTAATTTTCCAGGTGATTATGGCAACTGAGGGCTAAGCACAAAATCTTTTTAAAAGAATGGCCTGTTTTCTCTGGCTGGGAACATATTCCTCCTCTGCAGAGTGGCTGATCACAAAGAGGGCATGTGCAGAGAACTCTTGCCGGTTGGAAGGTCTAAAAATTAAAAATAAAAATAAATGCAGCGCTTCCATTTTTGTCTGGTCGGCCCAGGGGCTGGTTTATGGGCTGGCGTAAAGGAGGAGAACATTGAAGGACATGCTCCCTTCTCAGTTCACTCCTGGTCATGTTGCAGTTCTCTGATTTTCCTTGGCAGGGTAAATACAGCACAGGGACAGGTCTGCTCAATTTGCTCTTGTTAGCCAAGCAGCGCGCACACACACACACTTCCCCCCAGACCAGCTGGAAGCAAACCAGAGCCCTGCAGCGGGACCGGGATCCCACAGGTCCTAGAGGACCCGCTGCCATAATGGAAGGAGCAGGATTAAAGAGGAGTCCTGCCCAGGGCTCTAAAGCAAACAGGGCTTTGGCTGAATTGCCTGCCTGTGTTGCCCCTGCCAGTGACGGTCAGGATCGCCCTGTGGATTCATGGAACTCTGGCTGCTTTCACACTGCAGCCTCCAAGCGGGAAACTTCAGTGCTTCCCTGGAAGCCGAGCGAAGGAGGCTGCAGGCAACAGACTCTTCTGTTCTGAGTCAGAGCTGCCAGTCATCACACAACACCCAAACCTAGCACCTTCCCAGAGCAGCCTCCCCTAGGACCCACTGCCTCTGACTTGTCTCAGCCTCCCACTCCCCCCTCAAAATGTCATCACATTTCATGATCATTTGCAGTCATGCAGGTTTCCCATCAGTCATTTTTCTCCTTGCTATTGTATTACAGGGACTCCCAATTAGCTCCTTGTCACAGTCTGTCACACACCCATCAAACTCAGCACTGCAGTAACAATTAAACCCCTCTGGGGTTGCCAGCACAGCACAGCACTTATCCCTACATCCAGGCCATGGGTTTAACTCCAGCCCCGCTTTTACATTGCTAAGTTCACACCAACAACATTTCTATTGAAGCAATGGGAACAGCTAACTACACAACCGGACTGGCCCCTGATAGGGAGAACAAACCCTGCAGCAAACCCATGAGGATATTGTTTGACTCACTGAGGGTTTTTTCCCCTATCTGCTATATCCTGCAAATCAGTGCCCGAGCACCTACAATCCCCTGTCCAGCCAAGTCCTTTGCAGGGAAGATTTCAAAGGCCTTGCACATTCTCCTTGGTGGAAATCAAGGGCAGGAGCGTCTGGATTAAGGCTACAAACTGCTTTTTGCAGTGTTGTAGAAGCTGTGATGGTCCTAAGGTGACCAGACAGCAAGTGTAAAGAATCAGGACGGGGATAGTGGGTAATAGGTGCCTATATAAGAAAACACCCCCAAAATCAGGACTGTCCCTATAAAATCAGGACATCTGGTCACCCTAGATGGTCCCAGGATATGAGAGACACGGAGTGGGTGAGGTAATATTTTAATTGGACCAACTGCTGTTGGTAGATGGATCGAGCTTTCAAGCTACGCAGAATTCTTCAGAGACCGGACACACTTTGGTGGCCACCGCCACCCCCCCGAAGCCAGTTTGATGAAAAAAGATTGCAGCAAACAGCTTTGGGCTTTGTTAACAAACATCCCTCAGCTTCAGGCATGCCCCATGACCAGCTGTGAGCACACACAACCGCTCCCAGCTTCCTGGCACACTGCTGGGTGTCCCACAAGGATCTGCAGTCAGGGATGTTGGCATGGCCCAGTATGGCTCCCAGGAAGATGGCAGGCTCTGATCTGCATCCCTCTGGCTGTAGGGCATCTTTCCCCAGACGGTCTCTGATCCTCCTCCAACTGGCGCTCAGCCCAGAAGCACATTGTGGTTGCTTAGCAAATAATGGGTGGGATTTTCAAAAATGCCTCAGGGAGATGGACGCGCCAACTCTGTCAAACACTTGAAAATCCCACCCATGGAACTGGCTTAGCAGACACTAAAGCAGCCCTGGAAATCAGTTGCTGTCTGCCTCCAATCCAACGCCAAAAAGCATGTGCCGCTGAAGGACAAAGTGATCTCGCAAGCGAGGAGAATGAGATCTGGGGGTTGATAGCCAGCACTGCAGGAGCACTCACAGCCAGGCTGCGGGCCATTTTGGGGGTGGTTGTCCAGAGCATACGCCGATTTTCCTCCTAGCCTCCGATCATAATGGAGCCGGGTCCCAGCCGTGCCCCAGCCGTGCATAATGAGCATAGGGGCTGTCGGTATCATCACACTCCGGCGTACAGCTGCAGGGCAAGGCTGGTGTGCTAGGTTATATAAAGCGGTTTGTTTTGAGGAATGAAACAGCCACAGCAGCCTCGTTTATTTACAGTAAACAAGATGGTAGTGGAGGGTTACAATGGCAGCCAAGGTGTACAGAAAAGCAGCATCACTCCATTCATGTTCCATTACTCAACTTGTCTAGAATAAAGCAGAGGAAAACGATAAATGGGGGGGGTGGGGGAATTGTTTCTGCTTTTGAACTGCTGGGCTACACATTTCTCCCGCTAAAAGACCAGTGGCGGATGGTAGGATTTATAATTGGCGTGGCTGTGAATTAGCCCTGGATGTGGTCAATGGAAAAATACTATTTCTTCAAAACTGGAAACTCTGTCCTGCGATCGCTACATTGAACTTCCCAGAGAAGATCAGTCAGCAGCCATGAATCTAACTATTGCCTCTATGAGAGCAGATCTTTGTCCTTCCTGAACCTGGAAAGGTTACATTTAGCTACCAGAGTCCATATCTACTGGCACTTACAGAAGGTCAAGATCTCTCCTGTCAGAAAAGTCTACTCTCTTTATGTTTCTAGTGCTGGAGGGGTAGCCCTGTTAGTCTGGATCTGTAAAAAGCGACTAAGAGTCCTGTGGCACCTTATAGACTAACAGACGTATTGGAGCATAAGCTTTCATGAATGAATACCCACTTCATCGGATGCATGACCGACGAAGCGGATATTCACCCATGAAAGCTCATGCTCCAATACTTCTGTTAGTCTCTAAGGGTACGTCTACACTTACCGGAGGGTCCGGCGGCAGGCAATCGATGTTCTGGGATCGATTTATCGCGTCTGGTTTAGACGCGATAAATCGATCCCGGAAGTGCTCGCCGTCGACGCTGGTACTCCAGCTCGGCGAGAGGAGCACGCGGCATCGACGGGGGAGCCTCCCTGCCGCGTCTGGACCGCGGTAAGTTCGGACTAAGGTACTTCGAATTCAGCTACGTTATTAACGTAGCTGAATTTGCGTACCTTAGTCCGAAGTGGGGGTTAGTGGGGACCAGGCCTAAGGTGCCATAGGACTCTGTCGCATTTTATGTTTCTGGACACCCCTATGCTAGCGAAATCAGTTTAATCTAATAGGTAGCTAAAGTTTTATTATTTTATATAAACTACATTGGGAGCCTCTCTGAGAACTGACTTAAGGAGCAAGTGGGCCGAATCTTTCTGCTCCAATGCAGCAATAACAGGCTAAGCTTTACGCAGAATAGTTGGGATTCTTATCCACAGTTGCCAATTCTTACTAGTGCTAAGATGAGCCAGCAGAGGTGGTGAGCAGACATTAGACAGAGAAATTTGGAAGTCGCACCTTTCTGTATTTAACCTGCCGCTGAGGAGGTCTCTGCAGCCCTGAGCCTGTTTCCATTTTAAATCAGAGCTTTTTAACTTGCAGGGGAAAGGTGTAATTAAAATAATTCAATGGCTCTACCAGTTCTGTACTGCTCTGGGCTTTACATTTAAAAGCAGCGAGTTGCACAGGACGTGCAGGGTAATACAAACCACATGTCTGAATGCCGCATTCTTCAGGCAGACAATCTGAAGCAAGCCGTACAGCAGAAAGCCCCATAAACAGCAGATGAAAGGCACAGTGTGGCACCAGGCAAACAACTGTTTTGATGCATTATCGGTCCCTCCTCTTCTGCTGTGTGCAACATGCTGTCCCTCTGCAGCATGCTGGAGCTGTTTGATTGCATATATGCTCCATCCCCCTGGGCCATTCTAAAATTCACTCTTTGTTTCCCTGCTAGCTTTCTCCAACACCCACCTACAGCCTCCAACAGCCTTTCAGGCCCTTTAGATTTCTGGCCCGCTCTAGTAGCTATAACCAATGAATACATCCTAAAAGCTTTTGATGCGCAATTTTCAAATGTGTATCACACAGGATATTTCATAGCATTTAAGTGAACTGTCAGGTTACTTGCTTCAAACATTTCTGACTCACCTGCTGGCAGGAGGAAACGGAGAGCAGCAGCTCCAGATAAGCCAGGACGTGAATTTTCACAGCATGACTCTTTCAAGCACTTCAAGTGTAATTTTCGATTTTGAAAATGAAAACACTTGTGAGCAAACAGGAAACAAGCATGCTGGAATACCCTTTCAGACACGTCAGGTGCAGCATTGCCAATGCCAAATGGTTAAAAAATAATCATGAATCAGACCCCTAAATAGATTTTTTTGTTCAATATAATGAATTTGGGGATTTTGACTTCTGGTTTCAGATCCTTTAGGGGGTACTTAGGTTACATTTAAACCCTCTGCAAGCAAGAGGGCTAGAAACTTTTATTTTCTTTTTTATAAAAGGAAACTTGAGAGTCTCAGCATCAGGAGGAGCTGGGACCTTAAACAAAGGAGTAAATATTATGAGACTTGTGATAACATCATGAGTTAGCAAGACTGCAGCTACCATATTTTCCGGTTAAAGCCAAAGAGCAAAGCAAAGAAATAAAACTTCATAGATATTGCTCTTTACTGCTCATTTTCTTGCCATCCTGCGTTTGGCTGTGACTGCATTGTTGGGACTTAGAAACTAAGTGTTTATTTAAAAAAAAAATCATTTTGGAATTTCTCAAGTTTGTTGTTGCTGGTTTGCGCACGCGCGCGCACACACACACACACCCCTTTCCTTTTGTGAGTGTACTACTTAGGGCAAACTTTGTCTCGCTGATCTCTCTATATTAGATATAATGGTAACAGGATAGCAGGTTTCAAAGGATGGATCGATGTGTTCGATTCAATCCATCCCTGGAGAGTGATTTCTTATCAATATAAAGCAAACATCACAAGGTTAGGGAGAGTAATAGATCTGTATTATTTGGCTTACAATTATAGAAGTAAAAATAGGATTAACAATTATATAATATTATAGAAGGAAACCACCAATACACAAGAAAAACAAGGAAAACATTGTAAATAAATATTTCCTAGGCTTTATAACAGCTATGCACAGCAGCATGAACAGATTTGAAGTCCCATAGATCTCAGTATCTTTCCTCAGATGTGTCCTTCTGATCATCTTTCTTTTCCACAAGTAGTTGCCAGAGATTATTTGTGCAAGCTGAGCTGCAAATCCTCCTTTCCTTGCTGCTTAAATGGAAACCCAGGCTCTTTCCACACAATCCTTCCACCAGCCTCAAGAGTTGGATAACTCTTGCTGGGCTCAATACCGTATCACAGAAGAACTCTAACCAGGTATAACCAAGTTAGAGACCACTCTTCCGGGCTAGCACTCCAGATCTCCTAGGTGAGACAGCCATGTCATCATAAGGTTCCTGAGCACATGGCTACCGCACAAAACCCCATTCCAAGACCAAATATACCAAGGTCAGACTACTTATTTAGAACTTTAGCTGGTCACCATTAAACAATGCCCAAGAAGTGACTCATTCCAACGTGTACAACTTGGGACTCCCGGAAAAGGGCCTGATTTTCAAGAAAGTGTGAGCACCCATCCTCTGGAAGATCAAGCCCCTTCAAGATGTTGTCAAATTGAGCACACAAAAACAGAGGCACTCAGCCTCACTAGTCACTTTTGAAAATCTTAACATTGCACTGAAGGAGGCTAAGAATGGAGTTACCCAAGGGATCACTCCAGACTAAGGCCTGGTCCACACTAACCCCCCACTTCGAACTAAGGTACGCAAATTCAGCTACGTTAACGTAGCTGAAGTTCAAAGTACCTTAGTTCGAACTTACCCCAGTCCAGACGCGGCAGGCAGGCTCCCCCGTCGACTTCGCGGTACTCCTCTCGCCGGAGTACCGCAGTCGACGGCGAGCACTTCCGGGTTTGACTTATCTCGTCCAGACAAGACGCAGTAAGTTGAACCCAGAAGTTCGATTTGCTTGCCGCCAAACTACCGGGTAGCGTAGACCTACCCTTAGTTCGAACTTACCGCGGGTCGAGACGCGGCAGGCAGGCTCCCCCGTCGATGCCGCGTACTCCTCTTGCCGAGCTGGAGTACCGGCGTCGACAGCGAGCACTTCCGGGATCAATCTGGGATCGATTTATCACGTCTAGACAAGACGCGATAAATCGATCCCAGAAGATCAATTGCTTACCGCCGGACCTGGAGGTAAGTGTAGACCTACCCTAACATTTAACACGGAGCAAGCACTGCCAGTCAGTGATAGCCACACGTTTATATAAAGAGATTGAGAGTGGACAGTTCTGAGCTTATTGGCATGGAAACAAGCCCAAAGCCATGGAAAAGAGAATTGTACATTCAAAGCAGAATTAAAAGAGCAGCACATCATCCTGCTGCCAGCTGTTCTTGCATGAAGTGGAACAGAAGTATTTTCTAATTAGACTGCACGGCGCTGTTTGAGTTCACATACCTCAACCAAAGCTATCTTCCCAGTGGCTCCAAAGAGGCTGCTGTCTCTGCTTGCTTTGCACGTGGGTATTAAAGAAACTGGAGTTATTTTGTCAGCCTTGCAAGGACAGATGGGAAGCAGCTACAATCCTAATGACAAAAGCAGCAGCCATTTCTTCTCTGATGTAACAGTGTCTCCATGGGATTCTGAAGGGTTTGCCTACACTCTGGATCTAACACAAATCCTGTCTCCTGGTGTTTTTCTGATTTGACATGGTACTCAGTGGTCTGTAATCCAACACCTTGCTACAGCTGGGGCAGAAACGGCCATTCGTCACATCTGGCATCTCTTTTGTAGACAATTTTCAGCTTGAGCCCTAGAAACTCCAGTTGTGACTTCACTGCAATAAAAGTGATGCTAGGCACATGTAATTAATCACTAGGAGGGTGTCTGTCTAGTAGTTAAAGAGAGTAATCCTGCTGTGGGTTTCTAATACTCTTACCCAGTCTTCAGGGGTATCTTTCTGTGTTAATTATCCTGTTAGCTTCTTTATGACTTTTTTGTTCCTATTTAATTAGTGAGGCAAGTTCTTTTACAGCAAATGCCACCCTCACACTCTTATTCACTGTGTTATTCTAAAGCCAGATCAGGATTCCTACTCATTTTTATATCAGAGAAAGACGGTTAGTTGGTGCAGCTGATAATTGGGCGCCATAGCCCTGGACTGAAATTCACATGGCCTTGTGTCTTTCAAAGGATGGCACGGATCTTTTCAACTGGTTGTAATCTAGCCCTTCCCAACAAAAACATTATTTTAGCTTATTAATGTGAAGTTATGGAATATTGGGCATAGGCAACAGTTTCAAAACATGGCTCTTGGCTGTTCAGCCTGTGTGCCCAACCTAACCCAGCGAGTTCATGGTTCTGCAATGGATGTTGAAAGTGACACCAGGCACTAAAAGACTTCTGCTAATTCTTATTACAGCTGGCGTCTCTTTGGTGCGTCTATCCCTATTCTTCTCTACAAAGCCAGTAAAGAAAAGCTTTAAAATGAGCTGACATACAAGCGGATGAGTTTTATCAGCTTTAGGTTGTATAATGAAATAGCAGGATACTATTTTATAACCATGACCAATATACACTTTAGAATTAGTGACATTTTAGGGCAGAAGTTGAACAGCTGCTATGAACTAGATTCCCGCATGCAAATACATCTGGCTTTTGCCTTGTTCCCTACAAATAGCAGGTTAAAAACACTAATTTAATGGCTCTTTCAAGCTGTGTATGTTTCTTAATAAAAGTGATCCTATTACTGCAATCCTCACTTTCTCCTTTCTATCACTCTTATCAAAGCTGGCCCGAGGCCTCAATCCTGCAAATGATTACATTGACTCTGAGGTCTGCCTGCCCAGTTGCCTGAAGGGTCAGGGCCTTACACTTTCATTTTTTTGAGGCAAGGCCATTTTCTTTACTTTTTTCTGTGATGCACCAAGCAATGCTTCTGGGCTCTCTAAAACTACCTTCCTGTTGCTACTTATTTTTGGCATAAATTCTTTTGAAACATTTCCAAGTGAGATAAATACACCTCTACCCGGATATAATGCTGTCCTCGGGAGCCAAAAAATCTTACCGCATTATAGGAGAAACCGCGTTATACCGAACTTGCTTTGATCTGCCGGAGCGCGCAGCCCCGCCCCCCTGGAGAGCTCTTTTACCGTGTTTTATCTGAATTTGTGTTATATCGGGTTGCATTAGATCGGGGTAGAGGTGTATTTAAACAGTTTGCATCTATAGTGAGGTTTTTTTAGATTAGTTATAAGACAGAAGAATCCCAACTCCTTTTAGTTTGATAGCTCTCCATGTGTTTCAGTGCAAGAATTTTAAGGTTAGTAGATTGGAAAGAAGAATACTACTCTTTCCCCCTATATTGTGTATACTGTTTGGTCCTAAGCCTTCCAATTCAGCATTTAACTTGTACAGTTCTATTGAATTACTCAGCCACTTAAAAAAACAACCCAGAACTGGTAGGAGTTCAGTATTTCATACCATCTTGTTTCCTAGACAGCGCAAGCAAATATTACTTATAAAATAGCAGTATTTTACAATGCAAAAATATATCTAGATTTCCAATTAAAGTCTTATAAAATGTTACTCTTAAGGGTTTGTTAGCTTGAGATAATCCAGGGACTCTCACTAAAATTCTTTGCACTAAGCTTCACCATAGCTGCAGAAGGAGGAGGGGGACAGATTGTCTATTTCTGTTATTTGCAAAGCAATACAACCCAAATTCTGCAAACACATCTGCAACTTTACTCATGCGATTAGCCCCAGTGAACAATATGGTATTACTCACATGCGTGAAGTTCACCACGTACATTAAGTGTTTGCAGGATTGGGGTACAACAACTGTGTTTCCTATATCTAATTATTCTGTACATTCTGCAGAAAAGCAGCTACAATAATACAAGCTCTTCACCTTGTCTGAATACTGGCATCTCCCAAAAAAGAGAGCTTTCAGATGTAATTAAATTTTACTATTTTATTTGTGAAAAAAACTACAAGCAGAATTCATAAATAGACATTTCTATTTAAAGCAGGAAAATGATAAAGTGGCTTCTAATAACAGTCGTGCACATGCCAGTAACAGGAATATATTAACATCTTTTATTTGCTAGACAAAGAGCAGTGTCCAATATAAATTTCCCGAAAACATTTAAGACCTGTGAATTTCTGACCAGTTCACAAAACCACCATTGACACTTTAGCATGAAGATCAAAACAAACCTAACAGGACTGTCAGCTCTAAAGACTTTACAGAGCGGAGAAACTTTCAAAAGCGTTATACAAGCTGTCTTTCTGGGCAAATGAAAAATATAGCTCGTATAATACATTAACATAAAAATCCACAAGATAAGATTATGTTTTGACATACTTAAACAAGCATTCTATATTTGTCTCCAACAAACAAAGCTAAGGAAATAATGTAACCATCTTTACACAGTAAATTAAGGTTACAAGTCATACACAAGAACAGAACTGCTTGCGCATTAAAAACTGTTCAGCTCCATTGTCATACTCTAAATGTTGGCTCTTAAAACCATTTTTCGGTTACATACAAGCAAAGGTTATTATATAGTCAGCAATTAATAAATTTTCAATAATTTAAGTTTACTGTAGCTTAAAAAAGTAGACTGAGAATGATCTTAATAAGGCAGGTGAAAATATCTCAGTGGAAATAAACTCACAGAAGCTACCGCCAAATTTTAAATCTGTCCAATTTGAAATGACCAAAGTGTTTTGATTAAAATAAATAGTCTGTTTGTGTTAAAATTATTTTACTTTTTCTTTTGCATGACTATGTCAAACTGAGCAAGTCAGGCAAGCTGTGTTTGTGTGTAAAAGTTGAAACTTGCAAACATAACACTGTGCTTTTCTTACCTGCTTTCTGTGCCACTGAATACCAAGCATTTCTGGTCTTTCCTTTACACTAGTGTCTTATTATTATTTTTTTTTTAAAACATGCTCCGTAATGATAGCAGGGTAAACTGAAAATGCAGAAAGTGAAGGGAAGTCCATTTCCAGATACATGCCTTAGGGGTGTTATCAATTTCAGAAATTAAGTGTAAAAGTAAACACTATCCTTCAAATCCACAACACAACAGTTAAAAATGTGGCCCGGTTAGGTTCAAATGCTTAGCTAGCAATTTCTACTAAATGCAGAGTTTCAGTTCTCTTGTACCAAAGCAATTTTCCGCTCCATCCTTACAAGAAGCTAATTTATCAAGGAGGCACACCCAAAATAAACAACCACCAAAGAAGATTTCACTGACTTAATCAGTAGCCTCTGAGTAGCTCATTACTGTGTGTTAAAGCTTTTTCAAATGATCTATGGGTCCATTCATTTAACATGAAGTAATTTTCTGGTACATACAATGCTTTTTTGCACAAAGTACAACAGCCAACAAAGCGCACAAGCATGTGTGTAACTTTAAGCATCAGCGTGGCCCCACTGAAGTCAGTGGGACTACACTCCTGCTGACATGCTTTGCTGGCTTAGGCCAAATGCATTCAAGCGAACTGATTAGGGTTCATTTATAAAGCAGTGCAAAATATACAAGTTCAGGGGCATCTTCAGAAAAATCTCTCTTTAAAAAAATTATTCCAATACATCTCAGTAAAATAAATAAATATGGCTGACCAGTTTACCCTCCCTGAGACCCTTAAAGGAACATTAAAACTTGAAAAGGAATGTCTGCAAGGTTCCACTAATATTAAAATGTGGATTGAGAAATTCATAGTATTAAAACTATGTATAACATATTGATGCTCATAGGTAGCATCTGATTTCCTTTGGTTTTTTCAATAAATACTTTAAAAATGTGGTTTAAAAAAGGTAAATATAGCTTATATCCCAGATATAAAACAGAATTAAAGGAGGTGCCCATGTTAACATGTTCAGAATAAAACTGCAGCTGTTAAGACACTGCTTTGCACCCTACCCATGCAAGCAGAGCTGATTAGTTAAGCACAGAATAATGTTATCAGTTTGAAAGGAACCTACATGTCTGCTACTCAACACCAAGCTGATTTCAAAATAGAATTTTATTCAGTTGCCTCCACAGACAGAAATTATTTTGACCAAGCAACTAATTCTCAATGTAAGAAGCTGGCACCAAGTTACCGAGAAGTGGCCCTCTTTCCAAGTGTAACACCCAAAAGCTATCTTGTTGATGTTAAATAAAGCTACATACTCTGTGCCTGAAATTACTGCAAAGCACTCTGGGCCACATAATTAAGGATAAAAAGACAAATAGAGCGTGAATCTTAAAAAAACGTTTGTTTCACCTCTTCAGATTATTATTTTAGCAGGATAATGCACAGAAGGTAAACTGTAAAGCAATGCTAATAGACCAGGAAAGAAGATTATAGTCTGAAAAGATAGAGAGCAAGAATGAAAGAGACACGGACCATCAACAGAAGCAGCACTTGTTGTTAACTTGCCAGCATGAAAGTTTTTTCTCAACTGTAGCTCCCACAGCAGAATATCTAGAAGTATCCAAACATTAACAAGCCTATATGTGTCATCATTGGATGATATGCTGTTCAGAAATTGCTCTTGGAATAACAAACCCAACTCAATTAAACACAAAAATAATCCCCAGAACAGAATGGAAAGAGACAGAAATGAAAAGATTTGACCAAGAAAGAACCAAGCCACATCAGATGTGAACATGCAGTGGTTTGGTTCACCAGCTCAAAAAAGCTTCCAGCCTTAGGGCTCTCTTCTGCCTTGAATTCTAAAGCAAACAGCCACTCCACAGAGATTTAATGTCACCTCAGTCATTGACGCAGGTCTGGAAAATGAATGGAATTAATCAAAATTACAGAACACCACATTTTTGTGTGATTGGCTATGAAAGAAATAGCCATGTCAACAAGTAAACAAAATATACATTAATGCATGGCATTCTGAAACCAGCTTAGTTACTTTTGAATAAGCACACTCCAATTGGACACGGACTTGTGATTTGTCATTCTGAGTTATTCTATTGGGAATGCAGGCTATCTGGAGGAGTCTTCCCATTATAGATCACAATGTGTAATAAAAACTATTTGTACAGAACTGTTTAGCCAAAAGTTGGCGGGGGACGGGGGAGGGAGAAATCAGGTCTCATCTAGGTTTAAACCTTCCGGAACACACTTTTCATCTAAGCCTGGTTCCATTTCAGTATCAGCACTTCCACAAAAGGGGACTGTCCCAGATCTTTAACTGTTCAATATTTTTGTTTCACTTCACAGTGTTTCAAGCACCAGCGTTTCCATGTATTGGTTTCAAATAACCCTTTATATATATTTATTTATATATATATTTATATATAATTTATATCAAAACTGATAGTACACAGTATAACTGGAAGAAGAAAGAACTGAATTTAAAGGATATGCTGAAGGAGGATGGAGTTTGTGAATGCAATAAATAAAGTCCCGTTCCCCTCCCCCTCCCCCCACACTCCAAAAAAACAAAAAGTTGTAATGTTCATGGAAAATTGTGCACAGCAGATATTATAAAAAAGTAGATTCAGGAGCACATCCAATTATAAATGATTGTTAGGAAAATTATATAAAACAATGGAATACATAAAAGTGTCAAGAGTAATTCTCAGGGTGCGAAATTCCTTGGTGGCCAGATGCCCATGACAAGCAGAAATTATCCTGGTTGCATCAGTAAGAGGGTGATGTCCAAGAAAGTGTGTGTTCAAGCACAGATGAGGCTCTCCAGGATTGAAGCCCTATGGGCAGGTGGAGTGTTTGAATTTCATACCCTGATTCATAGTTTTCCACAACTCCATGTGCAATTTTCAGAAAGATTCATCGTTAACTGCTGACATGTCGCCCTTTGGCGTGGAGGAACGGGACGAGCCTTTGTCTGTGCTCTCAGAGCCGGAGCTGCTCTGATTCTGCTGTTCTGATCCTGCACTGGAGGTCACTGTAGATGAAGATGTGGAAGAGGAGCGAGTCTTTTCTTTAAAGTCTGTGATAATTACTGTGACGTTCCCCACTGTGACTGCCAGCTGCTGTGCGGTACTTCTGTCCACATTTTTCAGTCTGGGCCTAAAGAACAGGAGAGGAAAAAAAGGCAAAAAATTTATTAGGAACCATATTTCAGAAACAAACTTTCTACTAAGTGACATGTTCTGAGCACTCTTAGACAGATCAGATTAGTTTGAAAGTGAGGTCTGGTACCAGCCTAGTACTTAATGCTGTGTAATACCATGCAAATGACCCAGGCGTGTGACCTTTTGCTCCCTGCAACAGCACAGGCTGTGAGGGCTGCAGCAGCAGTCCCTAGAGGGAAGGGCTGCCTTGCAACGCACAGTAGAGATTACTTGGATGTAGGGAATTAACTTTAACCCCACTCAGCCAGAAGGACCAAAGATGACAGGCCTATGGGGTTGGGAGACAGATTTTCAGAATCTTCCCCCCACCCCACTCCCCCCATGTGATAGATAAAAGAATTCTGTTATCTGAATTCTCCATCTTGTCACATCACAGGCCCCGATGTTCTGAGACAAGGCTGTGACTTTGCAATACAAAACCACATGAAAGCATTTGAACATGGACCTTCATTCCCATGTGGGGAACACTGTAGCTGCATACAACTCAAGCACTGGGACAACTTGGCTTCCCCTTCTCAAATATTTTGAGTTTATACAAATCAGAGGCCCAATCAATCCAAGTATAAAATTGCTCAAAATGCTCCCTCCAGAAGGCTGTTGTAAGTAAAACCCAGGACATTTCTCACGGTGTTAGCTTTTCTCTGTCAAGAGACAAAACAAAGCGAACACGTTGGTTTTTATAGCTCAGGATTATTTCAGTAATTTGTTTCTACGTTATCATGCAATTAGTAACCCAGCTAATAAAGGACTGTGCTCTGCACAGAGGCTGACATTCATGTGTTTGCAGGATTTGGTCCAAAATTCTGATACAAATACAATGCAATGAGTTTATTTAAGGGCAAACTTCTGCTGGTGTGTGCTGTTGCTGGCCATGTGAGACAGTCCTCGAGCTGTTGGCTGGCGGATGCCACATCTGCTTCAGTGACTACCTGTGATTTACACTCAACTCTTTTCCCTTCCAACCGTGGGTCAGACTGATGCAGCAGAATTTTCCCCACTAGGGAAATTAGAGCGGTCATTCTCCAGACATCAGATAGAACTAGCTCGCTAGCGCTAGAAATTGCCTTTTTTATGGAAATAGGAGACATAGGTTTTTCTTCAAGACCAGGCCCCAGTTTTCCAACTGAGCAGAAAATAATCCTCTCCTCTACATTTGAGTCATATTGGACTAACTCAGAATAGTGACAAAAGAGGAAGTGGACCCGATTTCATATTGTTGATGCATCTCCATTAGTGTCGGGAATTTGTAGATGATCAACCCAGTGCTACCCCTTCCAAGATTATCCTATAAAATCACTGAAATAGATGTAGGTTCTACACGAGGGTTATCTAAAGTGGGGGGGGAATAGTGATGATAAATAGTTTCAAAAGGAAAATAACGATATTCTTGTGAATTTAAACCTTCAATAAAATGTGCTGTAAATTTCTCACTCTAAAAGCAGTGTTTTGTAAGTAACCTAGAAAGAAAATTGCATCAAATTTAACAGGAAAAACATTAATATTTTAATCACATTTAAATATTAAATTATAACTATGTTGGGATAACAACCTGACACTGAATAACTATTTTCTTTTTAATACTGCCCCTCCACTTAGTCACTAGATTCTTCAAAACCGTAGGTGGTGTCAGTAAGTTCTAATGTGAAGCCACACATACACGTAAGCATGTATATATTCATTTACACACCCAAGAGGTTGCATTTGAACATGCAACCACAGACTTAGATGAAAAGATTAACGTCACCTGGCTTGTGGGGGTGCTAAAGGCCAACTAGCTCAGCATATCTGGGCAATTTCGTCAGCTTTCAGACCTAGTAGGCGAAGGCTACCCGATACTGATAGATCCTTTGTATCTGCAGTAAATATTCCAGGAAGTATAGTAGGTTTGTTTATTTTTCTCCCCCAAGTCCCCATTTCCTTTAGGAAACCCAGTTCTTCCTGTAACTTTACAGACTCATTTGTTTTCTCTCGTACTCAGAAACAGCTAAAAATCCTGGCCCGGATCTTGTCTCTGGGATCCTGGTGCAGATCTCTCTGCCAGTGCCCTTCTCTGCTATTGAGTACACCGCTCTGTTGTCACTTGGCAGGAGCTGGAACAGTGACAGGTGCACTGAGCAGACTTCTCCCTCTCAATGGTCTGCTTAACATGGCCCCAAGCCACATTAACTTCTGTCCAGAATAACTCCATGCTACCAAACCAGCTGCAGCTGGGAAATACCCTGTCAGCATGACTCCATTGGAACATGCTGACAAGAAAATAGGGGAGAACTGCAGGAGTCTGATAGGTGGTAACAGCCGTGGCTTTCCATCCACCCTTGGGACTAACCCCCTTGCTCATTCTTCAGCATCTGGGAGGGCTCAACAAATCTGGTTGACGCTCAAAAGGGAATTTAAAGGCACTCTCTTCCCCTTGGTACTTTCACACAGGTAGTCAAACTGTGGGGTCAAATTCTGCTTGTTGCCTCCATGACTTCAAGGTGTAAAGACGACCAGAATTTGGGCCTGCTGCATTGGAGAAGTAAGGAGAAATAGCTTTTATTTCAAAAGAAACCTGCAATGTCAGCACAGCTGAGGATAGGACTTAACTCTAACACACAGGCTAAAGCCCATCTGAAATATCAACTCGAATCAACTGTTTTATCCTTGGACAAAAATAAAGTTCGTGAATGTCTCATTAAACAATTCAGGCCTTTCATGTGGTCCCTTAAGAACACAATCAAAATAGTGCTTGAATTGGAGGCATGGGCACAGGCAAATGTAATATATCCATTCTTTACACCGTTATTGGGTATAAATAGAGAAAAGGTAAGAAGAAATTGACAGGTGCCCTCCTTTGAGGAGATTAATATCTATTTTCTACACAGCAGTTTAACTGCCTAAAAGCAACAAACCACCAGAACTGACACATGACAGTTTTATCAGAAGGCCAAGGACTGAGTGTCTAGTGAGTCAAAGGCTTACACTATTTGAAGCTACTCTTTTCCAGGTAATCATTCAGATGCACAGGCACAGAGGAAGCTTATACTACTGAGGTTCATGCCATACGAATTCTGTGGATAAATCAGAGTCTTCTGTCTCTAGGGCTGTCAACCCAATTAAAAACTCCACTAATTTGGACCCTTCAGTTCAATTCTCAGATGTCAAGATCTAACTAAATGAACATCAATTGATTCTATATTAAACTTACCTTGAAGTGTGATTTGAGTCGCTGGTCTTTGTTGTAGTATTCCCAGACTGTATACTGTTTGCTTCACTAGGAGGATCTTTTACAATATCTGACTTTGGTCTGTAAAAGTAGGGAAAAAAATTATAATTGTTTTTCTTGCTGATTAACATGCACTATTGCTTGGCAAGACAACCCATCATTGATAAAGCTTAAATAATGAATAACTAACTGTACACCTTACTAGTGTTCCCCTGAAACTTACTTAGTCTTTTTATTGGTGTTCTTCTTTGTAACACTTGGACTGATTTCTTTTTCTTTGTCAGGCTTTTCTTTGTCTTGTTTTTCCACTTTCTCTTTCTTCTCCTTTTTAGGTGGAGGGGGTGTGGCATATTGCTGGGCAACTTGTTGAGCAACCAGCTGAGAGTTTATTCTAGGTTTTCTATAAAGAGAAAAAAATAAGATCCACAATCAATGATTTAATAAAGGACATGTCATTTCAAATGTAGCAGAAGCACCATTAAGATCCGTTTCATCGTTTATGGAAGGATAATTGACTTTCAGGTACAGAGTATATTTCCTTACTTAGTATCGGGTATTACCAGCTACCAGCAAGTATGAAACTTTCAAACTAAAAATTTGACAGCCCTACAAACTGGAATTTTATTGGTACTAATCCACAGTCCAGGAGCCCTTCTCAATATTTCTAACAAATATAATATTCTTCTTCCACATGCTTCACAAATTTACACTCTTAAATCTTTCATAATTACATGGACAGACAGCTTTCAAACATCTGAGACTTAAAGTGCTATCTCATTTTATTAAAGAAACATTGGTAATATGTTAAATACAGAAAAAAAATTAATACGGTGTCATTCACATTTAGTTTTTCAGAATAAGTTCTAGTTCCCTGAAGCAGTGGATTTGGCCTGAACAACAGATAAAGTGCAACAGAAGGTTTACTGATAAAGAGCAACTAAGATTTACTGTGTCCCACCAAAGGTTCAGATTGTAATTCATTGCAAACAACAAAACAAATGGGATATTCACTGTACCATTAAGTGTCATGTCTGTCTGTGCCAATCTCCAGCTAGCACTCACTCTCAACACAATTGTTTACAAACTCCATATAGTATTCAGTAATCTTAACAAAGTATATATTTCTTTAGACAAAAAAAATTGAAGGATGCTCTTTCTGGAATATGAGGTCCTAAGTCAAAGACCCTAGTTAGCTGACTTGCTGTAACTGAGATCAAGAATTCTAAAACGGTCTATTGCTATCCAGGTGAGGGGCAAAAAACACAACTTGAGGTGAAATGGCTGGTTTCTGCTGTGACTAAAGGCTAGTAGGTTTGGGGTTTTGAGGGAGATAATGTGATTAAGGGGGCAGGCAGTGTGCAGGCAGAAAAGGAGAGAAAAGGTTACATTAAGGAGGGGAAATGGGAAGAGAAGAGGTAAACAAATTACTCTGTCATTTTAGACAGATTTTTATTTCAAATGTTTCAAGCAGAAATCTAACCCACCAGATAGTTAACAATTCAGTGCTGAGTGCTCTCTGTAGAAATTCATACATCCATCCCTTCTACAATCCTCATTCCTGCCTTCATCTCCTCTCACCTTGACAACTGTATATTTTCCTTCTCTCTGGCCTCTCCAAAGCCCAGCACACGCAAACTACTGACTTACTTCTCATGTGTTCAAAGCACCACTAACACATCCTCCCTATAGTCAAACAACTCAATTGGCTCCCTATTTTTATTTCAGGTTCAAGTTCAAAATTGTTCTGGTTTATAAAACATCTCTATGAATGCTTCCTAGGACAAAACTTTTCAAAGTGTCTAAATGGATTAGGATCCTTGGTCTCACTAAAAATCAATGGAACTCAGGCTCCCAAATCACTCAAGGGCTTTTGAAAATTTTACCAGACCTACTCTGTGGACTTCACTGCCTCTCTACTTCCCTCACCTGGCACCACCTTTTGCTCACTCTCTGCAAACTCTTTGGATTGCATTCACCTCTGCAGCTCTAGCCATTCCCTAACAGCCTCCTTCAAACGGCCCATCTGTTTGCTACCTTGTTTATACCTCTTCATTGCTCTCTCTTGGTTCTAATGTTTAACTCTGGATATACTGAGACAGTGTCTTTATAAACACTATATAAAATTAAAGTTGTAGTATACACACACACACACGCACACACACACACACTGCACATTTTCAATTACTTTTTTTTTTTAAAGCAGATTTAAATATAGCTTAAACTCATCCAGCATGGATCTTTAGTTCTGCTAGATTCAATCAAAAACAAAAATACTACAGACTACAAAATAACGCCTCTCAAGAATGAAATCAGCCAGATTTTCCTGGCACACAAAGTTCTCATTTCATACAAGATCCAAAGATAGTACAAAATGTACTGCAGGGAACCAGAGACACAAACATAATCAATGCATTTTTTGCTATACATACAAAGTTTTACATAGGTCAGTCCATTTGTGTAACTGCTCTTATATGTCTTTACAAAAGGACTCCATAAATTATTGTACCTCAGCACTAAATGAAAAATTTAGAAAGGGTCAGTTAACATTAGTCCCAAAGTTAAAATAAATAAATGAATACAAATCTAAACAATCCCTAAAAAAAAAAATCAATTAAAATACTTGCTGAACACAACTTTTTGGGATTCAGACATTTCCCAAATACTATGCTAGAGCAGAACTGGATATTGAAACTTACTAGAAACTAAAAGTGAAATTGACTACTCTATTTTTGCTGTCCAACCTGAATGAAAGGGAGATGAAACAGCACAAGTGGGTAAAAGATACGTATTAAAGATTCTTCCAGTTTTATTAATCTAGGATGTCATTATTAAAAGGCAAGAAAACTCATAGGCACCAACTTTACCCAGCACCAATGGGTGCTCGCACCCGCCGCCCCTGGTTCCGCCCCCATTCCAACCCCTTCCCCAAGTCCCCGCCCCAACTCCGCCCCCTCCCTGCCCCTATTGGACCCCTTCACCAAATCCCTGCTCCAGCCCCGTCTCTTCTCCGAGCGCGCCGCATTCCCCCTCCTCCACCCTCCCTCCCAGAGCTTGCCACGCAAAACACCTGTTTCATGGCGCAAGCGCTGGGAGCTAGGGGGAGAAGCGGGGATGCAGCACGATCAGGGGAGGAGGTGAAACAGAGGCAGAGGTGAGCTGGGGCGGGGGGGCTGGGAGCACCAATTTTTTCCCCATGGGTGCTCCAGCTCCGGAGCACCCATGGAGTCAGCGCCTATACACAACAGACCATTAACAGGACTCCTACATCTACACTGGTTCTGAAAAACAGATTTGCCTAGTTAGTGCATACAAGGCCTCTGGTTCCACGTCGCCACATAGGACGACTAGTAGGAGGCCGTGTGTCTGAAACAGTGTGAAAACAACTCTACATAACACTATCCTATATGTCACTCGTTTGGGATCTGCTTTCTTAGTTATACACACATGCAATATAGGAGCAATTTTTCACTTTTTTTTGGCCATGTGTCAGTATTTTTGTCTTTCTAAGACTGTTGATAGAGTTTGTAAGCCCAATAGTTTAAATTGTAAAAGTTAGGGCTCTGTGACAAGATCAAAATGAACCTCTCTCTGCAAGTTAGCAATATGTAAAATCACCATTGGAGATCACCAAATTCGGAACCACCGATTAGCCAGCTCTTCAGAATGACAGTTCTGTGGGCCTGTTAGATATTACCAAGTAGTAAAAACAAGGCAGCTAAAAGATACCTACTGTAAATAGATGGTAGTTGCTTTTCCAGACTAAGAAGTCTGCTGTATAAACTTATTTTAACAGAAAGAAGTACCACACTAAGAACTACCTGTGACATTTCTGTTATAAGAAACACCAAAATTTAGATGAGAGTGCTTGTTTAAAACCTGCTTAGCGGTTTCATGTTTTTTTAAATGAAGATGAACAATACTATTTGTTGATAAAAATGTAACATTTAAATCTACAGATGCCCCATGAAAACAATGGAAGTGTCCCCAAAAGTTTCTGCCACCATTATGTGAAGGCCTATGTAACGAAAAACTTCTCTCAATATCAACAGAAGGGATTTTGCTGGCAGTTGTTTTATGGGTCCAAAGCTGCTTCCATTAAGACCATGTCTGTACTACAAACATGGTCCTGTTTGTACAAGGCTTTAGCTTTATTACAATATACTATTATGGTCCAGTCTGCCCAACAAATTGGAATAATAGTTGTAATCCGGTTCTGAAACACCCATGTTGCATTTAGAATCTTCAACACAGTCACAGCCCAATTCAGTTTATAATGTGGTTTGCTTACACTTCTCAAGAGTGTGCACACAGAGGGCATAACTAAACAGTAAAACTGAAAAATGTATCCTAGAAAGCTTTTTTGGTACAATTATTGCTCATATGACCTATAGTATGCACAAGGCTCAAGTTATGAACAATTCTAAATACCATTACATCAACAGACTACTTATCTTATCAATAGTATTCCTCTGGGGGCAGATTTAAGGGTAAGAGATTATTTACTGGTTTTTTAAATGGAATACTGGGGACAGTTTTGCATCCTTGCATTTTAAATAAGGATTCTACAGCTGTGACTGCATAACAACTAGTGGATATAAACATGACAAACAGATCAGTTTGGTTATGCACGTAGAAGGAAGATTTTACCTGATTAATGAATCCATTCTTACAAAAGTCTTACTTAAATAGCAGAGATTGTGAAATACAACCTATTGAACTTTAAATAAATTTTGCAACTTTTACAATTTTCCAGGATCCACATGGACAGTTAGTATGTGGGAAGCTAGTGTGGGATAGATTCATATCTCACTCTGAACTAAATGTTCACGTAGACAAGGCCTCAATAAACATTTAGTCATCTACTTCAGATATCTATCAAACTTAGGAGAAAAGTAAACAATGCCTGGGTGAGTTATGGGGACCCCAAGTCTCTGAAAATCAAAGAAAAACCACAATTTTAGGATCTAGTTTACAAAACTATGATTATCAAACTATACTGGACAGAAGACCTTTGCATGGAGAAAAGCCAAGCGAGCACGCACCTACCACAATGCATTTTTAACCACAGGGCATGATGTAGAAGTAATGCTTTTGCTGTGTCCAGATATGTAAGTTGCTTGCCTGGCCTCTGGGCCATACTCTCTCTCAAACAGGAGTTTTTTTCCCACAGAGAAAACTCAATTTTTTAAAATGGTTAATAATCCCTCTCAACATAAAAATGCATGGTATCCCTTTGATTATGTGTCCACATACAGCATCCTTCATCTCAACTATTTTATTAAACATCCCATTCTTTTCCTGAGATATGGCAACCTTTTTTCTATATTTCTCTATTTTATAGCTTAGGTTTTTCCAATTTTAGGGTGGAGCAGGACTTGTTACAAGACGTCACTATAACAATCTCATGAGTCCTTCACTGGCTGTGGCTACAAAATAGCTTACTTTGCTTTCCAGAAAGGTAGAATTAAGACAAAGTCAGTATATTCAGGGGGATACAATTCCTGCTCATATTTTAAAATGAAAAGGAGATGGTGATTTGAAGCCTCGTTTCCATTTGGAATAGAATGAATTAACCTGCTCAGGCATCTGTTCCAGAGTTCTGAGTCACTAAAAGTAGAGAAGGATCTCTCTGTGCTAGTTCAACACCACACTGCACTTGAGTATTTCTGGCAAAACACAGACTACTGCTTTTAACAAAAATATCCCATTTTTTAAACAAGTTAGCATGAGAGCAGAGTGACCTGAGCAGAAACTTGTCTCCAACATACACTTGTTGCAAGAAAAAAAAAATTACCTCGAAAATGAAGATTAACTGCTTTGTGCCCAAATCCTGCTGAGACAGAAAGGAAATTGAACTTTAATGCACTTCAAATACCAAGATCCTGTTTGGGTGCCAAAATGAAAACACAAGGCAGTCTGCACTCTAAGCTTTCTGTCAAACACAGGTGCTCAAGGAAACAACTAGACTGTCACTGTATTGTGATTTTAGTGTCTTTTACTCAGTCCTGATCTATACTAAAAAGTTACCCAGCTCTGATCGCTCAGAGGTGTGAAAAATCCACCCACCCAGTGACATAGTTAAGCCGACCTAACTCCTGGAGGTAGACAGTGTTGGGTTGATAAAATAATTCTTCCGTTCACTTAGCTACTGCTTCTCAGGGACATGTATTACAAATGCAGATGGGAGCTGCAGCACTGCAGCTGTGCCGCTGAAGTGTTGCAAGTGTAGACAAACCCTCAGACAAGCTTCTCACTTGCATCAATGAATGTATGAATACAGACTGCATGAACTAGTGAGAATGTTAAGATTAACAAGCACTATACATTAGCCAGAGTTAGTTAATGAATCGCAATATCCCCCTGAAAAACTTTTGAACAAAGTGACATTTCAGGAATTCATGAAGCTACATTCACACGAAACTGCCACACATTAAATATGGTGGTAACTACAATGTCCTACCTGTTTTTGCCACCTAATCAGAGTCCTCCCAAAGCACCCAAGCAAGAAGATATGCATTTTAAGTAACATCTACCAATCTGTTGCAGAGGATTTTCCCCTCAGCAGTGGTGAGCTTAGTAGTTTGGTTAGTTCTCACGTTGTCACTTGGCAACACAGAGGTCACCAAATATGTTATGGGCCTCCATGATGTTCTGTCCTGTGCCAAATCTGGTGTGTTATGGGGTGCGGAACTGGTGTCTGTTGGCACTGCCCAGCCATCATGTTTTAGGATTCCTATGGGGTCTTTTCCATCCTGCTTTCACTGGATCTAAGTTGAAGATGATTCTTGCAGAAAAGCTGGTAGACATTTGGAGCAGATGACCATACTCCTTAGAGAGCATTGGGTGGCCATTTGAGAGAGTGGGACGTGTTTAGTTAGGAAGTGGATCTCTTCACTCAACTTGAATTCATGCTGAGGGCTTTGCAATTTGGTCACTCACAGAAGGCTTGACAGTAAACACCATGTGACTGAATTCTCAATACTATGGGTAGGCTTGGAAGGATTAGATTTTTACTGGTAAATGTTGATAAACATCAACTTGACCACATATACACAAACCAATAAGAAATATTTCCATCAATAATAATCAAAATTTACTAAGTAAGAACAATGCTGCTTGAGAATTTCTTAGAGTTTGATTTAAGGCTATTTATTTTATATATTTTTACATATATGATGTTGACAATTTGTTTTAACAGTTATAAAGCTTAAACTTTTTGCATATCAACATCGGTCATTAAATAATGATAGTCTGGCCCCTCATTTTTTCCTGCACTGTGAAAATTTAAATCAATAAACTTTGAAAAAATGCTTAAAAATAAACATCATTATCCATCAAAATACTAAAAAAATAAAAATTGAATTTTGCCAAGTTTACCTATGGGACAGACACCGGCAACAGATTAGCTCAACTTTTCTGGATGTGACTTTTTACAAAAAATATTATTTCAAGTAGCTGGCAGTGAGAAATAATTGGCCAATATGGGGTCTAATTTGTAGTCATTGTTTAGTGGTTTTCAGACCAGGATCGCTGAGATGTAACAGACCAGACCAAAAACAAAAAAGTGAGGGCCAAGTTTTACTAATGTTCAAACAGCTGAGTAAAATCCAAAGGATATTCACACAACAGCCTGCCAGTCAATGTCGTTCCAAAGAATCTGGATCTCTGGGTCACAACATCATTCCAATGGATCTGGCCAGAGTCTGGATTCCTGTGAACTGGTATTTGCTACATGTCAGCAGCCGGCTTTGCTTGGCAAGTATGTTTTAAAGGTGTCTGATGTTAGTGAGACGAGTGATTGGAAGTGAAGGCAAAGAAACTACTAAGTATTATATGACAATACTTACAGCTATGGAAAGAGTTTATGTGGCAGGAACATTCTCCTCAGCCTAGCAAGCCACACTTAGATCCTTGATTCATGTGGACTTGGAGCAAGGCAAATATAATGGCCAGAAATCCAGAGAGGCAGCTAACTGGCACAAATCCAGGTCTTATGCTAGGCAAAAGTCTTAGTCAAGAAGTTACACCCCAGGTTGGAACAATGATTAGCAAACTCAGGCCCAGAGGAAAAGGATGAGTAAATAAAGCAGATTTTTTATCTCTGGGATTATTTAGAGCAATGGGAATGAGACGATAAATACTATACTAGGTTAGCAAAGGGAACTGAACTAAAGACAGATAGGAAATATGTTCCTACCTGTAATAACAATAAAAAAAAAGGAGGCTGTTACACTTTCACTCTTCAACTGAACAGTTCCTTAAGATTAAAAGTAACTTAATAACGAGAGTTTAAACTGCCGAAGCAGGAAGGTTACAAAATGCAATAGCACAAAGTGGTACAAACAGAAAGGCTGATGCATGCGGACGCTACTTTGTGCGGTGAAGCCTCACTTTCACCTTTACGAATGATTATGAAGAGCTACACTACAAGTATGAGCCATCCTATGTTCTGACTGTCTGCACCTCTCTCCTTTGGATCACCTTGGTGCCATAATTATTTCTGGAATACGAGAGGAGATTCAGCTGGTGCCTAGTTAGGCAAGGCAGATACTTCTTTCCCAATCAGGCTTTTTTGGTATCTTCTGTAAGAGAACACACCTGCACATGGCTTTGTAACTAGGAACTCATTGCAGACACCACAGATTTCTGCATTAAAAATATAAACCTTAAAATGACACGCAAATTTCAGAACACCTGCAAGTTCTTTAATATTACCAACATAGTAGTAGTAAAAGACCAAATTCTGACTCAAGCATCTAAAACAGTTAAATTTTTTCAGGTCAAAGACTGAGATCTCAGCCTCAGCCTCATAGACTTTAAGGTCAGAAGGGACCATTATGATCATCTAGTCTGACCTCCTGCACAACACAGGCCCCAGAATCTCACCCACTCACTCCTGAAACCTATGTCTGAGTCACTGAAGTCCTCAAATCATGGTTTAAAGACTTCAAAGTGCAGAGAATCCTCAAGCAAGTGACCCGTCCCCACGCTACAGAGAAAGGCAAAAAACCCCCAGGGCCTCTGCCAATCTGCCCTGGGGGAAAATTCCATCCCGACCCCAAATATGGCGATCAGCTAAACCCTGAGCATGTGGGCAAGACTCATCAGCCAGACACTCAGGAAAGAATTCTCTGTAGTAACTCAGATCCCACCCAATCTAACATCCCATCAGAAGCCATTGGGCATATTTACCGCTAATAGTCAACGATCAATTAATTGCCAAAATTAGTCATTCCTTACTTGGCCAAATGCCTGCTTATTTAAGTGATAGTTTTCCTGGGTAAGGGCTCAGCTATTAAATTTGACCCTGATGCGACTAATAACATACAAGATGATTTCAGAAGCAAGTAAACTAGAGAAATAATACCTACCTTTGTCCTCTAAGACAAGTCACAAAACAAAACCAAATCGATCTGTGTTTTGAAAATTATCACTGGAGAGCGGTAAAATAGCCCAATTAAAATTAGTTTGGCAGTCTCTGGGAAGCTGTAGTTCATGTCACAAAAGCAAATATTTGCAAAATAAAATACAATTAGTAATCTTTGTAGGAAGACAACATTGAGGCATGAACCAACAGGCTGAAATACATAAACCTCTCCACAAAGCAGTTTTGGCACCTAGATCTTACAAATTGAAATTTTTATTACCAAAAAGTGATACCCAATCACTGCAATAGTTGAGTTTCATACATTCATAGATTCTAAGGCCAGAAAGGATCTTTACAATTATCTAGTCTGACCTCCTGTATGGCCATGCAATTTCTTCCAAGTAATTCTTAGAGCATATCTTTTAGAAAAACATCCAATCTTGATTTAAAGATTAGTGATAGAGAAACTACCATGACCCTTGGTAAATGCGGGCAGGGGACTGGACTCGATGACCTCTCGAGGTCCCTTCCAGTCCTAGAATCTATGAATCTATAAATTGTTCCAATGGTTAATTACTCTCACTGTTAAAAACTGTGTGCCCATGTCTGATGTACGCTTACCAAAACAACTGCAGTAACTCACCAACTCACCAAAGGAGAAAGGAAACGGGGAGGCCAAAAGAAACGCTTTAAAGACACCCTCAAGGTAAACATCAATAGATGTGGCATCGACACCACACACTGGGAGACTGCAGCCCAGAATAGGGATAACTGGCGAAGGCTCATCAGAGAGGGAACATCCACTTTTGAGGAAAATTGCCTTGCCCTGGTTGCAGAAAAAGGTCAGAAAAGAAAGGAAAGACAACTGTCATGCAGCAATCGCATCCCAGCCTGTCTTCCAACACCACCTGTAATGTCTGCCAATGAGTCTGCAGCTTAACGATCAGACTCCTCAGTCACCAAAGGACCCAGGAAAAATAAAACCTTAAGATCTTCCTCATTCTCAAGGGATCGCCAATGACTCTCACTGTTAAAAATCTACCCCTTACTTCCAGTCTGAATTTGTCTAGCCATTGGATACTTTATACCTTTCTCTGATACAATGAACAGCCCATTATTAAGTATTTGTTCCCCATGTAGGTACATATAGCATAATTAGACTCAGACTCATAGACATTAAGGTCAGAAGGGACCATTATGATCATCTGGTCTGACCCCCTGCATGCTGCAGGCCGCAAGACCCTTCCCTGGACTCTACCGTTGAAGTCCCCAATCCTGTGTTTTAGTGACTTCAATCGGCTGAGACCCTCCTGCTAGTGATCCCTGCCCCATGCTGCGGAGGAAGGCGAAAAACCTCCAGAGGCTCAGCCAATCTACCCTGGAGGAAAATTCCTTCCCGACCCCAAATATGGCGATCAGTAATACCCCGAGCATATAGGCAAGAGTCTCTAGCCTGACCCTGGTTGGCCATTATGCTGTTCATGTACCATTGCTTGGTTTTCCTTGGCTACTATGTTTTATCATTAAACCATTCCCTCCATAAACTTATCCAACTTAATCTTAAAACCAGACAGGTCCGTCGCCCCCACCGTTTCCCTCGGAAGGCCGTTCCAATATTTCACCCCTCTGATGGTCAGAAACCTTCGTCTAATTTCAAGCCTAAACTTCCCCCCGGCCAGTTTGTATCCATTCGTTCTCGTGTCCACATTAGTACTAAACTGGAATAATTCCTCTCCCTCCCTTGTATTAACCCCTCTGATATATTTAAAGATAGCAATCATATCCCCCCTCAGCCTTCGCTTTGTCAGACTAAACAACCCAAGCTCCTCTAATCTCTTTTCATACGACAGGTTTTCCATTCCTCTGATCATCTGTCACCCCTAAATATTTTCCTTGTTAAACTAGACAGATTGACATGTTTAAGTCTATCACTATAAGGAATGTTTTCTAATCCTTTAATCAGTCTCATGGCTCTTCCCTGAGCCCTCTCCAATTTACCAACATCCTTCTTGAACTGTGGGCACCGGAACTGGAAACGATATTCCAGCAGTGGTCACACCAACTCCAAATAGAGAGTTGAGGAGTCTGGGTTTAGTTTGGTTTGATTTTAATGACACAGTAGCACAAGATCCCTCAGCAGGGGTCTCATTGCACATGTCTCTAATTTCCAAGAGTGGTAACTGATCCACATTCTTGGGACTCTGATAAGTCTCTGTAGATACCTCACACACATTTCCTTCCTTTTCTCCAACAAAATGTTTCCCTACCAAAGTACCATCTGTCCTTTGGAATCAGGTCCAGGGTATTAAAATCCATTAGTTCTTCCCTTTTATTCACAACTACTGTTAATGCCAAATTAATTGGAATAAATAGCCAGCAGCATACTCTTGGTGCAAGTTATTTACTGGGAAATAAAGTAAAATTATTTAGCAAAATCACTTTACCACATGGTACAGAATATTTTCTATGTGCTCCCAAATTCTGTACCTGCGCAAGAGTCCTTGACCCTTTCTCTAGGATTTGAAAGGCATAAGCCATCCACCTCCTGAAGACAGAGGCGATTGACTCCTCCATGACCTGCTCAACACCCATGGAAGCACAGGAAGTCTTCGGGGACTCATGCGATTCCCAGGAGTGCGGATCTAATTAGAATTGCTTTTACCTTGACACTAACTATGTTACCACAGGAGTGAAAGTAGCATCAAGTGGTATTTTACCAAGTAAAAAACCTCATGATAACATGAGGTACTGATGATTTGAATAATTTCACACAGTGGTGCAATATGCCAACCTCTGAGTGGGGTCTCACCATTTCTTGGAAGAAAGCAAATATGTCTCATATGCAATGCAGCATGAAGTCTAAGTACACAAATAGTTTAAGAATCCTCAAGTGTTCAACTACACATTAAACAAAGAAAGAGTCCAAAGCAGTTTGTGAGAGTTGTTTATAAAACAATCTGTTCCAAGATCAGAATACAATAAGGCGCACTCTTCTGAGACAGAAGCACTGCAAGAAGCACTACAATAACCCTTCAAAACATTACTTCAAATACCAAGTTCTATTTTCTCTAAAAACCTTAGTTTTTTCAAATCTAAAAGCAGCAGAAGTTTTAGATGTTGTTAAGCCAGCTATGTGGTTGCTGAATCAGAGTATACATGCTTTTATACATATTATGAAACTCACTTGTTGTGAGCTCACTGTCATTTTCAGAGATCAGAAAGAGTGCAGATTAATGGACAAACTCTCCTTGTATAAACATGCACAACATTAACGACTTCAGTGAAAGTTGCTCAGATGCATCTGAGGGGAGATTTTAGTCCCAAGTGTATATGTTAAGCAATACACCAAAAGGACAAGGCAACTGGATGACAACAGAGCACTAAAAGATAATACAGAACACACCAACAGGAGTAGAAAGAGCATGAGTGATTAAATAAAAGCACACAAACCATTACTTCAAGAAAATCCAAAATCTTCCGAAGTATTGTTTCAAATGCGATTAGCCAAAAGTAAAACAAAAACAACTATGAATGACTTTTACTCTTAGATGACAAGTAATCAGAAATAGTTAATTAATCTAAGTAACCCAAGCGTCTGATAAATACGAACAGTATAGACTTCTCAAGTGAAGAAATATACTGTGCATCAATATAAACAGCCACCTCCAAGGCCCTGTCTACATTACAGTAATAACCAAGACATAGAATCTGGCTCAAGCACAGTTCCGCTTTGCAGTGTAGATGGGAACCATAACAATGTTCCATAACTGGACTCAACAGTTGTGGTCTAACCCATACTTCAGTTTTTAATGAAACTAACAAGACCACTGGACATTCACTATCTTGTAGCCAGTTGACAAATTATAACCACAGTGTAAATGGGGCTTTAGTTGTTCTTTATACTATCAGTATGGAGCAATTATCCTTTAGAAGTGAAAAAATAAAAAGTGAATTGATATTAATCTAAGATGCAATACGTAAGGAAATACAGGAAAGTTATCTGAGGAAAGCTGCATATAAGATTAAGTATCACTGATAACATTTTCTAAATTTAACAAAATGTGAAAGAGGAAAATCATCATCCATTTGACAAAAAGCCAAGATATGCAATTTTGCTCCTCAAACAAAAAAACCCCCAACAAACTTAAGTACATATATACTCGTTCATAAGCCCATTTTTTTTAGTAAAAAAGGGAAGCACCAGAGAAGGGGGTCGGCTTTGAACAGGTATAGAGAGGGAGAGATGGGACACAGCCCCTCCCTGCAACAGAGGGAGCAAGGAGAGGCAGTACAGCCAGCAGAGACAGAAAGGAAGAGGCGAGGCCAGAGTCTCTCCACTTCTGGCTACGCTGCTCTCCCCCCAACCTCCAAAGCAGCTGCGGTCGTGCTGCCCGGTCTGGCCCGCCGGAGCTTAATGGCAGAAGGGACGTATTCTAAGGCGTCCCCGGCCCCTCTCTCTTCCTCAGATCTAGCACAGGCTGCCTTTGACAGTGAGACCAACAACCTGACCTCCCCCTTTCCATATGGAGGCCCTACATCAGTGAGGAAGAGCCGGAAGGAGACCTAAGACCTCATTCCATGGTGCTCCCTCTCTCCTCTCAGCAGCACCTCTAGAAAAGACCAGGCAGAAAGACTAGGGTCTCCCAGGCTCCTCCCCATGAGCATCTTCACAGCCTGATAGACCCTTGGTACCACAGGAATCATTCAGTTTTGAAATCTCAACTCTGGATTCTACATTTCATTCCCTGATCTGTGTCCCTTACCCACCAAAGCTCCTTGGATACCCAACCTCCTTCTCAATGTTCACCCACCTCTCTCAGTCCTTTCCTTCCCTTTTACAAAATACACCAGCTTTTAATTCCCAGGCCATGGAGGGACCATTTTCAAGAGTGCGTGAAGGGATTGGGTCTTCAGTTTTCAAACAGGTATCACCAGCTGGGATGACAAAGCTGATTTAGAAAGGAAGATGATATTTTGAACTTCACTCCTATCGAAGAATTTTATATTGCTGCCCATCACCCTAGTATGAGCATCTTCCTTATAAAATCAATAGAAATAGTGAAGTTCCTACTAGACTTCACAGAGTCTCTGCCTCTCCTCCATTTTAGGGGTAAAAACTCTGCTTTTTTCCCCCTCATAAGAGGATTTTTTTAAACAAGGACAGTAGGAGAGTGATTATGAAGGGCAAGGTTTCATTTCTCTATTTAAATCAATATAACATAGGCATTAGGGAAGGAAGCATCTGCTGGTAATGGGCTAGCCATGTTCTGCCTATTTATTTATAATTAGTGTACTATCTGAGTGTCCTAAGGAATCCAGGACACCATCATGCCACCAAGGATCCACATTTGTTTTATTTAAGGCTTATAACTAAGGATGCATTTGTCACGGCGGTCACCGATTCCGTGACTTCTGCAGCACAACCTGTCTGTGACTTTTACTAAAAATACCCATTATTAAAATGTAGCCTTACTTATAACCACAGTATCGAAGTATCAGGATTACAGCTCTATATTTGTAACATGACATTCATGACCAATGCTTAGGGTCTTTTATGTTTTATGAAATAACCTAAAAGTCATAGTCTTTGTCATCCTACTCAGTGAACCTACTACTGAGCAAGATTCCATGATTAATTAACAAATCTGTCTCTATGTGGTCTCCTTTCAGTATAGTAAAATTTCATGTTTCTATACCTTTTAAAAATGTTACACAACATGGTTGTTTGCAGTGTAGCCACACTGGTCTCAGGGTATTAGAAAGAGAAGGTGGGTGAGGTAATATATTTTACTGGACCAAATCCTGTTGGGGAAAAACAAGTTTTTGAGCTACACAAGAGTTTCTTCAGGTCTAGGAAAGATATTACCCATTCAACCTTGTTTTTCTTATGCAATATTGTAGTTTTTATAATATTAAAGAATGAGTACTTGACTTCTTACAATTTCTATCAAAACAGCTTATTAGAAGATTGTGTGACATGACTTTTCTTTAAACTAAAATTATCAGATAATACCATGAATATTGAGATATTTTGCCAAGACACACAACCCACCTAAAACTGTGATACCAAATCAAAACCATGTACACAACTTCTCATAACTGGTAGCACATGCACTTTCACAAGTCTAAATATAAAAGCAAAGCAGGACAATTAAGTAAGAACCAAATCAAACAAACAAACAAACATCTTACATCGTCCTCAGTAAGCTGCCAAACTTGAGGCTCTGGTAGACTGCCAATCGGAATGAGGTCCAAAGTTCAGGCCCTGTACTGAGAAAGCCCAAGTGCCAGTCCTGGAAAGTTCGACACCAGCACCCAGAGTCAGAGCATCCCAGTTGATTTTATCTTTATGGCATAACTAGTGTGAGGCACTCACTTAGGGTATATGCCTACACTTAATCCACTTCACCGAGATGTGGTAACTAGAATCCTTCCATTGACCTATCTACACGGTGTGTGTGTGTGTGTGTGTGTGTGTGTGTGTGTGTGTGTGTGTTTCACACCCCTGAGACACATAGCTATGCCAATATAAGTTTTCAGTGTAGACCAGGAGGATCTGTTAAACTCAATACAACTACCCACACCTAAGTTAAGCACATGAACATAATCTTTTCAGGGCCTTAAATAGCTGGGTCCCACAGCATTCACTGCCAACCTTTAAATGCAAATAGGGAGTCTTTACGGGTAGCCCTAACAGATGGATGTTACAGTAATCATGGCTGGAGGTAACAAAGACATGGATGCCATTCTGAGGCTTGCATTAAAGAAGTAAGGTCATAACCTCTTGGTAGTCACAAATGGAAAAAGGAACTATGCACCACCGCTACTTCCTGAGAATCTATGAGGAGTGATGGATCCCAACAGGATCCAGGGGCTATGAATCATGTCAGCGAACAGCAGGCAATTCCAATACAGAGTGTATTCCAGATGCAAATACTAAATTAAGAGAAGGGTTAAATCAAGCAAGACATATCAGATGTGCCTCTGGAGAGACTGCTCCTTACCAAATCAGTCTATTCATTTGAGATGGTCTCCAAACCAAAAGAAAACTTTCAAAAACCTGAATCATCTATCCTCAAAGGAACAAACCTGCTACAGTACATATCCAAAATGAAAGGAGTCCGTTTTCCCATTTTGAGCAAGAAATGGCAACAGACCAACAAAGGTTAAATGAGGCAAGTTGTAAACTGTTTGTTAAAATGAGTTTGTGCTTTTAATTCCACCTCCCCACCCCCAAACAGTCACGAGTAGGGCTGCAGGTTTGTCACGGCATTAAAAAAGTCACGGATACCATACGTTTGTCCGTGCCTTTTTCTTGTGTCTATGATTTTAATAAACTCACCCTTCAGTGTTGGCTTCTGGCCTGTGGGGCTGGGCCTGGATTCCTGTTCCAGGTATTGCGACCTGGCACCAAGGGTCGCAGCGCTGCTCAGGTTTGGCCCAGCCACTCCTCCATCGTGACAGGAGCTGCCGCTGCAGGGCAGGCTCATTTTCAAGCCCCTGCAAGAGTCTCCCACCTCCGGGTCAGGACTCAGTATCTCCCCTCCCGCATAGCTCCACCACGTTAAATGGCACTCCCATGAGGTTACATGTCACTTTCCCCCATAGGGACTTTTACTAAATTTACCATGATTTTGATAAATTCCATGACAAATCTGCCCTTCTAAATCACGACTGAAAGTCATATGGAGTTTTCACTATGCTTACCTTCTATACATTCTTACACATAATTTTCTCCAGAAGTCCTTTCATCAGTGTGAATAAAATTCACAATACTGCACACTGCCTTACCTGTATTGGAATGAGAGCTTCAATTATTCTCATAAGGCAAGAGCAAAAAGGCACTACAAAGTCTGTTTTCAGAATAGCATGATTTAAGGCTAGGAGCAGCCAAATTTTCTTTCATTCATGAAATATTTCACATAGCAGCTCAACGTGGTTAGAAACAATAGTTAATCTCCACCACTGTTCTATGCCAATACATATGGGAAGGGAGAGGTGGGGGGTGGGGGGGAGAGAAGTTCTGCTTTTCAAAAAATAAAACCATGATAGATTAAAAAAAATAGGGGAGACCAAGGATCACTTCAACTATCTAACACACTAAAATTACAACTTCCCACATCTACATTAGGATTTTAAAATATTAGCCATCATGTTTTTTAAAAAGGCAACACCCAGCACTTTTTCCTGGTTAAGCCCTCAGAGGGACTGACAACTCTGTAGCATTAGAGAGATGGGCACAGCAGATCACAAAGAGAATACAGAAGAACCTCGGAGATACAAACACTAGAGTTATGAACTGACATGGATGTAAGTTGGGGAGGCTGGGGGGGGGAGGGGGCACTGCCCGACCAAGCAGAGGCAAGGTGTGTGTGTGTGGGGCACGCGGGGTCATGAGTCACTGCCCCCACCCTTGATTTTTGCAAGCACTGAGCTGCCCAGGATTTGCTCTACTCAGCCTGCCGGGAAAGGGGGCCCAAGCTGCACCTCCCTCACCCCCCGGCATGATTCCAGTTCACCCGGGTGGGGAGGAGAGGGGGTGGGACGGAGCCTCTTCTGCTGGGTGAGGGAGGGTGGCTGCTCCAGCTCACTGCCTCTGCAGCTGGACACTGCCTCCTGAATCCTAGTGCAGATCATCTTCCCCTTCTGTGTGTGCTGGGCGCCTTGCATGGCCACCATCCTATTTCCTGTACAACGCTGAATGCCAGCGATGGGGCAGGGCAAGTGAGCTGGGGTAGGATAGTTAGGTAGTGGGTTAGGATTAGCATTTTTCTTCTGCATAGTAAGTTTCAAAGCTGTGTGAAGTCAATGTTCAGTTGTAATCTTTTGAAAGAACCGTAACATTTTATTCAGAGTTCCGAACAACCTCCATTCCCAAGATGTTCGTAACTCTGAGGTTCTGCTGTACTTCCAAATGTAATCTCTAGTTGCTAACAAAAGTGCAGGGAGAAGCATCCACCTTCTTTGCCATGTCTAGTATCCTGGCCAAATTCCAATTTGAGCAATTGAACTGTATTCTGCCTACCTATATTCCATCCTCCCCCCGGCAGTTGCAATTCTATTCAACAGTCTTCGCTTCTTGTCCTAAGCGGTTGTGTAGGGACTTGCTTACGTGTGGCAATAGAATTCTCTGTGACCAGTTCAATAACTCCTGTATATAAAGTTTGTAAAGTACGGAATGCTTTCGGAATGAGAATATATACATACAGTGCAAGATTATTTCATAAGAATATCAGAGCGGCTAGACTGGGTCAGACCAATGGTCCATCTAGCCCAATACCCTGATTTCTGACAGTAGCCAATGCCAGGTGCTTCAGAGGGAATGAACAGAGGAGGTGATCCATCCCCTATCACCCATTCCCAGTTTCTGGCAAACAGAGACTAGGGGCACTTCAGAGCATGGGTTTGCATCCCTGCCCATCCTGGCTAATAGCCATTGATGGACTTATCCTCCATGAACTTATCTAGTTCTTTTTTGAATCCTGTTATAGTCTTGGCTTTCACAACATCCTCTGGCAAAGAGTTCCATAAGTTGACTGCATTCTGTGAAGAAATACTTCCTTTTGTTTGTTTTAAACCTGCTGCCTATTAATTTCATTTGGTGACTCCTAGTTCCTGAATTATGAGGAGTAAATAACATTTCCTTATTTACTTTCTCCACACCAGTCATGATTTCATAGATCTTTATCATATTCCCCCCTTAGTCCTCTCTTTTCCAAGCTGAAAAGTCTCAGTTTTAGTCTTATTATTTCACAGTTAACTCACACTTCCTCCAGTTAATTAAGTACATCTACTACAGGACAGAAAGAATAGTTAAAAATCAGCACTTTCTATTTCATCTTTAGTTAAACATACAGGATAAAGCACTTTTTCCCTATGTAACAGCTTAGAATACTCCACTAGGACACTGCTGAGCATAAAGTGTAAGAATGAGTAAGAAGAAATTGGTACACTATACAAAAATTTATACAGGTATTGAGAGTAAGGGGGGGCAGGCATCAGATAACAGCACAAATATATCCATCCTCTTCTCAATGAAGAAAGACTGAACGCACAAGTCTTTCACCTCTTAAAAGAAAACCGAAGACACAGAAGGGATCTGAAACCCTTGGTGTTGTCATTATAAAAACTCTTCATGTCATTAAAAATGCAGTCTTCATATCAAAACTACTGTGGCTCACACACTACATGAAAAGATACATCGTAGTTTATAATCAAATAGGATATCAGTTTTCCAGAAGTGTTACCTACATTTTTTTGTGCTGTTTTAAACAAACAGAAATGCTCTATCCAGGTTAGGATATGAACAGGGTTAAAGAGGAATTCAGAAACTAGGTAACAAGGAAAGAATCACCTTTCTTATGTGGCTCCTAAATCTGCAATGTGTGGTAATTTACAGACTGTATTAATTTCATATTGCAATGTCCTCGAAACAGCCAACGGGTCATGCAATTAAGGACAGTTCTGATTAGGCAAGAAAAAAAACTTTACAGAGTTTTTTTTTTTCATGTAACAAGTGTTCCCGTATTAATTCTAATTATTAGTCCCATGTCAAAGCATTAGTCTTGAGGATTTAAAGGAATTGAAAATACCATTGACTAGAACTTCTATATTGTATCTAAAGAGAGAAAAGTTTTCTTACAACACAGACAAGTCTTACAAGTGCAAACATATATGTTCCGCACCCAAGTCTTTTGGGAAAGATGAGGAATAAGACAAGTGGCTCCAATATAAATCCCAAAAATGATGTCTGAACTGAATAATAAATAAATATATAAATAAATGGGCTATTTTAGATTTCTCAGATGAAAAACACAATAGAAAATGAAACCACCTGTAAAGCATCACCAGAATTAAAATACTGAACCACTATCGTTTTATTAAGCACACAACATTCTTTTAGAAACTGATATTTTAAGAAACTTGTGTCTCACAACTACAGCATTACTTACATTTCTCTGTAATAAAGATAGTAATTTAAAAAAGGCCTGCACTTTGCACATAACGCAAGGAAATAACTGCACAACTGCAATCTTTGCACAGGCTCAGACTCATAAGGCAGCACAGGAACATTCCACAGAAACGTTTAAGTATAAAAGAGTAAGAATTATTTGGTTCTTGTATAAATATGTTTTACATGAGTGGATTTGTAAATGTTAAGCCATATGTCAGGAATCATTTACCATTCTGCAGGAGCTAACTGATATCCCACCTGAACACTCATCATGTTCAACTAACCCTTTGAGTGATATTCAAAAGAAGAGACAAGAATACAAGACACTAAAAATGGATCTGAAACTCTCTGCCACCGTCTTCAACTCAATCATGTAATCAATAAGCTACTATTTGGGCTATAAATCTAGTACTGAAACTCCAAATTGGTACTTTGCATAAGAACAGGGAAACATTAGGATGAGGTTTCTTGGGTTATTTTCACTTTTGTTTAAGCCTTCCAATTAAGTAAATGGTGAGAATTATTTAACAGCTCCCCCCCCCCCCCAAAACACAGCACTTTATTGCAGGCTCATAATTTATGTCGTCTTTCAAAAATCACTATGAAAATTTACTAGCCTGGACAAAAATTTCACTTGCCTGCTATTGCCATGATTATGCAAAACTAATGAGATTTTACTTGCCCGTTTAAAAAAAAAAAAAAAGTTGCTCTTGCCAGTGGAATTCAGCAAGGCTGTGATAGAATGAGGAGCTACCAGCAACTGGGATGACCATAATCAAATGTTCAGATTTACAATACAAATACGTAACAGATTTATTTTAAATATTTCCTCAAATTTATGACTGTTTGTTAAGCTAAGTGAACCTTCTGAATCAAGAATCAGAACATGCTAATTATAGCAGTGTGCGTTCCACAATATGGAGTACAAATGGGTCCAAAACCAAGCTTGCCTTATCACACAGGTTTCATGGAAGTTTGCAGAACTACTGCTAATGGCTAACACCATATGTCATTGTTTTAACTCAAACTCAGAACTGAAGTACCAATGGGATCCGTTACAACATTAACCATATCTGAAGTAGAGTAATATTTGAATTAACACGACTTACACAAATACTTTAAAACAACTTCTAATATGTTTTATACTCCGAATTCAAGTTTTAAAAGGGATATTGTCAAGGTTATATCACACCTTAATTTATCTGCACAGTTGTCCCATCTGGAAGCGTTTGTCTCAAGGATTTCTGCCACTTCAAACAAGAAGGTTCAAGCTAATTTAAAATGCTTCAACTTCGTGTTTCTCCAGCCTAGCCTCGGAAGGTGACAGATTGTGTCCCTTTTGGAGGTGGGGCGACCCATACTTGTTCAGGGAGAGGAGCATATGCCAAAGAGGGATGGGAAAAGCTGCATGCGCTCATGTTTATCTCCTACTGCAAATGTGCTCCCATGGCTTCGGGTATAGCGGTGGATGGCTGCTTGAAAGCTGCCTGGCTTCCCTCCATGATCCCACAGCTGTCCCTATTACAGTGGGCTGCTGAAGAATTTCACATGTAAGCCGCAGGCTCTGACAGCAGCAGCCTGCCAAACTTTTCTCTGCTCCCACGGCGCTCATCTCAGTCATTAGAGCACATGCAGCCCAGCCATGAATGAATGGTACCAAGTCCCCACTACAAACAGCATGTTGCTGTCTGCTGAAGGGATAAGAAGGAGGAAGAGAAACAGAAATAGAGAGAAAAGATGGCAACACTATCATCCAAAGGAAAAAACTGTACGGGAAAAAGAAAAAGGTCAGGGGAGAGAGAGACTACTGAGAGAAAAAGGATAGATGCTGATAACTGTGCCAGAGAGCACAGTGAGAAGGGACGTTGGGAATGGCAAACATTGTTTTATTATAGCAACTTTTGGGCAAGATGTGTTCTTCCCTAAACTCCCCATCATAAATGTTTCCTTATTTCCATAGCCTGTATTAAACATGTCACAAAACAAAATCCATGTTTTTAAAAGTTTTGGAAGTATGGTCCTGGGTTACTCATGTCAAAACATACATGACATGACATACAAGTTTCAGTGTTCTAACATATTAAGTAGTACTGCTGTGATCCTTGAGAACTACTCCTACCCAAAAAAAGATGTGAAGACAATTTAACAGGATATAGTCTATAAAACCAACAGACAAGCAATAAAGCACGACAACCATGCCTGGATAAATATAACAAACGTTGGATGGGATTCTAAAGGAGTTACAATGATCCCTTCAAAATTACTTTATCAAGGTTACTAGGTCCACAATTTGACACTTTTGATAATATACATGTTTTCCAGATATGCATCACTTTTATTACTAAATTTAAGGATGGATTCAAATTATGAACTGTGGTGAATTTATTGTCCTAGACAATGAAATCTTTTTGATCAATGAAGTCAAGTACAACATTAACTCAAACTTCCCCACATACTTCCCTAACCATGTGCCTCAACCCTAACCCAAAGGACCACTTTTTAATTTCTCCCCATACCCACGTTCTTAAATATTGGCCTGAAGTCAATGCTGTCAGTTGTGTCTGAAACAGCTTTTGAATCTGTCAGTGGTGGTCCCTGGCAGGAACATTAACTGGCTGTTCCATCCAGGTCAGTCACTCTTGAGAGATCCATGGTTAAAGGGACACATAACAGTAGAACGTCAGAGTTACGAACTGACTGGTCAACCACACACCTCATTTGGAACTGGAATTATGCACTCAGACAGAGACCAAAAAAAGCAAACACTGTACAATATAGTACTGTGTTAAACATGAACTACTAAAAAAATAAAGGGAAAATTTAAAAAAGATTTGACAAAGTACGGAACCTGTAGATGGTTAAAAAGCAGCATTTTCCTTCTGCATAGTAAAGACTTTTGAAAGAACCACCATAACATTTTGTTCAGAATTACAAACATTTCAGAGTTACAAACAACCTCAATTCCCAAGGTGTTCATAACTCTGACGTTCTACTATATATACACACACACACGCGCACACACACACACACCCCTTTGGAGAAGCATGGATATTTCAAATATTTACATTTCTGCTTCCAATGTAGATATTTAAATCATTATGTCATTACAGATACACCTGCTTCAATAACGGGTAGGTCTTGCTTAAAATGACAGAGAAATGAGCATAGAGATTGATTTGTGCTGTAATACTACACGGCAAGCTGGGATGCACTGGCAGATCACAGTAAAGTTTTACACTCACAAAATATTGGGACACCTTACACATATAGATATGCAAAGGAGCACTGCCTTCAACCTATCATTCCTTGTTAAGCACTAAATTCATCATAAACAAGTAAGACTGGAACGTCTATCTGTTCAAAAACAGATACACCAAACCATGTTTTCCTATTATACTTCCTACATCTCTTAGGATTCCATTTGAAAACTAAGTAAGAATCCAGCTATAAATAAGATGTTTTCTCTAGCCACGTCATATGCTACAAGTTTTACTCAAATGAAGGGCGTTTTGACTTTAGAGCAAGTGAAAATCTATTTAAGAGAGGATCAACGATAGATTTCATTTGATATGAAAACAAAGCTTCAGTCCTTCATGTAACAGTAATTTTATGAACAAAGTTCCAGTTTATAGTACAAAGGCAATTTGTGTCTCATACTTCTGGCACAATTTGTAAGGAAATTTGGTTTGTCAATGGTTATTTTAAGAGGAAAATTTACCACTCAAGACATCAGTTTGCATCTTTCAAAAATGAAATGTGAGATTAAGAATTCCTGTAATTATCTTGATCAGCAGAAGACAATGCATAGCATACCTATGTATCCTGTATTTTCAAATTTGCACCAACACATTTAAGTACTATCAATATAGGTGCTGCTAGAACAGCTATTAGAAATACAGGACACCGTGCATTTCTACTTGCTAATTTTATTCTTAACGGGCTTGAGGATGTGGCCCCATGTTTGCTGAAAGTTTACAGGGAGCTACAGAGCGCATTGCTATGCTCAGCTGAAAACATTCCTATTTCTCTCTTCCTGCCCTTTAACTAGGGAACATCAGAAGAGATTTACTTAATAAATAATCAATTCCTCACTTACAGAGTCCTAATCCTAATTGTCCACATGTACCAAACAAACTGTCCAATAAGGAAAAACAACGATCTTCATAATTATAAATAACTTTATAAACAAAATTAGCACAACAAAGAACAATCCTACACAACAGAAAGCCAGGAATAATTAATTTAAGTATCAGCATTTTTGAGCACTCTCAGAAGTCAACTCCTGACTTATATTCAAGGTATTTGTCCAAGATGCAAAATTATCATTTTTAGGAAAAACTGCTTGCTTAAAGTGAGCCTAAGAAATATAACATTAATTCTATTGTATTTGTCCAGCAGATTAAATATTTGCATATTTTACTTATCACTGCTACTTTGCCACTATTAATATGCCAAATATTTTAAATACATATGGCACATGAATGTATACCATTTTTAATCTCCTTCATTCTGGTGCATGCACTAAAGAAGAGGGGAAGCCAGCAAATTTCAGATTGAAGGTTTGTTTTCTTTTTAATTCTAAAAGTACATTTCTGGTGCTACATTCTGAAGTGGATAGTCTTGTTGAGAACTAACAGTTAAACTGTGAACTTGTGCCAGCTGTAAATCACTCCAACCATTCTGGCACCATCATTTAAAGTCATTTTCCATTTAAAGAGTCTCACATCAATGCCAGTATAGCCTTTCATTACCCATCCCACTTAATACCCGCAATCGCTCCACAGATCACTTGTTCAGTCTCCACTGACCAAGGAGTATACAGAGACTGATGTGTGGATTATTGGGATTCCTAATGCTTTCTTCCCCTGCTAGCTAAATGCTGAACACTTGGCAGTGTGCCTGACCCACAACACGTGTGGAATTGTCAGCCCAATACAATGTGTCATCTGGAGAGCCTCAGATTGAAGTAGAACTGAACGCCTGATTAGTAACAGCCTCAGGCTTCCAAAACTTCCAACTCTTAAAGTTTCAAATACTGGTAGGGGCATGAATATTTGGGTTTTTTCTCCCCTTTGTTTTATGGGACGGATGAAATAGAGTGATAAGATCAAGAACAACATTGAGCCTTATATTGCTGTAACTTAAAGCATGTAAACACAAATATACTGCATTCAACTTTCATTTGTTTATTTCCTTTCCAACAGCGAAAAGGATTCAAAATTTGGAAGTAAGAATTCTGTTTTAAAATTACTTTGTATGTAACTCATCTTCTTAATTGAATAATTATAGAAAAGATTCAATGGGATGATCTCAAAAATGAATTCTGACTGAAATAGTTATCACTAACAGGATTAAGATGTAGCTATTTAAAAGTTCTTCATGATTTGACTGGGGGCTGAAGGAGATGGAAATCAGACACAAAAATTCGGAGTATAGGCATGGTCCCTGCCATTAAGAGTTTACAATTGAAAAGAACAGTCATACTAGGTCAAACCAATGGTCCATTTAGCCCATTATCCGGTCTTCTGACAGCTGCAAGTGCCAGACTCTTCAGAAGGAATGAAGAGAACAGGGCAATATTGCATGATTCATCCAGTCCCAGGTTCTAGCAGTCAGAGGTTTAGGGATACCCAGTGCATAGGTTTACATCCCTGACCATCTTGGCTAGTAGCCATCGGTGGACCTATCCTCCATGAATTAATCTAATTCTTTTTTTAGCCCAGTTATAGTTATAGTTCTGGCATTCACAACATCCCCTGGCAAGGCGTTCCACATGTTAACTGTGTGTTTTGTGAAGAAGTGCATCCTTTTGTTGGTTTTAAACCTGCTGCGTATTAATTTCATTGGGTGACCCCCTGATTCTTGTGTTATGTGAAGGAGTGAATAATACTTCCCTATTCACTTTCTCCGCTTTTCATGATTTTATGAACCTCTATCATAACCCCTTCTTTGTCATCTCTTTCTAAACTGAACTATCTAAGACAAGCACCTACAAGATCTCTATCAAGCATTCTTAAAACTACAATACCCACCTGCTGAAGTGAAAAAACAGATTGACAAGCCAGAAGAATACCCAGAAGTCACCTACTACAGGACAGGCCCAACAAAGAAAATAACAGAACGCCACTAGCCATCACCTTCAGTCCCCAACTACAACCTCTCCAGCGCATCATCAAGGATCTACAACCTATCTTGAAGGATGATCCCTCACACTCTCAGATTTTGGGAGACAGGCCAGTCCTCGCCTACAGACAGCCCCCCAACCTGAAGCGAATACTCACCGCAACCACACATCACTGAACAAAAACACTAACCCAGGAATCTATCCTTGCAACAAAGCCCGATGCCAACTCTATCCACATATCTATTCAAGTGACATCATCACAGAACCTAATCACATCAGCCATGCCATCAGGGGCTCGTTCACCTGCACATCTACCAATGTGATATATGCCATCATGTGCCAGCAATGCCCCTCTGCCATGTACATTGGCCATACTGGACAGTCTCTACACAAAAGAATAAATGGACACAAATCTGACATCTGGAATCATAACGTTCAAAAACCAGTAGGAGAACACTTTAACCTCTCTGGTCACTCAGTAACAGACTTAAAGATGGCAATCTTGCAACAGAAAAGCTTCAAAAACAGACTCCGAGAAACTGCTGAACTTGAATGAATACGCAAACTAGATACCATCAATTTAGGCTTGAATAGAGACTGGGAATGGCTGAGCCATTACACACACTGAATCTATTTCCCCATATTAAGTATCCACACACCTTCTTATCAAACTGTCTGAAATAGGCCATCTTGATTATCACTACGAAAGTTTTTTTTATCTTGCTGATAACTGCTCATCTTAATTAATTAGCCTCTTAGAGTTGGTAGGGCAACTCCCACCTTTTCATGTTCTCTGTATGCGTATATATCTATATATATCTATATCTATATATATCTATATCTATATATATCTATATCTATATATATCTATATCTATATATATCTATATATATATATCTATATCTCCTTACTAGATGTCCATTCTATGCATCTGATGAAGTGGGCTATAGCCCACGAAAGCTTATGTTCAAATAAATTTGATAGTCTCTAAGGTGCCACAATTACTCCTGTTCTTTTAACTTATTTACGTTGCCTCTTATATTAATTGCTTTCTGGGATTGGATAGCAAATCACTTAATTTTTACTAACTTCCTGGAAATTGTGATGGTCTAGAAACAGTAACAAGTTCTTGCTGTATTATTTATTAATGAATCCCATTGGATCTGATCCAGTGACCTACTAAGCACCTCCCAAGAGGTACTGCATGCCCTAGCTCGTACTAACCTCAGGTAGATTGGGGAGTTCTTAGCAATTTACATGTCTCATCCTAGTTTCAGGATAAACATACAAATTCATAAAGTAAATAAACTGAAAAGACTAGAAAAACATTTTCTCACTAACTTCTTAGTGTTAATGGTCTGGGTGCCCTTTTTAACAATCGCAGGTACAATTTTTTCATACAAATGTGATTTTCATGCTAGTGGCACCCCTTTAAGTAAATTAGTAATTATTGCTCAATTTTCAAGTACAATAGGAAAGTTTATTTTTCTCTTGAGGAAACTCATACGGAAAGTAGTCTGCAAGTGATATAGCTACACAAGAAAAACGCCTGGAAATGAACAATATTATGGTACAAATGCAAGAGTTCAAATGCTTTTTTCTGTACATCATTCCTAATAAAAAACAACAAAGCATTTTATAAACACACTCTACGTAGGAGCAAAGTTTTACTTTGTTTCTGTTCCATAGTTTCACTTTTTATTCAGCCTCTTTCCTCCCCTGTTGCAGTAAGAAGCCACACTGCTAGCTGAAACACAAGGCAGATTGCTTTATCCAAAAACAAGTACTACTCTCAATGGATTGATCACTCCATACCATTGGGCTCACCTAACACAAGACTCTTTAAAACTCAGGCAGCTACTCCCCTTTGACCATGTTCACAGGTTCAAATGTTTTTTAAGGAGAAGAGGGCAAATTATTTTCAATTCAAAATGTGCAATTATACAAACTAAAAATTTTTTTAACAGCTTCTGTTTAATTTCGTTCCCCTGACACACACAGCACTTAGTCTGAATTAGTCTTGTACTATAGAATTTAAACTTTAAATACTACTTAGAAAGTTGAATCTGCATTCAAGACTTAAAGCAGGACAAGACTTCTAAGTATTACAAAACCTTACACCATTGGCAAACATTTTCCCAGAGATCCTTTATTCGCTCTCATATGAACTAAATGTTGGATATGAATTGTATGACTTCAGATATTGAAAAGTGCACCTCAGTGATGTGTTGTGTGCGCTCAGTAACACCCTGATCCTGCACACGCTTACCCATATACTTAACTTGATTCGTGAGTAGGTCCACTGATTTCAGTGGGGCTATTCATATTTAAACAATTGTGTGTTTGCAGGATCAGGGCTTACATTGAGAGTAAGGTTAAAAAAAAAAAAAAAGCTAGGTAGAGCCAAAACAGTTACTGCAAATTTGTCCGGCTGTAGCTTGGCTAATGAGCATTACTCCTAATATGCAACATCATTGCTATTCTAATGCTGTAGCCTTTCCATGCACAGATGATCATTATTGTAGAACAACTTTAAGTGCATCCCCTCAGATGTCAGGCCTTGTGGCTTTACCTATCCTAGGGCAGAATTCCACAGTTTCCCACTCTTAGATTGAGCCCTCAGCTACAGTACCTTGTGTATCAGCCATGCTTACGCATCAGATCCAACTCAGCTCAGCACCTGCAATTTTTCCCTTTGGGAATCTGTAAGCAGTGATAGATGCAGTAATTAGACCGCTTTTAAAAGCCAACTATTGTTTATTTTAAAAGTAGGAACAAACCCACACCTACTCTACCTAAAGCCCTACCATTCTGAGTTGAAGATGTAGGCAGGCCTATCTTCTTCAGATATCCCCAGCTAGTGCCTGTGTGTCGGTTTGGTTCTACTGAAGAACTTCTCCACTCTCTTGAGAGAGTTAGTTACTTTTAACCCAGCAAAAGTTCCTTTAAACTTTCAAGCTCTCACACGTTGACCCTGCTTGTCAAAACCAGTTCTGTAAATGGGCTGGATCTAGGTGGTAGAATCTTCAAAAACAACATTTTGGGCATTCTCTCTTAACAACCTGTAAGTGTTTACTGAGGGATGGCATACCTTGAGCCATTGTTTCCCTTTCTGCTTGTTATTCCTGACAACCCCCTATTACTAAACTAACATGCACACAGTAAACATCACAATAATCATGTCATCATGCTATGTTCAAATTATTTCAGAGCAGCTTCAATTCCATTACAAGCTGAAATAGTTGCAGCTCAAACTCATGTTCCCCTCTGGCATAAACCAGATTAACACATGGGGATTTAAAAAAACAAAAAAGGATTAGTGAGGTAACACTGCATTGGAGGGACAGAGGTAACTTGAAATCTAGTCAATTTTAAAGAATTAGTTAAAGTAGTTTTCTATGTTACACCTACCAGAGTCCTCCATGCTGATTTTTGTGCTTTTACCATCATATATTCCACATTCTTGGATGCTTCTCTCTCCCTAATTTGTGAGTCTTTCATGCAGCATCAGAGTGCAGCAGACTACAGTAACTTCCCACTTAACAAAAAGAACAGGAGTACTTGTGGCACCTTAGAGACTAACAAATGTATTAGAGGATAAGCTTTCGTGGGCTACAGCCCACTTCTTCAGATGCATATAGAGTGGAACATATATTGAGGAGATATATATACACACACACACACACACAGACAGAGCATGAAAATGTGGGAGTTGTCTTACCAACTCTGAGAGGCCAATTAAGTAAGAGAAAAAAACTTTTGAAGTGATAATCAAGATAGCCCAGTACAGACAGTTTGATACGAAGTGTGAGTATACTTACAAGGGGAGATAGATTCAATGTTTGTAATGGCTCAGCCATTCCCAGTCCTTATTCAATCCCGAGTTGATTGTATCTAGTTTGCATATCAATTCCAGCTCAGCAGTCTCTCCCTGGAGTCTGTTTTTGAAGTTTTTCTGTTGTAATATAGCCACCCGCAGGTCTGTCATTGAATGACCAGACAGGTTAAAGTGTTCTCCCACTGGTTTTTGAGTATTAGGATTCCTGATGTCAGATTTGTGTCCATTAATTCTTTTGCGTAGAGACTGTCCGGTCTGGCCAATGTACATGGCAGAGGGGCATTGCTGGCACATGATGGCATATATCACATTGGTAGATGTGCAGGTGAACGAGCCCCTGATGGTATGGCTGAGGTGATTAGGTCCTATGATGATGTCACTTGAACAGATATGTGGACAGAGTTGGCATTGGGCTTTGTTACAAGGATAGGTTCCTGGGTCAGTGTTTTTGTTCAGTGATGTGTGGTTGCTGGTGAGTATTTGCTTTAGGTTGGGGGGTTGTCTGTAAGCGAGGACAGGTCCGTCTCCCAAGATCTGTGAGAGTAAAGGATCATCTTTCAGGATAGGTTGTAGATCTCTGATGATGCGTTGGAGAGGTTTTAGTTGGGGGCTGAAGGTAACGGCTAATGGTGTTCTGTTATTTTCTTTGTTGGGCCTGTCTTGTAGGAGGTGACTTCTGGGTACTCGTCTGGCTCTGTCAATCTGTTTTTTCACTTCAGCAGGTGGGTATTGTAGTTTTAAGAATGCTTGATAGAGATCTTGTAGGTGCTTGTCTCTATCTGAGGGATTGGAGCAAATGCGGTTATATCTTAGAGCTTGGCTGTAGACAATGGATCGTGTGGTGTGTCCTGGATGGAAGCTGGAGGCATGTAGGTAAGTGTAGCGGTCAGTAGGTTTCCGGTATAGGGTGGTATTTATGTGACCATCGTTTAATGTCTTCTCGCTTAATGTTGTTTCGATCTTACGTCCCTGCTCAATTACAGAACATGCTCCATTTAAAGTTGTGCAATGCTTCCCTATAACGTCGTTTGGCTGCCTGCTTTGTTCACAGCTGGCAGCCCCCCTATCAGCTCCCCTACACGCCCCCACAGCGCCTCCTGCCCACTGCAGACCCCGCAGATCAGCATCTTCCAGATGGCTTGCGGCGTTCAGGAGGCAGGGGGTAGGAGCGAGGACTCGGCACACAGGCTCCCCCTCCCGCCTGCCTCCTGAACGCCGTAAGCCAGATGATTGCCGCGGGCAGGAGGGAGGACGCAGCGTGTGGAGTAAAGGGGGAGGAAGAAGAGGTGGGTTGAGGATGGGGGGCTTGGGGGAAGGGGTGGCATGGGCGGGCTGAGGGTTGAGCCCCCCTCCCCCCCCGCCCCAGTGTTTGAAGAGTAGGAGAAGCTGCCGCTGCTGCTGCGCAACATGCTTCTCCTAGCTTACAGCACCTTCAGCCTCTTTACCTGCCTCATTGCCTCCAGTGCCAGTGGGCTGTGTCTGTGTGGGGTAAGGCAGGGGCACCTCCCAACTATAGTACTGTATTGTACGTCAAAAAAAAAATTTCCCTGGAACCTCCCCACCCCCCCATTTACATTCATTCTTATGGGGAAATTGGATTCGCTTAACATCGTTTCACTTAGTCACATTTTTCAGGAATATAACTACGTTAAGTGAGGAGTTACTGTATATACAAGTGCAGTCAAAATCCACAATAAAGTAGCCTAAATCTTGGGTGTTACTCAGAATAAGTGGTTGGGGGGGAGGGGGGGAGAGAGTGTCAGATAGGTGTGTAACTTAAAGGTAATTTCAAATGACATATGCATTTTCATGAAATATCTGAAAGTTAAAACAGTACACTTATAGCAAGAACAAACTTTAGAGATCACCTTTACAAAATGCCTCAATAATACTGTAATTAACTCCACGGGACAACTGAAGTCTGCCCACATGGAGCTCATTGCACGATCAGCACCTAAGTCTTTCACAAAGTCACTGTTATCCACCACTTCATAACAACAAGCATCACACTGGGTTCCCAGTTTTAAGAATTTATTCATGTTTGTCCGATGCTTGCCTCACAGATTTGAGAAGACATACTCCCTAATCGATGCCTCCCTGAGTAAGGAAAACAATTGGATTACTGTTTTAAATAACTGGTGTACTTCACGAGACAGACCGGAACATCTAATATGCATAGACTCTTCCATCCTTCCATTCATTCCCTAGAAGTATTTCACTCAAAATGACACATACCCAAAGGACACTAGTTGATTACTACTATCGTGTATTAATGATAGTTGAAAACTTTGCTACAAACTTGAAAACTTTGGATCATTTATTCTCTTTTAGCTCATTCCAGTGAGACAGTTATTCCTATCATCATGTTTTTTCAGATCTTAAAGGAACAATGTGCCAAATTCCTCAGTGTGATTAAACTATTTTAACCCTGTATTCATACACTCCAATAGACTAAATAGATACAAAAACAATTCTGCTCACTGGGAAGAGATTGCTCAGCAATGATTTACAAACCATATGGAAGTTAGCCTGTAAGTATGTTTTAGATAAAGACTGGGGATTTTTCTATCAAAGTAATACATGCTGAAGATGGAGACCTTTGCTATCCAAGTGGCATTCAGAAATTTGTGAATGTGTATATTCACAAGATATTTCTAAGTCAGTTTAAAATGGTTAAGAACATAAGAACGGCCATACTGAGTCAGACCAAAGGTCCATCTAGCCCAGTATCCTGTCTACCGACAGTGGCCAATGCCAGGTGCCCCAGAGAGAGTGAACCTAACAGGTAATGATCAAGGGATCTCTCTCCTGCCATCCATTTCCACCTTCTGACAAAGAGTCTAGGGATACCATTCCTTACCCATCCTGGCTAATAGCCATTAATGGATTTAACCTCCATGAATTTATCCAGTTCTCTTTTAAATGCTGTTATAGTCCTAACACAAATCTTTCCCAAAAAACACTTAAAATGATGTATGGTCTCCATCTTAAAGTTTTAAGCTCTGATTTTTAGCTCTCATTATGTCCTAATTATGACAATCTAACTGCTTAGGCAGGCCCCAATTTTAATCACGGATTTTAAGAAAATGAACAAGGAATGTGGTGTCAAGTTCAGGGCAATTGTACCAATATTTCCCGCCAGTGGTTCAGCAAGGGAACCCAGTCTCTGGCTTTCAACTCCCCAGCTGTTGCCTCTCTTGGGTGGAGGCACATCTCACTCCCTTCTGACCAGGATGTGTCCTTGCTGAGCAGTTCCCTGCCTTCACTGTGTTAGTCCCAGCAAAGACAATCTGCCTAAACAGACCAACTTGCTTTCTCTTCAGAGACTGATACCAGAGTGATCGAGTGATTGCTACAGATATAAATCATCACACAGTTCTAAGCAAGCCTATTTTATTCTTAAGATAAAGAGCAGAGAAAACATTAAAAACAATAAAAGAACCTACACATGTGCTTAATAAGCTTACCAGAGTTCATGCCAGCTCTAACATCGTTTCTGGCAAAAGCAGTCTTTCAACACTCTACCCTAGGGTTTTCCTTGTGGCTACAAATACACCACAGCTTCAGCTCAGAACAGGCACCCAGTCTTATGGTACCTCATTAGGTCAAAACCCACCAATCCGTCCCTATGGATTGAGGCACTCTGTGGACTACTAGAGGATCTATCAAATGTGTGTGGGGGTGGGGGATATGGGGATTCAGGAAGGCGGCCCTGAGTCTCAGGCTATTTATCCCAAAGTCTTTTCTTCTGTTGATTTCTAGAGAATCCTGTTTGAACTACTATATGCAAACCACCCCATTGATGGGTGGGGGGGGGGGCTTCAAAGGGTGACAACTGGAAGAACTACATTAGCATATAACCCCTCCCCCTTGAGAAACTCCCTTAATCTTAAAAATTCGCATTGTTTCAAAAGGTCCTTTGAAGATCCTTACAATCCTTTCCAGAGATTGCATTAATCTTGGCTTCTTGCTATAGAAGTTCCATATAATTTCACAATAGTGCATAAATATTTGCATTTTAATACAATGAACTCCAAAGATGTTAAAACTAATTCAGAAGGTTTAACTTAATTCAATAAAGTTCATTCAGAATATTGTTAATCTGTCACATGTGGCTCCAAGTGCTTGATTTAACTCCTCCTTTAGTCTTTCCTTTGACTTTAATGAGAGCTGGATGGACCCTTGTATCCCCATGTTTTATTTGGTTACTTGGGACCTGATGCTCACATATAAACAATGCTGGGGGCATTAAAAATACTTGGGTTACAACAACCTGTTAACAATACTGGAGCACATGCTTTAAAGTTGGAATATAAATTGACGGAGGAATGTTCCATCTTTTAGTTCCGATGAAGTCTGGATCCACTTTGAGTGTATGTACTTGTACTGATTTCAGAGTAGCAGCCGTGTTAGTCTGTATCCGCAAAAAGAACAGGAATACTTGTGGCACCTTAGAGAATAAGGTGCTACAAGTACTCCTGTTCTTTGTACTGATAAGTGATTCTAGGCTCTTGTTAATATTTCTTGTTTTATACCACATTTCATTTCTAATCTCTGTTGTGAACACATAAAAGGACAGTAATACATTTACTTACATGGGAAATGAAAGGGGAAAACCCTGGCTTTTCTAAACGCTTGTGATAGGTATTGGTAATATTAAGTAATCTGTAGACAAACTAACAGTCCTTTGGGTACATGTCATTTTGAGTGAAGTACTTCCAGGAAACCAATGGAAGGACAGAAGTGTCTATGAATATCAGGCGTGCCTGTCTGCTTCATGAAGTGAGTCAATTATTTAAAACAGTAATCCAATTGTTTTCCTTACTCAAGGAGGCACAGATTAGGGTGTGTCTCTTATCATATGTGGGAAGCAAAGTATAAAATGCTCTCAAGTGGGAGCAAAATGTAGGAAGGAAAATAAATCACCCCTGGGAAGTACTAGTTGTGACAAGAAATATCTTCACTTTAATCCCTGTCTAGTCTGGAAACAAAAAAATCTTTTGCTCTTAACCACACAACATGCAACAAATCTTCCTAATACATCTGTTTCTTAACAACCAGAATTTAGATGTGCATCCAATTTTCAGTTTAACTTTATAGAGGTATCATCAGTTTAATTTTATTCTAAGTAGTGGCCCCACGTATTGCTGTGGATTATCCATCACCGTCTCCTGAAAAGATCTCCAGACTCTACTGGCAAAGCAAAGCTGATGATCAACAACTGCCACTTCAACTGCTGAGTTCAGCCAACAAGCTACTTGTGAATTCAACATCCAGAACAAATTTTATTGATCACTTTTAGTGCTCTATCTTTTACCAGAGAATATACAGGCATGGTCAGGTTCTTGCTAAGATACACAAGCAGGAAAGCACAAAGGGAACAAGTGGCTCAGAGTCCTTTTTTGGTGCTTGAAATATTCTTTAATAAGTATTCCATTTTTGCCATCAATCTCATAAAAACCGAAAGATTGAGATTATGCATCATTTTGAAAAGAATAAAGATGGGATCCATGCTAGTTTAAGAAAATAATTTAATTCCTAAAATGCTATAAGTAATCAAAACAAATATATATACACACACACAATTTCATAAAAAGATAAAATATATACTGAGCATTTAGTAGAATTATGTTAAATGTTCCACTCTAAATACCATCTTTCCCCTCACTTGTTTCTCAGAATGCAGGATACAGGATGGGAAATAGAAGAGTTTACACCCCTTTTCATGAACAATTCAAAGAGTTGATATCACACTCTGTTCTGTGTCACTCATTGCAAATCAAGAACCACTTTCATTAAAGCCCTTCCCCGTTCAACGTTTTCCCCCTGCAGAACTTTAATGTCAGTGACAGTCGCTGCCTGACTTTTTTTTAAAATCGATTTAACATTTTTATATTAAACCAATTACACAAGTTGTGAAAACTACAGTAGATAGTGATAATTTCAATAACAAAGATTATGTATCATTTCAAATAACTGAGATCCTATCAAAAAGGCTAAAATAAACAACCTGTCCCCCAAAGATTTTCAAAGTCTGCAGTCAATAAGTGTTGGTTTCAGAAGTTCATAAAACTTGGGTGGCGCCCCAAGGACACCTCATATTTTTGTGTTTACGGTTTGTACTTCAGGTTCAGTAATAAAGACCGTACCTATTAATTACTTGCACTGTAGCAGTACCCAAGGATGCCAACCATAATCAGTGCTACACTGTGTTAAGTGCTTTACCAACAAATAGAATATACAGTCCTTGCCCAGAAGAGCTTCCAATTTAAGGGACTATCTACACACAAATTCAGAAAATTTAAGGTGAATCAAATAAATAAAGGTGTGAAAATGAAAAATTTCTTCAATCAAGATCATAGAGCACCAAATAATGGAAGTGGGATGCGATGTGATGTCTGATATCCTGGCCAACATTAGGGACCTACAGAGCTAAAATCATGAGTAAGGCTAAGATTTAGTCATGGGTATTTTTAGTAAAAGTCATGGATAGGTCACGGGCCATGAATTTTTGTTTATTGCCCATGACCTATCATGACTTTTACCATAAATACCCCAACTAAATCTTAGCTCCTCCTGGGGCCCCACGGCACCACTGCTGCCCCTGGGAAGGAGGGGTTTGCTGTTGCTCCAGACAGAGGGGATGGAGGGCTGCCCGAGGCGCCGCTGCTCTGGGGCTGTCCTCAGGACCGCTGCTCCTCAGGCAGCTCCAGGGCCAGCAGCTGCCCGGTGCAGCTGTGGAAGTCATATAGGTCCCAGAAAGTCACAGAATCCAGGACTTCCGTGACCGACTCGCAGCTTCAACCATGAGCTAAAAACAACGAGGGGCTGTTACGTAACTCGTATCATCATTTGTCTCAAGCACAAATGGGGACATGTACCACGCACAGACCAGAGGGTTATACATTTCCTCTAGACAGAAAAAATTCGTCTTCACCATCCAAGGCACGTAGCAGTTTGAATCCTGGACAAGCCCCCACTTATGGACACACAGAGGGCCATGCAACACACACTGAACAGTGGATTACACTAGTTTGCCTGAAGCCATAGCACAGAAAAAAGCTGTATACGTTTCTCAAGTTAGTTCTTTTGAAACGTATCAATTCCTTTTCTAATGATCTTCCACTTGGAAAATTCTGAAATCTAATCAAACCAAGTATCAGCTGCAATATTAAATATATTAATATCCACCTTTGAAATAGAGACATTGGGCTTGTATGCCAGCACAAACCTTCTTTCAGTTGACTACAGAAGAAGACTCTTTAGAAGATGATGTTCAGAGGCATTCAAGCAGCTGTTTAACCTCATTCAATTACTTTTCCTCCCTTCCCTCAGAACTACAGCTGCATCTGATAATTTTTGTTGACCAACAATAATCTTGGAGAACACACATGGATGGCATCCACCCACTTGGTTTGATGCTTATTAAGAATTCAGATCTGAGAATGGTTAGCACTACCTACCAAAAGCTGGGTGTCTCTATGGAGGCTATGGTCTTTCCAGACATTAGAACTTGTCAAACGGCGGAAATTTCTTTGCTAATTTTCAGCATCTCTGAACAAAGCAGATTATTCACAAGGTAGATAAAATGTTGACCAAGTTTTTATTAATGCTCCATTAAAGAACGGTGCTGTACAATTTCTTCAAAACTCCTAAATAAAACAGGCAACACACGTAGCAGCAGGAAAAAGTAGATCATATTGTAATGAACTGAAGGGTTTACTTTCTGCAAAGAGGATGTAGAATCCTGCTTGTGGGGGCAGCAATTAGAAATTGTAGCAATAGCATCAGCAAAAAGCAGATTTAACAAGCAAGGTGAGAATATCCATCCCTGCTTGACACCTGTTTCGAATGGAAAGGCATTTTAAAAGACAATTGTAAAAGATTCTTCCAGATTTATCCTGGTGGAATAACAGATGATGGTACAAACTTATCCAAGCAGCTGAGTGTCCTGAAGAGCTACCACAGTGCCTCTATTAATACCACCAAAGGCCTCTGTTAACTCAGTAAAAAGCCATGGCTAGTGGTTGGTCTTGTTCACATGCCTATCCCTGGAGTTTGCAGAGACTAAAGATCATGTTGGTAGGATCACATCCTTCTAGGAAAGCATGATTCTTGGGAATGCTCTTGCATAGCTCTTTTAAACATATACATGCAACAGACTGTACTTGCCCCGCACTGGACAAGGAGAGGTTAATCCCGTACTCTGGGCAGAAGCCACACCCCCTCTCCCTTGCTAGGCTTTTCAAACTGTATTCTATTTTCCTGTGCTTATTCATGATGCTGAAGTTTTGGTACATCCCATACTAGTAATTAGTTCATACTATTTTTCAAAGTCTTTACAGTGTGACAGATTCATAAACCATTGCCAGTCCTCCATTAATCCAGAATGCATGGGTTGCTCCCTCTCTCTCTCTTTACAGAGGCACACAGACCAAGAGTATTTGTTTTCTCTATCTTTAAAAGTATTAAATAGCAGTCCTAATTTTGCCATTCAAATGTGCTTGAAAAAATTCTCTTCTGATGGAATTCAGAGCAGAAGATGAGAGCAAAGTGCTGTGCTAGTGTTCTGAGGCCATGTCTACACTACAGAGTTAAGTTACAACCACAATCATAAACCGCTGTAATTACATCACTTGTGCATGTTCACACAACGCTCCTTGTGTCAGTAGACCACATCCACAGTTGGTGCATTAGTACTGACAGAGAGCAGTGCACTGTGGGTCCCACTACACGAATCACCACCTTCTCCCTCTCTCCACAGACCCAAAAAGAGACGGCTATGCCAGACTCCATCAACAGACATTTGCTGCGGACAGCTGGCATGGTCAGCTAAGAAGATGCAATGTGAGCTGTCCACACTGAGCAAACAGGAAGTAGAATTTCAAAAATTCCCAGGGTTTTAAAGGGGGAGGAGCGAATGCCTGTGTACCTGGCTGCAGGGCAGCGGAGTAGAAACTGCTTACCAGATGGACATTGTGGGACATGTCCTGGAGCCACTTAGGGCGACATAAGTAAGCAGTGTCTACACTGACACTATGTCACTCTAACTTTGTTGCAAAAAGCTCTATGCCGCTCATCGAGATAGTTGTATTATGTCGGTGTAGCAGGAGAGTTAAATCGGCGGGGGGAGCATTGTTGTGTATACACCACTCATCAAAAAAATCTGACTTTTGTCGACAAAACTGTGAAGTATCGACAAAGTCTGTGTATGATTTTCACTCTCTTCTTTGCTCTCAAAAGGCCCAGACAACAGCAGACGAGGATGAATCCAACTGTATGGCAGACAAAGAATGCAGGTGAAGTGTATAGAAATTGATGGAGCTGCTATGAGAAAAAGCAACTGGCCATATAGAGCCAAAGGGGAAGCAGAGAGCCTGAAGAGTTCCACAGCAGCAGACACCCTCAGTCATATGTCCTATCGGCTGTGGGGGAGGTTATGGGGAGCCTGCAATCGGGAGGCAAGAGGCAGAGGAAGGAATTTGCTCCTGAGAGCAGAACCAATGCAGGGAACGAAGGGGTTGCTCCCTACTCAAGCTCTCTGATCTCTCATGACTCAGGAGAAGGAGGCAGAGCTGCTGCAGGTAACTCCACTTGGTTGCCTATTCTCCTATGACTCCTGGACATCAGCTTCCCAAACTACCATCAACCCATTCCCTCCCGCATAATTCACGTCACAACCCAGCCCCAAAACTGGATCCCCACCAAAACTAGCTGAGCTCTTTAGGGAGAAGCACTCTTGCCAACATCCCAGCACAGTAGCTAGTTCAGCATGTGCTGTCTCGTCAGCTCCCTGCCCCAGACAGAAGGAGCTCTCCAACAATAAAGTAGAGGCAGGGCTGGACAAATCCTCAATATAATCTGAAATTAAACTACAAGCCAGCTACAAACAAAACCTCAGACTAGGTTTTATTTTTTTAATTTATTTATGTTTTAATAATGTATTAGTGAAAACAAAGTGAGGCTAACTTTTAGAGTATAGTAGTGCTACCAACGACAATTGGTTTGCTAACATGGCAATGATAACCTTTAGGAAGGAAGCTACCTCACAGCCAATAAAAGTAATAGAAAAATGAATCTTACTTAACATAAGCACTGAACTGAGTCAGTGGCTTCCAAGAAAAGGATCTGATGTGTCCGGCTGGGCGCGCTGTACCTTCTCCCTATCTTCCTCTCTCTTTCATCCACTCTGCCAGCATGTGTCTTCCCTTGCAAGCGCCAACACAATTCTATATGCATTATTTATTGGTTCTGCTAAGTCATGCAGTGGGATAATTATTTAAATATTGCAGTGATACTTTGCAATGGTTGTATTAGATTTTGTGTGCTCTATTATTCTACCCGATTTTCTTGGGACTGCTTTTGATGCATGGTTTGAGCACAGAATATATATTTTTCCCCATCATATTTAAAAAATGTAAAATTTAAAATGCTTTGTTTAGGAGTAGAGTGTTAGAAGTGAATTTTAAAAAGAGGATACCAATATGAAAGATGGTATTTTTAATAAAGCCAAAATTAATGCATTATTTAGATTTTCACATCGACCAATAACCACTGAGCACGAGCTGGTTTTGCAAAACATCCAGGGTGGATAAAAAAAAAAAATCAATGGTTTACAATAAATAAATAAATAAATAAAATTTGATTTATTTATTTTTATTTAAACCGGATTTTTCTGATAGGTTTTTTCCCTCAAAAATCATTTTATCTAAAGATAGGCTTAATTAAGATACATTATAGCTCAAAGATATCTTATCATGGAATAGGGATTATAAATTCTAATTCTATAGTATACGACAATATATTCATGTAATGGTTAAGAAAAGTTTTGTAAATGAGTTCCAATAGTTCATGGATTAGGGACCCAATTTTATGGGGTTCCACAAGCTTCTGGATAGATTATTTAGGTTAATCCTTCTATCTACTCAGTGGGACTCAGTGCTCAGTCTAGAAGATACCATCAGAGATGCTTAGTTTTGCAGTTCTCAAACTGTGGATTTGTCTCTCCAGAGGTAACATGGCTTAACAGCAAAAATGTTTTTAAATAAATATATAGAGGTGAGAAATAACAGACCTCAACCCTAGTGTCCCTCTACAGATTTGTGTACACAGAGTCAATCCCTTACCTCTCTCTAAAAGTGCAAAGTTTCAAAAAGTTCAATGAATAGAAGATTGTTGGGGGCAGAATAGATCTGGACAAGGAGAAGAAGTCTGGAGATAAATGTGAGAAGTGAGGGACATATGCCTGTTTTGTTAAAATATTATATGTTCGCTGTTGAAGAAAAAAATCTAGAATACGTAAGATTGTTGTTTTAGTTAAATAAAACAATTTAAATATCTGTCTGGTGATGTTCTCCTCCTAATACAGCCTGGCAAGAAAATCCTCCAAATATTAATGATTAACCTGTTGAACTGGAGATAGTTCACCTCCCAGTGACTTCATAAATATCGGCTTCAATTACCTTTGGTAAATGAAATAACCAAACAATCATTCATTTTCCAATATATCTGTAAAACTAATCTGAAAAATTTTCAAAATAAATCACTGTTTAAAAATGTATAGTGTATACCTTCTAAAAATGAAACCTACATCTATCTCTGAGTTGTGAAGGATATGTATTAAGGTTATAACCACCAACAAGAATGCACTTTTATGTAGAAAACCATGATTAAATTGAGTCTTCCTGACTAGTGATTTAAATCATGATTGTTTAAAATCAAATCATAGATTGATTTAAATCAAATCCACCCTGAAAACATCTAATGAAATGTTAGGAAAGTTATGAAATTCTTCTTTGTGATTTACAAGGCTTCATGTAGCATAATACTGAAATATGTTAAAGGTGAGATATCTCTAGAATTTCTATTGATTAGCAAAGAATAAATAAAATCAAGGCATATATCCTTGCTTTAACAGCATATTTTACTAGGACAAATATTCAGTTGACTACAGTAAGTGCTCTTCTAATCAACAAGTAAATTCACTCTCATCCAAGAACTTACCGTGATGGAAGTTACATTCTAAAACAGCCCAATTAGACACTTAAAAATGATTTTTTAAAAATGCGATTTTAAAAGTTATCCGTCTCCTTTCCCCAGGAATACTCTTTCCTGCTACATCGTGATGAGATGAAGATAACAAAGAAAATTAGTGTTTTCCATTAGAGTTTTATATATAGCAAACGATATGAATTTAAAAACAAAAGCCAGGAGATCAAAGCTGGTAAGGGAACACGGATATCCCGCTTTGCCCCAAGCCAGGAATTTTTCTGTACAGGAAGATCATTGCTTTGCTGCCACTGCACACAGCGCTTCTTAGTTGACCAGGCAGGGGCAGTAGCATGGAACTCAGACTTCTACTCTATTCTGTCCCATCTCACGACTGCACAGGCAGGATTCTCTGCAGCTGGGAGCTTTTGCCTATGATTAAGGCTAAGATTTTGTCATAGATATTTTTGGAAAAGTCACAGACAGGTCAATAATGAAAACTTCACAGAAGCTCCTGACCGGGACCTGACTTCTACTAAAAATATCCATTACAAAATGGGGAGCCTGGGAATCTGCCGTGGGCGGGGAGCTCCAGGGGCTCCCACCACCCATGGGGGCTTAGAGCTACAGGGTCCCCCTCCTAAGTGGCTCCCAGCTGCGGGGTCCCCCCGCCGCTATAACGACAGGGAGCAGGTGGGGGTCCCCCACTGCGTCCCCCGTGCCACCCGCAGCGGCAAGGAGTTCCAGGGGTGCCCTGTGTTGTCCGTAGCAGTGGGAAACTGCGGGAGGTGCCTCGTGCCGCCCGCTGGCAGGAAGGTACAGGGGGGTCTGCCTGCTGTGGCCAGGAACTGCAGGGGGCTCCCACCACCTGGGGTGGCGGGGGTACCCTGCAGCTCCCTGCTTCGACAGGCGGCAAGGGACCCTGCAGCTCCCAGCCGGTGCTGGCTGAAGTCATGGAGGTCTTTGGAAGTCACAGATTCCGTGACATCTGTGACCTCCGTGACTAAATCGCAGCCTTACTTATGACCCAAGATAACATGCAGGTATTTAGTCAGTCAAAGGAGGGCCAGCATGTTCTTCACTGAATGCAATAAAAACATGGAATATTACACAGAAAAGTGACTAAGAGAAAAGATAATGTTCAAAGTCTACACCCTTCATCAGAGAATTATAGCTATGCAAAAAATGAATGAAAATTACACTTTTTTTTGTTTTTAAGGAACAAAAGAGTAAAAGATTTTTCCTGCATTTTAACTATGAAATGTCACCATCTATAAGATTGCTACAGAAATAATTTTGTACAAGATGGTCTGCATTATTAAGGATTTGCAAACACAAGAATAGTACCATCAAGACTGGTAGAAGTGCTATATGCCCGATTTCACATCAATTTCAGCCCTTGGTAGACAACAGCAGTAGTATTCTTTCTCCAGACTAATACGACCTTAAAAATTCCCATACCCTTTTATCCCATTGTTACAATAAACAAACTTTTATTCCACAGACTGAATTATTTTAAAGCAAAGAGAGCAGGCCTAGAATTAACAGTCAGAGGTATCTCTTTAAAATGAGGAGATTAAACTGGCATTAAACTCAATTTTATTTTATTTTTTTGTGGCAGAAACCCATCAAGGGCCTGATTCAATATCCATCAATGACAACTGAAAGGCTTCCACTGACTTCAGTGGACTTTGGACAAGGTCCACAGGAGATTACCCAAATGGCTATAAAAGAAAAATAAGTAGTTTTTCTATATCTGTGAAATGCCTGTCGGATCATTATATTTCAAATACCCTCTAGGTAAGAATGAGAAGTTACCAACAAACCAAAGGGAAAACTTCACATTTACAACACAAGAGAAACTGATAGGCAATGGCTTAGCAATGAATGGAAGCAAAGAGAAAAAGGAACTACAGCTAGGTGTTTTTTTCCACTGCATGTACAAGGTAAGTCACAGAACTTTAATTATTGGTATAGAATTACCAGAAATACCTGGTTATGGTTCATTTTCTATGATTTACCTTGACAGTTGGTGAGGGGGTGTTGTTAAAGCACAGATGGTGAGGGGTGTACCAAAATTCAAGACCTTTGGGAATTAGTATGTTTCCCCATGTATTAAAATTATAGGGTGTGACCTCATACATTTAATAGCTACTCTTGAGACTGCCATGACATATGGACTCAAGATTCTAACCTGTGTGCTGACCATCACTATTATTCAACAGCCATTCAGTGGAGCATAATGAAGCTTTGAACCAATATTGAATCTTTCTATTTTTTAACATTAAAGGATAAGTTTATTTGATTTCTTGAACATGGAGAAACCAATTTACACAACAAAACACTGCCTGGCTCCCATTTACACATTTCTTACAGTACTGTAGATATTTTAGCTGTGAATTCAAAATAAGACTCAGAACAAAACTCTTGAACTTAAATACTTAGCCTGATTTTCAGAGATGCCAAGAATCTGCAACTCCAACTGAAGTCAATGGAAATGTCTAAATACAGATATCAGTTCTTCAGCTAAGACACCCAAACCTAAAAATTTTGGTCACAGTATACAGTAATAAGAAATCTGTTTTGGGGTATTTTTAAGTACTCTAGTTCTTTAATTTGCAGAAACCATGTAGAAAAAGCTTTAAAATATATGAAGAGTGCCATGCGTTGTTTGAAATTTTACTTTGCGCTTATCAGGTTGCACCTCTGTCTGGATAATGTATTGTTGCTTACCAGTGTGCATGTCAAGTAACTGTGCAGAAAGTTATCTAACAGAACCTCAAGATTAAGGCTATAGTTCAGACTCTGGTCTTGCCAACTGGACCATAAGGATGGACTCTTACACTCACCCAGAACCCCACTGATGCTGAGGCACCTTAAAGGTGCAGGGGTCTGCCTACATGAAATAGCTTACAGAAACAGGGCTGATGTGTCTAAGGTTTTTTGGTGCTCTAAAAGGAATGAAGTGTGGCTTCCCCCATCTATTTCCAGACGTAATTTTATGATTTGTATTTGTGAGTAATGATCCTTAACTGTTCCCAGTATAACACACTGTAGTACCATCTTTAAGCAAGTGTACTCCACTCTCCAAGACATAAAACATACAGTCTCCACCTACCAATCATATGCCTATTTAAAAGTAAGTATGATACAAATGAGTCTGAATTTAAACTCCTGTAACATGTTGGAGAAATTTCACTGCAGTCCATACAACAGCAAAATTCTAGTGGATAAATCCAGCTCGCACTTTAAACTATTAGCCATGCCACACCAAGAATAATTTAGTAGGTGATCATCCCCAGTCCTCGTGCAGCCTAGGTGGTGTCCCAGTAACTTTAAAGGCGTATTTGTATAGGTTGGGGAATGGAAGTCCAAAAGTTGCTTCTAAGTCTAAGCCTACTTGCATTTATTTCGGATGGGGGGGGGGGGAACAGGGGGAAGGAGGAGGGAGACTGAGGATCTCAAAGCACTTTACAAACATTAAACAAACCACACAGCAGCCATTTGTGACTTGTTTTGCAGATGGATAAACTGAAGCACAAAAGAAGTTAGGCAATCGACTAAGGTCAAAGCAAGTTAATAGAAGATCCAGAAATATTCATTCTTAACTCCTACTTTCAAGCTCTTAGCTCTGACCAATCCCCCTCTTGAGCCTGCCAAGCTGTAGCTCATTAACATTAAGACCAAGCAACTAATCCAACTAATACTCTTGTTAAACTCTCCTATCTTCTTTTGCCAATGTTTATACTCTCCGGCTGTAGGGGAGGGAGAGCAGGGGAGGAAGAAATGGGGGGAGGGAAGCACACACAAAAAAAATCAGAGGTCTTTGGATAGTTGGCCTTCTCACACATGCAAAATTTTCAGCCCTTGTCTTTTTAGGCAGGACTTCCCCCAAGACATCAAGATACTTTAGAAACAAACTCCTCCCCTTGGTCTGCTCTTCATTTGAGGAAGTTGGGTTTACCTTTACACTAATCCCCGATGAATGATATCAAATAGAATATACCCAAAATATATTCATATTCTAGGACTGGAAGGGACCTCGAGAGGTCATCGAGTCCAGTCCCCTGCCCGCATGGCAGGACCAAATACTGTCTAGACCATCCCTGATAGACATTTATCTAACCTACTCTTAAATATCTCCAGAGATGGAGATTCCACAACCTCCCTAGGCCAATTATTCCAGTGTTTAACCACCCTGATAGTTAGGAACTTTTTCCTAATGTCCAACCTAAACCTCCCTTGCTGCAGTTTAAGCCCATTGCTTCTTGTTCTATCCTTACAGGCTAAGGTGAACAAGTTTTCTTCCTCCTCCTTATGACACCCTTTTAGATACCTGAAAACTGCTATCATGTCCCCTCTCAGTCTTCTCTTTTCCAAACTAAACAAACCCAGTTCTTTCAGCCTTCCTTCATAGGTCATGTTCTCAAGACCTTTAATCATAGCAAGTTTCTAATATCTTGTAATGGTACAAGGAGCAAGAGGTTGATAAACAAGATTTGAAAATAAAACAACAACGTTTAAATAAATAAATGCAGCGTCATGAGTCAATAACTCAAGCTCACATCTTACAAAGCTTTCTAGTATGCTTTGTTACAGCAAATGTGAACCTGACAGTAAATAGTCTGCGTGATAAGCTGAATCCACCACGAAAAACTACTCCAGCTCTAACCCACCATGATTGAAAACGAGTTCTGTCAGGATCCATTATAATAGCAGTTCTTTGACCTAGAAGGCTGATTTAATCATCAGCTGTATGCCCCTATTTGTTCTTTGAAGAAAGTTTTGTCACGCCATGAATAATGCATTGACCATTGGCAAACAGGAAGCTTTTCCTCAGCAAAGTGAAACTAACAAAAATCAGATCAGTTTCACAAAATAAGGGATAGGACATGTCATTTTCACTCTGCCATTTGAAGTTGTTCATAGAACAATAGAAAAGTGTGGGTGATTTGGTTTTCTTTGGTGGGGCGGAGGAAGGTGGGGCTGACAGGGAGAGAAAGGCGAATGAGTGGCAAGCTTCCCCAAGAACACTTTTTTGCAGCCGAAGTTGCAAAGGTTGGGCTGACAGGACAGAGACTCCCTCTCACAAGGCATCAGGAAGTTTCAAAATAAAAGATGCATCCCTTCTTTGTATTTATCTGGCAGCTGTAAATCAGAATTACTGTGAAAGGTGAGCCCTAGACTGGGGTCTTGGAAACTGCACTCTTGGGAAAACATCCAATCTCAACCAACCAACATCCCCATTCCCTCCTGCTCCATGCAGGCTTCAAAGCAGCCAAAGGGATACACTAGGCCGCTCACCTCTATGTTGCCCCACATCTTGCTGGGATGGTTCCCTTTCTTTGATTCCTAACTTGGGCTAATAAAAGTCTGGTTTTCAAGCCCTGATCTTAATCATTTATAGAAAAGGCACCAAAATAAGTTCATTACCTTGTTTTTCTGATGTTCCAGTATTTTAAACTGTCCGTAAAAATAAACAATCAATCAGATAACCTGCGTCCCATTACATTCTTGAAACTGATATGATTTGTCTCAACGGGAAAATGTGCAGTTAATTTGTGATGTCCTTCCTTATGTCCAACACCCAATGTTAAGCTATTTGTAATTAACTTGCCAATAAAACCACTTTGGAAAATGTTGCTTTTAAACCACGCTGGGTTTATAAAGAAAAAAAAATTGAACATTCAAAAGCTTTAAATAAGCAATTTACATTATACATTTTTGGGTGGGTGCAGGTTGGGAGGGAGAGAAGTTTTAAAAGATATGACCTTATTCCATTTCTTTTCTGTTTCAGTGTCCACCAATCTGAGTATGCTCAGTTTAAAAATAATTCCTTACTGGACTAGATTACTAGCGTTACATGTAAACAATTCTTAGTGACACAATAAAGCTTTATAGGGACTCAGCTGTTCTCCGATATGGATGTTTACATTTTAATACTATAACTTTACTATATAAGCAGAATGCATGTTTCATTGAAACGTTAAATACAACTTATTGACAAGCCGTTAGCTATAGTCACATATTTTAAAGAGACAAATACTCCTGCTTTATTTTCTATGTTTATAGCAATACCCGGCCAAAAATTCTAAAACTGCTAATACTTGAAATAAAATATTGAAAGTATTTTTAAAAATAGCCTTCCTCCTTCTACATTCTACCTTTGATATAAAATGGTGACTGGAATCCTCAAATTTATTCTTAAATTAAGTGTATAAAAGCAGTTTAAAACCTGGACATCACATGTCACAAACAAAGGAAGGTTTGCAACTTTTGGACTTAAGCATTTGTTAGAAATATTTGTTTGTGACATAGTCTTGCCTCTACTCAAGAGCATTTCAATAAGATTCATTAAATATGTTATTAAACTGAGCACTACATCCACTCTTACTATATTTAAAAAATGAAAATAGGAAAATGAAACTTTTTTCCAAAGGGCCTAGAAAAATACAAAGGGATAGCAAAGTTTCTACACTATATTAACATCACAGAGGAACACCCCTCCCCGCACCAGCAAATGCCGTGCTCCATCCCAGTATCCCCAGGAGACAAATGACTACACTGGCTGATGGAGTCAATCACAGGGCCATCATCCATCAATATATTGCCTCTTCTGTTGAAATCTCAGGAAGAGAAAGTGTTCAGTGCTGCTTCAGAAAAAAACCCGTGCAGGTATTTTCAGAATAAGAATGCCAGATACAGCAGCTCAAATAATTAGATCTAAATATTTGAGCAGAATCTCAGAACAAAGCTTCAAGAGCTTGAGCATACGTGAATGCACTGTTCAACTCAGAATAAATAAAGTTATGTGCCCTCACATGCACCTGGATTTTACACAGCTACAAACAGGGAGTAAAACACTTTGTACATAAATTAATCTATATAGAATTATATTCACCCTTCACATCTCATCTCAACTAATTAGCAAATGGTAAATTGGGGATAATTAAGAAAAGACTAGTTGATCCCCTGACATTTTTAAACTGCTCTTTTCACGTAGGCTCAGAATGCACATTACTTTGATGGCCACTAAAGACAGGACTGAGAGGGAAATATAAAAGTAGGAGAATTTATATTACTTTACTATTAACCACATATAGAACATTTTTATATTCATGTAGTCCTCCACTCTACACTCACTAAAGTCATTGCAAATTTTGTCACGGATTTAACAAGGAGCAGGATTAGACCTCTAGTCTGCCTTCAGCATGGAGCAGCTGATGGTCCCAATAACAATTAACAACACACACACACACACACACACACACAAAAGATTTGATGGGAAGGGACATAACAGTCAGGGGCAGTATAGGCTCTCATAGCTGTGTGCAAGTCCAGCTATCATTTTGGAAACTGATGGTCCCAACTTCCAAACCTGCAGAACTTTTGTAAAATAATTCAAACAAATTAATCCTGGTCCATCTACATCTCCTAACCAAATCTGTTAGAATGAATAATGGTTAAATTACTCTGCCTGTTATGTCTGAATATTTTATGTAACATCTCCCAATATAGGTCAACCCCAGACAAATGAAGCCACCAACTTAGTTCAAATAATAAACAGTATTTCGGATTCTACTCACTCACATGTTTACCACCCACTATAAATCTGAAGATGACAGTTTTATCATAGGCAAGATAATACACATCATTCAACACTTTTGCATGCTACAAAGAAATCTATCATAACTCTTAAATACTGAAGAATATAGTCCTGCTTGGTGAAAGACCCACAAGTTTAAGCATTTATTCACTGTTTGTCCCCAAGTAGAATGCAAACTACCTTATGTGCATTACAAGAAGTGAAGCAAGCTTAAAAAAAAAAAAAGATAGTCCAAAAGGATACTATGGACTTTAAAGCACCTAAAACTTGTGTGCATATTTGAACACAAGTTGTAAAAAGGATTCTTGGAGATTTCAATAATCTCTAATTAAGAATGGCAGTAAAGGAGACAAAGAAAATACATTGCTACATTTACCTAAAAGTGGAGGCTTCCTATCAAAACACCATAAATTATAAACTTTGATCAGATACATAGTAATCTAAATTCATATCTGTCAGAAATGTGATCAGCTCAAAAATTTAAAAAAATCCTGTGCGTCTATTGCAATTCCAAGCTGGGAATCTCAAAGTGCATTACAAATATTAAGCCTCAACACCCTTGTAACATAGACAGTTATCACCATTGTACAGAGGTAAAGGCAGGAAGGAAGACTAGGGCCAGGTCTACACTACAGACCTATATCAGTATAACTACGTCACTCAGGGGTGTGAAAGATCCACACCCCTGAGCAACACAGTTATACCATCTACTCAGGGGGTTAAATCAGCGCTATCTCGGGGGGGGGGGGGGGGAGGATTAACTATGCCGACAAGAGAAGCTATCCCGTTGGTGTAGGAGCGTCTTCACCGAAGTGCTACAGCAGCATGGCTGCACTGGTGCAGCTGCACAGCTATAGCGCTTTATGTGAAGACAAGCCCTAGCAGAATCAGGGATCGAAACCAGGTCATCTCCTGAGTACCACAAGTTCCTTGCCTTTACTGTAGATATAGCCTTATCTCAAGTATTCCTAGCAACAATCATTTGTGAAAAGAATGCTGACCATGGACACACCGGGCCCACTTCTATTTTCAGGCCTTGTCTACACTACAGAGTTTTGTTGACGCAAGTTAAACCGACAATCAAAAAATGGTATAATTACACCACTTGTGCATGGTCACACTATGCTCCTTCTGTTGGTGGTGCACATCCACTCTTGGTGCTCTACCACGGACAGTGAGAGCAGTGCACTGTGGGTAGCTATCCCACTGTGCTACTTGCCACCTTCTGCAGCTAGGAGTTGTGGGAAGGCAGAGCGGATCGTAGTGCATCATGGTTGTAGGTTCAACATCCGATGATGTAGTTCTTTCTATCCCAGCATTCTATGGTTTTCCAACTATGTTTCACGGCATTTTTCAATGGCTCCTGTTTACTGTGCGCTCACCATCTCTGTCTGAAAAGATGGATCCGCATGGCTCTCTACTGTTGTGGTCACAGTTACAAAAACATCGCGATTGGTCATGCAGTATATTGTGAGTTCCCAATCTGAACAGGAATCAGAGTTCCTGACCTGCTGCGGCCATGGAAAAAACATCACCAGATTACTTTTGGCATTCATGGAGCAACTGAACACAGTGGACCATTGCTTTTGGGCTCAGGAAACAAGCACTGAGCGGTGGGATTGCACTATTATGCAGGTCTGGAATGACAAGCAGTGGTTGCAGAACTTCCGGATGCAGAAGCCACCTCCCTAGAACTGTGTTCAGACCTAGCCCCAGCACTGCAGTACAAAGACACCAAAAACAGAGATCCCCTAGCAGTGAAGAAGCGTGTGGTTATCACTGTGTGGAACCTGACGACTCCAGACTGCTACCGGTCTGTCGCGAATCAGTTTGGAGTCAGGAAATCAACTGCTGGGGCTGCGGTAACGCAAGTGTGCAGGGCATCCTGCTATGAGGGACAGTGACTCTGGGCAATGTGCGTGAAATAGAGGATGGCTTTGCAGCAGTGGGATTCCCTAACTGCAGAGGGGAGATTGATGGCACACATATCCCAATTTTGGCCCCAGACCATCTTGCAATGAAATACGTCAACATAAAGGGCTACTTCTCTATGGTACTGTAGGCGCTGGTGGATCACCGGTCATTTCACTGATATCAATGCAGGGTGGTCCAGAAAGATGCATGATGCACGCATCTTCAGGAACACTTGCTGTTACTGAAAGCTCCAAGCAGGGACTTTCTTTCCAGACCAGAAGATTCCTGTGGAGGATGTTGAAATGCCCATAGTGATCCTGGGAGACCCAGAGTATCCCTTACTCCCATGGCTCATGAAGTTTTACATGGGAAACCTGGACAGCAGCAAGGAGCGCTTCAACAATAGGCTGAGCAGGTGCAGAATGATAGTGGAAGATTAAAAGCGTGCTCGCGCTGTCTTTATGGCAGGTTAGATCTAAATGAGGAAAACATTCCCATCATCATAGCAGCCTGCTGCATGCTCCATAATATTTGTGAGGCTAAGGGTGAAAAATTTCCCCTGCTGTGGAGCATGGAGGCGGATCGCCTGGCTGCTGAATTTGAACCAGGGAGACTTTGAAACAACATTTTTATAATGACCACCAGTAACATATCTTTCTATACAGCACTCTGCCATGCTTTGTTAACTTGCCACCTTGCATGAAAATTGTGAGAATTCCTGACCGGGATTTATAGTCAGAAAATGATCAAACTGATACTATGTATTACTACCATCAGAAATCACCATGTGTACGAGACAAAGATTGGTTATATTTCAGAGTTTGTTTTTATTAAAAAGAACAGGAGTACTTGTGGCACCTTAGAGACTAACAAATTTATTAGAGCATAAGCTTTCATGGACTACATGCATATGCATCCGAAGAAGTGGGCTGTAGTCCACGAAAGCTTATGCTCTAATAAATTTGTTAGTCTCTAAGGTGCCACAAGTACTCCTGTTCTTTTTGCGGATATAGACTAACACGGCTGCTACTCTGAAACCTGTTTTTATTAAATAACAATTAACAACACACACACACACACACAAAAAATTTGATGGGAAGGGACATAACAGTCAGGGGCAGTATAGGCTCTCATAGCTGTGTGCAAGTCCAGCTATCATTTTGGAAACTGTCCGAAGTGGTGGAGTGAATGGAGTACTGAGATTGTCCAGGAAGTTGCAAGGAGGAGTTTGGGAAGGGCATGGAAAGCAGTTCGGTATTGCCCACAGGGGGATGGGGGGGGGGGGAGGGGAAGCACACGTGTTCTCCCTGGAGCATGATTAGGGACTTCAACATCTCAGTTTGCTCCTCCATCACTTTTATCATCCACTCCCGGCCCTTAACAACGTGCTTCTCTCTCCTTTCTGTCCTGTCTTTCCTCCCTGCATTCTCTTTTTTCGGCCTCTGAGGATTGGAACACCTCTTGGAACATGTCCTCCTTGCACCGCTTTGGTCATTTCCTTATCTAGCAGAGGTGTTCTGTCGGTGTGGCCTTTGAACCCCCTACACACGTGGTTCTTAAACTGTGGATTGGGACCACAAAGTGGGTCACAACCCCATTTTAATAGGGTCACCATAGCTGGTGTTAGACTTGCTGGGACCCGGGGCCAAAGCCCTTCAGCTCTGGGTGGCAGGGCTCAGGTTACAGCCCCTCTCCTAGGACTGAAGCCCTTGGGCTCTGGCTTTGGGCCCCGGCTTTGGGCCCCCCACCCCAACCCGGGGTCATGGGGCTCAGGCTTTGGCCCTCCCTGCCAGGGCAGCTGGGCTCGGATTTTGGCCCCCTGGAGCAACGGGGCTAAGGCTTTGGTCCCCATCCTGGGGTCGTATAGTAATTTTTATTATCAAAAGGGGGTTGTGGCGCAATGAAGTTTGAGAACCCCTACCCTATACATCTGCAGAAGCACAAAAACAATACACAGAAGCACGATTGTTAGTTCACGCACAGCATTGAATCATTATAGTAAAATACACATCTTTTTACATACAAACCACTTTCTCACTATCCCTTTGCAAGCACACATCTCCGTGAATGCCCTAAACATGGTGAGTTCGGCTCGCGTGGGAGTTGGACTTAAGATGGGACAAAGGGTCTAGCTGTTTTTTTTAAGGTCATCAGTGCAGGCGACTAGGGACAATATTGTAAATTCTGCCACCATTTTCCACATGCAGGGGTCATTGAAGCCGATATCTCACTCCTGAGGGTAAGCAAGGATGCATCTCCTGCACGCTTTCCGCTTCAGACTCTATGCTGCTCGCCTGTGTGCTGCTTTGGTCCCTGCACAAGTGATTGCTGAGTGGCGCAAGAAAGTTTCCTACCATGGGGGAAGGAACAAAGCAGCTCTTCCAAGGAAACTTCGGGAGAGGATTGGCGAGTATCTTCAGGAAAGTTTCCTAGAGATCTCTCTGGAGGAGTCCCATGAAATCTCAGTGTGCATTAACAGACTGCTGTTCTGCCGCGCTGCTTAGTTGCACAAAGGAATGTGGAGCACACTCAAACACAGCTAGTCTTGTACATTTCAGTCCCTTCACCCCCTTCTAGAATATAAAGGACAGTTCTATCTCATATAATCGAGCATCAGCTCAAAAAGATCACTTACCAGGGTTCTCCTCTCCTGCATCATGCGTGCCAGAGACACGGTTGGGACTAGCTAGACCCTCCAGAGTGGAAAAGAGCTCCTGATTCGCCGTGCCACCAGACGATCCTGTCATGTGATCCACATCGTCCTCTAACTTGACCTCCTTGTCCATGACTTTGTCCTCGGGGTTAGGTTCACTGTCCACCATCTCCAGCCTCACTAAAGTATCCACAGGGCTCTTTGAAGTGGAGTTGCCACAGAGGATGGCATCCAATTCCTTATAAAAGCGGGAGGTCTTCGGCGCAGCACGAGTGCAACGGTTGGCCTCCCTTGCCATCTGGTACGCCTGCCTGAGCTCCTTTATCTTTTCACAGCACTGCTGCGTGTCCTGTTCATAGCCCTTATCCAACAGGCCATGAGAAACCTGCCCGTAGACGTCAAAGTTCCTATGGCTGGAGTGAAGCTGGGATTGCACAGCCTCCTCTCCCCCAGTGTCAGTAAATCCAATGACTCAGGTGTGCTTCAAGCGGAATAGTGTTTGCCACGTGGAGCCGCCATGCTCAGCTGGGAAGATGCAACGTGAGCGCTCCATACCGAGCAAACAGGATGTGGAATTTCAAAAATTCATGGGCCTTTAAAGCGGGAGGGCAAATGCCTGCATACCTGGCTGCAGGCCAGGGGAGTTCGAACGGCTGACCAGAGCGGCCAGAATGGGCACTGTGGGACTCCTCCTGGGGGCCATTTTTACAGCAACATAACCAAGCGCAGTGTCTACGCTGACACTTTGTGGATATATCTTTGCCGCAAAAAGCTCTATGCCGCTTGTCTGCAAAGCAGGAGAGTTTGGTTGGCAAAAGGAGCATTGTAGTGTGTACACTGCCTCAGAAACACAGGCAACACCTCCCATGACAAAAGGGAAATGCCCCATGAGACAATGGGAGTTGCACGCAGGTATTTAACCAATTCTATCATGTTTGTGTCAGTTTTGATTTTTCTGGCTGGAGCAAAATTTATCAGAATTTTCTGAAGATACCACTGCTGAGTCCAAAGTGAAAACAAGGAAAAACAGACCCACTTTCTCAGTCCTTAATTGAACATTGGAAATATAAGAATTCTAATGCAAACTGACATGGTTGACAAGCTTATTAGCATGTCAATATCCAGAATGTGCTTCTAATTGGCACCTGTTTTACGGAAGGGGTGATGCTGTGTTTAGGAAATAAACTGAAAGGATTGGCTGTGCTTATAGATGCACTAAAGATGTGTGAATAGAGCACTGGTTGTGTGTTCACAGAAATATTTTGTTTGCACAAAAGGTTGACAGATGTAGTAAGCACATACAGCCATAGAGTGGACTTAGGTAGATGAGATAAGCCAAAAATTTCACAATTTTCTCCTTCCTCTGGAATACAGAAGATTTGCTTAGTGTATTAATATAAAGAATATTAAATAGATGTTTCTGTGGTTTTGCTGAGCACTAAATAGAAACCAGGCAGCAATAAGTACAGGTTGTCCCTATCTGTCTAAAATATACCTACTTAAAATAAAATTTAAAAATCCATACAAGTCCTCTTGTAAAAATGCTTCCATACAGGAAAGCCCAAATTCTTTACTGTACTTTAGGAAAAGGAACAACAGGACAGAGACAGATACCAAGCTATACCTAGTACTGCTACAAAAAAAGTTGCATGCATAACTTGGGTAAATTTTGTTCCAGGTCAAACGCTACTCATTATAGAAGCGCTGCACACCTTCCAGGTGACCTACATTGTGGAATGGAAACCTACTGACCTACAGAACTAGCTGAATGCCCACAAAGTAGGTCATTGGGTTCCTCTCTTTAAAAAGAGTGTTTAATCATTGTGAAAGTGACATGACTGACTACATATATGTAGTGACAAATTTATGTGTTTCATGCAGAGGAGCAAATTACCAAATGAGAACAGTTAGGGTAGATCTTCACTATGAAATTAACTCAAGTGTTCGGCACTAAAGTCTAAGCACCCGGGTTAGCCTAATCTGGGTGTAAGCAGCCACATTGAAAAGCTATACCCATTACCAGGTCCTCACTGATGCTGTACTCAGCTGTGTGTGTGTCACTATGGCACATCTCGTGATTCTTTGCGCTGCAATATGCTGAGCCGCTCTATGATTCTTTCCTACTGAATTGTAGAACTTGTCTGTCCTTCTGGGCACACAGGGTGGAATTGTGGGAAGACACTGGAGGACTATCAGCATGAGTATCAAGCATGAGACAAGCTAATTCTGCAGAAAAGACATGCTCTAAGGAGGTGACGGGATCTGGCAGTTTCCTAACTACTTGGTATAGTGTACACTTGCTGTCTATTTCAGGTCCACGTGAGATTGGGTTCCAGTAATTTAAAGGGCCCACATAAGAGATCTTTCAGGGTGCACTGCAGAGAAGACACTCTCAAATCTGCTCAGCTTTCCAGTTTTTTGACCAACCCATAGGAAAGTGAAACAATCAAGTCAGTTTAAGGAAAGCATGCTCGGAAAGGGACTTTGCATTCCTCTGCCTTCACGTAGTTCCAGCACAAGACTCTATAGACACACAGAGGGAGCTGGTGTCCAGCTGATGCAGGCCCTGTTTACAAGAGAGGAAAGATATATAGATATCTATATATAGCTATATATTTATTTGCACGCTTTGGTTTCAGTACTTGGGCTTGAGAGCCAAACCAAGATGAAGGGGGGCCATCTATAGTGTGTATATCTGATGCTGGAGTAGCAGGAGGCAGGGGCTAACCCATGGGGGCCACTAAGGTCTTGTTTTCACTAGGAATAATGTTATGTCTTTTACACCTTAAGCTTCCCCCTAGTGTTTACCTCATCCTGCTAACACGTGAAACAGACTGCTGTGTCCAAAATAGGATTTTACCGTGTCAGCTAACAGTAAAAAAAAAAATCAACATTTTCCCAGTGGAGATGTACCCCAAAAGCTCTATTTATTTTGTTTGAATAAGGTGTTCAGAAATGGGAAGAGAGGAGTAGGGAATGGAGGTAGAAAACAAACATCTCTGCCAGTCAGATGGCACCTGCTGTATTAATCACCTGTAGCATTTCAGATGCCCAAGGCTTGGAGCAAAAAAGATCCAGGGAGGGGGCGTGGGGTGTCTCCTGGTGTGCTTATTTGTATGTCAATAACTAGGACACACTTCCTGTTCAGAGTTATTTCCCAGAGATGCTGGATTTTTAGCTCTGGGAAAAAACCTGAGCGGTTCAGACCATGTTTGTGAACATCCAATATTTTCTGCTTTACAATCCCAGATCTGTGGAAGGTTCTTCCTATTTTTAGCTCCCCAATCACACTGGGTTTGCCAACTCCAGTGTTGTTGGGGAGCTAAAAATAGAAAGAACCTTTTTACAGGGGTACAACTGTAGTATATTAAGAGTATAGACATATACTTATGTAGAAAAATCAAATGAATTTTAATACATGTGAAAGACACTTAACTTAGAGCTAAATGAAAGCAGCTTGCTTCTAACTACCTCATGACTATAGAGTGAAACAAAAATCTTCAGGAAAGGACGGTCCAGCAGTTAAGTCAAAAGAATGGGACGCAATTAGAGTTCAGTCCCTCATTCCCAGAACAGAACTGGGCTACCTAGCAACTATTACAATGAGCTCAGGACTGACAATAAAAAGAGCCACACAGTGATGCATGTGTTTGTACTGGATACAGAACGAGGGAAATGTTTTTTTAAATGAGGTAGGCTGGAGATTTGTGTCCTTCAAAAATGGCTTGGAAGCCACATGCATTCTAAAGGGGGGGGGGGGGGGGGGAAACAGTCGCAGGGGGAGGGGAGAGTTGAGAAAAGGAGGGAGGCTGGTAATTTAGATTTTTGTCCCAAACTATAGATTATTAATTTTGTATCAAATGCTTTTATGTATGATCCATAATCGGTTGTTTCCAAATAAGAATGTAGGGGAAGCACTGTAAATCTGTGTTTTATGAATATACTATACTGAAATGAGAGATAAGATCAAGATTCTAATATCAGACATGTATTACCAAGTACAACAAAAATATCCAATCAGATCTTCAAGTGCATACCTTGTGTCTACAAATACTAGTGATAACCCACATATGCTCTTCAGGGTATTTATATGGGGCAAATTGTTGCTCTTTTATTCAAAAGTCACTTACTCTCAAGAATAAGATGGCAAATTTCCACTCTCACATTTTTCCCATGTACAGAGGACCCCAATCTCTGTAACTTGATAGGAAAAGCCCTGCTTTGGGAGCAGAGAAGCAAAGAAGGCGCCTATCCTAAAGGGTTAAGCTAGGAAAACAATCAGACATTCTGTGTTTTCTCCATCACCCTCCCACATTTTCCCAGTCACCTGAGCAGGAAAATCCCAGAGAATGATCAATATTGTTGCTAAATACCACTTTTCTGGGAGTACCAGTAGCAGTGTGAAACTAATTATGAAAGGGGCAGGATTCTCAGGTATGATCACTCAGCTGGAGGAGGAAGTGACCAGGAGAAGGGGAGGGCTGGGTGAGAATGCAACATGTGCACACACCAAAATAGAAACAAAGGGAGAGGACTGCCAGGACCTTTAAGAGAACTCGTTGGAAACAATGGACTAAACTCTGCTCTCAAATAAACAATTCATATTAATATCAATAGGGGCAAAATTTGGCCCTAAAATGTCCAGATTAAATATTCCTTCTACATTTTGAAGTAGTATTGGATACTGGAAGGGTAGTGTGTGTTGAGCAAATCTCCCCAATAGTAGAAGTTTTAATTTAAGCCCTAATCTCTTTTTAGGTAACATGTAGCTATACCAGCACAAACCCCTTAGTAGATGCAAGTAGACTTGCCCTAGTGCAACTTTCCCTGGTTTGAAACCAAGATAAGTATAAGTCACTTTTTACACATGTGCACCACACCTACGCTAGCAGTTCACATTGATGTGGCTATACCAGTACAAAAACCCCAGTTTAGACAAAGCCTCAGCCTACTTGGCTTGATGTTACTATTGTTCAGTCTACACCAGGGGTGCGGGCGAGCGATGTGCTGGCCGCAGCTTCTCGCTGCCCCCATTGGCCCGGGACGGCGAACCGCGGCCAGTGGGGGCCGCGATCGGCCGAACCTGCCGCGTCAGCAGGTAAATAAAACTGGCCCAGCCCGCCAGGGTGCTTACCCTGGCGAGCCGCGTGCCGAACGTTGCCGACCCCTGGTTTAAACCAACCATAACATTTATGAATTCTCCCGGGCTGAATGTGGCCCCAGTAATTTTAAAAATATTTTGTAATATTTACATGGGGGTCCACTGAAAAAAACAACTCTGTTCAGGTACAGATTAATAGTCTATCTTAGTTCTTCCTGTTCATTAGCAAATTTGGAAGTCACTGTATCTGTATGTAAAATTCCCTTTTTAGGCTCCTAGGGAAGGGACATTAAATCAGAAAATAAGTGAAACGTCTCACTGAAGCCAGTGACCCCTCCCACACAGCAGACAAGGATTATATCAAGTCTGTAAAAACGTACACAATGAGAGTTAGCTAAAGTCTAAACTAGTTCACAAATCAGAAAACATTAATCTGCCAAAATAAATTCTACAGCAAATCACTGACTTCACTGTGGGGTTAAGAAAAACAAAAACATCACTTTGGGTCCATGTAAATCTTTTGAAACTGGGCACATTTCAACTGCACAGAATTAAAGCTGAAAGACATTTGCTTCTCTTCATGTCTGAAAAATATTACCAATCTGTCCAAATTACTTTTAAATATAAAGCAAAATACTTCAAACTTTAATGAAACTCACTAACTATAAGTATGGCTAAATGACATCAATTTGTCAAATTATATCTTAAATTTCTGATCCAATATCTCAGGTTAACCACCGTTTTATCTGGATAAAATTTATATAAAATTACTCAAACAAATTTCGTCATCAAACAGAAGTATTCTGAGTAATAAATCGCCAGCCATAAACCACTACATTTCCTTAGTCACTTATGAAAAAGATTCTGAAGAGTTTCCCAGCTATTGACTTATACGTCACATACAGTAACACTCAAAGCCAAACCACAATAAAGAACTCTGACCTCTGAGGTCTTGTACGTACGCACACAAACAAAAGTGCACTCACAACAGACAGTGACTACTACTTTCAGTTGACTATTCGTAAATGACACTGAAGCAAAACTTTATGGTTTTTTTAGGGAGTATCCTGTACCATACATACTTTCAAATTCTACAACATAAATCAAACAGTGGCACACAAACTTAATGCACTCAAATGCACAAAAACTTAATATATTCTAAATTAAAATAAGCAGTCCAGAAAAAGTGCTAATGGGAAAATGCTCTATGATGTTCTAGACCCAATGATCACATTTGCAAATGTATGTAGCATTTCTTAACCTAAAGTTGTCTCTTACAAAACAATTTTTCATTCTTAACTGGAAGAGTAATTGTTCTGGCTGAACAAATATTTTCAAATGTATCCTTTTCAAAAAAGTTTTATATGGATTTTCATTTCTCAAAAAGGACATCAGTACTGTGCTCAAATTGAAAAGATCTCATAAGATACACCAAGTTAGTCCATGCACCACCCACACTTGGATTCCTTGTCTCATTTAGACCCCCATCCTGCAAGCACTTATACACATGCTCAACTTTATGACCATGATTACACTCACTGATTTCAACAGGACTACTTACAGGAGTAAAGTCAGGCCTTAACCCTGCAGATGGATCCATTAAAATATCCCACAGAAGCCCATAGCACTTTGCCCAGACTCAGAGATCCACCTGTGCAGGTTAAATTGCAGGACTGGAGCCTAACAGAACAAGATTTAGGTCCACATGCAAATGGCTTTATATTCTTCATATTATCATATCTAAATTAATGATATGCCAATTTCAGATAAGACAATTTAGCTCAACACTTTTCAGAATACCCTACTGTAAAGCATACACACACTTTAATCAACATGCAATATAATTAAAATATGCCAGTTACCTAGTGGAGTACTATGATACTACACATAGCTGTAGTGGTCATGTCACCCACAGGCTCAATGGCCCAAAAGCATGGTCTAAATTAAAAATAAATAAATAAATACTTAGCACTTATAAGGCACTTTTTTTTGTTCAAAGCACTGTACAAACAAACTAATTGAGTACATTTTTAGCCTCCTTTGTCAATCAACTCAGAGCACTAGAAGGCTTCAAGAAACAGTCTGCTCACAAAAATGTCTCTCAGCATGCAAAGAGCTTTACTTAAAACACTGTCCTAAACTTTGAAAAAAAAAATAAGAATATAATATTTCCTTAATAGAAAGAGACAAAAATATGAACTCCTCAAATTTAGGAATGTACTTGTACAAAATATAAAAACATTAAAGTGAGTCAAAGGCATTTGAAAGGAGATTTGCAAACAAAAAAGGAGTTCCATGTTCATAGTCTAGTCCTAACTCACACTGTCAAGAGTAACTTTCTAAAACCAAGTGTGTGTGTGGGGGGTGGGGGGTCGGGAGGATGATTATGTGTACTCATTTAACTAGAGTATGGCAGTCTCACCATCTTGAAAAAACTTCCATCATGCAGAAAGAACCAACAGCTACAGATTTCAGAAATCCACATAATTTCCACATTAAATTCTGCAGAAAACCAACTAATTTCAAATGACAATAGGAATTCAAAGATCAACAAGACAAGAGGAATAAAAAAAAAAAAAAAAAAAAAGGTGTTTCTGTGGCATCTTTAGTTTCAACTATTTCTCTTCACCTTCCTTATCCCCCAAAATGCATAACAATATTTCCAACAAAACAAAAATTGTTTTCCCAAATGGCAGAGAGAAATGTCCACCCAAATCAGAATTGAAAGGTTAAAAAAAAAAAGTGAGCCTTTTTTACATCAAATGGAACATATAGAATCAAACATAATGTCAGTACCATGCCTACAAAACTGTTGTGTCCAAGGTATACTTAAGCATTGAAACAGAATTTAAAACAACATACAGTATTAAGAGGAGGACAGGGGAGATTATTTCCTCTCAAGGAAATAAAATACAGAACCCACTTCAAGATAGCAGGTAAAATCAACAAAACAGAATAATTATGGATTAAAGAAATAAAAAGCAAAGCTACATATTTTAATGTATATATATATACCTTGTGGAGGTGCCTTTTCTGACATCGCAGATGCTGCATTTGAAGGCTTCAGCACTGTTCCTAAAGGTGCAGACACTACAATCCCAAAAGCCTTCGTCTGCTGCAGGTTTTGCTTGCCTTTTTGGCCTTGAGGAGAGAGTGTGCGTGTGCGTATGTGTGTATGGGGAGGAGGAAAAAAGGAGGAGGAGGAAGAGAGGAGGAGAAAAAGAAAAACACACACATTAGAAACCATATTATCAAGCGGTGAAATCCAGTGCATTCTGTAATTCTCAACTTGCATCGCCAGACTCCGTTTCTCTTCCTTGCCTAAAGAGTCATCAAATATCTGCTATTGGGGGCACTATTATAAAGCAGTAATCCCACACTTTGCCTTATACTAGCCTGCGCCCCCACCCCCGTCCACACACCCTGCTTTACCCAACTCCCCCCCCCCCCCACACACACACTACACACCCTGCATTACCTAACCACCACCCCACACACACCCTGGAAGGAAAGAAACTGGGGAGAGGGGGCGCGTTTCCCCTCAATCTTTAAACCCAGACAATCGATGTTCACACAAACAACAGCGGTTACCCAGTGAACCTGGGAGGGCGAGACTTGGGCAGGGGAGGGGAGAGACGAGAGGAGCCCGTCTCCCCCTCGCCCTCCTTTTTTGGAGAGGGGTGGGTGGTGAGACTTGAAAAGCTGGGAGGCGTGTTCCCCCCACCCCCATGTCTGTCTGTCTCCTCCACCTTGTTAAATCTCCCTTTGTCTGGGCGAAGTGAGGAGCGGAGGAGAGTGTGTTGTGTGAGGGAGAGGAGCCGCCATAGCTGCTCTCACACCAGCTTAGCCCTGGCACCAGCAGCAAGGAGACACAAGCCCTTCTCCCTCCTCCTCCTCTTGCCCTCGCACACTCCCTCCATCTTAGGCGCCTGGCTGCTCGCGAACAGCCCCTCGCACACCGCGGAGAACCTGGAGTTTCTGTACCTGGCTGGAGGGGCACAAACACCCCCCTCCCTCCATCTTAGGAGCCCCCCCCCCCCCCCCCACACACACACACTCCCCCCCCCCCCCGCGCCACACAAGGGCCTAGGCGCCCCCAGCACCCAGACAAGAGGGGAGCTGCCCGCTGGGGGAGGCCCCACACTCCTCCCCTACCCCGGCCGGCCGGCCACCCTCCCTCCATCTTAGGAGCCTCTCTCCGCCGACCTCCCCCCCCCGGCCGGACCCCCGGGAGCCCGCTGGTTCCGTACCTGGTCGGGCTCTTCTTGTCGCCCATGGTCATGGATCGGGGCCCCCCTGCCCTGCGCGCGACGGGAGAGGAGACGGGTCCGGGCTGACTCGGTCCAGCGGGCTCCGGCTGCTCCTCAGCCGCCGCCGACGCTCCAGCCGCTGCCAGGCTCCGCTCCAGACTAGCAGCGCAGCCCGGCTCCCTCCCACCCACAGCACGGCGACAGCGGGCGGAGCTCGCCGCCCGGCCCGGCCAATCCGGGCGGCCCGGCCTTGGGCTCCGCCGGGGAGGGGAGAAGGGACGGGAATGCGCCCCCAGCTAACCACCCGCAGGGGGGAGGGGAATGTGCCCCCCCCGAAGCACCCACCGGCAGGGGAGAGAGGAACGGGCCCCCCAGCCACAGGGCAATGTGCCCCCGGAGGGGAATGTAGCCAGCCCCCCCCCACGGGGAACGTGCCCCCCCCCCGACAACCAGCCACCCACTGGGGAGAGAGGAACCTGCCCCCCCCCAACCAGCCACCCACTGGGGAGAGAGGAACCTGCCACCCCAGCCCCCCCACCCTAACCAGCCACCCACTGGGGAGAGAGGAACCTGCCACCCCAGCCCCCCCCAGAACATACCCCCCCCCCAACCAGCCACCCACTGGGAGAGAGGAACCTGCCTCCCCAGCCCCCCCACCCTAACCAGCCACCCACTGGGAGAGGGGAACCTGCCTCCCCAGCCCCCTCACCCCAACCAGCCACCCACTGGGGAGAGGGGAACCTGCCACCCCCCCGGAGAACGTGCCCCCCCCCCAACCAGCCACCCACTGGGAAGAGAGGAACCTGCCACCCTAGCCCCCCCCCCGGGAACGTGCCCCCCCCCCCAACCAGCCACCCACTGGGGAGAGAGGAACCTGCCTCCCGCCCCCGGAGAACATGCCCTCCCACAACCAGCCACCCATTAGGGAGAGAGGAACCTGCCTCCCGCCCCCGGAGAACGTGCCCTCCCACAACCAGCCACCCATTAGGGAGAGAGGAACCTGCCTCCACCACTCTGTCCTGCCCCCAACCAGCCACCCACTGGGGAGCGGGGAACCTGCCTCCCCAGCCACAACCAGCCACTCACCCACAGGGCAGAGGGAACTGTGCCCCTGACAACCACTCAGCCACCCACGCACAGGGGGTGGAGGAATGTCCCTTCCCGCCCTCAGGGGAGAGAGAAACATGTTTCCCCAGCCAGTCACTCACAGGGGAGGGGGGAATGTGCCCCCACCCCACAACCAGCCCCCCACCCACCTGAAGGGGAAAGGGGAATGTAGCCAGCCAACAACCTCCCCCCCCCAGCCAGCTGCCCACCCATAGGAGAGAGGGGAATGTGCTCCCCCCCCCCCAACCAGCCAGCCACAAGGAAGAGGGGAAAGTGTTCCCCAGCCAGTCAGCCATCACCCACAGGAGAGAGGGAACTGTGTCCCACAGCCAGCCCCGACCTCCCCAGAGGTGAGCCCTGGTAACCGAGGAGAGGGAAGAGGAGAAAGGGAGCTCCTGAGACCAGGTACAGAACAACAAGCTCAACCAACCAACAGGGAAGGGGGTGCTCTTGAAAGACAGTGCAATGGGGTCTGTACCCACCCAAAGCAGGAAGGAGTCTGGTGGCACCTTAAAGACTAAGATTTATTTGGGCATAAGCTGCATCTGAAGAAGTGAGGTTTTACCAACGAAAGCTTATGCCCAAATAAATCTGTTAGTCTTTAGGTGCCACCAGACTCTTGTTGTTTTTGTAGATACAGACTAACACGGCTACCCTCGATACTTGACCCAAAGCAGGGTAGAGCCACCTCATGGGAGTGGTGGGGGACAGCACGGCAGCTTGTTTCCAGCTGTAACACGGTGGCCTGCCCCTTTAAGGAGCCAGGATGCCTGGGGCCAGCCAGCTCTGTTCTCTATAAAGGACAGAGAGGTTAGTTGGGGGCAACTCCAAAAGGTAAGGGGCTCTGCAGTAGGCCCTAAAGCAGGGGGGTTGAAGGAAAGGGCGTATCTTCTTTTTGCAACTGCTGTGTTGTGATGGTTTTGCCTAAAAGTTTTCTGTTGAAAGAATCAAACTAAGCCCTGGGGCAAGGCCCTGAAAGTAACAGGTGCAGCAGTCTCTCCTTCCTGGGCTGGGAAACAGGCCAGCAGCCTACACCACCCAACAGCCATCTCAGCCCCTGTGAGAAGAGACCTGTGAATATGCCCCACCCAGTTCCGCTATCAGGGGCACAAAACAGCCCAGGGGAAGGAAAGGGTTAGCCTCCCCCACTGAACCCAAAGAGATTTTACAGCCCATGGCCAGGAGGATAGGGGCTTCCTGAGAGAGAGTAAGGTCACAAACCCCCCTCCATCCAATGCAACCAGAGGGGACCACAGTGAGCCCAGTGAAGAGTGAAACGCTGTGTCCTCTAACAGCCCTCCCCATCCCCAAAGCCAAGAGTCCAGCCAAGTGGAGAGAGAGAGTATGGGGAGAAAGCAAGGGGGACTGTGTCCATATCTAGCCCACACAGAAAGCCAAGAGCTAGCCCAGGGGAAAGAGGCAGACGGGAGTCCTGATCAAGAAACAGAGGATATCTACTCCCATTCCTTCCCTATAGGGACCAGTGATGGGAGATCTTGGGAGAGGGCACTGAGGAAAGACCAGCATCACCCCCGGTCAGCCCAGTGAAAAGGGGACTTGTGCACCAGGGCAGTGGGAGATTTGCTCACTCTCCCATCCACCAAAAGGAGGGTTCAGTGAGCCCGGAGGAGAGAGGGGAGGTACCCACCCAAAGGACGATGCAATAAGTCCCAGGGCAAGGGAAGGAGAGTCTACTCCCATGGGAGCAAAGTTGAGTATCTCAGAGTAGGGTGACCAGATGTCCCGATTTTATAGGGACAGTCCCGATTTTTGGGTCTTTTTCTTATATAGGCTCCTATTACCCCCCATCCCCTGTCCCGATTTTTCACACTTGCTGTCTGGTCACCCTATCTCAGAGGCAAGGGACATTAAGAGGAAAGCTGAGCATTCCCTCAGACCCTGCAAAGTGTATCATCATAGCCAGCTCGGGGGAGAGAGGGGGCCAATCTCTGTCCTCACACAGGTATGCAACTTCACTGACTTCAATGGAATTTGCCCTGATGTAATGGAGTGCGGAATTTAGCATGGAAAGAGAAGCAAAGAGTGTACTGAGTTCCTTAGGAGAGGCATCCATACTTGAGCCTTAAGTCTCCACTTCCCCCTCCTCAGAGTACATGAGCCACCTCTGAAGATGTCCAGACTTTACCTACTTTCTTTCTTCTCTCCATTGCTCTTCGTGGTGAATCATAGACCCACACAGATACTTGACTATTGCCTTTCTGGCATATTTGTAATTTCTTAGCTTTTCAAAAGTGACATTCACATTTGTTCATGATTGACTCATGAACCATTTGACATTTTTTTAAAACAAAAAGGGAATAGGGAGTAGTATATTCAGCACGAGCTGTGCATCCTCTTCCCTTCCCCTAATGCACATGCAAAGGAGTGCATCTATAGTGGTATTAGCCACAATCATATTTCTGCACTGACATAGCTGCATAGTGGAAGCTGTGTAGTGTACACAGGTGTTTTTACCACATTACCAGGGTTAGATGATGCACTAGCAAAAATGTACGTCTACATTAACAGCCTCCACTGCTGGAGAATTACAGCTGCCAAATTTGGTAGTGCAGACAAGACCGCAGGATGCAACATAGTCTAGAGGGTTGGGTCTACTCTACTAACCCTGAGCAACTTAGGCTAGGTCTATACTACCCGCCTGAATCGGCGGGTAGAAATCGACCTCTCGGGGATCGATTTATCGCGTCCCATCGGGACGCGACAATCGATCCCCGAATCGGCGCTCTTACTCCACCAGCGGAGGTGGTAGTAAGCGCCGCCGACAGGAAGCCGCAGAAGTCGATTTTGCCGCCGTCCTCACAACGGGGTAAGTCGGCTGCGATACGTCGAATTCAGCTACGCTATTCACGTAGCTGAATTTGCGTATCTTAAATCGACTCCCCCCTGTAGAGTAGATGTACCCTTAGTTAAGCTGACCTAACCAGGTAGATTGACAGAAACATTCTTCCATTGCCCTAGCTCTTGCCGCTCGGAGAAGTGGATTAACTATAGCAATGGAAAATCCCCTTCTGTTGATGCAGGACACAGCTACACTAGGACGCTACAGCGACACAATGGCAGTGCCGTGCCTGTGCCACTATACAGCCTGTAGTGTTAACCTAGGGGAGTTTAAGTGGCATGCACTGAGCCATACCCAGCAATACAAAGGGAAAAAGATCAGTCAGCAAGAAGGCAGGGCTTGGGGGTGACAAAGGAAGGCAGGGCTGGAGAAGTTAGCTCTTCCCACACATGAGAATTTCACAACCTAAACCCTTTGCCCCCAGGGATGTCAAGAGAAACTCAGAACACCACAGTATCCTACCTATCCTAAACACAAAGCAGAATTACCAACTGCAGGGGTTCAAAAACCATGAGTCAGGCCCCTAAAAATCATGATAATTTTACAAAGTAATAAATGTTGGGTTCTTTTTATTTGGCTTTTGAGACTTTAGGCATTATGTTTTCAAGTTTTTTTTCCACAACCCTTAGGGTTAGAAAATTACTTAAAAAAAAAATAATGAAAGCTAGGATTCTCATGTAACCACATGACTCCAGGAGCTGTGGCTTTAAAGAAAACCACCAGATATGAGATTTGTGATACAATCAGTGGAGTTAGCAACACTGAAAAGTTCCATGTTATCTGGACCTACCATAACTTCAAATTAAGATTCCTATTTGTACAGCCTGTATAGTAGCAGTGATCTGCACAGTAATTGCTACTGATTGACAGACTGCTACCACTCCTCCTTGTTTCCAGCTGTGCAATTACAATTAAAGAGGCTAACAATACACTAGGGGATTTCCGAAAATTGCTTTCTTGTACTTTATACAGATCACCGATTCCCTGTTCATCCAGCCCCAAGGACTGAGACAACAGGATGCTCACATCCCTACCAGGACAAAGTTAAGGTTATGTGGATATATGTGAGAAATGTCACCTTAATTCCTGTTTTCCTAATATTTGCTGTTTGCTCTATATCATAGTGCTAATGTTCTTGTGAGGGATTTATGTTGGAACAGTAACTGCAACATTCACTATGGACATGGTGAGGTTGTCTTCACGTACAGTACTACAGCAGTGCCGTTGCACCAGTGCAACTGGGCCACTGTAGCACCTTAGTGAAGACACTACTACGCCAACAGGAGAGCTTCTCCCATTGGCGTAGTTAATCCACTTTCCCCAAAGGCGGTAGCTATGTTGGTAGGAGAAACTCTCCTGTCAACATAGCGCTCTCTACATGGGGAGTTAGACTGGTATAACTATGTCGCTCAGGTGTGGATTTTTCACACCCCTGAGCACCATAGGTCTGTAGTGTAGACCAGGCCAGTAATAGCAATGGCCCAGATCCTCAAAGATATAGAGGCCTGATCTACACTAAAAAGTTAGGTCGACCCAGCTACGGTGTTCAGGGCTGTGCAAAATCCTCACTGAGTGACCTAGTAAGCCGACCTAACCCTCGGTGTTGTCAGCGCTAGGTCAATGGAAGAATTCTGTCAACCTAGCTACCACCTTTCAGGGAGGTGGATTACCTACACTGATTGGAAGGGTTCTGTACTGTCTACACTAAAGTACTATGCAGCACAGCTGAAGCTCTGCCTCTGTGCTGCTGTAGCATTTCAAGTGTAGACAAACCCTTAGGCCTGGTCTACACTGGGCGCGGGGGGGAAGGATCGATCAACGTATCTTAGATTGACTTAGAATCACTTACTTTGCGTCCTCGCGGTGCAGGATCGACGGCCACCGCTCCCCCGTCAACTCTGCTTCCGCCTCTCGCCGTGGTGGAGTTCCGGAGTCGACAACAGAGCGGACGCGATAAATCGATCTCCGATAGATCAATCACTACCCGTCGATCCGGGTAGTGTAGATGTACCCTTAGACACCTAACTTCCATTGATTTCAGTGAATCTGGGCCAAGGGTGACTGCAACCAGAACACTATCATACCAAAGGTTTTGTGTGTGTGATTGAGTACTTTGAGGAACATCAGTGGATAATCAGAAATGAATACACTGAATTGAAAAGCTTCAGAACTTTGATTCAGTTCTTGATTGGAGCAGAATTTGACGCTCACATTCTGAAATACCAGAAAAATCTCATGTTTGCTTGAGTTTTTTACTAAAGATTTAATTCAGAGGGCCTGTACTATACTAAAAGACAGTCTCTGCAAACAAAGAATAAGTTATTGTTGAGAGGTACTAAGGAGCCATGGCACATCATAGGAAGCAATTTATCTCCTCGAAAAGTTTTTTTTTTTTTTTTTCTTAGCGAAAATTGTTTTCTTTCTAAAACCTACAACATCCGTTATGTAAATTGCCCTGGAAACCTTCCTTGCTTAGCAAATAATGTTTTCATAGTCACATGTTGAAAGCTTGGCAACCTAACCATAGTGTGACTTCATTTAATCATGTATATACAACAGGAGGTAATTATTCCCAGTTTATTAAATGCTCTTCAAGTGGCAATTAGTAGATTCTAGCTTCCTAGACTGGCTGGAAAGGCTGCAATGGTTCACTGAGAAGCAGCATAGTCTAGTGGTTGTGCTATAGTTACTCTTCAGCGGGAAGCTTGCCACATCTTACAGGAGACTATTTCCTGCTGACCCACACAGACCCTCTGACACAGAGAGAGAGAGAGAGAGAGAGAGACAAGAATCAGGTGTGGAGAATAAGACTGTGACTGTAGTCAGCATTAGGGCAGTATTTATTTCATACATTGTTTAAATTAGTTTAATAAAAAGTTATCCTAAAGCCTGCCTCCGAATTCACTGAAACGCAACAGTGACTAGAGCACAGCACTGCGCATGAGGAGACCTGTACTGTAGTCCAGGTTCTGTTATTAACTCACTATGTGGCCTTGGACAAGTCACTTAGCATCTTCTTTTTATGAACTCCAGCATTACCGATGTTAAGAGCTAAAGTGGTAGATTGCTTAGCTCACATGTGAACTCTATGGCACTCATTTCAAAACCAAACAATGCCAGTTAGATCTAGGGTGGCTTTGCCCAGCAGTCACCCACAGACCCTAAAATTTGGGACACACCCACTCTGAATTTCTAACCTGTAGCTCTGTTGTGTAATTAAAGCCGCATATTAGGAACAGCTCTGAGATCAGTTGCAGCCCTCCGCCATGTTAACATCATTTAGTTGAAAGACTCCTCTGTAGCTTGTTCTCCCTCCCCCTGAATCTGTCTTTATACCCCTCTTCCCCAACTAGCCAGCTTGCCACTTCCCTGTTGCACACATCCAGGGCCCTCTGGGTACAACTGCAGTTGTTATTGTTAAACTTGTGCCATTCAAATTCAGCCAGCCACTCCACTGGCTGCTCCCTTCCTAGTGATCCTAACTCTTTTTGCTTTCCTGGCTGTCCACCCCCGTGCCTGGCTTCATGTCCAAATCAGGGTCCATTAAATAGTTGTACAATACACCAGAGCTTTGCATTCCTGGTAGTTAATAAAGCACTGATTAGGTCGGGGGGAGGCAAACTTTTTGGCCCAAGGGCCACATCTGGGAATAGAAATGGTATGGCAGGCCATGAATGCTCACGAAATTAGGATTGGGGTGCAGGAGGGAGTGAGAGCTCTGGTTGGGGGTGCAGGCTCCAGGGTGGGGCCAGAAATAAGGAGTTTAGGGTGCAGGAGGGGGCTCTGGGCTGGGGCAGGAGAGTGGGGGGGTGAGGGCTTCGGCTGGGGTTCGGGCTCTGGGATGGGGTTGGGGATGAGAAGTTTGGGGTGTAGGAGGGTTCCCCAGGCTGGGATCAAGTGGTTCAGAGGGTGGGAGGGGGATCAGGGCTGGGGCAGGTGTTTGGGGTGCAGGAAGAGGCTCAGGGGTGCAGGCTCCGGGTCGCACTTACCTCAAGTTGCTCCCGGAAGCAGAGGCCATGTCCCCCCTCCAGCTCCTACGTGGAGCCGCGGCCAGGTGGCTCTGAGCACTACCCGGTCCACAGGTGCCGCTCCTGCAGCTCCCATTGGCCGCAGTTCCCAGCTAATGGGAGCTGTGGGGGCAGTACTTGGGTCCGGGCAGTGCGCAGAGCGGCTGCCCCTATGCATAGGAGCTGGAGAGGGACTATGCCACTGCTTCTGAGAGCCGTGTAGAGTGGTCCCTGACCCTGCTCCCCGGCTAGAGCACTGGAGTGGGGCAAGCCCCAGACCCCACTCCCCAGCAGCTTGAGGGCTGGATTAAAATGGCTGGAGGGCCGTAGTTTGCCCACCCCTGGATTAGGTCATTTCTTGGGTCATGTGTGGGGGGAGAAAGTGCTACTAAAATATTGATATACATACATGCAAATCATAAATTACCATCTTAATCTGGGAAGATCCAACAGTTTGCAGTTAGTAGTGATCCATCTTTGTTCTATGGTAATCATTGGATGACGAACCTAGATACCCAGGTGATGAGCACATTAGAAATGCCAAATGGGCAGATAGGTTTAACAAATGATAACCACTTTCTGTGCACTTTTGTTCACAAAGGTCATGTTGACTATGTAAGAGAGGAATGCTAGCAAGGACATCGCCTCCCAACCCCCAGTATATAGAATCCCCCCTAGAGAAATCTAAGCAATGCACCTAACGCTGTCTTCCCAACCCTCTCCCTGTAGCCACTTAACTCCTGATTGAATGATCTCTTATCCCCAGTAGCAAGCAACTGCAGCTGCTCTGGCTTCTTTGCTTCAGCTGAGAAAGTGGGATATGGTCCAAGTCTACTGTCCAGGCTTCTCCGTGGAGCAGCTGGCAAGGAATGCTCGGTGAGCACACCAACAATTTGCACCCTCCAACTCAGCACCCAGTTAATTGTTTCTGCAATGTGGGTGGATTTCCCCAACCCAGGGAGCAGAGATCCTGAGATTATTTTCCTGCACCTAGTCTGTCAGTATCAACTGTTTTAATAATAAACTGGTGTGAAACACAAGGAGCCAAAGTCAGTATTTGTGTATAGGGTTTGATGCCAAATATAAATATTAACTCGAGCTTAATAGCCACCAATGTGGTAAATATGCATTTTTTAAATTTTATGTCAGATATGTGCAATTTCTGAGAATAGATTTATTGTGCACGGCAGCCTGATTCCTAACCACTTGTAAATGGCTGTTTTTATTTGTGTTTTTATTGGTGGTGGGTTTATTTTAGTAAAGAATTTGCTACACTGGATTTGGGAACAAACTCAGAACTTGGGGGTCTGTATTAAGATATGTCTATACTACAGCAGAGACAAGGTGGGTGAGGGAATATCTTTTTTTGGACAAGCATCTGTTGGTGAGAAAGACAAGCTTTTGAGCTACCCAGAGCTCTTCCTCACATCTGGGAAAGGTACTCAGAGTGTCACAGCTAAATACAAGGTTGAACAGATAGTTTAGCATAAGTAGTTAGCCCATATTCTAAGAGACCATTCAAAGTGAAGTGGCCCGTTAGCATCCCTGTAGTCATAGGACAAAAGGAGGGGTGGGGCGGGACTCAGTGGGTTAGGGACTGTTGTAATAAGCCATAAATCCAGTGTCTTTATTAAGACTAGGATTTTTAGTGTCTAGCAAAGTTATGAATTTAAGCTCCCAGGCTTGTCTTTTGAAAGTGTTGTGCAGGTTTCCTTTGAGGATAAGGACTGATAGGTTAGATATGGAGTCACCCACAGGTAATACAGTGTTTTTGTCTTTTATCATTTTCCTGTGAGAGTTCATTTGAGATTGTAGTGATTGTCTGGTTTCATCCACTTAGTTGTTATTGGGGGATTTATTGCATTTGATAAGGTACACCATATGTTGTGATAGGCATGTGTAGGACCCATGGATCTTCAAAGCTGTGTTGTGGAGGGCGTTGATCATTGTAGCAGTGAAGCTATATCTGCAGGTTTTGCATCTGTTGTTCTGGCAGGGTGTGGTGCCACTTTGAGTTGGTGTGTCCTGGTCTGTGGGAAGCCTGCTTCTGATGATGAGCTTGGAGAGATTGGGGGTTGTCTGAAGGCCAGAAGAGGCGATTAGGGAAAGATTTCTTTCAGGATGGCGAGCAGGTTCTCTCGGGGTATTTGGGTGGCCCGTTACATCATGAGATCTCCTTCTCTGGCGGAGTATCCTTGTTTGGGGAAGGCAGTTTTGAGTGTGTGAAGGTACATATTCTGGACTTTATCCTTGGAGCATATCATGTGGTATCTGAGTGCCTGGCTGAACATAACAGATTTCTTGGTGAGTGTGGGGGTTTACTTTCAAGATCGCTGGGTCCTACACGTCTATCACAACATGTGGAGTACCTCATCCAGTGCACTAAATGACCCCAGCCACGCCTCTAGAAAAAAAGAGGATGGTTTGGTAACAGCCTGTGGACCTCACACAGACCAACATCATATACTGTAGCTGTGTGATCACTCCCTTGGCCGGGGCCATGAGGAAGACATGCTCAGAAGCCTGAGAGCCTCCACCACAAGAGAAAATACCAGAACAGAAAATATGTGTTAAGTTTGTCCAACTGACCTCACCTTCTTTTATGGTCACATACTCTTAAAAAATAGCACTAAACCACACTGGCTGTCAGGTGTTGATTTCAATGAGAGTTAGGCACGTGAGCCCAGATCCTAAAAGGTATTCATGAGTCTAAGGCTATGTCTACACAGTCAATCGAATGTCAAAACTTTTGTCTTTCAGAGGTGTTAAACCCTTCCCCCTCCCCCGAAAGACAAAAGTTTTGCCCCGACAAGTGTCAGTGCGAACAGCACCTTGTCAGCAGGAGTGCTCTCCTGCTGACAACCAAAATGCCGCTCATTGGGGGTGGAAATTTTTTATCAGCAGGAGAGCCAACATACAATGGCTACACTGCACGAGTTTTAGCGGCACGGCTGTGGTGACACAGCCAGGTTGCTAAAAGCTGTGTAGTGTAGAGAAAGCATAACTCCCATTGAGATTGATGCCTAAACACCTTTGAGGATCTGGTAGGGTTGCCAACTTTCTGATTGCAGAAAACCGAACACCCTTGTCCTGCCCCTTCCCTGAGGCCCTGCCCCTTCTCCGAGATCCCACCCTCACTCACTCCATCTCCTCTCCCTCTGTCGCTCGCTCTCCCCCACCCTTGCTCATTTTCACCGGGCTGGGGCAGGGGTTTGAGTTGCAGGACGGGGTACAGGCTCAGGGCTGGGGCCAGGAGTTGAGGGTTGGCATGTGGGAGGGTGAGGGCTCCAGCTGGGGGTGCGGGCTCTGGCGTGTGGCTGGTGATGAGGGGTTTGAGGTGCAAGATGGAGCTCAGGGCTGGGGCAGGGGGCCTGAAGAAACTGTAGTGACAATCACAAGAAAGAACCCTTGAGGAGAGAAGCAGGAAATAGTTGAGGAAGCATTCATAGAAACGATGACAGTTTGTGAAGAGGGCATTGTCAGAAGAGGGAAGAGGAGTTAAAGAAATTAAAAATGGAGTCTGTTAACATATAAAACCAGGGAGTAAGTGGCAAAGAAAGAACAGACTGAGAAATTCATCATGAATGACGAAAGTGCTCCTGAGTCTCTCTAACTTGTAGGAAGGGCTGTAGTTTTGAATTGCTCTCTCTGGCCCCTCTTTTGTCCAGGGCTTTTCCACACATACAGTACTTCAGCGGCCCCACATCGCTGAAGCGCTTTAATGTTACTACACCAATGAGAGCGCTTCTCCCTTCAGCGTAGTTAATCCACCTCCATGAGAGGCGGCAGCATGGATTTTTCACACCCCTGAGCAAGGTAGTTATACGGATGTAAATTTGTAGTGTAGAAGACCTGGCCTAAATATTGTTATGCTGAGAGGTAGTGGTGACTGCACTGATCAAAAACCTCACCGAGATTGGGTGTGAACACAATTCAGTTAACCTAACAGTCAGGATGAGTTAATCAGAAGCCCCTCACCTAAGACGGCAGCAGGTTGTGAACCTGCCCAGAGTGAGGAGTGAGTGGGCGGTGTTGCTGAGCAATGTGTGTGTGTGTATGTCTACCGTGGCGCTGGAACACTTTTAGTAGTGGGGGTGCTGAAAGCCAGCCCCCTTGCCCCTGTCCACACACACCCCCCTCCCCCAGAGCTGAGGCTGGGAGCAAAGCCCCGGGCACTGACTAGCAGCAGAGTCCTGGGTGCGCAGGGTAGCAGGCGGGACCCTGGGTGCAGGGCTGGCAGCTGGGAGCCCAGGGGTGCTGCAGCACCCCCCGCACCCAAAGTTCCCGAGCCTATGTGTGTGTAGGGAGTACACACAGAAACCGAGAATAGACAGAACAGAGGGAAGCAGAGGCAAAAAGCCAAGCAGTAGGCACTGAACACAGTCTGATCCTAGAAAAAACTAGACAGATCTTTGGGTCTGTTGGCTAAGGAGACTTGGGGCTATAAGTTAAGAAACTCATCCTTTTGTTCTTGCTTCCTCCTGTGTTCAGAAAAGCAGGACTTCGTACATTCCTTGTAAATAAACAAGATTGCATCAAACAAAATACCAGACTCCACCAATTTCTACTCCCAAATGGAACATCCCCTGGGCCCTGAACTTTGACTAGCCACTCAAATCAGAAAGGGGGCAGCAATATATGTTATTTTATAACCCTAGCCTTCTTTTCCCTCACTGAATACATTTCTCGGACTTAGTCCTAGTGAATGCGATTCAGGGGATGCTCCTACTGATAGGTATTTGCAATTTATGTGTCAAGGCACAGGGATTTAGAGGGCAGGGAAGAGAGACCTCATGGTGATATGTACCAGGATACAAAAGCAGTTTGCACATTGAAATGCCCCAAAGCTTTTGGCTTCTTTTTAAATTCAGTTTCTTAATTTGAAGTCTTCCAGAAAAACAAAATAGTTTTTAATAATCTATTTCTAGATTATCTTTCATGATTCTTTAGGAACAATAAATAAAATCGCTAATTAGCACCAAATTAGCAAATGATCAAATCCCTGCTATCAATAATTTAAATTAATGAGCCAAAAACTTTCCACCAGAAACACCCTACAGCAAGCACAACACCATGTAAAAGGGATCTGAAAGATGAGGTGTAACATGCACGCCAGTCAGTGCCATGAATCTACAAACAGTGTCTACGTGCCCTTAAGCTGCCAACCACTGACAGACAGAGAATAGAGTGGAAAAAAAATCTGAATAGGTAAAAAGATGCTTGAAATACTTTGTATGGCAGAGTCAAATATGAATCTCACCTGAGTAGAACTGAAGAGAAAGCCTGCTAAAACCAGGGACACTGATAAAGCATCCTGCTTGCTGTATTCTGCAGAGGCTGATGTCCGTGCAATTTAAATCTCTAATCCCTTCCCTACCAAAGAGGTTTTTTGCAACAGTATAATCTAGATGTCACTAGCGAATGAATAGGCATCTTGGGACCGCTCTGGGGAGCATAGGTCAAAGTTTAGTGATGTATGTAGTTGTCTTTCTAATGGGTCTTATTGATTGTTATCCATAGAAAAACCCAACAGCTCAGAATCTTCCCCCTCTCACCAGACACTGGCAACCCACAAAAAAGCACCTTTGTCTACCAGCTCTAAACAATTTGTTGAATATACAAGCTTGCAATATGGAAAGACACTAAGGCATGGAAGAGATTACCACAACAGTATAAGTGGAAAATGATAAATAGATCTGTGTAACATCTGCATAGCAATGATACCTAGCAGCAAAATGCTGGAAAACAATAAATATCATATTAAAACACTGAAAAGCAGGGGAGCATGATGGAGCCCTTGGGGACCCAACATTGCAATTCAACCAGCTGAGCAAAATATGTTTGGTGGAAACAAATTGACAGCACTAGTGCAGACAGAATTGAATGCACACTAGCTAAGTCTCATGTATTTTCAGGGTTCTGAAGTATTCCCATGAAACCTCCAGGTTCACAGTACAAAATGCTGCTAACAGGTTGACGTGCTAGTGACATGGAGCCAATCCTGTAGTCAAGATTTCAATAGGATCAGTAAGGATGTTTTCAGGATGGAGTAATTGTTTGCAGGGTTGTCTGGGCTAATAAATGCAAATCTAGAATCTACAACCTTGGCTACAGACTTGTGGTGCATGAACACCAAATACCCTTTTATAGCACAATCAGACAATACCAATGACGTGGCCTTCTTATCAGAGGTCAAATCCTGCTTGTTCTACTCTTATCAGCAGTGGCACTGAAGCCAGCAGGATTTGCTCTCAGCTTTCTAACGGAGAGCCAGAAACCCCCTTGAAAATGGAGATCAAACTAAAGGGGGAATCTATCTTTGCACAGGTCTGTGTCATCGAGCGCTGGGGTTCAGGTTTGGTTCGGAAAAGCAACCAAAATGACGGATGCTTATCTGAACTATCAAAACTTCCTGTGTGTGCAAGCTTGAGCTCGTGAGGACTGATGTGCTTACAAGATTTCTAGCTGTGACCAGAAGTGGAAGTGAAAAAGCCTTATCCATGGGTTTCAGAATCTTACCAAAAGATTCCATTTGTGTGCAGTTCTAGAAAAGGTCTGTGGTGGAGGTAGGGGTCTGGCTTTCTTGGAACCAATTTGCGCATTTCCAGACCCAGTCAACCCTAGTGTCTTGTGACTAATAGGCATATGAAACAATCCCCTGAAAAAGTAGCATCAGGTCATAGCCAAAACAATGCCTGTGCATGAGCCTAAAACCAAACTGCAAAGAGTTGTTTTGAGTCTTGTATGTATTTTTTGCAAATTTTAGAGGGCTTTAAATTTTAAAGTTAAGGCAGGGCGGGCAGTGTAATTCAAGAGGGGTGGGGATAAATAGGAACTGGCTGGAGCCTACCACTGTTCATTTACATTTAACACCTTGCACTTGAATTCTTACAACCTGCCCTGGTATTGCCAACGCTCATGATTTTATCATGAGTCTCATGATATTTGGTGTTCTTAAAGCCCCAGCTCTTGGAATCTTATTACTAGGTGAGAATCTGAGCTATGGTTGCCAACTGTCCGGGATTGTCCTGGAGTCTCCAGGAATTAAAGATGAATCTTTAATTAATGATTTTGTCATGTGATGAACCCTCCAGGAATATGTCCAATCAAAACTGGCAACCCTAATTTTAAAAATAAAATAAAATAAGTTGCTAGCTCTCATGGCTGCAGAGCTTGAAAACGTGAACCCAAGCTCAATAGCCAAATGGCAAATAAAAAGAACCTCAGACTTAAATCTAATAATTTAAGCCAAACCCATGATTTTTGAATGCTTGGAGCTGGCACTCCTGCTGTCCTTAATATTTCTGTTGGCGAGTTGGCAACCCCTTAAGTCCCATTTCAATGGCACAATCTTTCAGGCTGAAGAAAGTTGAGCCTTAATAATTGGCCCAAGGAGCTGCCGCTGTGTAACATAAGACACCTCCCTCGAACCAAAGGCTGAGGCTATGTCTACAGAACAAGCGTTACTGCAGCTGTGCCACTGTAGCACAATAGCATGAACGCTTCCTGCATCGACAGAAGGGGTTTTTCCATGGCTGTAGGTCATCCACCTCCCTGAGTGGTGATAGCTAGGTTGAGGGAAGTATTCTTCCATTGACCTAACCCCATCTACACTTGGGGTAGGTTGGGTTAACTACTCTGCTCAGGGGTGTGAACTGTAAGCATAGACCGGGTCTAAAGCCCGTCCCCTGCAGTACATTCAGTCCCTGCTGCCTTGGAAACAAAAGCAATGGAACAATGTTCCTGCAGGAGCCCCACACATGGAACTCCTATTGACTTTAATGGGAGTGCCCCAGGCAGGGCTCTGAAAGTCCAAAGGGAAGCTTCTCCTGGCACTAGGATTTGAGCACATGATCTTTGCAGATAAGCTTTCTGCTGCCCCAGAGGAGTGGAGGCACTTCACTGCTGCACCAGAAACAATAGGGCTTGTCTACATGGGGACACTCAGGAAAATTAATCCAAATTAACTTTAGTGCATTCATGAAACCCCTGTGTGGATGCTCTTATTCAGAATTAAATGGCCTCAATTCAATGTAGTTTATTTTGGGCTTGTCTACACTTAAAATGCTGCAGCTGCTCTGCTGTAGCTCTTCAGTAAAGAGACAACCTACGTGCCATCAGTGTAGGTACTCCACCTTCCCAAGAGGTGGCAGGTGACCCAGTGTAACACCGACAGACCCCGTCGTTGGCAGGCAGGATTGAACCTGGGACCTCTGGAACTTAGTGCATGAGCCTCTACTGTAGGGGTTCTCAAACTGGGGGTCGGGAACTTTGCTCCCAGCAGTCCCCCCCAAAAAAACAAAACAAAAGTATTTTTTTTACAGAGGAAAATCATCAGGTAAGCTTAGGGGTTGTTTTACAACCCTTTGGTTAAAAAAATAAAATAAAAAGAGAAGAGAAAAGGTAATATACAAAACACCACAAGATTCATCTGTTGACTGTGGTCCTGATCCTGCAGGTGGACCCTGGCAGGAGCAGGGATTTTTACCTTCTGTGAACTACAACCAGGCTCCACAGTGTTTTAAAACCTGCTCCTGCGGCCAGCTCCGTCGATTCTGTGGCACGTAATGCTGATTTCTGGGGTATAATACCTAACTTCCTCTAGCACAATAACAATTACTGTGTACCACAACAGTGATCAGTGGAGGCACTGGAACCAGATGGCCTGTGAGTTAAAAGAGATGGCTGGTGGCAAAGCATTCCCCATGAGGGGCCCTCAGCTTTGGAATCAATTCACGGCTTTGATCTGAAATAGCCCAGCTTTGTTGGCCTTCAAGGCATATTGGAGAAGCGCTTCTCTATTTATCTGGGCCTTTGAAGGGGGTGGGGTTTGATGGGACTCAGATTTGTGTGGCAGGTGGGGAATTCCTTGGTGGTCAAATTTTATTGTCTATTGTGGGGACCACTGCTAGTTTGTTTGGGTTTGAAACTCATGTCAAAGGCACCCTAGAGTCCCAAATAGGCACCTTTTAAAATCTGTCTATCCAGGACATGGTAGCTGCCTGCCTGGTATCCTGAAGGGATAACTGTCTCTGCTGAGCCATCCACAGTGATTCTGCAGGCCCTGGGATCACAGCACGACCATGGCAACAGAGTCAGAGGTGGCCAACATGCACGGGCGGAGGATAACCTAAGAGTCACGGAGTCCCGCAGCAATCACGAGGCAGAAAAGAAAGACAATTAACGGACAGAGTGCAGCACCTTTTCCAAGACCCCGAGAGACAAAGAGTGCCTGAAAAAAATCTTTACTTTAGACTTTACTTCTATTAATTTTCTTTGGTGGATAGAAGTTTTCCTTAAACATGCACATTGGGTTCACCAATCCCATCCCCATTTTCAAACACAAATTACAGGGGGCTAATTTTGAAAACGCTAGAACATCACAGCACTTACTGCCCCCCACCAGCCCTGCTCAGACTGGGAGTGACTCCAACTGTGATGGGGAAAGCAGGGGCCCCTGGCCTGGTACTCCCTGCCGCAAGCAATTGGAAATGGCAGGCGTGGAGATGGGTGGAAAGTGGGAGGACTAAAAGCCCTGCTGCTGTAGCTCTTAATCCCCGGCCAGGGGCACAGGAAGGAGGAAAACACTCCACAGAAAGGGGTGAACTAGCTGGGGGAACAGGAGAGGAAGTCTGTCTCTGAGTCATAGTCCAGTCTCTGGTCTGCTTCTGCGGTGGTGCAGCTACACACAACTCTTCCACACAGCTGACTGGATAGTCACAATCAGGCAATAATACTTTCCTCTTTAGAAGAGGAATCTACTTTGGGGGCTGAAGTCATGATTTAGTTAAACTTGTCCAGACAAAAAAGTTAGTGGATTTTTTCTCTAGGCTATGAGTAAAATGTTTCCTTAGGATCAATTCAGACATAACAGATTGCCGCATTCAGAGCTAAAATTAATCTCATGCCAAGAGGATGAATTAAAAACTAACAGGTTGCAGCATTCAGAGCTAACAATTAATCTGGTGCTGAGAGCCTCCCTTTCTACTTTCCAACTGGCCGCCTTGCTTTCATTCAAAGAAAGCCTGAGTGGAAATGCGTTTCCAGGTGGTTTTGGTTAAAGCAGCAAAGAGCGATGAATTCTGTCACTGTCTGGTTTCAATCACGGGATAAGGTGGAGGGTTAGCCAAAAGAGAGAGAACTGGCCTAATTAGCAATAGCAATTCCACCTAATTAGTAATTAGATTAATTACCTAATTAACTGAGATTGTTGTTAGACAAAGGCAGGTAGAGTCTCAGAGGTGATAAGAAAGATACCCGGTCAAGGTTACTTCCTGATTTATATTGATTTCTTTAATAGTTCAACAAGTCCCCGGGTCTCCATATATATTTACCTTGGTTGTCGTCCTCCAGGATGCTTGTTAAATTATTAAAAATTTAATTAAAAAGGAATTCCCACCTCAAATTTATCTCCATTAAATCACCTTGTGCCAAAGAACAGCCAGAATTCAGGCTCAATAAAAATACAACAGAGGGTTGGCCTGGACAGACTGCATGGCAATATTTCCGGTGCTGACACGTGCAAACACTGAACATCCCTGCATTCAGAATTCTACTCCCCGGCATCCCACACTGAGTTCCTTGTGCCACCCCACCTCTGTTTGTCTTCAGTGGGAGGCTGAAGTGCACAACCATGTGCTGATTATGCACGTGATGGGTTGGGCAGAACCACTGTCTTTCATTCAGGATAAATGTAGAGTGGCTGAAACAACAGCACCCAAAACACATGCACATGAAAAAGCTTGAGTAGAAGCTGTACCATGTGGCTCAAGGGGTTTGAAAGGCAGTGGCTAGGGCTTGGATTGGTGGAGCTGTTTTTCTCTCTGGGTGAGACGCACAAAATGCAAGGAGCAGGACACACAAGAGGGAGAGAGAGAACAAAGCCCTCCCCCATCCACTGCCCCATCACTGTCCCTTGGAGATATTTGCTGCTAGCAGACTCAGAGCACTACATGCCATTGTAGGCAGTCTCATCATACCATCCCCTCCATAACTTATCAAGCTCAGTCTTGAAGCCAGTTAGGTGTTTTGCCACCACTGCTCCCCTTGGAAGGCTGCTCCAGACCCTCATTCCACTGATGGTTAGAGACCTTTGCCTAGTTTTCAAGCCTAAATTTGTTGACAGGCAGTTTATATCCATTTGTTCTTGTCTCACCTTAGAGACTAACAAATTTATTTTCATGAGCTACAGCCCACTTCATCGGATGCATAGACTGGAACATACAGCAAGAAGGTATTTATACATACAGAGAACATGAAAAAGTGGAAGTTCAATTGATTGGCCTCTTACAGTTGGTATGGCTACTACCACCTTTTCATGTTCTCTGTATGTATAAATATCTTCTTGCTGTATGTTCCAGTCTATGCATCCGATGAAGTGGGCTGTAGCCCACGAAAGCTTATGCTCAAATAAATTTGTTAGTCTCTAAGGTGCCACAAGTACTCCTGTTCTTTTTGCGGATACAGACTAACACGGCTGCTACTCTGAAACCTGTCTCCACATTGGCGCTTAACTTAAATAATTCCTCTCCCTTCCTGGTATTTATCCCTCTGATGTATTTATAGAAAACAATCATATCTCCCCTCAGCCTTCTTTTGATTAGGCTACATAAGCACCTGTTCCAGTTTGAATTCATCTTTTTTAAACAAGGGAGACCAGAATTGCCTATAGTATTCCAGATGAAGTCTCACCAGTGCCTTGTATAATGATACTAATGCTTCCCTATCTCTACTGGAAATACCTTGCCTGATGCATCCTACGACTGCATTAGCCTTTTTCATGGCTGCATCACATTGGCGACTCAGTCATCCTGTGATCAACCAATACACCCAGGTCTTTCTCCTCCTCTGTCACTTCCAAGTGATAAGTCCCCAGCTTATAGCAAAAATTCTTGTTGTTAGTCCCTAAATGCATGATCTTGCACTTTGCACTATTAAATTTCATCCCATTTTTATTACTCCAGTTTACAAGGACCTCCAGATTTTCTTGTATGATATTCTCACCCTCTTCTATATTGGTAATGCCTCCTAACTTTGTATCATCCGCAAATGTCATTCACACACTCCCACTTTTTGTGCCAAGGTCAGTAAAAAAAATGTTAAGTAAGATTGGTCCCAAGACCGATCCCTCAGGAAGTCCACTAGTAACCTCCCTCCAGCCTGACAGTTCACCTTTCTGTTTAACCCCTTGTAGTCTCCCCTTCAACCAGTTCCTTATCCACTTTCAGTTCTCATATTAATCCCCAACTTCTTCAGTTTAACTAATAATTTCCCATGTGGAACTGTATCAAATGCTTTACTGAAATCCAGGTAGATCAGATCTGCATTTCCTTTGTCTGAAAAATCAGTGATCTTCTCAGAGGAGATCAGGTTGGTCTGGCACAATCTACCTTTTATAAACCATGATGTAGTTTATCCCAATTACCATTCACCTCTATCTCCTTAACTACTTTCTCTTTCAACATTTGTTCCAAGACCTTGTATTCAATTCAGGTCAAACTAACAGGCCTGTAATTTCCCAGATCACATTTTTTCCCTTTCTTAAAAATAGATACTATATTAGTCTGTCTCCAGTCACAGGGTATGACTCCTGAGTTTACAGATTTATTAAAAATCCTTGCTATTGGGCTTGCAATTGCATGCACCAGTTCTTTTAATATTCTTGGATGGAGATTATGTGGGCCCCCCCAATTTAGTACCATTAAGCTGTTGTAGTTGGATTTCCACTTTGGATGTGGTAATTTCTACCTCCATATCCTCGTTCCTATTAGCCACCCTGCCACTACCCCTAAACTCTTTGTGAGCCTCAGTTTTTAATGAGGCTAAGTATTTGTTTAGGTTTTGGGCCATGCCTAGATAATCTTTAATTTCCACCCCATCCTCAGTGCTTAGCGGTCCCACTTCTTCTTCTTTCCTTATTTTCTTCTAATTTATATGGCTATAGAATCTTTTACTATTGGGTTTAATTCCCTTTGCAAGGTCCAACTCTGCTTGACTTTTAACAGTTCTCATGTTCTCCCTACACCTTCTGACTTCCAAGAGGTAGCTTTCCTTGCTGATCCTTCCCATCTTCCATTTCTTGTAGGCTTTTTGCTTTCTCTTAATCACCTCTTTGAGATGCTTGCTCATCCTACTTAGTCTGCAACCCTTCCCTATGAATATTTTCCCCTTGTCTGGGATGCAGGCGTCAGATAGTTTCTCCAGAAAGATGTTGCCCACAAGCCCAATTCTGAGGCTTTAGTGAATTAGAAGCGAGCACGTCACCTATGGAAACATTTCTTGCAGCATCTCTGCTTTCCTTAGACATCTGCAGTCTAAGCACTAACCAAGCCCAACCCTGAGTAGCCTACATCTGTGAGACAGAATGAGATCACATCTCAGGAAGATTTTATACACTGGTGCAGAAACCAGAGGTCCTGATTCTGTTTTCACTTGGTTCAATGAGTTGGCCTGAATAAAGGCTGAGTAAGAATCTCAGGATTCAGGCCACTTACTTCAAGTTGTTGAAGGTTAATCAGGTAATAGAGAGCAGATAATCCACCTGTTATGCTTGGTGCTCGAGGGCCCGGGTGGCAGCTATTTCATTTTGAGGGCTCAGAACCAAGCAGCATTTCCTAACTCAGCATCTCAGTTCAAATCCCGATGGACGGTAAATCACAGAATGGAGCACAGCCAGGTGTTGACACTCCAGAGTAGAAATATCAATTTTTCACACCATAGTGGGGTTTGATAAGTGTAGAGAATTAGTGTGGCGACATGATTTTATAAAGGCCTGGTTGAGATTAATGATTTTCCATCCGGTTACTCAAGATAGTTGGATTCCTAATGATCAGCAGATAATTAAGATACTATTCAAAACTGCAAAGGAAGGTAATGGACAATAGCAGAAAACAAAAACTGGCAAGACTATCTCACTTCTAAGAGTGAACCCACATTTATGGGCCGTGTAAATATTTAGGCCTTATCTGAATATTCCATCTATGTCTGATGTGTCAAAGAAAGTACGGCAGCTACATGAGTAGCTACATATACCAGTATCAAAGAAGAATTGATAGACTAAGACCATGTCTGCACTACCACTTATTTCGGCAAAACTTATGTCACTCAGGGCTGGTCTTCACTACCCGCCCGGATCGGCGGTAGAAAATCGATCTCTCGGGGATCAATTTATCGCGTCTCGTCGGGACGCGATAATCGATCCCCGAATCGACGCGCGTACTCCACCAGCCCAGGTAGGAGTAAGCACCGTCGACGGGGGAGCCGCGGCGGTCGATTTGCCGCCGTCCTCACAGCGGGGTAAGTCGGATCAGATACATCGAATTCAGCTACGCTATTCCCGTAGCTGAATTTGCGTATTTGAAATCGATCCCCCCCCCATAGTGTAGACATAGCCTCAGAAGTGTGAAAAACCACACCCCTGAGCAACAGAAGTTTCATCAGCATAAGTGGTCGTGTGCACAGCGCTATGTCGGCGGGAGAGCTTCTCCCGCCAACACAGCTACCGCCACGCATGGAGGTGGTTTTATGATGTCGACAGGAGAGCTCTCTCCCATCGGCATAGAGCAGCTACACGAGCAATCTTACGGCTGTGCCACTATAATCTCTCTAGTGCAGACATGGCCTTATATCATAATAGACACGGATGCAGGATTGAATATATGTCTGAGACAGCTTCATTGCATGGGACTAAAATGAAGAGTAAGTGTGCAATAGAGCTGTATCCACCAGTCTAGGCCTTGAGCTATAGCTTTTTCACACCATGTAATATTATGGGGGTAGGAAGTTGTTTCTAAAGTTTCTAAAGTAAAGATTAAATTCTTGTGTTTTCTTTAGTGTATAAAGAACTCTCTCACCTTTCTTTTCTTGCTAAGAGAGCCCATATTTACTGAATCCTACTTGGTACTGTTACCTCCTACATAAAGAGGGTCTATAAGAAAAGGTCTCAAACTGGCATCTGCAGAAATTCCTGGAGACTTAATTGGGATGGTCCATAAAGTGTCTGAGTGTTTGCTCTTAAATTTGCAAATTTACATCTCCATTTGATAGGAGGTCCATGAATATCTCCACCATCCAGTGTAAAGAGAGGTGAATATCAACTATCTTTGTTCACAAACCATCCTGCGCAACATCCTCAAAGAAGATAGGGTGACCAGATGTTCTGTTTTTAAAGGGACAGTCCTGTTTTGGGGGGCTTTTTCTTATATAGGCAACTATTACCCCCACCCCCATTCCATTTTTTCACAGTTGCTATCTGGTCACCCTACAAAGAAGATAGCTTTTTCTAAGTCATTAACAGTAGGTAGAGAGAGTTCATGATAGAGTCTGATACCAGTAAAGTCTTTTTTATGGCTCATAAGGAGATGTTTAGATTTCTCATTCTAGCATCTATCTCAGTCAAGTCTACCTGGCAGAAGAAAACATGTCTAATTTAGTGCTTTCTTTGTACAGGTTCTGCTGGAAGAGGTTCTTTTCTTGGTGTAAGAACTCAGTCATTGCCTTTTGATGTTCCATGGAGTCCTTCAACTCATGTTCCAAGGCAGAAGTTCTTTTATAGAAATGTGGCATTCCTGGTAGTTGCGTTAACCAAAAGTGGGCCTCTTAAAATGTTCTTTCTTTCAAGCATATATGGGAGTGCCCGTTAGACACACACAGATACCCTCATTTAATGCCCTATTCATCCTCCAGCAGACACAGGAAATGCCTCTGTACCAACCAACCAATTGTAGGCTAGTGGAGGGGAAGTAAGAGGAGGCAGCAGCTGTTGCCATGTCAAGGATATAGAATAAATGCACAAAGAAACAGAAACCAACCAATTCAAGTTCCTGCTGTAGGTCCTTTACCCGGTTCCTCCTCCTTCGTCCTCTTGCTCTTTACACTGTGATTCTGAAGATTTTGTTCCCTGTAGCTATGACAGAAGAAGGGAGAGAAGCACTGCGAGTTTACAGAGCATGAGGCACTTACACATTCCATACAAGATCTGCATCTATCTTATCTATCCCCAGCTGCTCTAAATCTGGCTTCCTACACAAGGAAAACAACAAAGAGGTGCTTCTAATTCTTCCCATTCTTCCTGTCCAGTGAGTAGGCAGCTTTTTGTTATCCACAGCAGAGGACAGTAGCAGTGGCATGGCTGACAAGGGTCTGGATGAGGCCCGTGACCTTGTATGAGACTAGTCAGCAGAGCTTCCATAAAGATAAAAGCCACATGGCAAGATAATATAAATACTTCATGTTCACAGATACTGGGGCAGTGCTAAGATACTGCAGTATAAGAACCTAGAAATCCCATCCAGCTTTCTAGTCCTTTATTCAATCCCGCACTCCTTTTCCCAACAGCACCAGTGAGAGTGAGGGTATGGCATACCCACCTCCCTCCCAGCCCAGCTGCTGGATAATACTGCAATTATAAGCACTTTCAGGACTATGGAATAAATACATACACCATAATGGGCCAAACTCATCCCAGGTGTCCTTCTGGCGACGTAAATGAAGAGGCACCTGGGATGAATTTGGCCCATTATGCAGCATGTAAATCATATTACTGCAGAAATCTGACACATTTCCCAAAGCGCATGCTGGAGAATTCTCCCACTACCTTGCAGGCCTCTAAACCTCATTTCCAGCATGCCAGAGGTTCTTTTATTCATTAATCATATTTGCTTAATAACCTCGTTGTAGCTCTCCAGTGCAGGAAACTGACAGGGTCACATAAGGTAATTGTAAGACGTCTCTTCTGGTGAAAAGAAGTGTTAGATGTACTGTCATTCTCTGCTGATGCATATGGTATAGATCCTTATTAATTTATTTTCCCAACCTCACCCAAGAAGTTCCTGTGAGATGCATAAAGATGTTCAGATGCTAGGTACCTATTCTGACAATACTTCTGTTTAAACCTTGCAGTAAAGTTTATGATGGTGAATTTATAATGTTCTGGCTTTCACTTGCCGGTTGATTGAGAATGCTGCACTGAGCTGTAATGTGTTTATTGCAGATAATCACTGGTGATGTCAAGGAAAAGATTGCAGAGAGAGAATATCCTGGATTCAATCTGTTCATTAGCTCATTGTACTAATTTCTCCCATTAAAAAAGTTATAATCCATAAAACAGTCAATCCCCATAAGGATGCATAAAACCTAAGGGCACAATCCTGCTGCCATTGAAATCAATGGGAATTTGCCATTGGGAGCAGGATCCGGCCCTCGATGGTCTTTTCCATCTCCTAGTTCTGTGATCCTGTGTTAATGTACATGAAATGGCATGGATGTGAATTGTGGAGTTTGCTTGTTTCTCTCTCTTATTCTATGTCTACACTTCTAGCAGCATGTAGCATACAGACGCTGCGCACTCCCCTACCACGGGTATGAATAGCAGTGTAGATGGAGAGGCACAGCTTAGGTGAGTAACAGCCTGCCTGAGGCCCTAGGGTATGTACCCCGCATGGCTCTCTACAAGCAGTGCCTCCCCCATCTACACAGCTGTTTTTTAGTAGTGTAGTCTTCCACTGCGGGAACCTTTCCCTGCCACAGTGAAAGGCTCCCACTGTGAGGAAAGGCTCTGGCAGGGGCAGGCAGTGGGGAAAGATTCTGACCACACTGCATTGCCTTCCTCCTGTCAAAGCCTTTCACTGCCATGTACAGCTACACACTGCAGTGTGTGAATGCAGCCTGTTTTTCACTGCGGTGTGTAGCTACGCGTACCCTACATGCTGCCACCAGTGTCGACAGGGCCTTACTGTCTCTTTAAGCAGCTTCTACTCTCTCTGTCCCATATACATTGTTTCCTCTTGTGCTCCTTAAAGCTCCTGAGATTAGCACTTGTATGATTACAGTATGGGGTCTGGATCTTCTCTTTGATTGTTCTTCTGGTTGAAAATTAGGCTTTTTCAATATTCTGCAAATTAGTTCACTGAAAGTCTTTAACAGGCACAGAATTCTCTGCTGCTACAAGTGTTTATCAACCCACGTTTTTCTCGCCCTCCAATACATCCATTTCCCAACAGCCTCCCCTGAACATCAGTCCTCCAGCAATAGAAAATTATGTTCCTCCTGGAATTCCAGATGTTAGGGCTTGGTTTTTTTTTTTTTTGGCAGCACAGTGGAGAACAACAATCTGGGTAAGGGAATCCTTTTCAACAGCATTTGTCAGACAAAGTATGAAGGAGACTTCATTCCTCATTGTTCACTTAGTACCAACCACTGGACAAACTGTTTAGTTATGTCGCAAAACTGGTGATGGTTTAGGCATTTTATGGGAAATAGGAAGTGGTATAGCTAGGTTCTAATCTATGTAGGTTCCTGTATCGTGCTCAGCACCATAACACTTGAGTGCCTTCCAACAGCACATTAAGCAACATGACTAGCATCCTGTTCTCTCATGTGGAATGGGTCACATTCATCAGGCCTAAAGACAAATCTGAGTGTGCCTACCTCTTAAAACACAAACTGGGCCACATTCTGCTCTCACTTATAACACTGTAAATCTAAGGGACTCTCCTCTATCCCTTCAGTCTAGGTAGTATTAAGGCACTGCTCAGCTTGGTATGTAAAGGGCCAGTCCAACTCCCAGTGACTTCAGTGGGCACTAGATCAGTAAGAACACCATGTAGTAGGCCTGGTCTACACTAGAAGATTAAATTGGCATAACTACATAGTTCAGGGGTGTGAAAAATCCACACCCCTAACTCGCATAGTTAAAATGCCCTAAATCCCTGTGCAGACAGCGCTAAGAGAAGAATTCTTGGGGAGGTGGATTACTTACACCAATGGGAGACTCCATCCCATTGGCATATATGGTGTCTATATAGAAGTGCTACAGTTACTGCTATAGCATTTTAAGTGTAGACAACCTCTTAGTATTTCTACATTGCTTTACATGCTCAAAACGCTGTGAAAACTACTTGCTAATCTCCACAACAATCCTGTGAGGTGTAGGTTAAGTTGCACTATCACCGTTTTAACAGATGGAGAGGTTGAGACAGGTCTCCAGTGACTTGCTCCAGAGAAGTGGGATCACAACAACTCAGCCAACCTTTGATAATTCCTCCAGAGCACAACAGTCCCATTCCGATGCAATGCAGAAATGATGCTGGAGGAACACTGCTGGACTGTCTATTCATCCCCCATTGAAAATCAGAAGAATTGTGCATGCATATCGGACGGTGGATTTTGGTCACTTTTCTGTCTGAATTACACTATCAGGATCCCCAGTCCTCTAGCTACAAGGTGAAAACAGTTAAAACATAATGATAAAATAAGGATTTAGGATAATTAATTAAAATGCTGTAAAAAAGCTAAAGAAACAACTGCAAGTTGAAAGCAGACACCATCCATACAGAGATCACTGAGAAGAGCTTTTACTGTTGAGAGAATCTATACACCTAACTGTGACATTCTATACCTTAGGGGAGCAAATTGTAACCCCCATATTCTTCATTTTCATATCATCGTGATCCTACATATTAAGCATGCCTTGTAAGGTATCAGGGGAAAGGTTATGATCTGCTGAAAGTCATTTCTCTATCCATATATGTGTATCATTAATGCATATGAAGTTATTAGAATTGTGTTGTATGGTTGTCACTAAAGCATGCTGTAAATTGGGGAATCAGCCAGATATTAGCTCCCCAGAGGCAACAACAGCAAGGAAAGTAACCAACACCTGGGCAGGGTGTCAAACAGTCCATCAGCAGCCATTGTCCAACCAGGGAGCTACAATGCAATGACTCACCTGCATGAGGCCCACCAGGGGAATTGCTCAACCTTGCTTGGAGAGACTCAGCAATGCCCCCGGCATGCCTGGACTTGTGTTCTACAGGCACAAGACTCCAGCACAGGAGACTGGCCCAGGTTTAAGGATCAAACCTGTATATTAAGGACTGCAGTATCCAGTGGGGTGAACAAAACTGCTTCATCTAGTTGCTGCCCAGTCTAATAGGGTTGATTTTGGTAACCACTCTGACTTGTTATGCTTTAACTTATAATCTCTTAAAATCTATCTTTATAGTTAATAAATTTGTTTATTCTACCTGAAGCAGTGCGTTTGGTTTGCAGCGTGTCAGAGACTCTCCTTGGGAGAACAAGCCCGGTACATATCAATTTCTGTGTTAAATTGACAAACTCATATGAGCTTGCAGCATCCAGTGGGCATAACTGGACACTGAAAGATGGAGGTTCCTAGGGTTGTGTCTGGGACTGGAGATATTGGCTAGTGTCATTCAGTTGTAAGTAGCTAGGAGCAGTTTACATGCCAGAGGCTGTGCGTGAACAGCCCAGGGGTGGGGGTTTTCACAGCAGAGCAGGGTCAGGCTGGCTCCCAGAGTCAAGGATTGGAGAGGCCGAGCAGATCACCGGTCCAGATAACACCAGAGGGGAACGTCACACTAACAAGGGTTTTGGAAGAGTCACAAAATCCTTTAACACTGTTTGAAAGTTACCTGTATTTTTTAAAAGTGAATTTAATGCGGAGTAACTTGGAATACAGTTAGGGCTTTGGCTACAGGGTTATTTTAAAAAAAGCAAACTGTCTAATCAGTACGGTATGTTCATTGTCCGAGTTTAACTAAACATTAGGGTAATATTTTATACAGCATCTATCTATATAAGCCTGCTCAACAGTTCACTGGCTAGATATTTTGCCTTGGTTCTTAGAGAAAAATACACTCATTTATTTCTCTGAAATAGCATATTATGATGGATGCAACTGCCACGCTATAGCTAATGGATGTAACATGATGGAAAGCATCATTATTTAGGTGTGAAAAATTATTCTTAAAGAATCCATTGTCCATGGTAGACCTACACTTCTTGAGCCTGAATCCTACAACATATTTCAGCTAAGGATTTCGGTGTGAACATTCCCAATTAGTGTATCAGGAAACCCTGTCAACCCATCATTTGCTGAAGGGGAATAGCATGTGTACAGGATTTTAAAAGGGCTCTAAAGAAAAGTCATTCAAACATTCCTACCCCATAAGGAGGGCTGCAGAGCCGTAAATTATATAGCACTGTGGAAGCCTCTCAGTAAGATCAAGCCTCTGTCTAAATGAAGTCCAGCCAAGCAACAAAAAGCAAAGAGGAAAAAGAGCATGGCCTAGTGGACTGAGCACATGACTAGGATCCAGAAACTCCAGGGGGTTAATCCCAGCTCTGACACAGTTCTGACCTAGGCTTAGACTAACCCTGTGGCTCAGTTTGTCCTTCTGGACAAGTTCACTAATCCTTGTATACCTGCCTCACATTAGGGTTGGGACCAGGTTCTATGCTGTGCTTCTCTGAAGGCACAGCCCAGGGGGTGGGAGGGAAGAGGCGGCTTGAAACCACTTTTGTCCTTCCTAGATTTGGGCTCACTCTAGCCTCTACTTAAATTAGAGCAGCCCCACTGGCTGCTCTAGCAGACCGTAGTTTCCCCCTGCTGCCTACAGACTGCAGTACATTTGGGAATTGCCAGAGCACAGAGTGCTTCAGTCACTCCCCTTCCCACCATTGGTCCTGCCCTCGGGATCTTCATATGCCGAGGTCACACTAGGAATGGCAACCAGCCTTCTGTTGCCTCTGCAGTGGGAGAATTGCTGGGCCACTGCATCCCAGTGCCCCTCTGGAGTGCCTGGCCCAGGATCTGTAAAGCGCCATGGCCACAAAACGAGCCCCGGAAGGGCTCAGTGTCGGGATTACACTTCACTCAGGTGAATGGAAAATCTCCTGCTGACGGGAACGGGAGCTGGGTTAGGCCCTTCACTGGTGCTTATGACCCAATATAATGGAGAGGTGGATGCACGTTCCATAGGGGCAGGGAGGTGCCCAACAGCCAGTCCGTACAGCATACAAAATGCACCCAGATTGGAAGGTTCGCCTCACCTTTTAACCCCTCATGGTCAGTGGGTGTTTTGCCTGAATAAAGCAGGCAGAATAGGGCCCTTCTTACCAACTGAGTAAAATGTCTCTGAACTGTTAGAATACGTCTACACTGGACTGTAAGCCCAGGGTTAGTGGGACTCGAGTCATCTGACCCATGTTAGGGAACCCTGGGCTTCAGCATCTACATTGTATTTTAACCCTTCTCTTACCCATGCTCGAAATTAGGACTCTGGCGTCCACACTACAGTACGCAGACCCGAGTCAAAGTAGCCATATCCCAGAATCCCTAGTGTCCTCCTCTCTCTTCCCCCCCACAAAAATGTGGCTGCTCTATCCCTAGGACTGTGGTGCACTGTGGGAAAACTTTACTGCCCACCACTACAGGAAGTTGAAAGTAGCTTGCTTTGCAAAAGGTTTGATCAGTTTGCTCTCCATTGCAAACCCAGGAGGCGCTCTGATAGTGTGCTTGCAGATCCGTGATCAGAAGAGAATGGGTTAACGCTGACCTGAGCTGCTGACCCCAGCTGACTCTCGGGACCCAAGTCTAGTGGGGCTGCGTCTACACTGCAAAGCAATAGGGCTCGGGCCCTTGGCTTAACTCAAGATATGACCCTCCAGGCCGGCAGGGTCCTGGGTCTCTGGGTTAGCACAACCATGGGCACCGACTCTGGGAGTGCTCTGGGGCTGGAGCACCCATGGGAAAAAAACGGTAGGTGCTGAGCACCCACGGCAGCCCCTCCCCCGATCAGCTCCTCCCTCTCTCCCCAGGGCTTCCTGCCCACTGCTGGCCCTGCCAGTCAGTGCCTCCCCCGCCCTCCAGCAGCTCCTGCCTACCGCAGCGGGGAGGGGAAGGAGCAAGGGCAGGGCGCTTGGAGGAGGGGGCAGAACTGGTTGGGAAGAGGTGGGGTGGGGCTGGAGCAGGGGCTGGAAGAGGCAAGGTGGGGGCGGAACGGGGTGGGAAGAGGTAGGTTGACCAGATTGCAAGTGTGGAAAATCGGAACAGGCGGTGGGGGGTAATAGGAGCCTATATAAGAAAAAGCTCCAAATATCAGGATTGTCCCTATAAAATCGGGACATCTGGTCACCCTGGAAGAGGCAGGGTGGGGTGGGGCCTTGGGGGAAGGGGTGCAGTGGAAGCGAGGTCTGGGGTGGAATGGGCGATCAAGCACCCCCTGGCAGATTAGAAAGTCGGCGCCTCCAAGCACAACTGCAGTGTAGACGCAAAGGGGGCTAGGCTTGAGCCCGGGCTCAAGCAATGGCTTACATAGCAGTGTAGACACAGCCAGAGACGTGTCAGAAGTGTGACTGCAGCATATGTAGACCTACGCGAGCTAGCTCTGATCTAGTTAGCTCCAATAACAGCAGCAGCAAAGTGACAGCAGCACGGGCTAGCAGCTCTAGTACATACTGGGGGTCCTAGATGAGCGTGTCCAGCCCAACCTGCCAGTGCTTCACTGCGATTGTTATTGGAGCTAGGTAGATCAAAGCTAGCTCAGGTATGTCTACACATGCTGCAGTCACCCCTCGGATTGCACCGTAGACATTCACAGCAAACCCGATGCAAGACCAGCGAAGTCCGTTAAAACACTCCCATTGACTTCAGTGGGCTTTGGGTCTTTCAAACATCTTGTAGTGTTCAAGCACACCCCCACCTAAGCACAGCAAACATTAGGAAATGGGGCCTACCGTAGGGAAGTGATGCGTGCCCATACTCCAGCCACAAAAAGATGGGTCTAGGTGAGAGCGTAAAGTGCTTATTGTCAATTGGGAACACTGCTATCTGTTCCTCCAGCAAAGAGACTAATATAAACATTAGCAGGCTGGATCACAACCTAGCGAAGACTGCTGTGCAGCAATACAGGTATTGCTTGACAAATGTTTCTTACTTTCAGTGAATGCTTCTGCTGCATATCAAAGAGGCACTAAACTTGCCTGTCCCCATACAGGTTTTTTTTTTTTTTTGACCATTTCTACTGTGCTAGAATAAACTATTTTGCTAGTTTAGCCCTGAGTTCTGCCCTTACATACATACGACAAACTCTCACTGACTTCAGTAGAAGTCACATTACTGTATTTGAAAGCAGGAGGGGGCGGATTTCTAAATGCCCAGCACTCACAACTGGGGCCAGATTTTCACAAGGGCTCTCTTGAAAATGTGACCACTTATTCTGGTGCCCAAATGGGAGCAGCGCTGTTTTGAGAAACTGCCGCCAATTGTAAGCACTGAGCCCTCCTGACAATTTCTGGCAATAGCGACTTGGATGCCATCAGAGTAACCACAGGATCTTACACAGCTATGCTAAGGAAACTGGGTTGGGGAGGTGATGTTCTTAATTTCCAAACAAACTGTGGTTCTCGCTAGCATTGTCATAAGCTCACAGGATGCTTGTGTTACCAGCTGTCAGGATTTTATTGCAAATCAAACAACAATTGACTTTGTTAAAAGCCCCAGCTCCTGGATTCATGTGATTAGGTAAGACTCTGAACTTTCATTTAAACAAGAAGTAAGTTTCTAGACCCCGTGGCGGAAAAGGAAAGCTTAAATTCCTGACCCAAATGTATCTTAAAGAGTCAGAACCCAGCAGGCAAATAAAATGAGCCTCAAAGGTTTTTTTTTTGTTTTTTTGTTTTTTTACACTGTCATGATTTTGGAGGCTGACTCCTGATGTTACATGCTTGGGGTTGGCCTTCCCCACAGCACACGTGCATAGTCGCCTGGCACTGCCTTGCTTGGTTACCCTGAGCAGCGATTGTCTTCCTTTTGAGTCTCGTCCAGCACCAAGCCCATCAACAGTGTTTAATATAGCAACAATAATTAACTAAACACACAAGCATTAATACAAGCAGGCGACGAGTCACTCTCTCCGTGGCTAGACTCACTGCCGAGTGCTCAAATTCAGCTATGGAATTGCAGGTGGCTACAGGTGGTCGAGCGATAGAACTTACCATGTCATCTCATTCCTTCAAACAAAGCCTCATCTTGCTGCAGAACAGCTGGGCAGTTTCTTTTTAGTTCTGGTAGCCAGCAAGGCTTATTGCTACAAGCAGAGGGCTCGTGGAAGGTGTCTGGGTGGATAAAGCATGGGGTGTAAGTTAAGGAAGACCCCCCCACCTCTATAGAAGCCCCTTACTAAGCATCATTCTGCTACTTTGTTCAGCCTGTCCCAGCTCCAGCAGCTCCGTCTTCAGCGCATTATACATTCCCATTATTCCCCACTGCATCATATCAGGCCCCCATGTGCAGAGCTTAATGCACATTCTTCCAGAGCACAGCTCTTGCTTTCAGACTTTTCCCTGCCTGCCTGACAAAGAGCCTCACTACGCACAGTCAGCATGGGGGGAGGTGGCAAGTGGGGTGGGAGATGTTTCAGATTCCTGCGACTCCTGGCTCCAGTTTGCTTGGCTGCCAAACCCTTACAAGCAGAACTCGGCAGGAAGCTAGTAAGGGCACAACTGTTTAGTTCAGAGACCTGAGTTAATATCCCAGGCTACAAATGCTAGAGGGCCAGATTCAGCCCTCGGGTACGTGCACTGAAGTCAAAGGACTTATCTGGCCCATTGGGGCTCAAGATAGCCTCCATGTGTGCACAGTGCCACAGAGGCTGCTATATCGGTTTGATCTGCTTATTCGCCCATCTCTAGTGCTATCTGGGGTGGCTTTGGGGGTATAACAGCTGATCATTAGGTCAGGCCGGGAAACCGCCTCCCGTGGGAACTTTCAGTCACAAGTGAATGGGGCACGGTGACCTTCATCTCCTACCCATTACCAGTCCCTTCAGACAAATAGCGTCGAACACGTGCATAGAAAAGATGAGGGTTACCCTAATACAGTGGTTCTCCCTGGTGATCCCTTTCACACAGTAAACCTCTGAGTGCGAACCCCCCTTATAAATTAAAAACACTTTTTCTTTAAATGTTTAACACTATTATAAATGCTGGAGGTGAAGCAGGGCTTGGGGGTGGAGGCTGACAGCTCGCGACACCCCCCCCCATGTAATAACCTTGCAACCCCCTGAGGGGTCCCAACCCTCAGTTTGAGAACCCCTGACCTCATCCATCCATTCTAGATTTCATCCCTTGATGTTCTGCACCCAATACACATCAGCTACTGGCTCTGGCCAATGGAAAAACTATCACCTCGTTCAACAAGAAACACTAATTGCAGCAGCTAAACTGATAATCACATCCAAATGAGAGGCCTTTTCCTGACACAAGCTGAAATGATTTAAGCAGAGATTCAACTAGTTTTTGTCTTTATTAGAGGCTTACATCAGTTTAACTAGACCACTTTAGTTCAACTGGGGCAATTTTTCTAATACAGACAAGCACTGAGTTTGTAGAGAGCCTGAAACGACATCTCTGAGAGGTGTTAACTGCTTCTGTCCATGGGGTGGGAGGATGCAGGGGACGGAGAGAATTGGGGGAAAAGGTGTTAACTCAGATGCCTGACGCTGATTGAAGTGTCACCCTTGTAAGCTATTTCACTGCTGCTCAAAGCAGTGAAAGAAAGGAGAGAGACAAGGAAAAGCCGTACAATCCACTGAGAGTGACATTTGAGCATCTCAGGTGGCTGGAGCTTGTTTGTGCTGGGAGCGTGAAAGAAGCTGCACGCTAGTGTGTAGACTCACCGGCTGGGGAAGGATACAAGTCACTTGACATCCCTTTCCTCGGGGCTTGCTTCATTTCCAAGAACAAAGCTCAGAACAAATCAACTCAACCCACCCAAGGCCTTCCCAGCTTCAGCCAACTGAGAGAAGAGAAGCCATGACCTCTTCCCTCTGGTACCTTCTCCTTTCCTTTTATAACCCACCCACATGAGTCATGTGACAGACAGGTACCTCTTACATGCCCAATCATTACAGCTCGTCACAAGTCCCCTGATATTTTTAGCCCCTCGTTTGCCCCCTGCCTAGGCATGAATGTTGCTCACAGTCCTGGGCGGCAGCTTATCCTTATTTAACAGGGGCGCTTGCTCCCATTCAGGGGGGAGAGGAGTTGAATGAATTGAAAAGAGCACTGCACGCCCAGCTCCGATGTATGTTGTAAATGGTGTGTGGGCAATTTTTAATAAAGCAGATTTTTCATGTGGAACCAAGAGGCTTAATTGAAGGATGTGAGGGAGCTGGAATGTAATTGCTGCTAATCACTCTGCACCCAGGAACCTGCTGCAAAATGCTTCCCCCCCCCCCCCCCCGTTAATAGCACATTTCTCTCTATTTCTATTTGGGGAAATGCTCCTAGGTAATGGGCTGATTTGTAAGGTGTAAAAAGATGGGTCGGGAATGGGGGAAGGAGACGAGAAGCTGCATCACCTTAGATCCCACGCTGCAAAAGTGATTCTGCTGCTGTGGGTAAAGCCTCAGGCAGGCTGCTCCAGGAAGAGTGCCCACCTTCCCTCCCTGCCCTGGCGATGGCCCTTAAAGCAGCCAGCCCCTGAAGCAGCTGCCATGTCTGTGGCCGCAGGCAGCAACGTGCCAGCCCTGAGCTTTTCTCCTGCACTCCAGCTCAGCTTATTTCTTGGGGAGTGGTGAAGTGCTCTGGCTGGTTTGGGGAAGCTAGCAGCCCCTCATCAGGATCCAGCATCCAGCCTTCCCTGCTCCTCTCCGGCCTCCTGCCTCTCCTTGGGCTTGTTATCAAGTGCCACTGGGAAAAAAGAGCATTTGTGCCCCATGTCCCTTACAGAATAGTAAGTACGGGAGTGGAGTCGTCTATTGCTGGTGCGGAGGTGAAGGGTCAGGCCTCCAAGGAGCCTAAAGCAAAGCTGCTCTAGAGAGCATCCGACACCGCTGTCTGGAAGGCAGAGATAGGGGCAGGCAAAGCGAGCGTGCAGTAGCGGCGGCCTGACATCAAGCAGACAAAATCCACAGCAGGTACAGCTGAGAGAAGAGGCTGGAGCTGAGCAAACTGCCTGCCAGCAGCAGAATAAGTAAAGCAGGAGAAAACGAGCAGCGGGCCAGGTTCTCTGCTCAGCCAAGTTTCTGATTGGTGCAGCCGAGGGAGGAGGGGGAAGACTACATGAATCCCTGAGTCTCAGGGTGGCAGTGCACCAGCCCTGGCCCTGATTACAGCAGCTTAGGCAATGCTAACCTGTGCCAGCTGGCAACAGGCCCCGAGGGACTGGATGTCAGCTGGGGAGAGCCAGAGTGCAGCATGCCCCAGCCACTCGCTCTGTGACAGCGCAGCGGGGAGAGGAGGCAGACGAATGGGGAACATGAGCTCTGTGCCAGCAGAGAGCTGCTCAGAGCCGGGGGGGATACTCAGCTGGGCAGATCCAGCTGCTTTCCAGCCTGGTTGTGCTGCCAGAGTGATTGGAAGGCAACAGAAAATCTGGCCTACTGTATTTAATGGGTAACGTGCCATGTCGGGTGCTGTACGGAGAATGAACGACGATCAGCTCCTCGGAAATGCCAAACACGTTGGGTGACTCCCTGTCGTTGGAGAGACAGCAGCAGTATCCTTATTAGGAATTCAGATAATTACACAGAATTACTTGGACCACTCTGGTATCTCGGGGTGGATAGGACGAGGGGCTGAACTGAGGCAGTTCTTGTGCACACGCACAGGGCAAACCGCTGCACTCACACGCTGAATGGCAATTTTAAAAGCTGCTTGGAAACTCCCTCCCTGGGCACGGTGTGTGTGTGTGTGTGTGTGTGTATGTGTGTGTGGCCTTTCCTCCAGTGCAATGAATGGGGAGCCACTGTCAGGATGCACTGGATACCTACTATCTAATTAATTCCCTGCGATTGCAGTGGAGGCAATATCGGTGGACCCTGAGTACTTATTGATTATCTGTACTGAAGAAGCACAACGCCATTGTGCCAGGCCCTGTACGCCCACGCTCTCTGCCCCACTTCATTTCTAGTGCACTTTGAGCCTAGTCAGGCAGCCCTTACTCACATCAGTAAGATTGATTCCAACCTGAGCACTTGGCCCAGGACTTTTCCCAGTTCTCCCCTGTGTTAGGGGTAGCAACTCTCCCATTCTGTACCAGCTTGGCCTCAGCACAAGGCAAAGCTACTGTCCTAAGGTCCTGCCTGTGAGGGGTTGGCTTAGCAGACCTCCATACCCGCTTGTTCCCCAGAACACACCCTATATCATAGTCGGGGTAGATATATGGTGCAAAATCCATCTCCCTGTTACACCAATTGGGAGTTTCTCTCCACCAGGGATAGCCTCAGCTGGTGACTTACAGCCCAAATAAAGCCCCTTTTGCATTTACCGAGCAGCACAAATGGGCCGGATTGTGAAAGGGAATCTGGGCCACTGTCTAATCTACCTACGCTTGGTATATTAGAGCCTTTCCGGAAACACTGAAGGGTAGCAGCTAATGAGAATGGATGTTTGTGAACTACTGAGTGGACAATTGGGGACAATCTTTGTTCAGAATTTCACCAACTTTAACACTCACACACACACACTTGCTTGTGAGCATTTGTCAGATTCCATTGTTCCTTGCTCTCCCGCCAGGCTTTTTATTCCCCAGCTCATGCCTGCTCGTTTGCTCAGAGGGAACATGCATGCAAGAGTTGCTAAGCAGCTGCGTGGTGGTTGTTTTTTTCTTTTTGGTTTGGGTTGGTTTTTGTGTTAAGCTGGGAGTATATTGTTCCTTCCCGTTTCCAGCAGTGGCAGTGTGACCCAGGTGACAATACAGCTGCCACTCAACCCAGCACCACAACAACTTGGCCACATTTCAGACACCTGGCATAACACAAGAAGATATAGTGACAAAGGGGTGATCACTTAACCTTGGACACAACACAGAACTCATTTAAATGAGCTTGATTTTGGCACAACTCACAGAGAGCAGCCAAACAAGTGTAGCAAAGTGCAAATGGTCCCAGTAGAGCTAGTGATTGTTGACGGCCTGTTATTTTGCTTCCTACCACCCTTCCTCTAACACACCGAAGCGCTGTATACTGCTTCCTGACAGCACTTCCAGGAGTGAGTGTGCAGTGTCAGGAGGGTCTGTGGGGAGCAGAAGCATTTCCTCCTCAACACGTTCCATCTGGGAAGGCCATCCCTGGCTTGGCCTGCCTGCCAGCATTGGAGGGCTGGGTATCTCCAAGCCAGCTCACCTCACAGGAAGCCAGGGCAGGAACCACAGGCATATTTTCTCTTTTTCTTTCCCCTTCCCTGAACCTTCCCTCCCTCCCGCCCCAGCCCCAGACATTTCTAGAGGTGGGCTGGAACCAAAACTCTGGATATGAAGAACCCCAAACCTTGGAGAAGTCTGGAGCTGCATTTAAGTCCACACTGGGCTTCCAGCCCATCCCCAGGTCTTTATTCCTTCCCAGCAGATCTCCTCCCATCCACTCTTCACATCTTCTTCTCTCTAGCCCAGTGACTCAGACCTCAGTGGTTCAGGCGCCAAATTAGCGACCCGCATTACCCAACAGAGCCGCAGTAGTGGGAATTCATTGTTGCATTTACTCTAGTACTATACATATTATATATGTTCTTCTCACAGCAAATAAGTTAATAACTTAGTGCAAGTTGATAACTTAATTGGTTAATAACATAGTAAAAGTACCCGGAGTGGTTAAAAATTAAATCCCACAGTGTTTTAATATCATGTGCTGCAAAGAGCCTCGGTCTGAGTATCACTGCTCTAGCCTATACGTCACAATGTGCCTCTCTTCTTCCCTTCCCCTCCTTTTCAATCCAGAGCCTGTTGTTTCTGCTTTCTCCCATCTCCCTCCTTCCTGGGGAATACCCATGGAATGAATGGCTATTCACTCCATCCCTCAAAGACTCTAGACCTTGCCGTGTCTATTCCTCCCACAAGTGGCGCAAGGTCTCACCACAACCTGTCGCGACTGCTCCTTCAGCTGACCAGAAGGGGTCACTAGAGAGCAACATTTAGACACCTCACCACCTGGGAATGGAGAACCTTGCCTTTGCCGTTCTCCCAGTCTCTGCCAGCGGTGGGAGCCAAATGGAAACCCTCCATCTTACATTGCCACTCATCTGCCAGCCCAGCCATTCTCTCTCCTTCCCATTTTTTGTGTTCTCCATTTACATGTACACTGGGCTTTGAGACTGGCAATGAACCTCTTGACTTCCGCACTGGAGACAATGTACAAAGTTAAGTGAGCCTCAGGATTCCCAAAGTTTGCTGGCAATCCTGCTCCAGAGTGTGGCAGATTTCTTGGCAAGATTGAGGAGTTCACTGCAGTGCCCAGTTGCACCAGAGTCCTCTCATCCACTTTCTGCCCCACCCCGCACAATTTTCTTCTGGTTACCTGGCCTGAGACTCAATAAGCAAGGACATAAGCCACTTAGAAAAGAAGGGGAGCTTTTATTTATTCAGCCATCTCCAGCGCTTCAGTGCCACAAAGTGTTAGTATACTTCCCATGTGCATTATTTATATCAGAGTTCAACACAGGTAAAGCTAAAGCTTGTATTGCATAAACATATGCCTCAGGCTTATCGAAAGAGTGACCCAGGCAAGCTTCCTCCGTACCAAGACAAATTTTCCCTGCAGGCTGAAATCGTGGTCCTATTCAAGTCAGTTGTGAAACTCCCATTGACTTCAGTGGGGCCAGGATTCCACCCACAATGTTTCTGCAAGTTCATTAAATCCACTTTGATCTGAGTATCCCTTGCAGGAGGCATTCCTCCTAGAGGGGGACCATCTGCTTAGTGATTGCTGGTTCTGATGCTCCTGATCAATGAGCATTTGTTCCATCAGCTTGTGTATCCCACAGCCCTTGGCGAGGGTTGTCTACCTTGGTCACATATAGAGGTCCAGCCAAGCTGTTCAGTACCAGAGGGTTCAGGTTTCTTTGGACTCCCTTATGAATGAAGCTGCCTCCAGGCTCCTGGCCTATCTTTCGGATCCATGATAGTCCTCAAAAGCTGAGGGTGCTGTTCCTCCTTGCAGGGATGTTCATTCTCCTAAAATACGTTAAGAAAGGAGAGCAGCAATATTTAGCTTCCATGTTCCAGGAGCAAGTTGCCTCTTTCTCATTCTACAGCCAGCACCATACACCATTGATATCCATGGCAAAGCCCCGCCTCTTTTCATTGTTCAGCAATCTCCCTCCATTTCACCTTACCACTAAAAGGCTACGCAGGAGCTTGATCACCAGGATGAACACCGCTGAAATTTAAAGGTACAGAACCCTAATAAGATTAATACAATTTGCACAATACCCATTGAAATCATAATGAGGAGAATACAGGATGGCTATCAACACAACGTGAGTGGGCTTCCTCCGCTCTTGCAGAAGTAATTCCCCTGGTAGTGTTGCTCTAAAACATGAAGGAAGTTCTCTCACTTTGTTTCACCAATGTTTGCACCAAGAACTTTTGTACCCTGAAAATAAAATCAACCTTGACTATGAAAGATGTGGCAACAGCCCAGTAACAAAACATCAGGAAGTTCTGATTCCATCAGGAAGAATTCAGAACTGGCCTATTTAATTATTTTGTTCTGAGTGGTTAGAATTGTTAGAGGTGCCCTTCCCCAGAGTCCCTTACAATGGGTTCAGCCACAGCGAGGAAGAGTTGGACTCTACACACTGTAAGATGTGAACTCCTAAGAGATCACAGAAAAGCAGACTGGTAGGTATATTAAATCCAGGTTTACAAAACATCCTGGATCCAAATATTACATTTTTTATAATATCTCAACAAAAGCATTCCTGGCTGCTGGAGATATTTCCAAGCCCTTTGGGTCCTGGATTTACTATGGGTCTCTGCTAAGGAGGCAATCAAATTCCACCTTAACTTGCATCATTAGTTCTGCCCACCTTTCAGGAGAGTATTGGCTAAGGCATTGTATTTAGGAAGCCGAGTTACATAAATGCAAGTGATTGTGAAAGTCCCATCACCTCTCAAGCTCAATAAGGGAGAGAGAAATGAATTCCATTTTTCTAACCCTGCATGGTCCCCAGTCTAAGGTACTGGAGTTTTGTGGCTGAGGTGAAAGCATGTATGTTCTCAACCAGGTTGTGTTTAGGTGAGTGAGAAGGCAGAAGATGACACTTCATCACATGGGTCCCAAGAGGGGAATGAGAAATGTCAGTGAGGATTGTTCGCACCATTGACATTTTCATTTCAAATTTAACCTCCCTGTGAACATCTTTCAAAAGAACTATTAAATTCTCTTCTACGTTTGGTGCGATAGATGGACACCAATGGACAGAGAGCAGCATTATATTTTGTAGCATTTAATAAAAAAATGCATCTTTACAGAACATAGTTCCTGACTCTGTTGATGTGGAATTGCAGTATCATCCACACCCTTGTAGAAATACACCCATATTCTACCCCAAACCCCACTGCATAGGTACTGGTACCGTTGAGTAGGATAGTACTTGCTAGTGCACAGCATTTATAGAACACTTTACAAACAGCAACCAATCCTCACTTCACCCCTGGGAGGCAGATGAGTATTGTTAGCCCTATTTTACACTTGGGGAAACGTTGGCCCAGTGAGGCAAAGTCACTTGGCCAAGGTCTCGCCGTGAGTCAGCGTCAGAGGGCAGGATTAGAACTCATCCTCCGCCGTGCTGATCCAAGCCTTGCCTTACTGGAGCGACCCACAGAACTCCTCTAACATATGCCAGCTGGAATGGTCCCTTAGGGACTGTTCCACTGACCCAAGAATGCCTCTTTCCACCTTGAGATGCCTCGTCCCTGCTCCTGATATGCCCATTGTCAGGTGGCTGGCAATGTCAGCTTTATGCCTGCTGAGGATTCTGCCCGCTTAAGGCAGCTTTGGGTATGTCTACACAGCAAAGAAAAACCCGCAGCAGGCTCACAGGGCAGCAGCGTAGACATTCCTGGTCAGGCTGGAGACCAAGGGCTGAGTCTCTCCCCCTTTGCCAGGTTTCAGAGCCTGGGCTCCAGCCTGAGCAGGAACATCTATACCACTGTTTGTAGCCTCACAGCCCCCGTCTTGAGAGCCCAAGTCAGCTGACCTGGGCTCTGCAACTCCAGATTAACCAGGGGTTTTTCTTTGCAGTGTAAACTCCCACCCCCATGCTTGTTAATCCAGCCTTCACCTTTGCTGAGGGACTAAGAACTCGTTTAACATTCCCACTGCTTTTCCACAGGACACATGGATTCCACCAGTTCCCTAGCTCAGACCTATCAACTCTCCCAGAGGAGCGTGAACCATTTGCTTTCTTTACCATCCCTGTGCTGCAAAACCCCAACAGGGTGAAAGAGAATCAGCCGGGAGAAGAAATGCCAATTACTCAGACAAGTTGCTGCGAGTCTGAGGTACAACAGAAAGATTCAGAGCCTTTTCCTCAGCCTTAGAGCAGCACTGCACAAGGCTGTTCTGTGACTGCTCCACACAGACTTACTTCAGATTATTTTATCATTTGGTGTGCAGTCAACAAGCAAAATTTGCCATGGTAACAACTGCAGCTTGAGAGCCGTTCCCAGCAGTGCCTTCTGAAGTCAGAGCGCAGCTTCTTGGAGCTAGATTCCTCCCCCTCCCCCTGCATCCAAGGGGCCTTTGGATTGAACAACGGAGGCAGGTTTTGGACCTTAAGGATTACGACCACCGCTGCTTTCGCCTGGGTATGTGGCCCTACGAATGTGATTTGAACACAGCAGTGCATGCTTTCTGCTTACACACGTGCTTACCTTTACATCAGTGAGACTTGAGCTGAAGAGGAAAGTTAAGCACATGGTTAAATGGATTCCTGAATCAGGGCCTCTGTTTCCAGATAGCCCGAGGTGCTGAATGAGTTTAATTGGGTAAGGCACTGGACTGGGAGTCATGACACTTTGGATATGTCTACACTATGAAATTAGGTCGATTTTATAGAAGTCGATTTTTAGAAATCAATTTTATACAATCAATTGCGTATATCCACACTAAGCGTATTAAGTCGGCGGAGTGCGTCCTCACTACCGTGGCTAGCATGGACTTACAGAGCGGTGCACTGTGGGAAGCTACCCCACAGTTCCCACAGTCTCTGCCACCCATTGGCATTCTGGGTTGAGCTCCCAATGCCTGATGGGACAAAAACATTGTCGCGGGTGGTTTTGGGTACATGTCGTCAGTCGCCCCTCCCTCCGTGAAAGCAATGGCAGACAATACTTTTGCACCTTTTTTCCCTGGGTTACCCGTGCAGTCTCCATACCACGGCAAGCATGGAGCCCGCTCAGCTCACCGTCACCGCTACTGTTGTGGGCAAGTCTACTGTGGGGGCTGCTGTGATCCAAGTAGCCAATGCAATCATTGACATTCTGTTATCAAGGGTAGTGTCTCTGGGAAATGTGTGGGCCTTTTTAGATTTGTAGGTGCATCATATTCCTGTCCATTGTCGCTAGTGAAGAAGTCTTGCAGCCGTACATTCCAGTCCGGTCAGCGTTGTAACACCCCAAGGCACTTCCGCGGTTGACACATGTAACAGCTCCAGGACTCTTGCTCTTTTGCCTTGGCCGAGGTACCTTGCCCTACCCGGACCTCCAAGCATTTGACACAGAAGCACCTGCAGCAGCTGCATTGCTACACAGCAACAGCTCCTTGCCTTCGCAGCAGACGGTGCAGTAGGACTGTTAACCGTCCTCGTCAGACATGTAGCTTGGCCGGGGGTTCTGGGAACGTTTTCCCTGCCCAGCTCCTAGGAACCTCCAGGGCATGGTGTATGGCTCCACCACTTCTGCTGCAACTCTGCTCTCCTGCTCTCCAGCGACGAGCTCGGGGGATCTGTTCTGGTCCTCAAGGGTGCTGCTGGCAGCAGAGCAGACGGTGCGGTAGGACTGCTAACCGTCCTCGTCCACTGCTTCCACTGCAACTCTGCTCTCCTGCTCAGGGTAGGGTTACCATATTTTGTGCCTCCAAAAGGAGTACACTCCACGGGGCCCCGCCCCCGCCCCCAGCCCAGCCCATGCCCCCGCCCAACTCCGCCCCTTCCCCAAAGTCTCTGCCCCCTCCCCTGCTTCCCGCGAACATTTGATTTGCGGGAAGCTTGAAGCAGGTAAGGGGGGGTGTGGGGGGAGGAGGCGCGGCCCAGGCTGGCCCCCCCAGCGTTTCCAGCCTGGGTCGGCTCAGGCCCTGGGGTGCCGGCCCCGGGCCCGGCCCCCAGCCGACCACCCCAGCACTACCGGTCCCCGGCCCCCGGCCGACCACCCCCAGCCCGCCCAGCACTGCCGGTACCCGGCCCCCGGCCGAGCACCCCCGGCCTGCCCAGCACCGCCGGCCCTCGGCGGCCCGGCGCACCCCCCGGCCGCCCAGCACCGCCGGCCCCTGGCGGCCCGGCGCACCCCCCGGCCGCCCAGCACCGCCGGCCCCCGGCGGCCCGGCGCACCCCCCGGCCGCCCAACACCGCCGGACGTATGGTAACCCTAGCTCCGGGGATCCATTCATGAAGCCGGGAATTGGCGCGGGAAATAGCAGGCCCATTAGCAATTATATTTAATGAATCTGTAAACTCGGGGGTGGTCCCGTTAGACTGGAGAATAGCCAATGTGGTTCCTATTTTCAAGAAAGGGAAAAAAAGTGACCCGGGTAACTATAGGCCTGTTAGTTTAACATCAGTAGTGTGCAAGGTGCTGGAGAAGATTCTGAAAGAGAAACTAGTTGAGGACCTTGAGGTTAATGGCAAATGCGATAAATTACAACATGGTTTTACGAAGGGCAGATCGTGCCAAACGAATCTGATCTCCTTCTTTGAGAAAGTAACGGACTTATTAGATAAGGGAAATGCGGTGGACCTAATATACCTGGATTTCAGTAAAGCGTTTGATACAGTACCCCATGAGGAATTATTGGTTAAAATGAAAAACATGGGGATCGAAATGAAAATCCAGAGGTGGATAAGGAATTGGTTAATGGGGAGAATGCAGCGGGTCGTATTAAAAGGTGAATTGTCGGGCTGGAGGGAGGTTACTAGTGGAGTGCCTCAAGGTTCAGTTTTGGGACCCATTTTATTTAATCTATTTATAACTGACCTCGGGACCGATTGCAAGAGTGGGCTGATAAAGTTTGCGGATGATACGAAGGTGGGAGGAGTTGCAAACTCGGAGGAGGACAGGGATATTCTGCAGGGAGACTTGAATGAGCTTGTGAATTGGAGTATCAGAAATAGGATGAAATTTAATAGTGAAAAGTGTAAGGTGATGCACTTGGGGATGAATAATAACAATTTTAGTTACAAGATGGGGACGCATTGGTTAGAAGTAACGGAAGAGGAGAAGGACCTAGGGGTCCTTGTGGACCGCAGGATGACTATGAGTCGACAATGTGACGTGGCGGTGAAAAAAGCCAATGCGGTCTTGGGGTGTATTAGGCGAGGTATATCTAGTAGGGATAGGGAGGTCCTGCTTCCATTGTATAAGGCGCTGGTGAGACCTCATTTGGAGTACTGTGTGCAGTTCTGGTCTCCCATGTTTAAAAAAGATGAACTCAAACTGGAACGGGTGCAGAGAAGGGCGACTAAGATGATCAGAGGAATGGAAAACCTGTCGTATGAAAAGAGACTAGAGGAGCTTGGGTTGTTTAGTCTGACAAAGCGAAGGCTGAGGGGGGATATGATTGCTATCTTCAAATATATCAGAGGGGTTAATACAAGGGAGGGAGAGGAATTATTCCAGCTTAGTACTAATGTGGACACGAGAACGAATGGATATAAACTGGCCGTGGGGAAGTTCAGGCTTGAAATTAGACGAAGGTTTCTGACCGTCAGAGGGGTGAAATATTGGAACGGCCTTCCGAGGGAAACGGTGGGGGCAACGGACCTGTCTGGTTTTAAGATTAAGTTGGATAAGTTTATGGAGTGAATGGTTTAATGGTAAAACATAGTAGCCAAGGAAGACCAAGCAATGGTACATGAATAGCATAATGGCCAACAAGGGTCAGGCTAGAGACTCTTGCCTATATGCTCGGGGTATTACTGATCGCCATATTTGGGGTCGGGAAGGAATTTTCCTCCAGGGTAGATTGGCTGAGCCTCTGGAGGTTTTTCGCCTTCCTCCGCAGCATGGGGCAGGGATCACTAGCAGGAGGGTCTCAGCCGATTGAAGTCACTAAAACACAGGATTGGGGACTTCAACGGCAGAGTCCAGGGAAGGGTCTTGCGGCCTGCATCATGCAGGGGGTCAGACCAGATGATCATAATGGTCCCTTCTGACCTTAAAGTCTATGAGTCTATGAGTCTATAAGCCTGGACAGTAGTAAGGAGCAGTTCAACTATAGGCTGAGCAAGTGCAGAATGGTGGTAGAATGTGCCTTTGGACGTTTAAAAGCTCGCTGGCACTGTTGGTCAGACCTCAGCGCAACCAACATTCCCATTGTTATTGCTGCTTGCTGTGTGCTCCATAATATCTGTGAGAGTAAGGGGGAAGATGTTTATGGTGAGGTGGGAGGTTGAGGAAAGTCGCCTGGCATCTGATTTTGAGCAGCCACATACCAGGGCAATTAGAAGAGCACAGCAAGGCGCGCTGCGCATCAGAAAGGCTTTGAAAAGCAGTTTCATGACTGGCCAGGCTTCGGTGTGACAGTCGTGTGTGTTTCTCCTTGATGCAAACCCGCCCCCTTTGTTGATTTTAATTCTCTGTAAGCCAACCACCCTCCCCCCTTCGAAATAAAGTAACTATTGTTTTGAAACCATGAATTCTTTCTTTATTAATTAAAAAAAAAAGAGAGAGATAATGGACAAGGTAGCCCGGGTGGGGGAGAAGGGAAGGACAAGGCCACATTGCTTATTGTAGCCACACTAAAAATCAAACTGTTTGAATGACAGCCTTCTGTTGCTTGGGCCATTCTCTGGAGTGGAGTGGCTGGGTGCCCGGAGCCTCCCCCCGCCCACGTTCTTGGGCATCTGGGGGAGGAGGCTATGGAACATGGGGAGGAGAGTAGGTGGTTATACAGTGGATGCAGCGGGGGTCTGTGCTCTTGTTGGCTTTCCTGCAGCTCCAACATATGCTTCATCATGTCCATTTGCTCCCCCAATAGACGCTTCATCATGTCCATTTGCTCTCCCATTAGCCTCAGCATCGCATCCTGTCTCAGCTCTTCGCGCTCACTTAATTCGTTCCTGGCCTCTGCCACTGAATGCCTCCACGCATTAAGCTGTGCCTTATCAGTGCGGGAGGACTGCATGAGCTCAGAAAACATGCCATCGCCAGGGCCAGCTCTACTCTTTTTGCCACCCCAAGTAGCGCGCCGAATTGCCACCACGGATGGCGGGGACAGTCCGTGTGCCGTTAGGGCGGCATGCGCGTTTCCACAGCGGCGGCAATTCGGCGGCAGCTTCTGTCTTCAGCCAGAAGACAGAAGCTGCGAATTGCCGCCGCGGGCAGCTGAACATAGAAGCTGCCGCCAAATTGCCGCCGCCGTGGCAACGCGCGTGCCACCCTAACGGCACGCGGACTGCCCCCGCCGTCCATGGCAGCTATTCGGCATGCTGCTTGGGGCGGCAAAAACACATGGACTGCCACCCCTTGCAGATTGCTGCCCCAAGCACCTACTTGGAATGCTGGTGCCTGGAGCCGGCCCTGGTCCTTGCGAGTGCGTTTTTTCCACCTTCTAATCTGCAATAACCTCAGGGACGGAGATGACAGGGGAAGCGTAGAAACATTCTACGTTCTACGATTCTGGGGGGACTGCATGGTCACCTGTGCTGCTGAGTTCGCCACGCTGACCAAACAGGAAATGAAATTCAAAAGTTCCCAGGGTTTTCCCTGTGTACCTGGCTAGTGCATCGGAGTTGAAAGTGCTGTCCAGAGCGGTCACAATGGAGCACTCTGGGATAGCTCCCAGAGGCCAATACCGTCAATTTGAGCTCGCACTACCCTAAATTTGACCCAGCAAAGTCGATTTTCACGCTACTCCCCTCGTCGGGAAGGAGTACAGAAGTTGATTTTCAGAGCCCTTTAGGTTGACAGAATGGGGTTGGTTGTATGGACACAGTCATTTTTAAATCGACCTAACGCGGCTAAATTTAACCCTATAGTGTAGACCAGGCCTGGTCTTAACCCCGCCACTGATCTGATCAGGGGCCTTGGGCAAGTCTCTGTGCCTCTGTTTTCCTTCTCATCCTTTGTTTATTTTGTGCAGTGAGCTCTTTGGGGCAGCGACTGTCTCTCACTGTGTGTTTGTGCAGTGCCTAGCCCTGATCTTGGCAAGCTCATTTAGACCCCACTGTAATAATAGTTTCAATAGCAAATGTTGGCTTTGCACGTGCTCAGTCCCTCTCTGAATCAGGCCCATTTTTCTGCTGTGACGTCGTGCACTAGTAGAATTTCACTTGACACTACTGGGCGTATTTGCAGACCTTCCACCGAACCTGAGCTGAATTCCAAGTAATGAATAATCTTGTGACTTGAGCCGAGCACTGAGAGTCATGAGATGATTCTGTTCCCAGCACTGTCACACGCTTCCTGCATGACCTCAGGCAAGTCATTTAACCTGTCAAATGATGCAGAGGCCCCGTGTGGGGGCATTTCACCCTGACCAAACTCATGGGGAAGAAGCCTCCCTCAGATAGGTGAGATCTATGAGCCACAAGCACTGATACACCCTATACCATTATTTGCTATGCTAAATAGCACTGTTTAAACAAGCAGTGGCCTTAAGTATTGTGTGGTAGAGGCCATGTCAATATTAACTTGCCTGCAGCAGAGACTAGATAAGCATTCAGCTCTAAGGAGAATTTTCTATCATGTATAATGCATGCCTATGTCATTCTTTGGTCTCACTGCTCACATGCTGTTTTAAAGTTAGTCTCACCACCCTGTTGTCAGACAGTAACAGACCTTTGCTATAAATAGCTCACTTTCTTCCAGCTAATATTTTTAATTTAATTTAAGGTCAATATCTGTAGGCCTCAATTCAGCAAAGCTCTTAAGCACATACTTGACTTGAATAATACTATTCCCTATTCAGCAAAGCACTTTAGAATATGCATACGTCCCAGTAAGTTCAATGGAAGTTAAGCACAGGCTTAAACGCTTGAATAGGGATGGGATTACTCACATGCTTAAAGTTAAGCATGTGCTTAAGTGACTCGCTGCCCTGGGGAAAATCAGTTTAACTGAATGTTAATGCCACTTCTTCTTACATCTAGAGCTTTTTGTGAATGACTGCTGTTTAACTGGATTTCAGTTTAAAATACTAAAAGAACTGCTTTTGCCTCTGGTTAACACAGGAGCAGTGTTTCTTGTCCATATGGAGAACATATTGGCTGGCTCCGCTATGAATCAACCTTTATCTTCACTCGTGGAGAGAGACCAAATAAGTCTATGTTGCCAGTGAGTTATCATTCTCCTCACTCAGGAAGATAAAGGTCAGACACGAGCCCATGTATTCTCTGTATACATAGAATTGTTCTTACACCTGTTGCCTCAAGATTAGTGCACGCCCACATGCTGCTTCTTTGATGACTCACATGTTAATTTCCAGCTAGCAGAATAACTAGCAGACCCCAATATGATCTGAGAGATGGGTTAGCAATTTACCGGGTCTTCTGTCTGCAGCTCCTCTTCAACTGGCTAATCTTGGGTGTGGTTCAGCTTCCACTGAAATCAGCTAATGTTAAAGCAAAGCCACAAATGCCATTAAAATGAAGGTGGTGTGTGTGCACACGTGGAGGGGAGATTTAAATATATATAAATTACAAATTAAACAATAAAGCTGCCTCAGCACCACTAACATAAGGTTTCTTCATATAGAGATTTAGAAAAGGGCCTGGGCTGTGATGTTTGGATCTCTGGCCAGACTTCCCCAAGTTCTGGGAATCTTGGGCTATGGGATTTTGGTTTGGGCCCATATTTAAGGTAGCTCAATTCATAGATATTGCAGGTGAAATCCTGTCCTAGTTGAAGTCAAGGGCAAAACTCCCATTGACATCATTGGGACCAGGAGTTCACCCTCTGTGGCTGGTAATTCAGAGTTGAAAACTTTTCCAGTGTGTTCCAGCAGAAGGGTCCTTAGTGTCCAGGAGAAGATTTACAAGCTGTAATGTTGCCGGCTCCCATCGACGGAAGAGATCCCGCCAGCCCCTGTGCTGTGCAGTGTACTAGTTCCGAGGATGGAGAACAGCTCCCCTCCCCAAAGCTTGTGTAGGTGGATAGGCTCAGCCCATTTGATCAAAGAGTACAGGGCTGGGCTGTAGTCAGACAGAGAGTCATTTGGCACATTGACCTCCTGTCTTCCTGGAGGCACAGCAGTGTAGAAGATCGAACAACAGTAATAACAACAACGGTACTTCGCGCTTATGTAACCCCTTTCATGTGAGCAGCTCCAAGACCCCCAAAACCTCAGTGACGTAGGCACATATATTTAGCTCCATTACCCATCGTTACAAGCTGGTAAACTGAGGCACGGTGGCACTAAGCATGTTAAGAGCAGAGTTGAAAATCCAACCAACAGTCAGTTTCCCAATCTCCTGCTCTAAGCACTTGGTCACACTGTGTTCTATTAACCGCTATGGATTGGGAAAGAAAGTCACAAAGCTGTCCAAAGCTCAAAACCAAAACCAGTTGCACAGCTGCATTTGTTTATTTTTCCCTTCTGGCCCTCCATATGGTCCTCTCTCACTACAGGATGCTGCCCAGTTACCAGGGCTTTAAATAATACTTCACAGTGTTCAAATATCCTGGTCCTCCTGGGTGTGGTATCTGAACCTTCCTAGACGGATGGATGCATTAGATAGCACTAAACCACACTAATCTCAACATGCTGTTTTTATTCAAACCATAAATCAGGAGAAATAAATAGCTCCACTTCAAATATAGCCATCAGAATGAAGCCAAAAGTTGGTGCTGTGAAGTTCTGGGGCTTTATCAGGGTCAGTGGGGAGGTCTGGATCAGAGGGGAGAGCCAGGCAAACATTGCATTGCTGGCTCAGCTCCTCCAGTACACTTGTCTGCTTTGCGCTGATCTGGCACTAAGAAATGACCGTAAAGCCAGTGAATCCATCCACTGGAGGACTCCCCCCATTTAGAGGAGTTCTTGAACATAAGAACGGCCATATTGGGTCAGACCAATCCTGTCTTCCGACAAAGGGCAGTTCCAGAGGAAATGAACAGAACAGGGCAATCATCACATGATCCATTCCCTGTCACCCAGCATCTGGCAATCAGAGGCTTAGGGACACCAGGAGCATGGGGTTGTGTCCCTGGTCATCTTGGCTAATAGCCATTGATGGATCTATCCTGCATGAACTTATCTAATTCTTTTTTGAACCCCAGTTATACTTTTGGCCTTCACAACATCCCCTGGCAATGAGTTCCACAGGTTAACTGTGTGTGGTTTTGTACAGAACTGCATCCTTTTCTTTGTTTTAAACCTGCCGCCTATTAATTTCATTGAGTGACCCCTGGTTCTTGTGTTATGTGTAGGGGTAAATAACACTTTATTCTCTTTCTCCTTATCATTCATGATTTTATAGACCTCCATCATATCCCTGTCATCTCTTTTCCAAGTTGAACAGTCCCAGTCTTTTTAATCTCTCCTCGTTCAGAAGCTGTTCCATTCTCCTACTCATTTTTGTTGCCCTTCTCTGAACCTTTCCTGATATCTTTTTTGAACTGAGGTGACCATAACTGTTCGTAGTATTCAAGGTGTGGACACACCCACGATTTATAGAGTGGCACAGGGTGACGAAGAGACATAAGAATGGCTCCCAGATGGTGCCTGTGGGAAGCAGTGAGACAGAAGGAGCTGGGGTAGGGCATTCTTGCTGCCAGTTGTTCCCAGCTGTTGGAGTGGCCCTGGTGGCCTTCAGAACCTAGCCTGAAGGACCAGCTGGGAGCCCAGCAACTCCAGAACTGGGGAGGCAAGAGATGGCTTAAAGCCATTTCCCCTCTATCTCATGCATCACACCGTCTTTGAACTTGCACCGAATACTTCTCAGCTCGATAATGAATCCGGCCCCCTGTAACCTGGCTGCTAGGGGGCTGGTGCATGGCGTGACTCACCCTTTTAAATGCAACAGGATGTTCTCAAAATAGAGCACGTTTTAGCCTGTCTCAGGCTTGTGAGAGCATTGTAGTTGGGGGGAATTTCAGTGCTCCGGCTACACCCTGTCTGCAAGCAGGCTGTGCTGTTTGTGGAATGAGCGCACAATGTGCCCCTCAGTCTCTCATTTGGCCTTTGCCCTGAGACCTCACTTGACCTGTGCTCTCATAAATTCAGATCACACATAAAAGAGCCCAATCGGCCCCCAGTGAGGGTTTGGTCATTGAGTTCAATGGGGGGCAGGATTGGGCCGAAAGCAGCGCCGCTCTTCCCAAACAAAGCAGCGGCAGACGGGGTTTGTGCTGCTTTCTTGGCGGCTGACAAAAGACTGCCACAGTTCTGGCAAACAGCTTCAGAGCCAGCCGGAGCATCATTCCGCCGCTTGCACTCCGAGGGCAGCAGCGTAATGGGGCCTTTTCAACTAACATGCTGCCTGGGTTGGCACGATCAAGAGTGAGTTGTTGGTTTTTAAACGTGTCTCGTCAATCATTTGCTGCTACACACATGGATTCAATACAATCAATGCTGATTAGATACAGCCTGATGTTTACTGCAGGTTCACAATTCAGACCAATACATCCCCACACCAAACATCCTACTCACAGAGATGTCACCACACTTCCTAAGCCATATTAACACTATGCACATGCAATACACATGCAAACCAGAATGTAGGAGATTCAAAGGAACAGCTTGTATTCTACCAGGCACCCTTGTATGAAGTTCCTGTTGCTTACCCAGTTCAGTCAACCCTGCTTTAATTACCCTCATGATAACAATACCTTCTGCTGTGCAGTGTTAGGTAAGACCATCCGTGGGTGCATTGAACTGGAGCTCAGCCAATATAATCCCAATTTATCCCAGAGAAATATGGGGAATTAGTTATTTCCTCCTCTCCCTACCCGGGGCGGCTCTATGTATTTTGCCGCCCCAAGCACGGCAGTCAGGCGGCTTTCAGCAGCACGCCTGCGGGAGGCCCGCTGGTAACGCAGATTCGGCAGCATGCCTGCAGGAGGTCCACTGGCACCCGCCGCTGAATTGCCGCCGAAGCCACGGGACCGTTGGACCTCCTGCAAGCAAGCCACCGAAGGCTCCCTGACTGCTGCCCCCCGTGGCTTGCCGCCCGAGGCACGTGCTTGGTGCGCTGGTGCCTGGAGCCGCCCCTGTCCCTACCACCACCATTAGTTTTCTTCCTCTGTTCTGATGACGGCTGCTGGGCCAAGATCCCCAAAGGTATTTAAGCACCTACCTCCTATTGAAATCAATGGGAGTTAGGAGCCTAAATACCTTTGGGGATCTGAGCCTTGGTGGTTAGGAAATTTGGAAAGCGAACATCTTCAGCTGCATAACACCTACGTATTTCCATAGTCAGTGGTGTTCTCTGCTCCTAGTGACTGAAGGATGTCTCTTTTCCACTAAATTGTTTATAATTTGGAAAAAAACAAACAAAAAAAGACAAACCAGCACATGAAGATCACTGCATCCCAGCCACAAAACACAGACATACATGAAAACCGTTTCCTACATGGGATGCCCTCCTCAGGTGAATCAGTCGTCTGTTTAATAGACTTGCATCCAAAGACTGAAAACAGTAAAAATAGCAACTATAAGGCCTGGTAGTGCCAAGAAGGTGTGGAACGCTATCAGATTGGAACAGCAGGGTTTCATACCCACTTTGCCTTGGTATAAATAATGACACCAGGTGCAAGGCAATGGAGAATCAGGCTCACAGTCTTATTCTTAACAACTCTGAATAATCCACAGAGTCTTGTGGTCAGGGGCCTTCTGATGAAAGTGAGGTTAAACTTCTACAGGGGAATTGCTGCCCTGAATCTTTCCAAACATGGCACAAATGCTCCAGTTTCCTCTGAGTAGGGTTTTCCTAACACATGTTTCAACATTCTAATGGCCCTTTGGATCAGATCCTATTCCCATTGACAAAAAGGGCAAACCCCTCCTTGATTTCAAAGGGAGCCCAAAGGGTGTTTTCTTCAGAAGATGCTTTGCAGGACAAAAATGTCAGGATTGCAATAACAAAGCCAAGTACTTCTATTTATTAATGGTCTTTCCATTGACTTCAGTGGGCCCTCAATTTGTATGACTTGTTTTTGTGAGCGTACGTTTCTGTTACCCTGGTGCCACAGTATTTTGGATCTGCTGCTCCCTTCGGCTTTGAAAGTTTCCCCTGTTGTTGGATAGGCATAGTTCCATGCTAAAAATAGGAACACCCTTTTACCAGTCATGTCTGTCTGGAATTCTGTATTTGAAGGGTGGGCTAGAGAGACGAGGAATAAAAGTTTAATGAATCACAAAATGGAATCCTTTCTATTCTATGTTTTTCTGCATAAAACAACAACTTTATGTCCTGTGTGTTGTGCTCTACGAAATGGGAGCTAAACTTATCTTTTAGAAAGAAAATTACAAAGGCAATCATGCGAAGTCTCTTATTAGTAATTCTTTTATCCCCAGCTCACAGTAGAATATGAATTGATTGTCAAAGATTTTTTAAGTGCCTTTGATTGAGGAGATGATCTCTGATAAGCTGCTAGAGTGAAATAAAAGCTAACAGCTGCTCCATTTAACATCAGTTTGCCTCCAGTTCTGGTGGTTTGCTAAATAACTATTTTGTATTCATCAACACATCTGCGGCTCCGCTCCCCTTGTACACACCTCCCTACTTATGCAGAAGACTTGATGCTGACAGAGATGTCAGGTATTAAATCTCGGATTAGAAAAAGTTTTGCAGTAAATCTTAAAACATAGACTTCCTGTTTCTGTGCTAGCACTTTGAACTATTTTGTTTTAAACCACCCATAGTGTCTGACAGCGATATGGCTCTACTGTGCATATCCTATAAAAGTGGAGAAATAAGGCAATGTCTGTGCTTTAGAAGAAATACAGGAAAACGTCTTGATGTGCTCTTCATGGTGTTGGCTACACAAAGCAATAATTTTATGATCAACCAACCTTCTGGGTGTTGGGGACGTATGTACAAGATCTCCCAAGCATTTATCTGGCTTGCAGAGTGTAAAGGGTTAAACACCAGCCAAGCCCCCATAGCAGGCATTTGATAACTGCAGATGCTGTTTATTACTGACAGTTGTTTTCTCCAACGTCATAAGCTTTATCCCTATTTTATTGTGTTTAGCGCATCCACTAATGTGCATTTTTCTGCATTAGATCTCAAATGAGGTAAGTGTCATTAGTCCCATTTTACAGCTGGGCAAACTGAGGCACAGAGAGGGGAAGTGACTTGCCCAAGGTCTCCGTGAAACAAAGCTGGGAATAGAACCAAGTCTCCAACCAGTCCTCTATCCTCTAGGCAACACTGCCTCCCTAGCTCTTGGACTATAAACTCCTTGAGGCAGGGACCTGCTTCTACCTTTTTGTTGCATCATATAGACCTATAGCACTGCAAAAATGATCAGTCATACTAATGTACGGTAAACAGCTGCACAGTAAACAGTGTCTCAATGCACCACAAATTAATTCTTCAATAGTTCTAATCGGAGTTCAAAGTGTATCAGAAAAGTATAGTTGTATTTCTCCCCCCCACCTCCCCACCCCCAATAAGAAACGTTTGCAAGGGAGCACCAAGAAAATAATGATGCAGGATCCCATAAGCAGTGAGCATCAATACCCAGTGCATTTGCCCTCAAGCTATGCAGAGGCAAACCCATAAGCCTTTTACATCTGCTGCTGCCTTATTTATTGGCAGCCCACATTTGACACTATCTTTGAAAGACTCGTAGAAGTTCACAGATTCAGCGTTTAAACTGAGCTAAGCCTTTTCCAAAGGAATCACTTCAAGGCTTATGCAGGAACAGAGCTAAAATGCCTTTGTATTTATTTATAGTTAAGCTATAGCTAAGTTAGGGAAGCACAATCTTTAGCCATTTAAAAACAAAGGACCAGATCCGCAGCTGGGATAAATCAGTATGGCCCCATTGAATTCAATAGCCTTATGCTGACTTACTCCAGCTAGGAAACTGGCCCATCATGAGTCTTTACCTATCTTGGGAGGCCTTTTAATCCATGCTCAGGTCCCTAAGTGATTAGTCTTAGAATTCAACACCCTAGAAAATATCCATCACATTTGTTGTTTTGATCATAACCACGCATCATCCTGAGAAGCCAGTTTTCTCAGGGTATGCCAGTCCTGTAGCAAAGTGAGATTGTGCCAGTAATTCCTCCTAGAGCTCTGCATCTTTAACCCTCAGTAACTAATAATAGTTATTACAAGGCCTAGTCAAGTATCAGGGCCCCATTGTGCTAGGTGCTGTAACACAAAGATGGTCCCTGCCCTGAAGACCTTATAGCATAAGTATGTGATAGGAGACAACAGGTGGCTACAACCAACAGACGGGTGAGTACAAGGGAACAATGAGATGATTCTAAACAGCATCTAATAAAACATTCAGGGCCAAGCATGGAACTGTTTTTGGGTCAGGAGCTGCTCCAAACTTGCATGACCATGCACAATGGACTACCTCAGTGGCCAATCTTCCAAGGAAAACTCCTATTTTTTCAGAGGGCTTAATGCTCTGAAAGACTCTTTTAACCTCTGTCCAGCCAACAGACCTCTGTCAATAATCTGAGGGGATGTTCTAATAAACTTTTGTCCTTCACTGTCCATCTACCAACTCCTATAAACCACTTATCTCCCCTTCCCAGGTCACTGTGGCTCAGAGAGTGTGCCTGTGAGAAATGAAGGGAGAGGGAAGCCAGTGGTAGGAGATGCCTTATGCCAGTTCTGACCAATTGTTGCTCACCTCCACCTAAGCCAGGCCAGCAGATGGTGGATAATTTGCCTGACTGGCCTACCTTCACTTGGGAGCAAAGTCAAGTTCTTTCCCTTAGGTTGAGGAATTTTCTTGCTGCTTTGTGGATAAAATAAGAACATAAGAACGGCTATACTGTGTCAGACCAATGGCCCATCTAGCCCAGTGTCCTGTCTCTGACAATGGCCAGTGCTGGATGCTTCAGAGGGAATGAACAGAATTGGGCAATTTGCTGTGATCCATCCCCTGTTGTCCAGTCACAGCTTCTGGCAGCTGGAGGTTTAGGGACACTAAGAGCATGGGACTGCATCTCTGACCATTCTTGGCTAACATTGATGGACCTATCCTCCATGAATTTATCTAATTCCTTTTTTAATCCAGTTATACTTTTGGCCTTCGCAACATCCAATGGCAATGATTTCCTCAGATTGACTGTGCATTCTGTGCAGAAATACTTCCTTATGTTTGTTTTAAACCTGCTGCCTATTAAATTAATAGGGTGACCTCTAGTTCTTGTATTATGTGAAAGGGTAAACAACACTTCCCTAATTCTTTCTCCACTCCATTCTTGGTTTTATAGACCTCATATCCCCCTCTTAATTCTCTCTTTTCCAAGCTGAACAGTCCCAGTCTGTTTAATCTTTCCTCCCATGGAAGCTGTTCCATACCCTTCTCGGCACCTTTTCCAATTATAATATATCATTTAAGATGGGGCGACCAGATCTTTGTGCAGTATTCCAGGTGTGGGCGTATCATGGATTTATGCAGTGGCATTATGATATTTTCTGTCGTATTATCTATCCCTTTTCTAATGGTTCCTAATGTTGTTAGCTTTTTTGACAGTCAATGCGCATTGAGCAGATGTTTTCAGAGAACTATCCAGGATGACTCAAGAAGATCTCTCTTGAGTGGTAACAGCTAATTTAGAACACAATTTTATGTATAGTTGGGATTATTTTTCCAATGTGCATTGCTTTACATATAAGAACATAAGAACATAAGAACGGCCGTACCAGGTCAGACCAAAGGTCCATCTAGCCCAGTATCCTGTCTTCCGACAGTGGACAATGCCAGGTGCCCCAGAGAGAGTGGACCAACAGGCAATGATCAAGTGATCTCTCTCCTGCCATCCATCTCCATCCTCTGACAAACAGAGGCTAGGGACACCATTCCTTACCCATCCTGGCTAATAGCCATTAATGGACTTAACCACCATGAATTTATCCAGTTCTTTTTTAAACGCTGTTATAGTCCTAGCCTTCACAACCTCCTCAGGTAAGGAGTTCCTCCTCAGGTAAGGACTTAACATAAAATGTCAGATGAAATTCAGTCACCCAGTCAATTAGTGAGATACCTTTATAACTCGTCACAATCAGTTTTGAACTTACCTTAAGTAATTGTCATCTGCAAATTTTGCCACCTCACTGTTTACCCCTTTTTCCAGATCATTTATGAATATATTGAACAGCACAGGTCTCCGTACCGATCCTTGGGGCTATTTACCTCTCTCCATTGTGAGAGCTGACCATTTATTCCTTGTTTATCTTTTAACCAGTTACCAGATTCATGAGAGGACCTTCCTTCCTATCCCATTACTACTTACTTTGCTTAAGTGCCTTTGGTGAGGGACCTTGTCAAAGGCTTTCTGAAAGTCCAAGTAAACTATATCCACTGGATCACCTTTGTCCACATGCTTATTGAGCGCCTCAAGGAATTCTAATTGGTTGGTGAGGCAAAAGCAGTGTTGATTCTTCCCCAAAATATTGTGTTCATCTGTGTGTCTGATAATTCTGTTCTTTTACTATAGTTTCAACCAATTTGCCTAGCACTGAAGTTAGGCTTACTGGCCTGTAATTGCCAGAATCACCTCTGGAGCCTTTTGTTAAAAATAGATGTTGCATTAGCTACTCTCCAGCCAGGGCCAGCTCCAGGCACCAGCGAAGGTGGTTATTGGGGCGTTACTCCGTCTGTTATTGGGGTGGCACGTCCGGGTCTGCGGCAGCAATTCGGCGGCGGGTTCTTCACTTCCTCTCTTCCTATTCGGCGGCACTTCAGCGGCAGCTCAAATGGGTTTTTTTCTCTTCTTTTTTTTTTTTGCCACTTGGGACCACAAAAAAGTTGGAGCCACCCTGTCTCCAGCCAGCTGGTGCAGAGGCTGATTTTAGCAAACGGTTACATACCACAGTTAGTAGCTGTGCAATATCATATTTTAGTTCCTTCAGAACTCTTGGGTGAATACCATTGGGTCCCGGTGACTTATTACTGTTTAGTTCATTAATTTGTTCCTCAGATTTGTCACCTCAAAGGAACGGCTTGGGTGTGGGGAACTGCTGTGAAGACCAATGCAAAGAATTCATTTAGCTTCTCGGCAACAGCCTTGCCTTCCTTGAGCGCTCTTTGAGCAACTCAATCATCCAGTGGCCCCACTGACTGTTTGGCAGGCTTCTGATGTACTGAAACACATTTATGCTGTTAGTTTTTGTGTCCTTAATAGTTGCTCTTCAAATCCTTTCTTGATCTACCTTATATTTTTGAACTAGACTTGCCAGAGTTTATGCACCTTTCTGTTTTCCTCACTAGGATTTGACTGCCAATTTTTAAAGGATGCTCTTTATTTTTTGCCTCTAACCACCTCCTTTACTCTGTTGTTTAGCCATGGCAGCCTTTTTTTTTGGAGGGGGGGGGGAAGGTCCTCTTAGTGTTTTTTTTATTTATTTGTGGTTACATTTAATTTGAGTCTTTATTATGGTATTTTGAAATAGACTCCATGCAATTTGCAGGCATTTCACCCTTGTGACTGTTCCTTTTAGTCTCCATTTAACTAGCTTCCTCATTTTTGTGCAGTTTCCCTTTTTGAAGTTAAATGCTACTGTGGTAAGTTTCTTTGGCATTCTTCCCACTGCATGGATGGTAAATTTAATTACAATATGGTCACTACTGCAGTGAGGTTCAATTACATTCACCTGTTGAACCAGATCCTGTGCGCTGTTAGGACTAAATCAAGAATTGTTTCTCCCTTTATGGGTTGCAGGACAGGCTGCTCCAAGAAGCAGTCATTTACAGTGTCTATAAATTTTATCTCTGCATCCCTTCCTGAAGTGACATATACCCAGTCAATATGAGGATAGTTGAAATCACCCATTATTATTGCTTTTTCTGCCTTTGTAGCCTCTCTAGTCTCCCTGAACATTTCACAATCACAGTTACCATCATGGTAGTATATTCCTACTGCTATACTCTTATTGTTTAAGCATGGAATTTTTATCCATAGAGATTCTATGGTACAGTTTGATTTATTTAAGATTTTTATTTTAAATAAAATAACTATGCTTTCTTTCACATATACTGTAGTACTCCTCCTCCACCATCACAATCTACTCTGTCATTCCTATATATTTTGTACCCTGATATTATGGGGTCCCATTGCTTATCATCATCCTACCAAGTTTCTGTGATGTCTATTACATCAATATCCTCATGTAATGTCAGGTACCTATCTTAGTACTTAGGTTTCTAGCAGTCACATATAAACTGTACATTTTGTTAATACTTAGTGGTCTATCTTTGTGTGTAATATTTAAATGGGACTCTTATGTTGGATTATTCCTCCCTAGTTCCTACCTGTACTTTACCAACTTCTTCCTATCTCTTTTTCTAGGATATCGAGTTCTCCCTTTAATGAATTCATCCCTAAGAGATGCCTCCACCTGCAACGGGTGTTCCTCTACACCTTTCCACCCTCCCACAGCCCTTAGTTTAAAAAAAACCCAAAACCTCTACAACTTTTTTAATTCTGCAAGCCAGCAATCTGGTTTCACTTTGGTTTAGATGGAGCCCATCCTTCCTGTATAGGGGCCTCCTTTCCCAAAAGGTTATGCAGTGCCTAATAAACCTAAACCCCTCCTCCCTACATCATCTCATCTATTCATTGACACCCTGCAGTTCTGCCTGTTTTTCTGGCCCTGCATGTGCAACTGGAAGCATATCAGAGAATGCTACCATGGAGGTCCTAAACTTTAATCTTTTAACTAAATTTGGTCTCCTGAACCTCTCTGACCCTTTCCTAGTTCAGATCCAGACCGAGCTTCATTCTGGCAGAGCAGAATCACAAGGGGATGCTGAAACTGGCCTGTGCCTGAATCTAGTGACCAAGGGTCTGCCTGAGTTAGACAGAGCTGCAATCATGCTGGGGGGAGTTTGCTCCAAAATCTGTGGCTTGGATCTGTATCCTTCCTGACGGGTGTAGGCCAGGGGGAATTATTAGAATGGTTTCTGATGAAGGCTGTCTACAGCTCCACTGGGGAGGACAATGGGGCATCTATCTTCAAGGAAGCATTTGGGATACGTCTGCTCATGAAACCATTTCTTGTCATTAATAGTCTGGATGATCTTCTGGCTCCTTCGAACCTCCCTTGATTGGAGTATGATCATCATAGAGTTTGTAGCATTATCTAGAGTCCAGATATTGACCTAAGCACATCTGCCTTCAAGCCTGGGTACAATATGAAAATGGTGCTAGTTGCATGACTGAGGATGTCCTCCTGGACATGGATGAAGATTGGTGCCCAAGTTCTTTCAGAACTGTAGGCTTTGATAGTTCCTGACAGGGATCATGACATTTTAGATACACATTTGCTCCTAGCTGGGCCTGATGGAGTTGTCTTTGATTGGCATTGCTTCTTTTTCTAGCCAACAGATCTCATAGAACAGCATGGAGTAATTGGTTTTTTGCCCCACCTTGGAAGGGGCCACAGGTTTCATGTTGAAAGCCCTTCTGTTCAAAGTGTGTATGAGGTTGTTAGGGGAGGCCTGTATCTTCAATAGACTCATGACACTCATCCCAATGACTCCATCTCATCTGATCCAGTTGGTTTGACTGAGCGTCTTAGAGTACTTTAACTGATTTTACCCCAGAATGTGATCAGTTTGTGTTCATCCTACTTTACAGTTATGTTATTTCTAATATCTTGTCTTCCTTATTCTGAGTGCTGGAGAAGTTTGGAAGATCAATACAGATGCAGGGATGCAAGCCCAGCTTTTATGAAGTTCCAGGGGTTTTCAAATGAATGTAATAACAGAAAATTAGGATTCAGTGTCTCGCTGAGTTCTCTTGGGATACAGAAATAAACCTAACAGAATTTGGTACCAAGATACAATCTCACCATAGTTGATATCATTTCTATTAAAATAAACCCTTCTGCATCCTCTCTACTCTGTGAGAGCTGCCTAAAAGACACACGTAGAAGTTAAGGCTGAATTTATGAACAATGTAGTTATAGCAACAGGTACTTTCGTTTATGTGAGACAGTTACATAACAATCAGCTTCACGTTAAGAAGTGGAATGCACCGAACAAAGGGTGTGATCAAAAGATGACAAAAACAAGTGGGAATGGGTGGGGGGGAAATCGCTTTGAGGAATGGAGAAAGCCTTTTGGTTTAACATACCTGACTGGGTAACTGATCCGAGGTAACATACCTCCCTCTGTTTGTTCTTAGTGCTACCTTCCTGCTTAGCACCAAATCCCTCAAGCCCATTTCTGTGCACAAGCAAACCCATGTGTCTCCTGATCTCATTTATACCCCAAAGCCTCAAATCACTGTTCTATGTAAACAATACAGAGACATGCTGAGGCACACGGGAGCAAGACAACCCCCGTAAATGCACAACACACACTGGTTCTGCGAGGTGCCCTGGTGTCTTTAATTACACTTTGCTGACTGTCTCTTACTCACAACATACAGCTGAGCTAAAGAGCAATTCTCTTGCCTACAACTCAGAGACCCTGCTAGAAAAAATCAATAGTAATTTGGCAATATTCTGGCACTTGAACAGCTGCATTGTAATGTCTCTGGAGAAGCCGATTCGATCTGCCAGTCCCTAGATTAAGCAAAAACACGAGTAACTTTTATATTGGCTTTAAGCAGAAATTCTTTTGCCTGCATGATATAGTATCCCAGTGAATTCATTTAAAACATGAAGAGTCTGATTTTTGTGCACACTCAAAGTAGATCCCACCAGTGGAGTTATATACTGAATCAAGCATAGGAGAGGAGAGATGAGAGAGGGCTCGTTAGGTGATGTGGGGCATGTCTGAATTATGGGTAATATGGCAGTATAGCTACGCCATTGTAACCCGGTAGAGTAGACGCAGACTACAGCGACAGAAGAGGTTTGCCCAAACAACAGTAGCTAGATCAATTGGAAGCATCCTTCCATTGACCTAGTTGCGTCTACATGGGGGTTAGGTCAGTATAGCTACAGTGCTCAGGGATGTGGAATTTTCACACCCCAATGACGACTTAAATTGTAAGTGTAGACCAGGCCTTAGTCTGTAGCCCAGCCAGGACAGCCCTTCTGTTTACAGCATATTATCTATCCCTGGGTCCACGCTAGTCCTACGCATCCCCAGGGATGGGGCTTCCACCCCTGGCCTTAAGTGACTGGTCCACAGTGTAATTCAAAGAAACATGGGCCAGTGGTTGGGGCCTTACCTGGGATTCAGGACACTTGGGTTTGATTCCCAGCTCTCACATGCTCGGGCAAGTCACTTATGGTCTGGCCGTACCGTGTAAACTATGCATGGGCTAGCGTACCCAAACTACCTTGAATGCAGCTAGGGTGGGTAATAATAGCAGTGAATACAGCCCAGAGGCTAACGAGCCAAGTAGGTATCCTGGGTCAATGCTAGGTTTGCACCACCTGTGCTATCTTCACTATTGCTGTTATCTGTGCTAGCTGCATTCCAGCTAGCCCATACCCAGCTTTTGCTGTCTGAGCCGACACTTAGGTTATGTCTACACAGCAATTAAACACCACGGCTGGCCTGGGTCAGCTGACTGGGGCTTGGGGCTGTAAAATTGCTGTGTAGACATCTGGGTTCAGGCTGCATCAGAGGGTCCCAGAGCCTGGGCTCCGGCCTGAGCCTGAACGGCTCCACAGCCATTTTTCGCCTGCAACCGGAGCCTTGCGAGCCCGAGTCAGCTAAGCCAGGCCAGCCGCAGCCTGCTCTGGGTCTCTTACTCCAGTGTAGATGTGTCTCTCTGGGCCTCAGCTCTCCAGCTGCAAAGTAGGAATAACTTCACTTCCCTACCCCACAGAGGCCTTGTGAGCATTAGACTGTGGGATGCTCAGCTATTACCCTATTGGCAGCCATTAGATAGACTGACACGCACGGCGAGAAAGTCAGCCGTGCTTATTTGAACGAAATTCCAGGGGAAGTAAATTCGGAGTTTTGCTTGGACGAGTACCAGAAACTAGCCAACCGGCAGGGGACTTGTCCTACATGTTCCATCTGAACTGTTTTTAACTTCATCCATTTCCTCCAGGTTATACCACCTGTGCCAGCCACCCTCCACAGTCCCTTTCTCCTCCACATTCACGGACTTCAGTGGACTGATTAGGGAGTATGCTGCTACCGAATCGGAACAAGACTGTCAGAATCAGACCTTCATTCAAAGGAAACCAGATCTCTGCCCTCCCACCCCCAGGCTGCCAGATACAGCACACAGCAGCATCAAGGACACAGAGACTAAAATTAATTATTTACATGATAGGACTTAAGTGGGATTTGCTCGTGGGCACATAAGAAGTCTGCGGTAGAGCCAGGAATTGAACCCAGACCTTCTTACAGGCTATGCTGAGGCAACGCTTTCTTATCCACAGATCCAACATGAAGCTCTGGAGATAAACAAAGGGTGGATACACCAACTGGGGTGAAAATAATCACCTTAAAATATGTTTAAGCCACAAACAAAGGCTAATAGAGTCTATGGTTACTGAGAGCAGAGGTCTGTTCTTTTATACGAATTCAGTAAAGCCCTACTTTATAAGGGCCAGATTCTCAGCTGGTATAAACAGGCCTAGCTCCATTGAATTCAATATTCGTCAATGATAAATAATATACATTATTCTGACATCAGGATAAGATCCTCTACTTTAAATGCATGCCTGCTTCTTTGATTTCTCTTGATAGCTACCTGTCGATATGGATATATTTACTTGTATAAATTCCTGCCACTTCCCCATCCAAAGCTGCTCTTGGTTCTGATCTGGAAACAAATCCCTAAAGGAGGGTGGGAAGAGAAAGACTGGACTCTCTTCCCATGGGTGTTGTCTGTGATAAGAAGAGAATTAAGACCTCTAATCTATTTCTATTGGAGAGGTTACATAAGGTGATTTTGGAAGCAATTGAAAGGTTAGTAAGGAACCTCTACCAGGAAATGTATGGAGTCTCATTATCTTTTATCTGACAAATGCAAAAAGTGTGCAGAAATCACTAGTTAGCCTAAAAGGAAACCTCCAGAAGAATTATATACGCAGCGTGCATGCTTATCAAGAGAACAAAAGCCGGGTTCTATCAACCAGCTGTGGGGCCCTGCAGAGATAAAGATATCCTCCTGCCCAGCACTGACTGGGATAAATCATTCTGTCCTCTCTTTGCCATTACTCCTAACCTCTCTTTGGCCCCTTCCAATTGTCACACAATTTAGCTCCGGGAGCCAGGACAAGGGAGCACAACATCTGTGTCTTTTCTCAAGTTTCTTGACGCGTTCTCACCGGTGGAGGGGAAAAAAGCAGTTGCTTAATTTACAAAAGGAGTTAACTCCATTCAGTTATAAATTTCTTAGTTCAGACAGCCTACTGAGAGGGCGGTTACTCACACAGCCAGACACAGACATCAAACAGGCAGAGGAAATAGTGTTTGGATCCAGATCAGGTCGGGATCTGGATTGGCATTTAGACTAGAGTTTGGGGTTCAAGGCTGAACCAGAGTTAGGGGTCCAGATATGGATCTGAACACATCCATTTCTTGCAAGATATTTTCACCAGGTTTTGGCCAAGGATTCTATTCTATTCTCTCCTATTCGGCATCTTATTTCACCCCATTCACCATGACATCTGAGCCCCCTTTGTCCCTGACACACAAACTGTGTGTTAAATAAGAAAGAAAGATGTCAGCTGCCCCCTTCAGCCCTAAAACACACAATCTGGCAGAAACCTCAGGAGAACAGTGGAGTGGATCTGGCAAAATCTCCATCATATTCTGCTGAAATGTAGCACCAACACTATATCCTAACAAACTGGAAAGCTGGCAAAAGTCGAACCACTCTGCACAGGGAGGCAGACCCCTTCTCTTGACCTACCCTTAGCAAAAGTAAGAATCCTGCACACAGCTACTGCATGAGTTCTGCTGCTTTACTGTGGCAGGTGTGGTTTGTTAACCTCAATGACATTGGAGATGAGCATGACTTTCTGGTCAGGGAGAAGTAGGGGAGAGACAGGGAGGTCCTACAGGAAAGCCTAGGAATTGTGCGTATGTACTAACTGCTGAACACACCAGTGCTAAACTTGTTGGAGGGTCCACATGATGGAAAGTCTGCCAGGGAAAGAAGCTTGAAAGTGACCATGTCCTTCCTTCCATTGGAAAGAGGAGGGGGATCACAGAAGCCCAGTGTGGCCCCAAAAGTGCTGGCTAGAAAAGGTAAGTGTCCAGGTGGCTGGGAAGTGCACTGATCCAGTATTCTCCTGAAGGAGGTCCCTGAAATGGAGTTTGCATGGTGCCCCCAGCAGGAGTTAATCCCATGTGTCAGGTTGCAAACCCTAGAATAGGGAGCCAGGCCCAGCCCTGTGGGACAGTAGCCACTGCTACAGTGTGGGACAGACTCACCCTCTACACATATCTCCCCTCTCCCCTCAGTGATAATTTTTGGAAGGGTGGAGTGCCTCCATTTGAGATTTTGGCCCAGGACCCCCAAAACCCGTGGGTGGTCCTCGATCTCATTCCCTAGCTTTGTTGTCCCCAGCTGCATGAACCCTGTTTTGCCAATGACCTTGGAAACTTGTTTCATCTACTGTTACAAGACACAGTAAAATTGGAGGGACTTCAAACGGAGCTAAATGGTGGTAGACTCTACAGTGTAAGGCCAGTAGCATCACCAATATGACCAATCCGTGAAATGCAGTGACCCATGTCTCCAAAATCCCAGAAAGCTTTTTTAAAAAAATTATTACATAAGCCCCATACACACCCCTGGAAAATAAAACTGTGTGTGTGTGAGAGAGAGAGAGAGAGCAAATTAAAATTCAGTTTAATCTCTACCAAATAGATGCTATCGTCTGTAGAAGGATGCGAGAGAGATATGGGTAATTCCTTGGTGAACTTGTATGGGCCAATTGATAAAAAAAATATTCTCATGATGGCAACGTGCATTACTTCTAGGGCTACAGTATATAACTAGCAAGGCAGTGTGGGGATGTGTGCTTTACACAGTGAAAACAGAAGGCTACCTAGGCATGGGTCGTACAAGCTTGGCTCCACTGGGAATTTTACACTGAAATCAATGATTCATCACTGGTTTGCCTGCAGAGAGCTGATGATCTGAGGTGGGATTTCCATACATCTTTACCATTAAAAAAAGTATCAGATACTTTTTCCTGCATTCATTCCAAAGCAGGACAAAATACGGAAAGGAAAGATCCAGTCCACGCACTCATCTATTCCTTTTCTTAAAAAGGAAAGAAAGGCTAAGACTCATAGCAGAGAGCGAACAATTTTCTTCAATGCTCCATGCTCCATAAACACGAACATGGAAGAACGATCTCCATTTGCCTCATCTCTCCAGATGTGTGGAGTTGGTTTGAATTTATCAACTAAAAATGAGCTGCCCAATTAAGAACTAACATCCTCATTTACTAATGAAATTCACCCCTGTGCAGAGGGCCAGTACAGCATCCAGGAAGACTTATTTTGAGGGCTTACATGGAACTTGAGTGGTACACAGGCCTTGTGTTGGGCCTGTTCTGCATAGTGGTGAATGGGATTTCTACCATGTCTTCCAACTGAGGATCTCAGACATTAATTAATTCAGCTTCTTCTCTTGGTCCAGCGCCCACTGAAGTAATTGGAAAGACTCTTACTGAGCTCCATGGGTGAGGCCTTCTGTAAGGTACAGTAGAGTTATCACCCAGGATTTGTTGATGGAGAAATTGAGGCAGAGAGAGGTTACGTGATTTAAGCCTTCGCTACATCCACTGTGGGCCAAATTCTAGTCTCATTGTGGTCAGTGACAAAAGTTTCCATTGCCAAGAATTTGGTCCTAGATGATGCAGGGATGGAACACATGAAGAATTCAGAAAAGAAGCCTATGTATCTGGATGATGTGGTTTCTGCTGCCCTGTGAGTCCTATACTTTATTCCTCACATGCTTAGATAAAGTAGTAAGTTACTTGTGTATACTTCAGGAACACGTGTGTGATGTTGTGCAGTCTATATGGTTTTATCAAAACATGGTAATGAGTGAATATAATGTAACTGGAATATGCTTCATGCAAAAGGTCTCTTGTAAGGTGTCATTACAAAGCTTATAATCTACTGAGTGTGGTCATCCTATTTGTATAAATGTACCACTCTTGTATCTGAAACTAGAAATATGAAATAACTCTGAGGGCCTATTGTAATTATGTAAAGTGTGGGCCATTAATGGTGGTTTGGAATCTTGACTCCCATTAACCAGGACCATTGTCTGCAGATGGGTGTGTTTTACCTGTAAGTCTTCCTGTATACGTGTGTGCTGGCAAGTGGGTAATGAAGTCTTGCAGTGACATGTAATCATGTCACCTGAACTGGAATCCATCTTTAACATGGTGTCTTTCCATTGAGAAGGAGGGGGTGGGAACTCAGATAGGGACAAAAGGATTCCCGCCTTAGGCAAAAGATATATAAAGGGGTGGAAGAGAAAAAGTGGGAGGAGAGCCATCACGAAGAATCCTCTAGCTACCACCTGAGCTGGAACAAGAGCTGTACCAGGAGAAAGAATTGTGCCCAGGCCTGGAAGGTGTCCAGTCTGAGGAAAAAAAACTTACTGAAGCATCTCTGAGGGTGAGATTATCTGTATTCAGTTTGATTAGACATAGATTTCCACATTTTATTTTATTTTGCTTGGTGACTTACTTTGTTCTGTCTGTTACTACTTGGAACCACTTAAATCCTACTGTCTGCATCTAATAAAATCACTTTTTCCTTATTAATTAACTCAGAATATGTATTAATACCTGGGGGAGCAAACAACTGTGCATATCTCTCTATCAGTGTTATAGAGGGTGAACAATTTATGAGTTTACCCTGCATAAGCTTTATACAGGGTAAAACGGATTTATTTGGGTTTAGACCCCATTGGGAGTTGGGCATCTGAGTGCTAAAGACAAATACACTTCTGCAGGCCTGCACAACATGCGGCCCGGGGGCCGCATGCGGCCCGCATGGGCTCACTGTGTGGCCCGCGGGGGTTGAGTAGGTGGGCTCACTGTGCGGCCCGCAGGGGGGTGAGTAGGCAAGCGGTGGGTGAAGGGGAGGGGCTGAGTAGGCGAGCAGGTGGGGAGTGAGTAGGTGAGCCAGGGGAGGGGGGCTGAGGAGGTTGAATCGGTGGTTGACCTGTTCTACTGATCTGGTCTGGCTCCCATCCCCTCTCCCAGGGCCAGCTCCAGGCACCAGCAAAACAAGCAGGTGCTTGGGGCGGCGTATTTCTAGGGGCAGCATTCTGGCGCCGGCCATCATAGGCGCCAACTCAGAGGCATGGGGAAAAAGTGCCCCCGCCGCCCCAGCTCGCCTCCACTTGCTCCCCTGAGCGCGCCGCCGCCACTCCGCTTCTCCCCCTTCCCTCCCAGACTTGCCGCACGCGAAACAGCTGTTTCACGCAGCAAGGCTGGGAGGGAGGACAAGCCGAGTGGCGGGGCGCTCGGGGGAGGCAGCGGTGGTGGTGGAGCGGAGATGAGCTGGAGCAGGGAGTGGTTCCTCTACCCCCTGTTACTTCCTGCGCCTCCCCACCCTAGCTCACCTCTGCTCCGCTTGCTCCTCTGAACGCGCCGCTTCTCCACCCTCCCTCGCCTGAGAGGGAGGTGGGAGAAGCGGAGCGGCAGCACACCCGTGGGACCAGGCAGAGCGGAGGTGAGCTAGGGTGGGAGGTCGCGGGGGACCTGCAGGAAGCAATGGTGTGGGGGGGAAATGCGTTGAGGCAGGGCTGGGGATTTGGAGAAGGCGTTCGGAAGGGATGGAGTTGGAGCAGGGCCAGGGACAAAGGGGCACGGAAAAAAAGGGGGGCGGCCAAAAATTTTTTTGCTTGAGGTGGCAAAAATCCTAGAGCCAGCCCTGCCCTCTCCAAGAGTTGCAGCTGTTTGGAGGTGCCTGCCTTCCACACCTTCCTCATTCACACCTCATTCTTTCAACAGGGCAATTGATTACAAAGTGGGGGGAAGCTCTTATTCTACTTCTAGCAAAAAGACATTTTTCTTTTACCTTAATTATATTACCTTAGGCGCCCGCTATAACAAATTACCGAGGTTCAATACTGCTGTTCCGGTGGGGTGGCGCTGGGGAAGGAGGGTTTGTTTCCATGGGGCAGGTGGCGGTAGGGGGGGGTAGTGTTTCGGCAGCGCTGGGGGGGTTGTTTCCGTGTGGTGTGTGGCACCGGGGGGGTGTTGTGTTTCGGGGGGGCTGGGTGGCGCTGGGGAGGGGGATTTGGCAGCACTTGGGGGGTTTCGGCCCTCAGCTGTTTTCTTTGGAGTAATATCGCCCTCACCGCTTTACGAGTTGTGCAGGCCTGCACTTCTGCTAGCTGCTTTCAGGTAAACCTGCAGCTTTGAGGCATGTAATTCAGACCCTGGGTCTTTGTTGGAGCAGATGGGAGTGTCTGGCTCAGCAAGACAGGGTGCTGGGGTCCCGAGCTGGCAGGGAAAACAGGAGCAGAGGTAGTCTTGGCACATCAGGTGGCAGCTCCCAGGGGGTTTCTGTGATCCAACCCGGCATAACGTGATTTAAATAAAATCAGGTGCTCAACAGTCTGGTGAGTTTTGCAATCAAGTGTCTCTCTGCAGATCTGAATTCACTAGCCTCTGTGAGGAAGAGGGTCAAGTAACAATAAATTACCATAGTTTATGTAGAGAAGTGCATTCAAAAACCAACTGAGCAAAGTGCATGAAATTTACTTCTCTTGAAATGTGGGCAAATAACTCTAGCAATCAGAGGCTTAGGTGGTAACATTCTTTCATTTGACTATGCTCGTGCTTTCTGTCTATATTCTGCTGACGCAAGGAAGTTACACAGGCCCAAGACTCCAAAGATAGTTTTCTACATAAAGCATGATTCACCATGTCATATACTGCAGCAGTAAACAGCAGAGATCTAGCTTTTTACCTAAGGCACAGAGATCTTGCAAGTTAAAACCTCTCACCCCTTATTATAAGGAGACAGTGACTTGCTTAACTTGCTGCATGGCAGGGGCTAGGAGGAGAGGGTTACATGAGCAAATGTTTAACGTTGCCTAACAGTCGTATCTGGGCTTTTTCATTTGTATGTGTCTGTACTAACCTATGTTAGCGCAAACTCAAACTTACATTTAAATACCTCTAGATGGTAGGGAGCAAAACTGAAAGCTGACTTTTTATCCCCAGAGTGGGAGTTTAACTTCCTTCAGCCACAATGTTGTTTCACCACCAGGGAGGACTTGTGGAAAGAGTGAATTTTAATTCTTCCGTTTATGTCAAGGCTGTGGTTTTTAAGTTATGCATTGTAAATCCATCTGATGGCTACTGGGAACACTCATCGCCAATAGCTTAAAGGCCTCACCTGCATCACCAAGGGCCTGGTTCCAGATTCACCTTAATCATGTTGAGTGGAACCTTCCTGTACTAGTAGCCTCAGTGAATTAAATGGGGTGAATCCCTAGATTATAGAGCAGGGGTGGGCAAACATTTTGGCCCAAGGGCCACATCTGGGTGGCGATATTGCATGAAGGGCCATGAACGTAGGGCTGGGGTGGGGGTTGGGGTGCAGGAGGGGTGCAGCAGGGGGCTCAAGGCAGGGGGTTGGGGTGCAGGAGGGGGCTCAGGGGTGCAGGAGGGGTTTGCCTCGAGCAGCTGCGGGGTGGCAGCAGTGTGCAGTGAGGCTAAGGCAGGCTCCCTGCCTGCCCTGCCCTATGCTGCTCCCAGAAGTGGCCAGCAGTCCGGCAGTAGCTCCTGGGGGCGGGGTGGGGCAGACGGCTCCACCGCACACTGCCCTCGCCTGTGGGTACCACCCCCGAAGCTCCCATTGGCCGCAGTTCCCCGTTCCCAGCCAATGGGAGCTGCAGGGGGTGGTGTCTGCAGGCGCGGGCAGCACATGGAGCCCTCTGCCCCCCACGCGCCCAGGGCCACGGTGCCCACCACTTCCGGGAGTGGCTTGGGGCCAGGGCAGGCAGGGAGCCTGCCTTAGCCCCGCTCTGCCACAGGGCTGGCAATCCCGTGGGCCGGACTGAAAGCCCTGACAGGCCAGAACCGGCCCACAGGTTGTAGTTTGCCCTTCCCTGTTATAGAACCTGAAGGGATCACTGTGATAATCTAGTCTGACCTCCTGTATATGATAGGCCATAGAACTCCCTTGAATTAATTCCTATTGGAACAAGAATTGATGAGTGGCGTACTATTCCCAATGAGTAAAAAGGTCAGAATTTGCCTGATAAATATAATGACTCCACTAAGATTTTTAGTAATTACCATAATAGCCACAGTGATGGCTTTCCTTCCGTTTTAGCTTATTCCGCAGTTTTGTTCCTATTCATCTTCCTATGCAGGCATATGTTGTTAAAATCAAATTTAGCTACAAAAAAATAAAAGCCCAACATAGACACTAATTGGTCTAATTACAGACCAAAAAAAAAAAAAGAGTTCATCCCCCTTTAGATTAATAAACTGCCCACATTTTACTCCAATAGTCACAAAGGAGTAGACACATATTCCTCTAAGTCAGCAAGTTCAGGCTTTTCTAGAAAAAAAAAATCTAAAAATTGTCTGATCAGCAAATCAAAGAGTTGGCAGGTGTCATGGTAAGAGACTGAAGTGATGATACGGTCGGATTGTTCCAGCAGTGTTATGGCTGTGTTGGTCCCAGGATATTAGAGAGACAAATTCCTGCCTATCCAAATCTAGCTACCTCCACTGCCTAAGCAACAATCTAGAGGGGGGTGAAGTAATATCTTTTATTGAACCAACTTCTGTGTAGCTTGAAAGCTCGTCTCTTTCACCAATAGAAAAGTTGGTCCAATAAAACTCACCCGCCTTGTCTTTCTAGACTGTTGCTTAGGCAGTGGAGGTAGCTAGGATTGGATAGGCAGGAATTTCATATTTTCATAGACTTTAAGGCCAGAAGGGTCTGACCTCCTGCATATCACAGGCCTTTACATTTCAGCCAGTCCTGGGGACTCACCATTAGGATGCCTCTTTATGGTGCCTCCAGGGATTAGCTCCTTTCAGGACAGAAACCCCCCTCTTCATGGTGTCACACTGTGTCCCTCCTCACTTTCCAGGACTCATGGTGCTCCCTCTTCATCATTCCATCCAGGTCACTGTACTGTCCTCCCCTCCCGGGGTATCAAAGTCCCACTGGAGCAGCCATCCGCAAGCCATTCCCGACAGTCTTCAGATGCAAGGCCAGCTCCTGTGCCACTTTTCCAGCAGCTGGTAGTGAAACCCCGGCCCACTTGCTACTCCAGGTTCCAGCCCAGGGACCCTATGTCTAGCAACTGTGGCCTGCTGCCTCCCAGGCCCTGTTGCTATTTTCCTGGACTCCTTCTTTTCTCTAACTTCTGGCCCCCTTCTCTGGGTTTACCGGCCCAAACTCTCTCTTTCTGGGGAGTAATTGTAGAATATGCCTGGTTTTGGTTTTCTGCCAAACTCTGTAATCTCCAGACATATCTCTCTCCAGCTAGACAACAATTGCAGACTAATTCCCCTGCAGCCCCCTTTTGTTCTCAGCTTCATCCCTTTATACAGGCCCAACCTGCTTTTCCCAGCTGAACTTAATCTTCCATTAGACTTTACTGGCCCCTGGTTCTCCTCCAGGGGCAGCATATAAGGTTAATTGTCCTAACACCCTGGACACCTCATCACACCCTATATTAAGCCCAAATACTTTAGTAAGAGAAAAACATTTCAATCCTTTGGAAACTAAACTGTACAGTAAAGTATCAGAGGGGTAACCATGTTAGTCTGGATCTGTAAAAAGCGACAAAGAGTCCTGTGGCACCTTATAGACTAACAGAAGTATTGGAGCATAAGCTTTCGTGGGTGAGTACCCACTTCGTCAGATGCATGTGGTCTGAATACCACATGCGTCTGACGAAGTGGGTATTCACCCACGAAAGCTTAAACTGTACAGTGTACCAAAGGCAGAGAATTAGGAGAGACCAAGGTGCCACCACTGCCTGAGGCCCCTACAGTGGCAGGAGGTCCTTAATTTTAGTGATCAATTATTTGGTTGGATGGATGACATGTCACCTTCCAAAAGCCGGGTCCCATGGCTTCTGATGTTCTTGCCCTTTTGCTTTTTACTATTCACTGAGCCTTTCAGTTGTGAAGATCAGTTTGCAAATGATTTCTGTGATGTCTTTGATGTTTTCAACAGCAGGAAAGGATGTAGCATTTCAGAGTGCCCCTTAGCCATGGAATTTAACAGCTTGGGGAAACCAGTTAGAACCAATTTGAGCTTGAGTGAGTTCCTTTGGTGCTAAGATGCCTAAGAGAACCTACTTTGCCCTTCTAAAATACAGCTCTTGCCTCTATGTATATGGTAGATTTGCAAGCTCATGGTTTCATAGATCCACAGTGTAATGATTGCTTGATGCAAGATCAAAGTGGAGGATATCCAAGCTGGCTATTATATCCGAAATCCAATACACATCTTGTGAAGTGAACCCTTGCTTTCCCCATTTTACACCTCAGCCCCCAAATATCACATTGTCTTTTATGTCCCAAAACAATTATTTTAGAATTGAAACAGCTTATTCAAAACGCACCAATTTTGAACCATGGCAACAGATTTCAAAACGTGACCATGCAGTGAATAATGAGCTCAGGCCGCAGCTGGTGTGAATCACTGGAGCACCATTGACTGCAATAGAGCTCAGAGGATTTATACCAGCTGTGAACCTGGCATAACATGTCTACATCATTCTGTGGGTTTGGGGGAATTTCCCTGGCTTCTCAAACCACCACAAGCACATCCACAAATGTTTTCTAGATGGTCATTGATTATACCAAGATGGCAACATAATTAAGTTGCCAGAATGCTTTAGGCAAATACCTGGTAGCATAAGGTGCTATGTGCTTCCTGGCATGAGCTTTATTTAAACACATCGGATCAATTTGAATCAATTTGACATGTACACACTTCAGGGCCTGGCTACTTTCAAATCAATTAAACTCCTTATGACTTTATGATTAGAAACCTGAGGTTATAAAACATTAATATAAAACTCACAGTTTATAAAGTGAAAAATAAAATCCCAGTGTAATGTTTCATGAAGATCACAGGAATCGTTATATAAGCTTCATTAAACAAACAAGGTAAGGGTAATTAGGTTGTAAATTGAGTACAGTAGTTAAAAAGAGAGACTATAATTAGGATGTGCTGGCCAGTTAAATAAAAAGAAGGAAGTCTGACTAACTAGGTGCCTTCTGTAAAATTCCAAACACAAAGGCAATCAATCTTCTTATGAAACAATGCTTCCAAACTAAACTTTAAACGAGAAGCAAATGACTACGAACAAGCAAGCCAAATAAATAGATTCAGAGGCAGTGAAAATAGAAAAATACACATTGAAAGAAATAGACTATATACAAAACCTGCACCAACTACTATGCAAAATTCATGGGTGGTACATTGGCTATAACTCATATTCTCTATAGCTGTGATACAGCAAAGCACTCAAATGTGCTCAAATTCGTCCCTATATAACAAGCGCTTCAGCACATGCTTTCCTTAAAGCACATGCTTACATCCCATTAATGTCCACGAGAATTCAGCGCAGGCTTAAACCCTTTGCTGTACAAAGATGAACTTAAGCAAGGGGCTGAGAGCTTGGCTGAATTGTAGCCTATGTGTGGGTTGCACACTTGTGCATTCAGCCGGAAGGTGAGAAGTTCAAAACCACCACTCTGCTCAGTCCCTGTTCATTAAGAAAAAAACCCAACAGAACAAAACTCTATAAGAAAGCCAGATCACTGTGGTCAGACTGCCAAGGGAATGGGTTCTTGCTCCGTGCAGACAAAGTACAATGCACGCACAATTGGACAGCAATCACCACAAATATTACTTGGACATTTTTGTCTGTGGGAATTGTCTTTCTTATAGAGCACGATCTAAAGCCCACTGAAGTCAAAGGACAGACTCCCATTGACTTCAGAGGGCTGTGGGTCAGACCCCAAAATGCTTCTGAAGCTAACGTGTATCCATTTTGTTTTTAACCGGGCATTCCAAGAGCAGCTAAAATCCCACCGCACTGTCAGATGATAATCTATAGCTTATTATTTTAGCCCTTTGTCATTTTGTTCTCACAAATTTCACCGTCGATACAAAAAACTGCACTGTGACACAATGAATAATGATAGGCAGGGGAAACACTACCAGTGGGACTCCATGCATGAGTGATGGCTCACTAATGTGTACAAGGGGTTCACATTCAGGCACTATGCGATTGCACTATACTCTTCCAATGCTGCCTCCACGCATCAGGCCAGTAAATCTGAGAATGTGAAGCTGGAGCGAAGGATAGCCAAGGATGTAGGTTATACCGATGCACATCTGAATCATTGCACTTTCACTTCTTCCCGGATGCAGTGAGTGGCACACAGAGGGCATTTTTAAGCAGCCGAGGGTGATTAGCATGTGTGTCCATGTGGATAAATAGGCCAATTTGCTTAACACACAGTCTGAAGGGATGGAATGGCTGGTCTCACACTACTGCGGATCATTTGTTTTAGTCTGTTTTTCAGAATGTGGCAGGCTGGGTTTCCTGGACCAGGTAGGGAATGATACCCATGTGTCCGTCGTCATTTCTGCTCTCCTTCTGTGGCGCACACTGAGCTACAGTTATTCGTCAGACACCAAAGCTGTTTGCCATGTTGTAGCTGGCATCGTTGCTTGTAATCCTTAGAGCTAGACTTGACCCACACATCTATTTCCAAGCACATTGGAATACTGGGTAAGTTCAGCTTCAGGTCCAGATGTGAACTCCACTGCTGGCCCATACCTCTAAGGCGGGTCGAATCAAATGCCTAGATTCTGAGCATCCCCAAATGGTGAGAAAGTTCACAGCCAGACCGAAGCCTGAGCTCCGTGGCTCAGGCCCATCTTTGATGGTTATTCCCCCCTCAACAAGGCAAGACTGGAGGAAAAAAAACCCAAAACCACGGCGTGACACACAACCACTGCTACCAGCGCCAAGTGCTTGCCCAGGCTGGTTTAAAGCTAAAAGCAACTCTCTTGTAAAGCTGATAGAAGATGAACCTGCTGTACCACAGCCCTTGAAACTGACAGTCACTTCCTTGGAGAGCAGGCCAGAATACCAGGTTTTCAGGGAGGCTATGCTACGTGGCCTAGTCACGTGCAACCAGAGGTCCGCTGTTTCACTGTCGCCATATGGTTTTACTTCACACATAATGGCATCCGGTCCCCCGCCTCCTGTTTCCTTTGTGTCTGATGTAGAATTTACAACAGACTCAAGGGAGGAGGGGTCAGGTTAATCCATCCATCCCATGAGAGAAGTACAGAAGTGCAAGCCAGCAGCAGCACAAATGTGTAGCAGAGGGGATCTCCCTAGCACGCACCCCACGTAGATACAAGATACAACTGAACTATTTCATGGGGATTTAAACAAAAACAGGGCTACTAATAAACCTGATACCTACTTCATCAAGGCAAGGAAGAAAACCAAGCAGTGAGACCCATCCAGCCCCCAATATAAAGTCCTAATGGCTAAGAAAATAATCAATCAAGAGTTTCTTCAGACCTAAAATAAAATCCAAATGTGGATCATTTCAGCCTTTTGTTGTTACTTTGAACTTTTTGGCAACTTGTCCGAGTCCTTTGAAGCTTGAACACAATTCTACCTCCCCCCCAGTTCAAACGCTGGGAGATGCCAGGATCCGGGCTCTGACTTAATCAGCTGTTCAACACATTCGTTCCAGCAGCACAGATGAGTGGTAGGTGAGTCAACATATGGGGCCCTCCCATAGCCATCGCATGAAGATGCCTGTTGCAGGTTGGCTGGGGAGGAAGGTGAAACAAGAAAAGCCGGTTCGTTTGGCCTCACCTGCTGCAGAGAAATCACTGTGCCTTCTAACATGCTTTGTTTTTGGAGCTGTTAAATGGCCCGGGACAGCTATTAACCTGAGATTCATTCAAGGGGAAGCTACCGGTAGGGACACATTATTAGAGGACAGTGGATTAATGAAGAGAAAGCCAGAAATGATTAGCATGCCAAAGACTTAACATGACACTGGACTGCAATTTTACAGCTTGCACCCAATTATCTCTCTATCGTAGGAACACTGATGGCCCTCAGCACTGTACTATCTGAGCGCACCACAGTCTTGAATGTATTAATCTTCACAACACCCCTCTTGGGCTGTTCTGTTACTGCGTTTGACTGGTGGGGACCTCAGACACAGAGAGGTGATGTACTCCTGGCTTGCACTCCTGTATTTCTCTCATGGGACAGATGGATTAACCTGACCCCCCTCCCTTGCATGGGTAGCCCAAGGTCACGCAGGAAATCTGTGGTGGAGCAGGGAACTGAACCCAGATTTCTGAAGGCCCAGACCAGCTGTGCAGGGGGTTAGCACACAGCTTATGCCCCACGTAAGTCACATGTAAACCCTCAGAAGGGTGCTTACCTGGTCCACATACCTCTCTGCCGGCCCGGGTGGAGAATTTACCCACCTAAAGCTGGACAGAATTGTTTCCCACACCCACAACTATATCCTCTCTCTCTTTGAAGTCCAAGACTTGAAAACACTTGGCCTGCTCATGCACTGTACTCTCTCTGCCCCAGGGGCGAGCCTCCCCTAACCTAAGCTCTGACCCCGCGACACTCTCCCCTGAAGCCTTCGGGGACTCAGCTCCAGCCCCAGCCTAGAGCTCAGGGTTCAGCCGGCGGCCAGGGGCTGGGACAGCCAGGGGCGACTCCAGCCAGTGCTTGGGCCAGCCCAGGGGTCAGGCCAGTGGCCAGGGAGTCTTGGGCCAGCCTGCGGGAGTCAGGCGCAGACCAGGATGGTTCGGGCTGGCCGGTGGGGCCGCTTGGGCCAGCCCAGGGCTCCAGACAGCTGGTGTGGCTGCAGCAGGCCGGCCAGGGCTCCTCCGGTCACTGGGGGGGGAAAGGGGTGTCTCGGGGGTCTGGCTGCAGGAGAAGAGGGGGCGGGGCATCAGGCAGAAGGGATGGTGCCGGCAGACTAGCCTTCCCAAAAGGTGGGTTCACCCACCGCCCATCTGCTGCCTCCATTTCCTACCCAGTCTGGAAGGCTGAACATCCCCTGATGCTGGTGCCCCTCAGGCCCGGAAGGGGGGTCATATCAGGACAGGGGGTTAGTATGTACAAGCAGGTGGGTGTTTCAGTCATGGGAGGTATCAATCTTGGGGCTGTATGAGGGTTTGTACGTTTGGTGTGTCAGTTTTGGGTGGGTTGGTGTGGAGGAGCACATCAGTTGTGCATGTGGGTTTGTGTTAGTGTCTGTAGATTCTCTATCAATTGTGGGGGCTGTGTGTGCGTGGCACTGTAATAAATATGGAGTCAATCAAGGGCGGGAAAGGCTGTATCAGCTGTGTGTGTGGGCTGTATCAATTGTGGGAAGGATCTGCACTGTGTGGCAATCTATCTGGGGCTTGTGTAGGGGGTCTGTATCAATCGTGGGGGGCAGAATTAAATGGGTATTCACTTGGGGGGACAGTGTGTTGTGAGGGGGGAAGAAAGAAATGCCACCTAGGAACTGAGGGACATGTTGCTGCTTCCCGGGGAGCCTCCTGAGGTAAGAGCTGCCTGGAGCCGGCACCCCTCCCCCCCTCCCATACCCCAATCCCCTGCCCCAACCATGAGCCCCCTTCTGAACCCCAAACACCTCATCCCCGGCCCCTCACAGAGCCCGCACCCGCAGCCGGAGCCCTCACCTCCTCCCACGCCCCAACCCCCTGCTCCAGCCCTGAGCGCCCTCCTGCATGCCAAACTCCTCAGCCCCAGCCCAGAGCCCCCTCCTGCACCCAAACCCCTCATCCCCGGCCCCACCACAGAGCCCACACTCCCAGCCGGAGCCCTCACCTCCTCCCATACCCCAACTCACTGCTCCAGCTGATGAAAATAAGTGAGTGAGTGAGGGTGGGGGAGAGTGAGTGACAGAGGGAGAAGGGATGGCGTGAACGGGGGCGGGCCTCAGAGAAGTGGCAGAGCAAGCGCGGGGTCTGGGGAAGGGGCAGGGGAAATGTGTTCGGTTTTGTGCAATTAAAAATTTGGCAACCCTAATTGAAAACCCAGTTTTCCATGGAAGAAAGTTTCTATAGAAAACTTGCATCTGGCCATAATCACTACTTATTTCTTTCCAATCTTATTTCTACTGCTGGGAGTGGCAGATGTTCACCACACTCAGTATTAGGCCCAAAGTTTGAGTGAGTAACCCCCCCAAAATGAAAAATAAAAATAAAAATAAAGACAAGTACCGAGGAATTACCTAGATCCCAGAAAATGAGAGTGTGAGGTATTCAGTAAAAGGATTCAGAAGGATGCACTTTACTTTCAGCGCAATAAAAACAAACTTTTGCTCAAATTCCTGAAAAGATAACCTAAAAGCACTTAAAAGGCATCAGAGTGAGAGACAGCAGATGATTTTAAAGAGCTAAAAACCATTAGAAGTGACAAATGGCTGTGTGATCTCCAGTTCTCCCATGAACCAGACCTCCAAAAATCATGACATTGGCTTAAAAGATCATGAGATTTTAAAAAATAATAAAGATTTGGTTCTGCTTATATGCCATCTGTTGTTGTTGTTTTTTTAAGTGTTCAAGGTCACATTTTGAAGCTTTTCTCCACAACCATGGGGGCTAGAAATTCACAAAAACAAAAGCCAACCAACCAACCAACTAACACAGACACACACAACCTCCTAATCATATAGCTGCATGAGTGGGGTTTTAAGAAACACCCCAAAAATATCGCTCTACTGATAGGAAAGTTTCCTGTAAGTATAAATGTAGAGGGGGAAAGATTGGCCCCATTAAGAATGGTAGTAGAGAACCAGAGGGGGACGCTAAAGTCATCAAGCACTGACTTTCTTGTGTCTGAACAAAGCAGCTTTTTGTTTCAAATCAGATTTGGAGGCACTACAGATGATTTACAAACGTGTCCATCTAAATGCCAACAGGACTGTTAAGAAGGGTAGAAGCTCTAATAAGGGAGCAGGATCAGCCTTTGTTGGTCACGAATGGCAAAGGGAGCGAGCATAGAAACAGGAGATGTTTTAGCAAATGTTTTTCCAAGCTCACTTTCTGGAATTCATGAGAGATCCCCGAAACCTGGCTTGTTGCCAATGCAACCCTAGTATATTTATTAGGGAACCTGCTGGCTTACCAGGAAATTACAGACCAGTTAAATATTTTATAGATCTAACTAGTTTATTAAGGAGCGATTTGAGATTATCAAAGAGGGAGCATTCTGGAAAGTATAATATTGTGAATGGGAGGCAGGAGACTTTCGGAGCCATTTCTATGTCACTTAAGAGCCTTCTCGAGTAGCAGAGGAATGTGGTCACACCAAGCAGATAAAAGAGGTGGCATGGGATATTGTCGGATCTAAGAACCATTGCACTGTGGATTTTGTGTGCGTGAGGAGCAGTGGGGGAGCGAGTCACATAACAACAGGAGATTTGTCTCACTAGATTGAAAATAAATTTAAAAGAGCAAATAACAAAGGGTGTATATGAAATGCAACTCCTAGCAGCAAGGAATGCACCACTGCATTGCTTCAGAGCCAGTCGCTAATTTTCCATCTACGTAAAAACAACTGTACTGTTCAGGAGGGCTGTAAAAAAAGATTTCCAAGTGCAGCCAGTGGTAAATGGGGAAGCACAGTCAATGAGGAAGAATAGCACAGGCAGGTAAAGACTGATTCAGATTAGTCACATACCTTAGGCCAACAGATGCCAATAACCCAATCCAGACAAATGACAATGAACCTTGAGACTAGAAATAAAATGACAAAACACCCGCTGGGTGGAAAGGCAGTGCTAGCGACTGACCATAGAATCATAGAATCATAGAATATCAGAGTTGGAAGGGACCTCAAGAGGTCATCTAGTCCAACCCCCTGCTCAAAGCAGGACCAATTCCCAGCTAAATCATCCCAGCCAGGGCTTTGTCAAGCCGGGCCTTAAAAACCTCCAAGGAAGGAGACTCCACCACCTCCCTAGGTAACGCATTCCAGTGTTTCACCACCCTCCTAGTGAAATAGTTTTTCCTGATATCCAACCTGGACCTCCCCCACTGCAACTTGAGACCATTGCTCCTTGTTCTGTCATCTGCCACCACTGAGAACAGCCGAGCTCCATCCTCTTTGGAACCCCCCTTCAGGTAGTTGAAGGCTGCTATCAAATCCCCCCTCATTCTTCTCTTCTGGAGACTAAACAATCCCAGTTCTCTCAGCCTCTCCTCATAAGTCATGTGCTCCAGACCCCTAATCATTTTTGTTGCCCTCCGCTGGACTCTTTCCAATTTTTCCACATCCTTCTTGTAGTGTGGGGACCAAAACTGGACACAGTATTCCAGATGAGGCCTCACCAATGTCGAATAAAGGGGAACGATCACGTTCCTCGATCTGCTGGCAATGCCCCTACTTATACAGCCCAAAATGCCGTTAGCCTTCTTGGCAACAAGAGCACACTGTTGACTCATATCCAGCTTCTCGTCCACTGTGACCCCTAGGTCCTTTTCAGCAGAACTGCTACCTAGCCATTCGGTCCCTAGTCTGTAGCAGTGCATGGGATTCTTCCGTCCTAAGTGCAGGTGCAAGCCATCAAGGTTATTGCAGGTGAGATAATAAAGGGAAAACGCGAGAATTTTATTCTGATTGCAGTTAGGATGCCAGCGAGGGAAAATGGGATCTTAATTGGGGTCTTGTCTTGTGTCCCCCTTCTGCGGCACCCCAGGCAAAGTGACTTTAGTTCTGTTTCCTCCTCACTGAGCTATGGAAAGGGGCCCTAGCAGCTGATTGCTGAGAAACCCACACTTGGTCCCAGCCCAGACAACTTCTCCCTTGTAACTATTTCAGGTTTGAACAAATGAGCCAAAACATGCAGGCATTGAACCTATTTTGGTCATGCTTAAAGACACACAAGTGCTGATTCCAGCACTTTCAGACAGGCTTTAGATCCCTTAGGAGGGGGAACATGCCATGGAAAGCAGCTATTCCCCCCCCCCCCCCCCCAGTTTCCTTGGAGATTTGATTGAGGAGGCACTGGCAGTGATGCAAAATAGAGGGAATAACCACATCCCCTACCCAGTGTTTCTCAAATGCGGCCACCAGGGGCTTTTCTTGTGGCCACAGCCTCCTGGGTGGGGATGGCGGTGGGGGGGAGGGGGAAGCAGCGGCTCCTCCCCTGGTGACTCCAGCCGTGGTTGGGCCCTATCCCCGCCCTGGAGACACAAAAGCTGGAGGAGCAGGCAGCCAGTGAGTCCCCACCCTCCCGGGGACGGTGGGTGGTAGGTTCCAGCCACAGGTCTTTGGGCTCCATCCCCAGGAAATGCCCCCTGGTTGTGTGGCTTCAGGCTCCGTTCCCCGGCCATGCAGTGGCAGACTCTGGCCCTGAGCTCACCCCTCCATCACCCCTGACCCCCGCTGCCTCCATATCCACCTCCCCATCCAGGGCTTAACTTGTCCCCAGGCTTGCCAAGGCTGAGTAAGTCTGCTGTGAAAAGTGATATTTGTGTGTTTGTTAATATTGCTTTTCACAGCAGACTTACTAGATAGCAAGTCTGGAAAAACAAGCAACCAAAAAAGCAAAAGAAACAACAAGAATAAAGAAAAGAATGTGCAAAACACCTACTTTATGTTTCTATTCTGTTTAAGTCCAGACAACTGTACATTATTTTTATTATCGAGTCTGCAAAAAAACCCTACATCAATAAATGACAATGATTTGGACGTGTACATGGGCATATGTATTGGTTTTTCCTAAAGTTAATTAAGTATTTTAGGAAAAATTATCAGAGTGGCCACCAGCAAGAGATGGTGGCTGCACTGTGATGTCACCAAAATATTTGTTGTGAGAAAAGGTTGTGTCTACACTACAGACCTTACAGTGGCACAGCTGTCCCACTGCAGCTGCACCGTTGTAAGGTCTCCCAGGTAGCCGCTCTATGCCGGCAAAGGAGAGCTCTCCCGCTGGCGTAATTAAACCACCCTCAACAAGCATCGGTAGCTACGTCAGTGGGAGAACGTTTCCCGCCAACATAGGGGTATCCCCACCAGCACTTTTGTTGGTGAAAGTTATGTTGGTCGGGGGGGGGGGGGGGGTATTTTTTTCACACTCCTGCCCGACAAAAGTTTTACCAACAAAAGTGCTAGTGTAGACATAGTCCCCGCGACAAAGTTCCCTGCAAGGGCTAGAGGGCACAGGCTGTGTGTATCTTCCTTAGCTCTGACATGCAGAGAGTAAGCTGCTGTTATAGTGCGTGAGTCCCACAGCTTCAGGGTAAATCCTGCAGACTGTTCAGGCCACCCTCATCGGCTTAAGTGGGATCTCCGTGGTGCATAAGCCGTAGTGCTGGCTCCAGGCACAAGGGTGAATTTCACTCAGAGATCACTTAATAAACATAACTGCAACCATATTTTGTGAGTTAAAATTGTCCCCACGCTAATGAGTTAACGTTTGTGTAGCACTTTGAAGAGGCACAGATGCTAAGTCCTGTTGCTATTACACAGGCCAGGGCCACAATGGTAACTCCTCGAGGAGTGCCTCGCCCTGTCAGACTTCGATCTGCGCCTGGGAGGCACTGTAGCCTAGTGGATAGAGTGCTGGAGTGGGACTGACAAGCTCCCCAGCTCTGCCACTGGTCTGTTAGGTGACACTGGGCAAGTCACTTTACTTCCCTCAGCTTCCTCATCGATAAAACGGGAATAATTATACTGCCCTGCTTTGTAAAGCCCTTTGCAGGCTACTGATGAACAGCGCTATAAGAGCTAGGTATTAGCATTAAACTAATTGTCATGTCCTAACAAGTTCAGCTCCAGTTCAAACACTGCTTCAAGAACATACAAGACTGAAGCATTTCCCATGGCTCTCTCTCTTATGTCTATTCTATCTACGTCACAGATAAAAAGGCAAACAGAAGGGACAGGAACAGCTGAGGAGGAAACAGGAGTGTGAAACGCACTGGTTTACTGGCTAAGACACTAGAATAGGAGCCAGAAGACCTGGAGTCTAATTCCGATCTCTGCCACTGACCTGATGAGTGACCTTGGGCAAGTCCCTTCACGGCTATTTCTCCCCCCATGTCTGTTATCTCTATTTAGAGACTGTAAGCTCTTTAGGGCAGGGGCTCTCTCTTACCATGTGTTTGTTTTAACAGAACCTAGCACAATGGGGCCTCAACTCTTGTTTGGGGCTATTCGGCTCTACATTAATACAAATAATAATGATGTAATGGCTTGGGGGGAAAATCATCCAGATCACAATTGCAGGAACCCCTCTAACCTGTGAGCTCCCAAAGGAATTTATTAAAGTCGCTTGTACCAACACCAAACAAAAGTTTGGTTACAGCATGAAGCGCCCACATGTGGCAATGATCAGGGGAACGAGGCATTCTGCAAGTCCCAATGAGGAGAGGCAGACAATGAGTTTTACATGGCAGGCATAACTGTCAGCACTGTGTTTGCATCACATTGATTATCTCCAGAGAAAACAGGGAAGGAAAGTGTATTGACCTTTACGGAGAAGGCATGAAATATCTGCAGGCTGTATTCTGCAGGACTCACTCCCCATAACAGCAGCTGGCTGGCTGTGCGTTAGGCTAAAAGGAAGGTGCAGCATGACCCCCTCCTCCTCTCTTGAGCATGTGTGTTATGAACGGGGATCATGGCACCTTGGCGCTTTTAGCACGTCTGTTCTGCAGCAATTCAGGACATGATTTAGCAATGCTTCCCCCCCAGGGCCAGATCTTCTGGCACTTTCACTGTGTCGCTCTTTGGCTCTGGAAGCCAGGTTGCGAAGGATATTCAAGGAGCTAAACAGTATTTCAGCATCAGTCTCTAATCCTGCAAAATCCAGGTGCGCGTGGTGCAACAGAGCGATAGATCATGTAGAACTGTCACTGTCACCAGCAGCTAGGATGGAGCGAGCGGAGGCTGCAGCCACTCACCCATGAAATGTAAATCTAATGTAACTATTTGCAATGTAAAGTATTTTGAGCTTTGAAAAAATATGCCATTATTTGTGTCTTGTATTGAAAGAAAGAAAGAAAAAAAAAGACACCCCGGCTTTTGGAAATAGTCCCTTGTGCCTGTTCACTTCTCTCCGCAACCAGAGATACGACGTTTAGATTGAAATTTGCCAGCTGTAGAATCCCTGGACCAACAGTGCCATGACCACTCAATCACCTCTTATTTAGCTAATGTCCTTCATCTCTCTCTCTCTGCTGCACAAGCTACATACAGACTAGAAACTGACCTGCCAGACTGGCAATAGGCTGATCCAAATATTTCTTCCCTTCAGCGCAGCTCAGTTGCTGCAACATGTACAATCCCCAGTTATATCAACAGTATATTTACAAATAGCAAGAACATTGGGTTTCTTCCTATGCATTAGTTACATATTTTCCTGTGGACTCCCTCGTTACACAATACCAGTGAGTGTCTGCTGCTAAGTGGCCAAACCAATGCATGTGAAGGAATATACATGCCTGAATTACAGAACAGCTACCTGACCGTCCTAAAACTGCTACATTTCAACTCATTTAAAAGTTATAATAAAACCTTTTCCTGTAAAGAAAGTTTTGTAGTATGTGTCTATTATTAAGGAGTTGTTTGTCTAGCTTTGTAACCATGTATGAATGGATCTCACCAAGTCACTCTGTTGTTTTCAGCTATGTGAGAAAATTGATGCGTCTGGAGAAGTGGACTTAAGTTATTTTATGGTTCATCTAATATTTTTTGCAGTTGTTTTTTGTTCTAAATTCATTTTTCTCCCACAGTGAATTATTGTCTTTGATAGGGAAGGGATTAGAACTGGTGAGAAAATACAGATTAAAAACAAAAGCTTGCCGCATCCCCCACCCAATAATTTTTTTTTTTTGTTATGATGTTTCTTTCCATTATCCAAACAGTAATAGAAGAGACCCAAGGAAATATTTTTTCTGGACAAACATTAATGCCACTTTACGAATCAATAAACAGAAATCCTAGAGGAAATGCCACTAGCACATGTCCCCACACCTCACTCACTCTTTATATTCACTAGAAAATTAATTCCATACATAGGTTTTTAAACATTAGCCAGCCCACTCTCCAACCTTTATATATTTTTCAGCTCTGATCATCCCGAACAAATATCCTGTTTCCTAATATTAAAGCATAGTTGTACTTTGAACAGAGACTGTAAAAATGGCACTCTGAGGTATACGTGTTTATTGTCTCTCAGTGGGGCTACATTAAATTTGCACAGTTTAGAAGGATTTTTTTCTACCAGCTTTGCAAACACACCATGGGGCTTGAAAATCAAGCTGGGTTCTTTCTGACTTTCACATTATCATCAGTAATATTTTGAAACTGGAACTTAGGTAACAATGTTGTTGATGATGCATGAGCCAGACTGGAATCCAGTTCATTCACTCAGAGCATGGCAGAGCCAGTCCCGCTATCTGGAAAATCATATAGAAAATATGAAATAAATAAACATAGAAAATATCTGTGACACTCTGAGTACATTTCCCAGACCTGAAGAAGAGCTCTGTGTAAGCTCAAAAGCTTGTCTCTCCCATAAACAAAAGATGGTCCAATAAGCCCAATAAACTTCATCCATCTTGTATCTCTTAAAGAAATATATTTCTGCCAGTAAGGTAACTAGCAATCTATGTCACGCCACAAGAGGTAAATCTATTAAATGAGAAGGTGCCATTTTTATATAACCAATTTTTTGAGCACCACACACCTAGGATTTGATTCTCCTTTACATTAAAACTATTTTTTTACACCTCTGGCAGTGTAAAGGGGCCTTAAGAAGGGCATAAAATACAAGTTACATCACGTTAAGGCCTTCTTGCACTGACAGAATGCAGGGCCACCCAGAGGATTCAGGGGGACTGGGGTCTTCGGCGGCAGGTCCCAGGGTGGAAGGACCCCCTGCCGTGAGTCTTTGGGGCACTTTGGCGGTGGGTCCCGGAGTGGAAGGACCCCCCGCCGCCGCCGAAGACCCGGAGGGGAAGACACTCCGGGGGCCCAGGCCCCGCGAGAGTTTTCCGGGGCCCCCAGAGCGAGTGAAGAACCCCGCTCCAGGGGCCCCGAAAAACTCTCATGGGGGCCCCTACGGGGCCCAGGGCCTGGAGCAAATTGCTCCACTTGCCCCCCCACGGGCGGCCCTGACAGAATGGTGTAAAATGACCTTAATGCAAATGCGAATCAGGCTCTTAAAAGCCTTGTCTTCATTATGAAAAAAAGTGTGTCCTCAACTCACATAAGCTAACTCCAGGCAAACTCCTAGTGAAGACAAAGCAGTTTGTAGTTTTAACGCAAGTTATCTCATGTCTTCACTGACCAAAAAAAACATATGCGGTGACTCCATAGGTGCTTCTGGGTTGGAGCACCCATGGGGGAAAAAAGTGGGTGCTCACCCACCTGAAGTTCAGTGCCTCCCCCTACCCCAGCGCCTCCCGCCAGCTGGAAGCCTGCTGATCAGCTCCTTCCCCTTCCCCCCCAGTGCCTCCCGCCCGCTGGCAGCCCTGCCAATCAGCTCCTCGCCCTCCCTCCCAGTGCCTCCCCCCTGCTGTGATCAGCTGTTCAGCAGCGTGCAGGAGGTGCAGGGGGGAGGAGGAAGAGCTAGGGGTGCCAACCATCCCAATTTTGCTGGGAGTCTCCTGGAATTGGGCTCTATCTCCCAGAGGCTATTGAAGCCAACCTGGGAGATTTTAGGCCACTAAAAGTCCGGTGGTGCAGCAGGGCCTAGGCAGGCTCCCACCTTCCCTGACTCCACGCCGCTCCTGGAAGTGGCCAGCATGTCCCTGTAGCCCCTGGGGTCTCTGCGCACTGCCCCCGCCCCAAGAGCCAACTCCGCAGCTCCCATTGGCCGGGAACTGCTACCAATGGGAGCTGCGTGGGTGCACATGGGGCCTCAGGGACGTGCCAGCCACTTCTGGGAGCAGCACAGAGTCAGGGCAGGCAGGGAGCCTGCCTTAACCCAACTGCACCGCTGACTGGAAGCCACGCGAGGTAAATGCCTCCTGGCCGGAGCCCACACCCCTCACCCTCTCCCACACCCCAACCGCCTACCCCAGCCCTGAGCCCCCTCCTGTATCCAAACTCCCTCCCAAAGCCCACACCCCCTCCTGCACCCCAACCTCCTTCCTCAGGCTCAGCCCAGAGCCCCCTCCCACACTCCAACCCCCTTGGCCCCAGCCCAGACCCTGCACCCCCTCCCACACCCCCAAACCCCTGCACCAGCCCAGTATTTCAGTGAAAACTAAGGGTGTGTCTACACTTGAAACGCAGCCATTGCACCACTGTAGTGCTAAACGGGGGCAGGGGGGGAGGAGATTCTCCTGTTGGCATAAATAATCCACCAGCCCAAGAGGCGGTAGTGAGGTCAATAGAAGAATTCTTTCATCACCCTAGTGCGGTCTGCACCAGGGGTTAGGTTGGCTTAACTGTGTTGCTCAGGGCTGTGGATTTTTCACACCCCGAGCAACGTAGCTAGGTCAACTTAACTTTTTAGTGGAAATGAGGCCAAAGACTCAAAAGCTACAGGGAAACCTCATCTTTGACTTGACCTGCTAGTGCGTGTGAAACCAAAAACTGACTTGTCTCCACTATGATTTTATCTCATTTTAGTAAACTCAAGGTGGCTAAGATGAGTTCAGAACACACCTCTTTTTTTCATAGTGAAAAGAAGGCCAAAGCCTTTTTTTTTTGGTCCCAGAAGGTGTGAATGACCCATATTGTCTGGCCGGACTTTCAGGTGGAGATAAGATTAGGCAATGGGAACATCCTTGGAAACGCAACAGAGAATGCCCCTTTGTCAAACGTCAATCTTCCATCAGAGATCAGTCACATTGAACAGCCTCACAGCAAATCTTGCACCCTGTTATGAGAGCAGACACAATTTACCTCAGACTGACAGCTTACCTTGTCAGACACTGGCAAGTGACCACAGGGAGCATTCGTGGAGCAGCAGGGCAGAAAGCAAACTGCTCCACCCCCCATCATTCACCAAGATAAGCTCAAGGGTTACATACTGGACTAGACATGTTGACATAGTAAGTTGAAGATAGATGATGATGGACAAGATTTTAATTGTTCAGTGGGATGATTTAAATCAGAGATAAATACTTCTCTAGGCTGCCAGGTTGGTAAGAGTAGTTTTACCTGTTGGTTTCATTAACTTCCCAGAGAGCTCTTTATGCCCACGTTAATTGACAGTTCAGTGCAATTTGTTAGTTTTCTCAATGACATCTAAATTTAGGGGACACAGTAAAACTTCTCTTTAATCACTTTGCTAATTGTTTTTAGCGATTGGATGACATCAGATAATAGGCAAACAGGGGTCACTATAATCATGATGTGTCCTATAGGTGGATCTGTCATTAAGCTAATCAGTGAAGGGATTAATAGTAATAGTAAATAGAGTAACCCATTCTGGGGCAAAGGTTCCCATCCCATAATCCCTTTGCAACTAAATCACATTAGACTTTGAAGTCACTTCTATCAAGGTGTATCAGAAAAGCAACTGGACATCTATATCCACTACTGCACATAGTAGGAAATAATTATGGAAGGCCTGATTCTTCTCACATTTACACGAGTAGAAGTCAGAGGTAACTACATTGGAGTGACACTGCTCTGATATCAGTCTAAATGACAGGCCAATCCATCCCAAAAGGTCTAATCCTGTTGCCATTGAAGCCAATGGTAAATCTCCCACTGAATTCAATGGGAACAGAATTGGGTCCTAAAACTGCTACTGCCGTAGGCTTTATTCAGGAAGGCCACTCAAGCCCGTTTGCAGTCCTTTTGAAGACCCTTTAAAATGAAACATGCACCCAAGTGTTTTTCTGCAACAAGCAACAGATAATTTCATAGTTTAAATTTCCCCCAAGTTGCTATAGTATGCAGCGTAAACAGCATTCTGCTTTGCACCAACAGGCATGCACGACTATCCCTTTGTGACAGGGTGACCAGATATCCTGATTTTATAGGGAGAGCCCCAATATTCGGGACTTTGTCGTATATAGGCGCCTATTACCCCCCTCCCCCACCACCACCATCCCGCTTTTTCACACTTGCTCTCTGGTCACCCTACTCTGTGATGGCGGATCACAGTTACATTGCATTTCGGTAGCTCCTTTATTGCTAAATCCTACACTCAATCTGAAGAATTTTATTAAGACTCATTGAGGCAAAATCCATGATGCAGCTGAACTTTAGCAGGCCTCTGGTTTGCAAAAACTGTTCTCAGCAAATATTTTTTTCAAACATATCGGCAATGCCATAGCTGGGCTAAGGAGCCAGCTTGTCCTTCCCATGCATTCCTGGGAAGAAGAAGGGGCTGCACTGCAGAACTTCCAAGAGAGAAAAATGAAGGCCAAAGAAAGCGAATGTGGACATCCTTTAAAAAAGGAGGTGGGAGAAGAAGTCATCTCTTTGCCCTGCATTAATTAGACATGGTGATTTATTTCTTAGCACATTATACCTTATATAGGACATTATACAGTGTGCTTCACAAAGTACAGGTTAAATCCTGCCGTCTTTACTCAGGGAAAACTCCCACTGCTCCATTTGAGAGTTGCATTTTGCAATAGATTTTCAACTGCATTCAACATCATATACCCAGAATGCGGTAAGTTCAGAGGAACAGTCACAATTTTGCAACTAGCGGTTACAACTTTTCACACGGCAGACAGCCAGATAGGCCTCATATCATGGGCAAAATTCTGCTCTGAGTTACCCCCATTGCTCATGTGTAACTGAGTGATCGGCACTGCCCAAGTCACTGTCCCTGCAAGCTCGCAGTGTTTGTATGGTGCTTTCCTTCACATTTCATTTATAAAGCGAAAAAACCTTCACCCTGCTTAAAAAACTGTTCTAAAGAATCCTTTAACAAATTCTGTGTAGAAAATGTAGAAAACAATACTTAGAATTTTTTTGGAAAATCTTTACTTTTTTGGCATTGATTAAACACTTCAAAGAATGAGCAGGTTATTTATAGGTCACAGTTAAATGTAACGTGAGGGAAGACAGCGTAAAAGGAGTTCAAAGGGTGTCTGTGAAATGAAAAAACCACAGTGTTGTTGACACTGCTTCCTGTTTTCTCACACTCGACAATATTTTTAACACAAACTGGAGAAAACCAAAAAAAAGGTGTTGCAAACCACTCAAGAGCCATCATTTGTGGGGGACTCTTATGAAAAGGTTTGGTCCTGTGTGTGCTTAGAATGGCACATTATTCTTCTTAATTATTGGCATTTGCAGTACAAGCCCAAGGTCCAAAATGAAATCAGGGCCCCATTCTGGTAGGTACTGTACTTAGGGTTGCCAACCTGGTAATATTTAAAAAGCAGACACTCCAGCAGGAGTGCTGGAATCTCCCCTGTCAGGTCCCCTTTTCGACCTGGCCACCCTAACTGTACTACACGCAGTGAGAGACAGACCCTACCCTGAAGAGCATACAAGCTAAACAGGCAAGACAAAGAATGGGAAGAAAAACAGAGGTCTGAAGTTACTTGCTGATGGTCACTAGTAGAGGCAGGAACAGAACCCAGGTCTCCTGACTCCAGTCCGATACCCTTTTTGCCTTTCTAATAATGAATCAAAAGACTCTTTAAAAGCATTCCAGGGTACAGCCAATTTCCCTGGGAGAACAGGGTCTCTGTTATGGTCCCTAGTAGCACTGTTCTGGGTGGCACACAACAATTCTTTACTCTGGGATGACGATTTTGCTAAGTGCCTGGTAACATTTGCCAGGTGTTCACCACTAGGTTTCTGATGCACAGCTCGATCCTGTGAGGTGCTGAGCCAGCCTCAGCTCCCACTGAACTTAACAGGAGTTGGGTGTGCTCAGCACCTTGTAGAATCGATTCATCTTGAAGACCCAGGGCTTCCACAGGTATCGCTGGGTCAAGTCACACTATTTAGAAGGGAGAGAGCATTCCACCATACACAATTAGGGGCTCTGCATTTAAGGCAGCTTTCTGGCAGTGGATTTTTTATCACTGGAAGTATGGGTGGCTAGAAAGTCTGTGAAGCATTTCAAAAAGCCTGTGAAGCTTGAAACTAGGTTCACCGAGGGAAGGAGACCAAAGCCCTGAGGTAAGCAGGGAAGTGGGATACCAGGAGGAAGCACGAGTAGGAGAGCACAAGAGGGGAGGACTCCTGCCTCATACTGAGAAAGCGGGACAATCAGCGAGTTATCTAAAGTGCCTATACACAAACGCAAGAACCCTGGGAAACAAGCAAGGAGAACTGGAAGTCCTGGCACAGTCAAGGAATTATGCTGTGATTGGAATAACAGAGACTTGGTGGGATAACTCACATAACTGGAGTACTGTCATGGATGGATATAAACTGTTCAGGAAGGACAAACAGGGCAGAAAAGGTGGGGGAGTTGCATTGTATGTAAGAGGGGAGTATGACTGCTCAGCGCTCCAGTAGGAAACTGCAGAAAAACCTGAGAGTCTGGATTAAGGTTAGAAGTGTGAGCAACAAGGGTGATGTCGTGGTGGGAGTCTGCTATAGACCACCAGACCAGGGGGATGAGGTGGATGAGGCTTTCTTCAGACAACTAACAGGAGTTAATCAGATCAGGATTAAACAAAGACTGTGAATGGCTATCCAACTACAAGAAACAGTTTCTCCTCCCTTGGTGTTCACACCTCAACTGCTAGCAGAGCACCTCACCCTCCCTGATTGAACTAACCTCATTATCTCCACACTGATTTATACCTGCCTCTGGAGATTTCCATTACTTGCATCTGAAGAAGTGAGGTTCTTACCCACGAAAGCTTATGCTCCCAGTACTTCTGTTAGTCTCAAAGGTGCCACAGGACCCTCTATTGCTTTTTACAGATTCAGACTAACACGGCTACCCCTCTGATACTTAACAGGAGTTACTAGATCACAGGCCCTGGTTCTCATGGGGGACTTCAATCACCCTGATATCTGCTGGGAGAGCAATACAGCGGTGCACAGACAATCCAGGAAGTTTTTGGAAAGTGTAGGGGACAATTTCCTGGTGCAAGTGCTGGAGGAATGAACTAGAGGCAGAGCTCTTCTTGACCCACTCCTCAAAAACAGAGAAGAATTTGTAGGGGAAGCAAAAGTGGATGGGAACCTGGGCAGCAGTGACCATGAGATGGTTGAGTTCAGGATCCTGACACAAGAAAGAAAGGAGAGCAGCAGAATGCGGACCCTGGACTTCAGAAAAGCAGACTTTGACTACCTCAGGGAACTGATGGGCAGGATCCCCTGGGACAATAACATGAGGGGTAGAGGAGTCCAGGAGAGCTGGCTGTATTTTAAAGAATCCTTATTGAGGTTGCAGGAACAAACCATCCCAATGCGTACATAGGCACCGACTCTGTGAGTGCTCTGGGGCTGGAGCACCCACGGGGAAAATTTAGTGGGTGCTCGGCACCCATCAGCAGCCAAGCTCTCTGCCCCACCCCACCCCACCTCACCTCCGCCTCCTCCCTTGAGCACGCCGCATCCCCACTCCTCCACCTACCAACCAGCACTTGCCGCTGCCAAACAGCTGTAGCAAGCTCCAGAATGGAGGGGGGAGGAGCGGGGATGGAGCACGCTCAGGGGAGGAGGCGAGGAAGAGGCGGGGCTGGGGGCGGGGATTTGGGGAAGGAGTCAGAATTGGGGCAGGGAGGGGGCGGAGACTTTGGGGAAGGGATTGGAATGGTGGCGGGAGGGGGTGGGGCAGGGGTGGAGTCAGGGCGGGGCCAGGGGCAGAGGGGGGTGGAGCACCCACCAGCACCAGTAGAAGTCGGCACCTATGGATGTGTAGAAATGGCAGACGACCAGCTTGGCTTAACAGTGAAATCATTGCTGATCTTAAACACAAAAAAGAAGCTTACAAGAAGTGGAAACTTAGACAAATGACCAGGGAGGAGTATAAAAATATTGCTCAGGCATGCAGGAGTGAAAATCAGGAAGGCCAAATCACAATTGGAGTTGCAGTTAAGAGTAACAAGAAGGGTTTCTACAGGTATGTTAGCAACAAGAAAGTGGTCAGGGAAAGTGTGGGCCCCTTACTGAATGGGGGAGGCAACTTAGTGACAGAGGATGTGGAAATAGCTAATTTACTCAATGCTTTTTTTGCCTCTGTCTTCATGAACAAGGTCAGCTCCCAGACTACTGCACTGGGCAGCACAGTATGGGGAAGAGGTGACCAGCCCTCTCTGGAGAAAGAAGTGGTTCAGGACTATTTAGAAAAGCTGGACAAGCACAAGTCCATGGGACCGGATGCGCTGCATCTGAGGGTGCTAAAGGAGTTGGCTGATGTGATTGCAGAGCCATTGGCCATTACCTTTAAAAACTCATGGCGATCGGGGAAGGTTCTGGATGACTGGAAAAAGGCTAATGTAGTGCCCATCTTTAAAAAAGGGAAGAAGGAGGATCCGGGGAACTACAGGCCAGTCAGCCTCACCTCAATCCCTGGAAATATCATGGAGCAGGTCCTCAAGGAATCAATTTTGAAGCACTTAGAAGAGAGGAAAGTGATCAGGAACAGTCAGCATGGATTCACCAAGGGTAAGTCATGTCTGACTAACCTAATTGCCTTCTATGATGAGATAACTGGCTCTGTGGATGAGGGGAAAGCAGTGGACATGTTAGTCCTTGACTTTAGCAAAGCTTTTGATACGGTCTCCCACCGTATTCTTGCCAGCAAGTTAAATAAGTATGGGTTGGATGACTGGACTATAAGGTGGATAGAAAGCTGGCTAGATCGTCGGGCTCAACAGGTAGCGATCAATGGCTAGTTGGCAGCCAGTATCAAGTGGATGCCCCAAGGGTCAGTCCTGGGGCTAGTTTTGTTCAATATCTTCATTAATGATCTGGAGGATGGCGTGGACTGCACGCTCAGAAAGTTTGCGGATGACACTAAACTGGGATGAGTGGTAGATATGCTGGAGGGTAGGGATAGGATACAGAGGGACCTAGACAAATTAGAGGATTGGGCCAAAATAAATCTGATGAGGTTCAACAAGGACAAGTGCAGAGTCCTTAGGACGGAAGAATCCCAGGCACTGCTACAGACTAGGGAGCGAGTGTCTAGGTAGCAGTTCTGCAGAAAAGGACCTAGGAGTCACAGTGGATGAGAAGCTGGATATGAGCCAACAGTGTGCCTTTGTTGTCAAGAAAGCTAATGACATTTTGGGCTGTATAAGTAGGAGCATTGCCAGCAGATCGATGGACGTGATCATTCCCCTCTATTTGGTATTGGTGAGGCCTCATCTGGAGTACTGTGTCCAGTTTTGGGCCCCACACTACAAGGAGGATATGGAAAAATTGGAAAGAGTCCAGCAGAGGGCAACAAAAATGATTAGGGGGCTGGAGCACATGAGTTATGAGGAGAGGCTGAGGGAACTGGGATTATTTAGTTTGCAGAAGAGAAGAATGAGGGGGGATTTGATAGCTGCTTTCAACTACCTGAAGGGGGGTTCCAAAGAGGATGGATCTAGACTGTTCTCAGTGGTAGCAGATGACAGAACAAGGAGTAATGGTCTCAAGTTGCAGTCGGGGAGGTTTAGGTTGGATATTAGGGGAAAAAAATTCACTAGGAGTGTGGTGAAGCACTAGAATGGGTTACCTAGGGAAGTGGTGGAATCTCCTTCCTTAGAGGTTTTTAAGGCCCAGCTTGACAAAACCCTGGCTCGGATGATTTAGTTGGGATTTGGTCCTGCTTTGAGCAGGGGGCTGGACTAGATGACCTCCAGGTCCCTTCCAACCCTGATATTCTATGATTTTAAAATAACTCCTTTTAAATTCACAACCAGTTTCAGAGGTGTAAGATTTTGAGCCTGATTCCCTGCTGTTACACCAGCTATAAAATTGTGGTAATGAGGCCCACTGCTTTCTTCCTTACTTTACATGCCCCTATGCAAATGAGCGATGTGCTAGTCCGCTACTGTCTCCATTTCTGAGGATGCTCAGAGACACCACATTGTCTCGGGGGGAAACATTAGTAGGGGAATAGGCCAAGTTCTGGTTGGTGTTTGCCTATTCCATGCAGGCTGGAGAAGAAAGCAAGAGTCTGCTGTCTCTGCAGATGGAGAGACCATCTGGAAATGGAGCCAGAGGAGGGGAATCCCAGTGCGTGACCTAAGGGCTAAGGTATGTATGCTGAGCCATGTATACTGGGCCATGAGTAAAGCCAGTAAGATTGCTGCCCAGTTTGACAAATGTGATTGAGTGGGAAAAAAATTGATGAGACCATTTGAAAGCAGTGTAGTGGATATGGACAGTAAGAAATGGTCTTAAACCCATGAACGTGCTGCATATGTGTGTTCCGTTAGCAAACGGCCAAGGTGGGAGGAAAGAGCAAGGACCCTTTCCCCTCTTAGTACCCACAAAAGGGTCAGGGAGGCATAATAGCCATGGCTACACTCTTCTCCTCTGGCCCAGCCAGCAGTCTGGCCAGACAGGAAGAGGAAGGGCTATAGAAGAGATTGCGCTTCTCCTGTGCTTGTGGGGGCACCATGAGGCACTTCAAGGGACTAGAGCCACCATGCTCCCGCCTCAGGGCTGTGGCTAAGAGCCAGAATAGAACCTTGAGCGTGGTCTTGTTGGTTCAAAGAACTTACCAGGTGAGTTGGCGAAGCCAAACGGGTGTGGAGCATGGAATACACAAGCCTCCAGATTGTTTTTATTTTTAAGGAAATAAAAGGAGGAAGAAAAAACTACTAGAATATGAAATGCAAAAAAACCCCAACAACCCTACACCCCAAACAGAAAGCTACCTGCCATTAATACAGTAGAAAGGTTGTGAGATCACATGCCCAAAATCGGGACATTTCTATAGCTCAGGCTATTGAATGTTGACTTGCTCACAGAAGATTTTTTTCCTTCTTTCCTTTCCAAATGAATCTTAACCTGTTGCTCTGCTACTAACACATGAACATATGCCAAGATGTGAAAAGCATCTGAGTTTTGGGTTTCAGATCTCCCACCTTAATGTTGCATTGATACTAGGTTGGGGGCAGGGATGGGTTGTGTGGCATGCTGGAGTGTAGGGGTTGTATTTAGCTTTAAAGTACTAAGCTGTACAACTTGGAGCCAAGTGAAGCTGAATGAAAACAATAGGTTAGAAAAATGGGGTTTTGTTGTTGGATTTTTTTTCATTAATCGCTCCCCCCCTCCCTCCCCTAGCACATTGTAGAAAACCCCATTGGTTCATCTGGCTGCTTCCATTATGTTTCATAAAAGTCACCCAGTGTCTCAGAGAGCCATTCATTCCAGCCTAAATATCTTTTTCATTTCTGAACAGCTTCAATTTTCTCCAGGTCTCAAGGAATAGTTTATGAGGAAATAAAGCCTTGAGGGTGAACAGACGGAGGAAAAATCTCCTCTTCTCACAGAAGTTGATCAGGACAATCTTTCATCTCAGTGCAGATTTAGGCTGCTGGTATCTCAAGGTGATGCAACTCCACCAGTGAGTATTCGTCTTGTACCTGCATTATGTTTAAATGCTGCTCCTGTTGGCTCATTTCCATTAGCTGATGGGCTACACAGCAAGGCAACTTTCAGATATAAAACAAGTAAGTCAGACCAGCTGTGGGGTGGGGAAGAGCAGAAGAGCTATTTCAGTAGCAGTGCGGCCAATCCAAAGCATTTCATGTGGTGAATGGATAGGATACGAGACAGGGAGTTAGGATGGTTAGGTTCTATTCGCAGCTCTGCTGCCGACCGGCTGTGCAGCCTTGGGGCTTGTGTACACACAAACGCTGTACTCCTTTAACGTACCAGGCCACAATCCCTTCCCCTAGTGTGGATGCATTTGTACTGGTATAAAGGAACTTTTGGTAAGTAAAGCTATCCCTGTACGGGAAGAGGATTAAACTACAGTAACTTCACTTAAAGTCATCCCAGTTAACGTTGTTTCGTTGCTGATCAATTAGGGAACATGTTCGTTTAAAGTTGTGCAATGCTCCCTTATAATGTCGTTGGCAACCGCCTGCTTTGTCCACTGCTTGCAGAAAGAGCAGCCTGTTGCAGCGAGCTGGTGGGGGCTTCGAATCAGGGTGGGCCGGCTCCCCCCATCAGCTCCCCGCTCCCAGTGCGGCAGCCATCCAGCAGGCTAGCAATTGCCGGCAGTTCAGCTGTCCCCCCCCCCCACTGCCGTGTGCTGCTCCTGTCCTCTGCCTGGGAGCTGCTCCCGGGAGCCTCCTGCTTGCTGTGATGGGAGGGGAAGGGGGAGTTAACCTCCCCCTGCTCCTGCACCCCACCTACCCATCTCCATAGAGCGGGGGTGGGGAGAACAATGACACATGACAGGGTTCAGGATGGAGGGAGCTTGCTGGCAGCAGCTGCTATCTCAACTTGCTGATGTACTTAAAAAGCAATGTACTTAGAGTGGGATCAATATACTCAAAGGGGCAATGCGCATCTCTCTCTCTCTCACACACACAAACACAGGGTGTGTGTCTACCCTCCCTCCATTTGTGCTGCCTTGTAGAATGTGAGGCTACATTAACAACAATGTGTTAACCCTTGAGGGCTCAGCCAATTGCTAGTTCATCATTCAGCAGTAAGGCATTCCCTGGGAAATATCCCACCCTCTGACTCCACCACCTCAACCAAGCTTCACAATCATCATTGCTGTGTACAATATTAAATGGTTTGTTTAAAATTTATATTCTCTCTGTGTGTGTGTGTATAGATATATAGATAGATAGTCTTTTGTCTGGTGAAAAAAATTTCCCTGGAACCTAACCCCCTCATTTACATTCATTTTTATGGGGAAATTGGATTTGCTTAACATCATTTTGCTTAAAGTTGCATTTTTCAGGAACATAACTACAACGTTAAGCGAGGAGTTACTGTACAGCTGCAAGGCATTTTTATATCATTAGTGTAGTATCCACACTTTAGGTGATTATTATTTTAAATACTATAGCACCAAGGAGCTCTCATCATAGACTAGGGCCCCATTGTGCTAGTCACTGTACAAACAGAACAAAAAGATAGCCCCTGCCTCAAAGAGCTTACAACGTAAGTATAAAGACAACAGACGGAGACAGACAGACAGGGGAGTACATGGAAACAATAAGACAATACTGGTCAGCATGATCAGTAATGGCCTCAGCGCACCTACAGCCTAGTTATTATCAAGTTTTTTTGTAGGCATCACGGAAAAGGACAGTTTTCAGCAGGCCAATGAGTTAGTTTTGTAGCTGTTTATGGGGAGCTGCTCCCAAGCGTATGGGCCAGCATAGGAGAAAGCACAGAGGTGGGTTTTTTGGAAATTTAACAAGTGGGCAGTAGAGACTGGCTCTGATGCTGACAGACCAGGTGCCAGCTCGCGCCAAGGTTCCCATGTCTCAACTGAACACTGACAAACATAGGCGCTGACTCTGTGGGTGCCCCGGTGCTGGAACACCCATGTGGAAAAAATGGTGGGTGCTCAGTACCCACCAGCAGCCCCCACCTCCATCCCTCAACGCCTCCTGCCCGCCAGTGGGCCCCGCCTATCAGTGCCTCCTCCTCCCTCCCACCCGCTGTGATCAGCTGTTTGGCGGTGTGCAGGAGGCTTGGGCAGGGCCAGCTCCAGGGTTTTGGCTGCCCCAAGCAACCAGAAAAAAAAAAAAAAAAGCCGCGATTGCAATCTGCGGTGGCAATTCGGCGGGAGGTCCTTCGCTTCGAGCGGGAGTGAGGGACCATCCGCTGAATTGCCACTGAATAGCTGGACGTGCCACCCCCCTCCGGAGTGGCTGCCCCAAGCACCTGCTTGCCAAGCTGGTGCCTGGAGCCGGCCCGGGGCTGGAGGGAGAAGGAGAGAGGATGCAGCGCGCTCAGGGGATGGAATGGGGCGGAAAGAGGTCGAGTGGGGGTGAGGACTTGAGGGAGGGGTGGAGTGAGGCCAGAGCCTGGGCCCAAGTATCCCCGGCACATTGGAAAGCCGGTGCCTTTGCTGACAAATACATAGCTGGAATCAATCTGGCTCACTTGTGTGTTAGTACTGTTAAAACAGTTATTAGAATGATAAGAATGTGTTTATTGAATGCTTGTGCATTGCTGCCTGCATTATTCTCACTTATTCTCTCTATATCCCATATTGTAAGCAGGGGGCATTGTGATCTTCTCTGACTGTATAAATCACCAGATAGGAGAGAGAGATTAACGAGTGTGACACGCTGCTCTCCAACAGGTGGTGTCCTGTCCTGTCCAACAGGAAAGGTTCATCAACCCCAGATGGACTATTGTGGGAGGATAAAGAGGACAAAAGGTATTTGTTGTTTTACTGCCCACCCTCCAGCCCATGAAGATGAGTCATGAAAGTGGATTCCAATTAGCTAAGCTTGCAGCTCGGTGCACAAAGTAGAAGCAGAATAAAAAAAAACTAGCAAGAAGGAACTCGATCTCTACGCTGCTTAGACGCTAAGGTATAAGTGAGAAACCCCAATGTCTTAGCCTGGATTAGGACATATAGAACTTGCTTATTAGAAGTTTCTATTACTTTTTGAAATTTAAGATTGCAACTCATTTGTGTATAGATGTTTACCTGCTTTAACCTTGTAAATATCTCCTTTGTTTCCTTTTCCTACTTAATAATTCTTCATATAGTTTATTGTAAGACTGGCTCACATGTTGTCTTTGGTGAGAGATCTAAGGGGCAATTGATCTGAGGTAAGTGACTGGTCCTTGAGGCCTAGAAATATTGCTGTGACTGCTGGTGTAAGGGACCATCTATCACTGAGGCATGTTCACCTGGGGGCAGAGAAAGAGATCAGAGTCTGTTCCAGTGCCTGAGGAGTTTACACTTGATAATTGGTTGGGAAAATCTAAGGAAAGAACACACAGGCGATTTGGGGTTTGTGCCTTGCTCCCTCACAGTCTGCCTGAGTTGAATGCTCGCACGCTTTACTCACTGTAGGAAGCTTTACGTTGGCTTTAGGGGGTGGGTGTCGACGTGGTGATCAAGACTGAAAGATGAGAGGTGGGGTGGAGATAGGCTGTGAGTGCTGTGAAGTGTTTTGAAAGTGAAGACAAGCAGCTTGTGTTTGATGTGATTGAGAAGGGAGAGCCAGAGGACGGATGACTTGATCAAATCGATAAGACAAGAATGATCTTTGCCGTGGCATTCTGAATGGCTATGAGTGGGGGCAAAATCTGTCAAGGCCAGAGAAGGATGGTGCAGTATTCAAGATGTGAGATGATGAGAGCCTGGCTGAGCGTTTTAGCTGTGTGGCTAGCTAGGAAAGGCCGTATCCTAGCGATGGTATGCAGAGACACCTGCAAGATTTAGACACAGCCTGGATGTGAGCATCGAGAGAGAGGTCTGAGTCGAAGAGGATGCCCAGGTTCCTAGTTGCAGTGGTGTAAGTATTTCAGTATAAAATCACCCCCCAACCAACAGAGTTATACTGGTACAAAAATCGTGTGATGACCAGGCTTTCAGCAAAGAACATATTTGTCAGACCATTGATGAATTGGGGAGCATGACACCCTCCTTTGAAGGGTGACTTGAGATATTTGGGTAAGAAGCAGTGAGTATTTTTAATAGGAGCGCTTATGCCAAGAACAGTCCTGACAGATAAAAATGTGACGCCCATGTTAGAAAAGGGTTAGACATAGTAACGGTGCAGTTCATAGGGGCACATACTAGAGCAAACACTGACGCCTATGTACAAAGCCTGTATACTATTCATCTGGGGCCTGAGCCACGCCTTCAAAGAACCAGCAGAACCATGTGTAGACACCACAAGAAGCCTTACGGATGCACATTTCTCTCATGTTCCAATTTGACCAAGAGCGCTGGGAAACTGAGCCACATTTCCAGTTCTCCCCTCCTCATTCCCCCTCTGCAGAGTTCTATGCATAGAGTTATCACACAGAACGGCTCCACCACACTCAGAGCGAGCAGAGTTCCCTGCAGAGGGTCTCTGTGACTGGGACCCGCCCCACACACTGGCATGGCACTTGGCCTCCTGCCTTAGAGGCTTTGGCGATGATTCTGGTATGTTATCCCAGCCCATAGTTCGCTCTTTAGTCTGGCCCTCTCATGGTCCCCTATCAGCGTGTGCCTGTGCTAAGATATTTTAAGATGGATGGCCACGCATTTTACTAATCAGCAGTTTGGTTCTGAGGCTGCTTCTCAACCCATTCCTGAAAGCCTCTTCATTTATTCCTCCCATGTATTTATGAATCCCTTCCTTTCCTTTCACATGAGGGCATTTAAATATGGCATCTCTCTTTCCCCCCACCCCAGTCATGGGGATATAGTCTCTGCTCCCAGTCTGGGAAGGTCACTCCAAAGGGTCTCTCTACCTCCCAGCACCTTTGCCCAAGCACTACTGACAGCCCATTTAGTCTGCCTCACAGGCCTGTGGTGTATTTGCCACAGAAGGGCAGAAACCCTCTTCCAATGCCCCTGCACAAGAAACAAGTAAATGTAGTTTGTGTTAGTTTTTAAAGAATCGGAAGGACCATGTTCAATTTGGGCTAGCAAAAGGGCTACTGTGTCCCTGGGGGATTCACTGCCACCATCACTGGAGGGGATGGGTCTGAGGAAGGCGTTTTGGGCGTTGTGCTGAATCAACGCAGTCCCTGGTCATCCTGGCCATGCTGCTTCCCAGGGCAGCATCACCCCTAGAAGTCCCCTGGCAGAGTTAAGGTTGCAGCTGCCTTTACCAGAGTAACCTCCTGCTATAAGATTTTTACTGCCAGGGTTTATGTCAGGCAATGGGTGAATTTATTCCAAGGAGACTTCTTCCTACGAGCGGTTTTGTAAGTGATGTCAGAGCCTTTAGGTGTGGGCCTAAGGCCACACACCACAAATGTCCCAGCCTAGATTCCCCATCTCACCAAGCCGTGTACAGAGTTACGGTCATGCCCTCTCTTCCCCTTGGCTCGAGTCACTCCCACGACTCTCAATTAACATTTAAGATTTCACTCCATAGCTGGCTGATTTATTTCACTTCCCATCCAGTAATTTATGGAAATAGATTCTTTGATCAAACAAAATGCACTTTACAGAAAGATGGTCCATTCTCTGACATTTCACTGAGTAAATGAGCATTTGTGCTCATGGGCATGTCGTCCCATGACCGGGCCCATATCAAGGACTTTAAAAAAAAAAAAAAAGCTACATTCATTAGTTTAAATCTCATTACAATATATTATATTAAAATTGGCTTTGGATCAGGCCCCAAATGAATAGTATTCTCATCACATAATAGTATGGGTCATACGCACATCTACTCTAAGACCCCTCGACAGCACTCTGGCATATAAAGAGGTCTTAAAATTGGTGTTAGTGTAATTTACACTGACTTTAAGAGTGCTAGAGTGGTGTAAAGCAGCCTTACCATAAATCAGAATCTGGCCCTATGTGTTTCTATTTAACATAATAAATAGAAATTAAACAATGACATTACATTAGCAGGACAATTTTCTTTACAGCACCAAAGTTTATTTTTCACAAGAGGTGGCTTTAAAATGTGCTTCTTAGGTCTTGTCAACATGCACAAGTTTTAGCACCTTACATTACATTGGTTTTTAAACTGATTTAGTTCAAGCAGTGCAAGACCATCTTTAACGTTCATTTTGGTTTAAGAGTGGCTTATTTTGGTTCAGCCTAATCTGTTTGGGTTTCTTCACAAGATGAAACTAAATACTGAGCGCATCTCCACACAAACCTGTACTGACCCAACCAAGGCCCTGTCTACCCTAGGGAGCTTACAGCAGCACGGTTGTACCGATGCGGCTGCATGGCTGCAAGGTCGCGCTGGTAGCTGCTCTATGCTGGTGGGAGAGAGCTCTCCTGTCGACATCATAAAAACACCTCCACGCGCGGCAGTAGCTATGAAGCTCTCCCGCCAACATAGTGCTGTGCACACTTCCACTTTGCTGCTGAAACATAGGTCGCTCAGGGGTGTATTTTTTTCACATACGTTTTGCTGATGTTAATGGCAGTGCAGATGTGGCCTCAGTCGGTTTAAAGACTCATCTTTAATAAAACTGTTATGAATCTGTGTGTGTTGACACTGGGCACTTATAGCGGTATAGCTGTCTCTCTCAGGGGTGCTGTATCTGCTGACTTTGTGTTTTTATGGTTCTCTACCATTGTTAGCCCTGCAGCGTCAGTACAGCAAAAAGTGAGTGACTTGGATTCTACTCCTTCTCCTTGTGCATCATGGAGGTCAGGTCTACACTATAAACTTACATTGGTATAACTACGTCACTCAGGGGTATGAAAAATCCACACCTCTGAGTTGCACAGTTATACTGACCTAACCCCCCAAGTAGACAGCGCTATGTTGATGGTAGAGTTTCTCCTGTTGCCATAGCTACCCCCTCTCATGGAGGTGGATTACCTACACCAATGGGAGAAGCTCTTCCCTTGGTGTAGTAGCATCTTTACTGAAGTGCTGTGCCACTGCAGAGTGTAGACCTGCCCCAAGAGAATTGTTTGCTAAGCTCTGATTACAGCTTTGCAAGCCTATGGAAGACAACGTAACACAAAGGTGTCACTAAGGGTACGTCTTCACATCGATTTATCGGGGATGGATATATCGCGTCTCATTAAGACGCGCTATATTGATCCCTGAATGCACTCCCTGTCGACTCCGGAACTCCACCGGAGTGAGCGGCGGTAGCGGAGTCAACAGGGGAGCTGCAGCCATCGATCCCACACCGTGTGGACCCCAGGTAAGTCGATCTAAGATACTTCGACTTCAGCTACGTTATTCACATAGCTGAAGTTGCGTATCTTAGATCGACCCCCCCCCCCAGTGTAGACCAGCCCTAAGGGCATAACTGGGAGACAGTGGAGTTGCACAGGTAAAAGAGAGGGTTTTGCTTGACCTGCTGAACCTTTATTGCACTGATGATGTGCAAAGGGGAAAGAATCTAGCTTGGCTCTCAGAATTCAGGCTGAGTTTTCAGGCCTGGCTATTAAAAAACCAAAAAAAAACCAAAACATTTTTTACTTGTAACACGAGTGCATTTTATCTGGAAATCATTGAGACACAACAAACTTGGCACGCCACAAAGCTATGGCACCCCCCCCCGCCATAGTCACTTTCAAGAGTGGAGTCACATGTAATCATTTGGAAGAATTAGGATATTCACACCTTCATTTTCTTAAAATCTTTAAAAAAAATAATTTCTTTGTATAAAAATGCACATACAAACGACTAGTTACGAGTCAGTTGGGTCATTTGCACACACAACTAGTATAACTGAGCATGCAATTACTGTAATTGCAAGCACAGAGTAGACAGCAAGCAATTCTGAAGCCTGGACTGTAGTGGTCATCTCTGCAGCAAAAGGTACTTGCTGCTACAAAGCAATTTGTTTTTCCAGTCACAGAGTATTGTGCTACTCCACTATACTCCTCTTGTTAGCAGAATCTAGAGAGTATTATAACCAATCTAACAGCAATTCAAAGTTAAGCTTCCCCTGTTAGCACTATGACAGATTGCAGGGAGTAACAATGAAGTGATTGAGGATCTGTACTAATCACATCAATTGATATAAATTATGATGTCCGCTGTACCATGCCGTCTGTAGGTTTACACCTCATTAAGTTTCCAAGTGCTAAATGAATCAACAGGGTTCAATGGTATCATTTTTAATGAACTGTCCTAGTTATTGGGCAAAAGTAACCGAAAAAGAGAAGCAGAACTTTCAGTGAACTCACTCAGATTTTACAGAAACCGAAACTAATTTTCCAATGTAACATTACACATTAAAGAACACCCATGTGCTAATCTCACCCAGAGAATCAGCACCAGGGGGTGGCTTTGAAACAGGGTTGGAAGAAAATGGTGGCAGGTGTTTTGGAAAATGTTTGTACAAAATTATTCCCCAGCTTGTTTCACATGATTCTCAAGGCTTCAAAATATTGCTGTTTGTGAAATGTCAAGGTGTCAGCTCTCTCCTGTTTTGCAGAGCAGCCTGGGGTATCAAGATTCCATGGCTTTTGCAGTTTCACAAATTCAGTATTTGATGCAGAAATATCACAGCAGCCGCAGCTGGCAATCTTGTCTTGTGGAGAGAAGACAGGGCAACATACCAACAAACTTACAATAAATGTATAGTCGCACATAGACGCAGGTCAAGCAGGAAGGTGGCCAGCACCGACTCTGACCCTACCTCCAGAAGTACCACAAGGGTCTATACCAGGGCCTGCAAGCCCAAAATTCCCTATACCACAGGCTAGCCAGGGTGTAGGGTCAAGCCAAAATGGGAACGCATCAACAGCCACGATGGGGGCAGGCGAGCAAAGTGCTATCCAGTTTCCCACCTGGGTAGGAGGAGGTAGTGGACCAGATGAGAGAGGTTGCTTGGCTCTGGTGGGGCTGCTTTCACTCAGCAAGTCGAGGAACTCGGACTGCTCTACAGGAAGTACAGGCCCATCGAGGGTCTAGTCACTGTGCAGTGAGACTGCAGTGTCCGAAAGCTGATGATGCAGGTGGCAGTGGTGCCTGTAGGGGTAGCAGCTGCTGATCTTAGCACCATCTCTGTACTGTATTGCCAAGAGTGTGCTCCACTTCGGGCCCAACCCTGCCTCCTACAATCCTCCTCCTCAGTTCTCGGGGACATGGCAGGTTCCCAAAAGCGGAGGCATGTGTCTTAAAATTGGAATTCTGGGCTGTCAGATTGTGGGAAACCTGTATGGAGTTGCAGGTGCAGCAATTATTGTTGCTGTGAGGTGGCAGCAGATAAGCCAGCCTGTTTACCAGCTGGCTTTCACAGGGGATTCAAAGGCATTACTAGTTCTTAAAGCCAGCGCACAATGGACAAAGTTCAGAGGAGAGTCTAGTGCAGTGGGGGCAACCTGCAGCCCATCACGGTAATCCACTGGCAGGCCGTCAGACAGTTTGTTTACATTTGCACGGCCGCCCGCAGCTCCCAGTGGCCGCGGTTCACCGTTCCCGGCCAATGGGAGCTGCGGGAAGTGGCGGCCAGCATGTCCCTGTGGCCCTTTCCGTTTCCCGCAGCTCCCATTGGATGGGAACAGCAAACTGCAATCACTGGGAGCTGCAGGCGGCTATGCAAATGTAAACAAACTGTCTGGTGGCCCGCCAGCGGATTACCCTGACGGGCCGCATGTGGCCCACGGGCCGTAGGACCTGTATCATCTCAGTATACTCCGCATCAGTCTGTATCCATATGTTGTCATTCGTCTTATACCTGGATTGTAAACCGTTCGGGGTAGGGATCACCTTTTTGTTCTTTGCACTCAGCACAATGCAGTTCTGATCCATGCTAGGAGCTAGGAATACAAATAATTAATTATAATAATAATTGATATATCAACTTGCTTAGAAAACTCCCTTGGACTCACATCTGCTTACCATGCACCTATCTACTTGTATAATGCAATGGACAGTTTATCTGTTTGAATTATATCACTTACTTTGAGTGCCCCACAATTTTTCACCATCACTCATTTTCCTTGGGTCATCTTCACAGTTAATATTTATATTCCCATACCACTTTGGGTTGGAGCAGTCCGGGTTTTATTTCTTATTCTGTCTATTTATGCCAGATGGTGTGATGGTTCTGTGATGTGGGCTAGATCTGACTTTGAGCCACTAAATTAAATTAACACAGAGTGCAAGACAAATATGAACTCAGGTCTTTAGATGCAAACCCAGATGAAGTGATTTTTGCTCCAACTTTTAATAAAAATTTCAGTTTCAGAAAGTGGCCAAGAGTGGAAAAGTTCATCCCAAATGATGACTATTTTAGAAAGCTCAGTGTGCAAAAAGGAATTTACAACGGAATCTGTTTTGTAACCTTGACTTAAGCTGGGACAAGCGACCGCTGGACTTCACAGGAATCCATGTGGCTTGAGGGAAAGGGCTGGTATGCTTTGCTTTGCTGGGAATGCACTCGCCTTGCAGTGTGAGAGAACCACGTCTTCAAAGTCAGCCTTGGAAAAATGATTTTGCCCCCTTTTAAAGCCACCCTTTTTTGTCAATGCAGAAGCTCACACAATGTCAGGGGAAGAAAAAGAAAAGAAAAGGTAAGCTCAAAAGCACTAGGAACACAGACCCGAGCTCCCTACAGATGCAAGAGTGAGTTTAAAGACCATTGAGCACTTGTATTTTTTAAGAAACCCCTATTAGAGAAAAAGCTGGGCTAAACAGCTTTGTACTAATTCACTGTGGAAATTGGCAGTCTGCTCAAGGGCTCTCAAAATGTCTCATTTTCTACCTGTGGGAGTTGATCTAGTGGTTGCACCTTGGCCTTCAGTATACAATATATAAGGACGCTAGCTCAATCCGACAATTTTAAAGGTGGTATCTTTGGTCTTTTTATTGTAACTTTACTTACAAAGCACACTGCGTTGCTTTGTTGCTGCGTTTCTATTTCAGGATGAAACTGTGCTTCAGAGATGTCACTGAAATAATTACAAGGGCACGAAGAAGCCATGGAAAATTTGGAAGAAAAACTCATGAGAGAGCGTCAAGGTTGAGCTGAACGTGGAGGTCTCCTGTACTGAATTCCAGTGCGTTTCCAACAAAGCAACACAAACAAGTGAAATGTTGACCATAAGAAGTGGATGCGTTCTTATCTCAGCATCTGCTATGCTTTTGAAAGTGTGTTTGTCTCACACAATTAGTGGCTTCAGAAATTTACATTGCGGTATAGGCACTGGTATAACAATGGTGGAGATGCACCCTCACTTTACATTAAAACCCTGACGGTTTTAGGATACCTAATACACAGGTTGACTTTTTAAATGTTCCAACTGGGACCTAGTCAACAGGACCATTGTAAATAAGGAGTACCAGATTCAATTAGCTTATTCAAACTAGGCTGGGAGTTTGATTCTCATTTACATAGAGGCCCTGATTCGCTACTACACCCACGCTGCACTTGTATGCACACTAGCCCCTCCATTTTGTAAACACCAGTCTTATGAAGGGTTAGTTATCCAAAACATTTTTTACAATGGAGGGGTGGGGGGGAAGAATCACAGACTGAAAGTGCTGTTGATGAAGAACAAGTCAACATCCTTTCACATTCCGGTGCCGTCACTGTACTGGAAATCACTTTGCAGTGATCTGAAGGACAAGAGGCAAGCAACGCAGTGAGCCAGCAGGCTGCAATTTGTGCAACCTGCCTGCCGTAATTTAGCAATGGTCAATTTTACAAACTTTTCAATTGCATGAACTTCTCAATTCCCAGTTAGTTTGTAAGATGGGGGTTCTGCTGGACTGGAGAAGGGTGGCTGCAGGGGGACAGTTGCAGCTGTCTGATTCAAGACCATCCAGCCCCGTAAGAGTCCTGCTCTGACTCATGTTGCGGATAAAGAGCTCCTCACACCAGCAGGGGGATGAGTATAGCGTTCAGCTCTGCCACACCCTTGTTATCCCCTCCTCCGTCCCTCTTACATCACGGGCTGGGGAGGCCTGGGAATGGTTGAAGCTAGGGATAGTCCATCGGCGGAGCCTGGGCCAAATCCAAACCACGAGACGCTTTTGAACAGACCCTGAAATCTTTTGATTTACGTATTATCATCATTATTGTTATTATATTTTTTTTTTATTTTCTCTACAGTCTGGACCTTGATTATACTTTGACCAAGAAATTTGGACCTTGACAAAAAATAACTGACCACCCGTGGCAAGGCCACTTGGCACTGGGTTAAAGTAGCCTTAGCAGACCGGAGAATCCGGTCATCAGGCTTTTGCATCTCTTTTCCCAGCCAGAGTGGTGTCAAGGAGCCTCTGGACTGCTCTACATCTAAAATGTAGGTGGGCCTAGCTACGTCGCTCAGGGGTGTGAATTTTTCAAACCCCTCCCCCCCCCACAATGAGATGTAGTTAAACCAACCTAAGCCCTGGTATAGACACCACCAGTTTAACAGAAGAATTCTTCCGTCGACCCAGTTACTGCCTCTTGATGAGGGTGGATTTATTATAGCAATGCAGAAACACCTTCTGTCTCTTAAGCAAATGTCTACATTACAGCACTACAGAGGCATATCTGCAGCATTGTTCAGGATTTAACTTGTTTCTCTTGCTTAATTTCAAAACCATATCGTCAGCTGACTCATAGTCCATATACTTTTAAAACTGTTGCCTGTTTCCATATAAATCAATTTCAAATTAGGAAAGCTGACAATCCATTAAACAGGAGATTTGAGGCAGATTTCGAAACAGCAGAACTGCTGATCTAGCAATCATCTAGATAATCATTCCTCATGCTGTAGCATTTAAATAAAATACATACATTGTTTACTTAAACAAATTCCAGTGAGATTACCCCCAAATTAAACTAGGTAGCCAAAAACATTGATATGGATGTTTGAAATAATTTGTTACATGCCCTTACTTCACTTTGAAAAATGGGGTAATGGTTTTATAGTAGTTTTGCTGTATTTTAAGGGATTGCAGCAACAAGCACAGGTTTAGCAATCCAAGCAGAGTGCTCCAAATGCTATCAGACCCATTTATAAACACTAATTGCTGAAGAGTCTCTGTTAATAGCATTCTGTGGCAAGACAAGTGAGGAACCCAACACTGAAAAGCATGTTCTTATGTGGAAAGTCACTTCACACCTCAATTACAGCTTCTGCCAACCACTTCAGATCTGAAGTATAATGTTTTCTCTGCGGAGAGGATACCATTAGCACAATAAGCAGTTAGCACAGAGACTGTGAACTGAACAGCACCAAGGGAAATCACCTCACAGTGGGAACTCCTTAGACTTTTGTTTTTATGCCGCTTTGAAAAGCAAATTGATTAAAACATACACACACACACACACAAAACATCGCCAGGTTGGTACCTTTTCATACCCATCGTCTTTTCAATTAACCAGAAAAGCCCAATTTAAGATTTCTCATTAAAACAATTTTCAACCATGTACTCAAGTGATACTCTGTGCGCTTATTCATAGTTATGATCAATTTGACACCTCTGAAAGTGACAATACGTTATTGGTATAATGGTATAATTATTAATAATGCAAACCCCCTAGGGAGACTAGCTTTATCACAGTTGCATATACTCATAGCCATTACTACCCCCAATGCTTTAATGACTAAGAGAGTTTTGGACTAAAGGGTTTGGTTTACCTGACTGCAGATGTTTCTAACTAAGTAAGGTGATGGAAATGACCATGAGATCCATAAGACGCTGTAGGAATTTAATCTTTCATCCTGCACTGGCATCTGCTATTGTGAACCACTGAGACCAAGTGTGCCAAGTACCACGGGGCCCTTATACTGTAATTATGACCTCTGGGCCGTGGCCAAAATGATCTGAATAGAGCAGGATACTGGACAGTGTTAATATGATCAAATAAGTGAGCTAGTAGGCTAGAGTGCTTTTAACTGTCAAAGTCCTCTGCACACATTGATCCACACATCACTGCTGCAAGATGGAGAGAGAGGGAAAGCAGTTGTAAGACTATTTAACCCAAGAAGGAGCACACAGGGGCCTTGTCTACACTAACCTTTGCCCCCAAGAATTTCCCACCACATTACTACTACTTCCCATGGTGTGCACAACTGTGAGGGATAGCTCAGTGGTTTGAGCATTGGCCTGCTAAACCCAGAGTTGTGAGTTCAATCCTTGAGGAGGCCATTTAGGGATCTGGGGCAAAAATCTGTCAGGTGATTGGTCCTGCTTGGAGCAGGGGGTTGGACTAGATGACCTCCTGAGGTCCCTTCTAACCCTGATATTCTATGATTCTAGATCAGGGGTTGGCAACCTTTCAGAAGTGGTGTGCTGAGTCTTCATTTATACACTCTAATTTAAGGCTTCGCGTGCTGGTAATACATTTTAACGTTTTTTAGAAGGTCTCTCTATAAGTCTATAATATATAACCAAACTACTGTTATATATAAAACAAGGTTTTCAAAATGTTTCAGAAGCTTTATTTAAAATTAAATTAAAATGCAGATCTTATCAGTTTAGTGTGATCCTTGCCCTTGCTTTTCCTTGCTGAGTTTTCCAGTGTCTGGCACGTATTTGGATACTTCAAGCTGCACATGGGCTTCTGAGTGATCAGTTGTTAACCGGCTCCGAGAGGGACAGAGGACAGATTTCATGTGTGAAAATACCTGTTCACACAGGTATGTGGATCCAAATGCTGAAAGCATTGCAAACGCAATTTTCTTCAAACAGTTAAAAATTTCACCGGCAGGGACGTCCAGCAGGTCAGAATAGAGGCCCCGTGATCTCTCTCGGTAGCTTCAAGTGCGCTCCGCAGATCCACAAACTTTGATATCCACAATTCTAAGCTTTTTAACTGGATGAGTTGCATTTCAAAATCTTCAACACCCATCCACTGAAACACAGACAAATCCAAGTCGCTTTCGTTGACCTTTTCAGGTTTAATTAGAAAAGAAAGCATTGGGCCAAATCGCTGGAAATCTTGAAATCTGTCAGAAAATTCTGATTCCAGTTCTTGCATGTACTTTCCAATCTCAATGACATTGACAGTGCAACGTGTCGATAGCTCTTTTATGAGTTGGAAGTAGCGGAAAGTAGAAGTTTGAATATCCCTGGAAAAAACTGCTAATTTCACAACAAATGCTTTCCAGGCTTCATAAAAATCCAGAACTGTTTGCCTTGCACCCTGGAGACAGAGGCTGAGTTCGTTTAGGTGAGAGGTGATATCAGTTAGAAATATGAGCTGACACAGCCATTTGTCATCATCCAGTTCGGGGTAGTTTTGTTCTTTTTCTGACAAAAAGGCCTTGATTGCATCAAAACAGTTTACAAAGCGCACCAAAACCTTGCCACGACTTAGCCACCGAATGTTGCTGTGAAGCGGGATGTCATTATAAGCACTGTCCATCTCTTCTAGCAGTGCTTGAACTTGTCTGTGAGTCAAAGTAGATAGAGCAACAAGGAAATTCACAATTCACACCACTGTATTCATCACATTATTAAGCTCTGAATTAGAAATTTTAGCACACAGGTTGTCTTGATGGATGATTCAGTGAAATTTGACTGTCGGACGGCCAATTTGATCTTCAAGTAACTTTACAAATCCCTTCTGTTTTCCGACCATGGCAGGAGCACCATCTGTTGTCACACAAAATATGTTTCTGATGTCAACTCTTCATTCTTCAAAATGGTTTACAAAACTTTCCAGTATATCTTCCCCCTTTGTTGTGCCATGCAGGGGTTTTAGGCAACAAAGTTCCTCTTGGATTTCATTGGAAGCACAATATCTTGCAACAACTGCCAAACGTGGAATGTCATTTATATCTACGCTCTCATCAACTGCAACACTAAACACTGCTGTGCCTTTCAATGCAGTCGTCTCTCAACTGTTCTGGCAGAGATGGGCAGTTCTTTTATTCTAGATATGATTGTATCTTTATTTGGCAAATCATTGAACAAAATCTTTGAACTGCTGAGAAAAACTTCTTTTATATATTCCCCATCTGTAAACGGCTTTCCGGTTTTTGCAATGCACTGTGCAATCTTGTAACTTTCTTCTGTAGCTTGATTTTTACTTACAAATAAGCTTTTAAAAACACTGCTTTGCTTCTCAGAGGCTGCTACTGCCTTTTTGATTGATTCAGTCTTGTCTGCTTCGCCAAGAAAGGTTTTCTCGTGCTTCGTTTCAAAATGTCGAACATTTGATGTGCGACAAACAACGCTTTCATAACAGAAAGCACAAATAGCACGGTCCTTCTTTTCAATAAATCCAAATGCATCTGTCCAAGCAGGCTGAAATGATCGGACATCTAGCTTTGCTTTCTTAGGAACTGCCATTTTGTCAAATGTTCCCTTCAACTCTCAGTGGGAAAAAAAATGGCGATAGAAGGCAGGCACAAGGTCAAACGCAGTGTGGTCTGGTATAAGCAATTTTAATGAGCTGCACCCCGTCTTGCCTTGTGTGCAACCCTCACTGTCCCAGGCTGGGGACAGTGGGCCACAGCGGGGAGGCTGCAGACACTGATCCAAGGGCAGGCGCAGAGCCCCGGGTGGCCTGCTGGGACTCCAGGATGGAAAGCAGGCTGAGCCAAGCTGGAGATCCAGACCCCGGCTGGCAGGAGGTCAGCGGCTGGAACCCCAGATCGGCAGGTGAGGTGAGTGGAGCTGGCGGCTGGGCTAGAGGCCTGGACCCTGTCTGGCAGGGGGCCTGCGCAAGGTGAGGGGGGCTGCGGCAGGAGGGGACCCCGGCTGGCAAGGGGCCAGCAGCCAGAACCCCAGAGCAGCGACTGAGCGGCTCAGCCCACCGCCCCTCTGGGGTTTCCACCGCTGGCTCCTGCCAGCCAGCCGCTCCTGCTGCCAGCCTGGAGTTCCTTCACCCAGGCCAGCAGCAGGCACTGAGTGGGACCGGCAGTGGGGCCCCAGCTGGCAAGGGGCCAGCAGTGGGAACCCCAGAGTGGCGGCGGGCTGAGCAGCTCATCCCGCGCCGCGTGCCATCAAAAATTGGCTCACGTGCTGTAGGTTGCCGACCTCTGTTCTAGGCCCATTCCAGATACTGAAGAAGGAATGGTCCCTGCCCCAAAGAGCTTACAGGCAAATGGACAGATAGCCAAAGTGACAGAGTCTGGAAGGATGTTTTTAAATGCAAGTCAGACAGATTCAGCTGTCGGCAGCATGGAGGAAATGGGTCTAAGAGGGACTAACATGACACCACATTCCCATCGTTATCACTGATGGAGCTACACCCATGGGAAATTTAAGCAGGAAAAAGGCTCAGGCCTGTTCTACACCTAAAACTGAGGTCGACCTACCGACATTGGTCAGGGTTGTGAAAATTTTTACATCCTGCGTGACGGAGTTAGGTCAACTTAACCCCCAGGGTAGACGCAGGTAGGTCAATGGAAGGATTCTTCTGTCAACCTAACTTCTGCCTCTCGAGGGAGTGGCTTTACCACAGCAACTGAAAATCCGCTTCTGCAATAAGTGTCTACACTCCAGCCGCACAACTGCAGTGCTCCAGCTAGGTCATTTCAGCTCTTGTAGTGTAGATAAACTCTCAGTAGCTGTGCCTCAAGCTAAGTGACTTACCCAAGGCTAGATGGTGTGTCAGTCGGTGGCAGAGTCAGAACGAGAATTCAATTGCATGCTCTGCCCATTAGACTGCACTACCTTTCTATGGTCAAATTTAAGCAAGAGATTAAATGGTGGCCTGAACAGGAATGCGCTCCTGGATCGAGGTCTTTATTACTAAGCATCACTATATTTGCATTTTAAAATGTCTTAATTTAAATACAGATTCCCAGCCTCAAATATTTTGACATTATTGCTGCACTTACGCTGTTACATTCCGATTTTAAAATTAATCATTTAATTCCATGCAATTGTTTTCAGACTCAGCTGAATGGGAAGTGAATCTCACAGAACTGTAAATGCGGGTCTCTGTGGTGAAATAGATTCAACGCTACCATATTCCCCACTTTGTTTCCAAACTTCCGTTGCAATTACCTGCTCTAATTTTAAATGGGAAGTCTCAATATACTGTAATTAAGCATACAGGGGAGACTGGAGTGCTGTCTATCAGCACCTGGCAATGGGATTCCCCTTCCAGAGGCACCTGCACTAAATGGTAATTCCTCACTCCATTCCCCTTCCCCTCCCCTTCTGCTCTGATGGAACAGATGGAACAATCATCCTGTTCATTCCACAGTAAGGACCCCTGCTGCTACAGTGCGCGTTATGCAGTTGTAATACACATAATTAGCCAAGTCAATGGACAATGCAGCATATTAGCGTGGGCGGAGTTACATCAAGCAAAACATGCATTCCAGTTTATCTACTGCTGTCAATAGACGTTTCTGCCAATCACCAAAAATCGTGGACATGGGGCACAAACTAATTACACATCATGTAGGTAGGGTGCCTTATCAACCCCTTCCCCCTGCCAGGAATATTTAGTAGTATAATTTACAGGGGGTTATTCTGATCTTGGCATGCGGGTGATTTATGCTTAGAAGCCTCATTAACATGTATGAGTTATTCACCCAAGTCTCCCACACATCCGTGAGTAATTAGATGGCATGATGTTTACCACTGTATACCTTTCCTCTGATGTCAGACTGAATTGCACAGCTATAGCTTGCAAAGTTACTGCTCCAAGAACAGGCCCTCCTGGCTTTTTCTTGTAGTTTATGACTTGCTCCATAGCTGCCAACACATGGAACTGCAGCTCTCTGATGTAAGGCCAATTGTTGAACGTCCCTCCTCCCATATTCACACGCTGTTTTGGGGCAACATTTATATTGGGAGTAGAAAAGGTTCAGAAAAGGGCAACAAAAATTAAGGGTATGGAACAGCTGCCATATGAGAAGAGATTAATAAGCCTGGGACTTTTCAGCTTGGAAAAAAGACAACTAAAGGGGGATATGATAAAGGTCTATAAAATCATGACTGGTATGAAGAAAACGAATAAGAAGCGTTATTTACTCCTTCTCATAATACAAGAATTAGGGGTCACCACATGAAAATTATAGGCAGCGGGTTTAAAACAAACAAAAGGAAGTATTTCTTCACACAATGGACAGTCAACCTGTGGAACTCTTTGCCAGGAGATGTTGTGAAGGCCAAGACTATAACAGGGTTAAAAAAAAGCATTAGATACATTCTTGGAGGATAGGTCCATCAATGACCATTAGCCAGGATGGGCAGAGATGGTGTCCCTAGCCTCTGTTTGCCAGAAGCAAGGAATGGGTGACAGGGGATGGATCACTTGATGATTACCTGTTCTGTTCATTCCCTGTGGGGCACCTGGCATTGGCCACTGTTGGAAGACAGGATACTAGGCTAGACCTTTGGTCTGACCCAGTATGGCCATTCTTATGTTCCTAACGTTCTCTCTCAGCTTAGCCAAAATGAATGCTGATCTGATCCTCTGTCTTGTGCCTCCTGCTCACCTGCGAGTTATAGGTGAACAAAAAAGAGGTCATAAGTGAGTTATGAGGACAGGAGGGCAGTGCACCCTTTTGGTCAGCATGGAGCTGCTCATTTAGAATAAATCTAGCTTTTCTGAGTCCTGATCTGCATCGTCAACGCCAGCGAGGGCAAGACAGCACCTAGGGTGATATTCAGCCCTCATGCAGAAGGCCAATTCAAGGCTTATGTATTGCTGAAGTCCTCACAATAGGGCTAAATATCACTCCTGGAGAGGAATCTTAGGTTCAAGTGGTTAGCTCTCTGCCCCCAACAACAACATATTCTACAGTTGCCCTGATAAAGAGACAGAGTGACAGGCTGCCAACTCATATCCTCTCTTTGGATCCTAAACAGTGAGATAGGAGCTCAGGGGAATGACTGATGACCTTGTAACACACCGCTCGCCATAAAGACACAGTGTCCTTTGGAAGTTTATGTATTGCTTTGGAAATCTGGACTCTGCCAACAGTTTCCAAACAACTTCCACACAGGTTTCAGAGTAGCAGCCATGTTAGTCTGTATCCGCAAAAAGAACAGGAGTACTTGTGGCACCTTAGAGACTAAAATTTATTTGAGCATAAGCTTTCGTGGGCTACAGCCTACTTCATCGGATGCATGTCGTGGAAAATACAGTATTCAGAGACAGAGGATGGCTCGGATCACACAATATGGAGTTATCCCTTTAAGAGCTTCAGAAGGGGGCAAGAGTCCCAGTCAAATCCTGGATCCTTTAGAGAACAAAGACATTGTGCTGACAGCTTTCCTTCCTACAATGCCTAAGCAGCAGGGAAGGACTGAAGACAGGCCTTCTCAAGAGTAATAACAGCAGGAGTGAACTCTGAGTGGCGTATGCCTACCTGCTGCCAGAGGAAATAACTTGGTAGGTCTCATCTGCACTGCAGTTGTAGGCACTAGTGCAGAGATCATCAGCTAGTACTCTTGGGGAAGCCTGACGAATTCAGTTCCCAGTCCTATATTTATACTAGTGTAAAGACAAAGGTAACACAAGTGTGGAGAATCCTTGGTAATTTAGTATCACACAGGGTTCGTTTGCAGAGAGACGGCATTTCACAAATTAAAATGAAGATTTCATGGCAGTTTCCCATAACAGATATTCTGGGTTTATACCGTTTCCTAACTTTCATTTTTATATAATTAATGAACCTCAGCTAAATACAGAATTCAAGCTAGGCATATTAGCTGCTTGAAGAAAACCCCTGGCTCATGAAATAATAGAATGTCAAGCACTTCTACCGGGCCTTTCAGCTGAAGATGTGAAAGCACAGTAGAAACAATAAGTAAGCCTCACCATCCCCCCTCTGTGGTAGGCATTCTGATGTCCATTTCACAGAAGGGTAGAGAGACACAGACAAAATGACAGACAAAATTTCAGAAGCATTCTCCTCCCTCCCCTGCTTTTTTTAATTATTATTATTCTGGATGTTTTTGGCTCCCGAATAAAGTCCCCTGAGGTCAGTTGGAGCTGCAGGTCCTCAGCACTTTCTGACAATCAGACCCTACGTGCCTCCAAAGTTGGATGCCCAAAATCGAGGGCACAAAACATTAGGGAAAAGTTCTGAAAATTTGAGTCTAGGACCTTTGTCCGTGTTTAGAGAGAGAGTCAGTAGCAGTGTCAGGAAAAGAACCCAGGAGCCTTGGCGGCCAGTTAGTATTATCTATGATTATATTACAGTAGGGTACAGGGGCCCCCATCTGAAACTGGGGCCTCATTGTGCTAGGTACAGTACATTCACGTAGTAACAGGTGGACTCTGCTACGAAGACCTTAGACTAAATAGACAAGACAGGCAAAGGTAGAAATATCATCCTCTGCATTTTATAGATTGGGGAACTGAGGCACAGAGAGATTAAGGGTCCAAGCAGAGCTGAGACAGATATACTGGGGAGCAGCAGCTACAGGGAGCCAGTTGCAGCAACCTGATTCAGGGCTGTCCAGCCCCAGCGCATGTCAGGACAGCACAGGGAGAGCCCTTATTTATCTCCCTGGCAGACGGTCAAGCAGAGATCAGTGAATGCCTGGTGATAGCCCCCTCCATGCTCCCAGGCCCCATCCGTTCCCTCCCCTTCAGAATGTGCCTTTGCTCCCCCTATGCCAGGAGTGGAGGGGGCAGCTGGCAAAGGAGGAAGCAGAAATGCCTCTACCTGATTTCTATAAGCTGAGGGTTCCTTGTAAGGGGGCCTCTCCGCTGTCTCCCCCTGGCAGTTTTAAGGCTGCATATGCAATGCAAAAGAGCTGACCAGAGAACTGACCCTAAGTGACTTGCCTAAGGTCACACGGAAAGTCCGTAGCAGAGCCAAGATTGAACAGTGAACTCCTGAGTCCAAGTACAGTGCCATGACCAGGAAAGCAGCCTCCCCTCTTTCATTATAACCACTTGATAACTCTCCCATTTTCCTTCTTAAAAATTTAAATCAGGAAACTTTGCTTTCAGGAAAATGACAGACCTATGGATAGGAGCTGTGCAAGCTTCCTCATGGAGCTCTGCCAGTGTATCTTAATCCTGACCTTAAATATACTACTCCTGTTTGTGTCCTAGGCTTCTTTTGCACAGACCGCCAATAATGCTGAAATGTGTTGTGGCTTTGCAGCATGACAAATGTTTAATAAGACATTTCCCAGACCTGAAGAAGAGCTTTGTGTTAAGCTCAAAGGCCTCTGTCTCTCACCAACAGAAGTTGGTCCAATAAAAGATATTACCTCACCCACCTTGTCCGTCTAATAAGAAAGAGACTAACATTACCAAGCTCTTCTTTTGTGATGCAAGCCAGGTTTCCGAACATATCACGTTAAAGCTGAAGGTTCTGTCCTTGCTGCCCAAACCTCCCAAAAGTAAAATAGCATTATTTTTTAGGAACCATAGTATTTCAATCTCTGTTTTATCACAGTAATACAAAATAACCACCCTCACATACCTACAAACATGTATATGCTGCAACCCACATGCTACTAGAAGGGAGAGAAACATATCAGTGAGAGAGAGAAGAAAAATCAGAGTTATTCACATGGTAAGACAGCGGATATGGGTCCCATTTGCTAGCGTGTTGGCTGTGTTAGCACGTTGTAATATTACTGTGTGTCAGAATAGTATATCATAATATTTTAAGAAAAACAGATGCAGATTCATATTAGCAGCTTTTTCCTGGGGGGGAGTGGGGGAAGAGGGGTCAGGGCATTCAAGTGTTCACGTGTCCAAACAAGCCTCAAGCAATTCCCCATTCATTTTGCTCTGCTGGCTTATCGTTTCACTGCTTTGGAGTGTATTCTTCCTTATCTTGGAAACAAATGGCCTCCATGGAGCGCTCCAAACAGCAAAGCCATTTATCTGTTTGACGTGTTTCCCTGTTTGGTGCCCCAGCCTTGAGACAACCAGCTCCAGCTCTGACAATCTTTAGCTGTGTCTATGGTGGAGAGCTACGCGCCCCACGAACTCCAGGGGGGTGAATCAATTTCTTTGCCACATTTATCATTTACAGCAGTAAATCAAGTCTAATCAATGCTTCCCTCACTTGGCATGGGATGAAGTCTATGTAGACGTTCAGGAAAGTGAAAGGAAAATAAATCAACCCAACAATTAAAAAATCAGTTATTTAATTTGAATAGTTTCAGACACCCTTTTTTGTTGGGAGCTGGGCAGGGGGCAACAGATAGGGTGAAATCTTGGTTCTATTGAAGTCAATGTAAAAACTCTCATTTACTTCAACGGGCCCAGGATTTCTCCCATTGTTGTTAATACTGAAGAGCAATTCTACTCTTAAAAAATCCATTAGGTAAAAAGACACCCTGCTCGGTAAGGCAGGTGACCTCCCTGTTCATTCAGCATCACATCTACTGACTTTAGAAACAAAACCAAAATTTCCCACTCTTCTTAGCCCTGCAGAGCCATCACAGCCAAGACTTGGAGAGCTGGACTGTATTCCCTCTAGACAGCCCCAAGAATAATTCCCAGTTCCAGAGCAGTGGGGCTTGCACAGGTGTCACCAAGAGCATAATTTGGCCGGCAGATCCCCTCTGTCTAGCTTTAGCAGGAAGCAGCACGCCAAGCAGTAGCAAAGCAGGAGTGAGGGTTCAACACCTGTACCCCTAACCTCTGGAAACATGGGCCGGTAGTGGTGACTGCCTTTGGAAACAATGCAGGTTGTAACAAGTGTGCCAAAAACTGGTAGCAGGAAGTGGGACCTAGCCAGGCTTTCCCCTGGAGAAACGTAAGAATGATGCCTCCAAGGGAACCAAACCCAAATGACCACAGGGTTTCCCTGACGGAGGAAGCAGCAGTAGGGAAGGGGAAGGCTCAGCTGGGGCCCCTTATCCCTGGGATAACAAGGGATTCCCCTCTGGGATTCCAAGCCCCCATCCAGCTGGATGGCCACAAATAACCCTCAGTAGCCACCGGCAGCTGGGGATTGGGGTCGGCTTCAGCCATGCCCCCTGAGGCTGCAATCAGGAGACAGGTTGTGTAGAAATCATCACGCTGGCCCTTTGCCTTCTGAAGAGTCTCTTGCACTGGTCTTCCCATGGTTGACTCTACAGGCTTGAGGGCAGCTTTGCCCCAGCAACACAACACAAGGTGGCTGGAACATGAACCGTAGTGTTTAAATACTTCAAATCATTAGTTATGTAGATTAGCATAGACTGGCTCGCTCCACCATCACCAGGCGAATTGCACCTCTAACCTCTCCTAGTCTCTCTGAGTGCACCCCTTCTGTGGGGGTGAAATCAGGTGATTCTCCCACTCTCAGACCAGACCCTCCACTCTCCTGTGTATCAACCAGCAGGTCTGATTCAGGACAGTCTCTGCAATTCTGTTCTCTTCAGGACAATGACACTAGCAATCAGTGAGCAGACAGCCTCAATAAAGCAAACTATTATTTATTTAGCACACAAACATTTCAGAGAAAGCATATCTTAAAGACAATAAATCAGACTGTTCGCATCTCTAACTTACCAGGTGGTTAACTATCTTCCACATGGGATATCTGCAAGGACTGATTTCCTGTAGACTCTTTGGCAGACCCTCTCTCCGTGTCAACCTGTTAGGGCTCACTGACAATGCCCTGGACAGCCCTGGCAACTCATTCCTCTTTGCAGGAATCAACTCCTTTTTTAACTGTTTATTGCTCTTTGCTTTGGGGACTCCCAACTCTGGCAAAATGGGTTTGCAACTCATTGGAGATGGGAGCTTTTAAGCTAATAGCTTATCCCACTGTCTTTCAAGTAGATGCTTGGTCCTATCTGGGAAGCCACTGTGTCGCCTTCATGCACAGACCCCATGGAATCTGGGAATTCTGGGCATATAACAGACATTCCACTACCTCCAATATTATCAAGACAGTCACACAGGAAATTGCAACAACTCAATATACAACTACTTCTCCCTCACCTGGTAACCCACAGTGCTCACAACATTGTTACATCTCAGCATTCCTAACATTACTACATAGCAGTGCGATGGCTGTCCCTCCAAGCTTGGCAAGGAGGCAGGAGTGGATGTCAGCAATGGACTGAAAGGAGAGCTTTCTGAGGAGGAATTTGGAGGTGGAGCAGGATGGCAAGGTCCAAATGATCAGAGAGGAGGTTCCTGGCATGGAGAATGGTGCTGGAAGGGCAGGGGGAGAAGGCATGGAGGCGTGAGAGGCAATTTGGCAGAACCTTGGGTGAGAGTTAGGGTGCTGGGTTTTATGAGATGTAGACAGGGCAGAGCTATGCAGGGCTTTGAAGGTGAGAGTAATGACCTCTTAATATGAAAGTGTGACCCTAAGAGCATCCCAGTGCCAGAGGGCAAGAGGCTCCCTGGTATCAAACAGGTTTCAGAGTAGCAGCCGTGTTAGTCTGTATCCCCAAAAAGAACAGGAGTACTTGTGGCACCTTAGAGACTAACAAATTTATTTGAGCATAAGCTTTCATGGGCTACAGCCCACTTCATCGGATGCATAGAATGTAACATATATTGAGGAGATATATATACACACACACAGAGAGCATGAAAATGTGGGAGTTGTCTTACCAACTCAGAGGCCAATTAAGTAAGAGAAAAAAACTTTTGAAGTGATAATCAAGATAGCCCAGTACAGACAGTTTGATAAGTGTGAGGAGATAGATTCAATGTGTGTAATGGCTCAGCCATTCCCAGTCTCTATTGAAGCCTAAGTTGATTGTATCTAGTTTGCATATCAATTCCAGCTCAGCAGTTTCTTGTTGGAGTCTGTTTTTGAAGCTTTTCTGTTGCAAAATTGCCACCCACAGGTCTGTCATTGAGTGACCAGAAAGGTTAAAGAGTTCTACTGGTTTTTGAATGTTATGATTCCTGATGTCAGATTTGTGTCCAATCTGGTTGGGGGGTTGTCTGTAAGCAAGGACAGGTCTGTCTCCCAAGATCTGTGAGAGTGAGGGATCATCTTTCAGGATAGGTTGTGAATCTTTGATGATGCGCTGGAGAGGTTTTAGTTGGGGGCTGAAGGTGACAGCTAGTGGTGTTCTGTTATTTTCTTTGTTGGACCCGTCTTGTAGGAGGTGACTTCTGGGTACTCGTCTGGCCCTGTCAATCTGTTTTTTCACTTCAGCAGGTGGGTATTGTAGTTTTAAGAATGCTTGATAGAGAGTCATTTTAATCTCTCCTCCTGTTTCATACCCCTAATCATTTTAGTTACCCATCTCTGTACCTTTTCCAATTCCAATATATATTTTTGGGGATGGGGTGACCAGATCTGCACACAGTATTCAAAGTGTGCACATAGCATGGATTTATATAGAGGCAATATGATATTGTCTTATTGTCTATCCCTTTCTTAATGATTCCCAACATTGTTTGTTTTTTTGACTGACGCTGCACATTGAGTGGATGTTTTCAGAGAATTATCCACGACTCCAAGATCTCTTTCTTGAGTGTTAACAGCTAATTCAGACTCCATCATTTTGTATGTATAGTTAAGATTGTTTTCTAATGTGCATTACTTTGCATTTATCAACATTGAATTTCATCTGCCATTTTGTTGCCCAGTCACCCAGTTTTGTGAGATCCCTTTGTAACTCTTCACAGTCTGCCTGGGACTTAACTATCTTGAATAGTTTTGTATCATCTGCAGATTTTGCCACCTCACTGTTTACCCGCTTTTCCAGATCATTTATGAATATGTTGAACAGTAATGGTCCCAGTACTGACCCCTCAGAGATACCACTATTTATCTCTCTCCATTCTGAAAACTGATAAAGGGTAGGAATAAATTGTTTCCCATCTTTTAACCAGTTTCTGATCCATGAGAGGACTGCCTTCTTATCCCGTGATGGCTTACTTTTCAAAAGTCAATTTAAATGTAATACATTTTAAAAATATATATATATATATTTTAGAAATCTAGACCTGTTGTGTTTTGGTATAACTTGCATTATCCTTATGTTAAATTTGCATTATCCTAACAAAACATTTACTTTATTCATATCTCTTTTATATGTTGCAGGTCAAAGTGAAAATGAAAAGACAAAAAACAATACAACAATTTTTCCTCTCAAAGGCCTCAAAAACTAACCAAGGTGAAGAACACATCAAGAACCAAGAATATATCAACATGTCATCTGAAGGTTCAAGTGGTACATCTACATCCGACCAGCCTGAAGCACAAATACAGCTACCCACTGAAGAAACAGTATCTCCAAAACCTAAAGGCAGCTCCCGATGTTTGTCGGTCAAAGTGTTCCCATTTATTGAAGTTACAAAAGATGGCTACTGGTGCACTTCTTACAAAAAAGCTTATGAAGAAGGAAAGCTTCCCAATGCTATAATCGGTAAAAGTGGAAGAGCTTGATTTGTCAAACCAATCAGCAAAGCCAATGCTGACAAACTACGTGAAAAGGCTGCAAAACACCCTGCCTCTGGAGTGCATCAACATGCAGAAAGCCTTATAAGCCCACTTTCAAAGCCAATTTTAGAAATACTTAATGAGGCTGTTAAGAATGCTGGAGACACAACACAGTTCATGCAAACAAACATGGCTGTGGCATCCTACTTTCTATTTTAGCAAGAGATACCACACACTACCAACTGGAGGCCAATGTTAAGTGCATTGTCACTTGTTCATCCTGAAGTGGAACCCTGGTTCTGAACAAGATCAGCAAATGCTCACTATCTTTCTGCAAGAAACTCAACTAACTGGCTAGAACCATGTGGTGCAACAGTGGACGACTCAACAGTTGAAAAAGTGAAGAACTCTCTCACCACATTTCAAAAATTTGCATACATGGCTGATGAATGCACCGATGCAAATGGGCATCAAGTATTAAGTCACTGTGTACATTATCTTGATGTCAGTGGTAGGCCAGTAGATGCATTTCTAGATGTTCAAGTTATAGAAAAGACACATCGACTGCACCTGTGACAACCCACATCTTAGAGGCGTTAAATGCTTGTCAATTGGACCCCAAACAGATGGCTGCTTGTGCATTTGATGGAGCTGCAAACTTCTCTGGAAGACATGGTGGAGTACAAGCTTTGCTCAGAGAAAAGTGTAACCCTAATCTCTCCTATACACACTGCAGAGGCCATCTACTCCAACTAGCGCTAGTACATGATGCAGACTCTTCAAAAGACATTTAAAAAGCTATACATTTAATGTCTTCATTATATTCTTTTTTCAGCAAGAGTCCAAAAAGACTGAATATCTTGGAAAATATAGAAGATACACTGGGATTGAAGTTCAAATTAGTCCAATCTGGAAAAACCCTCTGGCTTTCTCATGACCGATCCTTGGCAGTTGTCTTACAATTACTCCAGCCATTATTATTGGCTTTGGAAAGTATCTACCAAGATGGGAAAGATCTAAGTAGTGAGGCTGGTGGATTACTTTTGCTACCACGTTCAGAGAAGACTATTGCCATTCTCTCTCTCGTAAGTCTACTGTTGAAATCACTTGGCTCATTAAACAATACCATCCAGGCATCTGCTACAACAGTAGTAGAGCTTTGTCCAGCAATAGAAGCTACATTTGGATCAGAGAGATATCCATTGAAAAAGTACTGGAAGAAGCAAAGTTATATTGAATCGTTAAGTGAAGATTACAAGAAGTGTTTGTTAAGACAACTGAAAAAGTACACAGACTTGATTCTTAAACATCTACAACGACGACTTCTAGATTCTACTCAACCTCTGCGTAGCTTTTACAGATCCCTGTCCTATAAAACACCGACAGTTGAGTGGAATGAGGCACTACCAGCAATGGGGCTGCCATGTGATCAGGACAGAATAGAGAATTTGAACACAGAGTAGAATATCATACGACGAATGAATGAAGATTTGACTTCAACTTCGTTTTTATCATCACTAGTGGCTCCACCCGATCTTTGTGTTCTGTTTCCTGGGATGAAAGAAGTAGGAATTCATCACTTGCTACTCCCATTCACAACAGCTACAGTTGAGCATTCTTTTTCATCATTGAATAGAATTTTGTGTTCTGAAAGAAGGTCGCCTTCTGCCTGATCGTGTGAATGAACTAATGAGCATATCAATTGAAGGAATGGAAGTACCGGACACATGAGAAGCCACTGAAGATGAACACATTGCATTCAAGAAGTTTATTAACAGAGTTGTGCAAAATTATAACAAAAAACCAAGAAGGATGTAGACATAGTGCTTCATAGAAGGCTTGAGTAGCCAACTTTAATTTGTGTGATGGATTTTAAAACATGAGTTAAATCTAATAAAATGGTCATGAAACATTTTTCAGTTTTTACTATGGTGCCATACAGCCCACCTTCACCCTTCATCGGCCCTGACACCCCCCCGGTAAATTCGAACACCCCCCCTAATTTCAATTCCTGGGGAAACCACTGCTTTGGGCTCTGTGTGGGATCCTGGCTTAAGGACTCGCCAGCCATGCTGGAAGAACAACTATGGTGAGAAAGCTACTCCAAACAAAACACTCTAGCTTAAGTTAGGTTTCAGTCTTTGAAGCATATGTTTACTTTTGTTTGTAACCATTTCTATCCCAAATCCTTCTACTTGGTATCACTTACACATCTGTTCCTTGGTAATAAATTTAATAGTCTTGTTTTACTACACAGCCACCTCAGTCCTGCTGCATTTCAAACTAACCTGTAAAATCCTCAGCCAAACTAACAGGCTGGTGCTGTGTTCCGTCTCTTTACAGGAGCAGCAAACTCGATAAGGTTTTGAGAGTGCTATAGGGAGAGGGTCTGAGCACTCGAAGGAGAACATTTTTGGGGAAACCTGAACTGAACGGGCTGTTTCATCACCCTGCAGGGAGTAACCAGGCAAGTGGAAGCCAGGGAGAGGTCACTGAGCTGCAAACAGGCTGATGGTATCAGGGCTCTGAGCCAAAGCTGCACTGCACGGTAGCAACCAAGGTTAACGGGGAGGTGGTCTGGGTGAAACCCCAAAGTGTCCCAGAGAGTTACTATGTTCTATATGTTCCTATCCATACGGAATTTGCTACAATGTCACTTTGAGGAGACACTGCAGGTATTTAACTCCAGAAAGGTTCCTTGAGGAGTAGTGGGGAAAGGTCAAGCTCTCGTGTGCCTGGACAAAGGCAGATTGGTGTAATGTCCTTAGCCACCTTTGTACCCTTTGGAACAAAGATTTATTTCACGATAAAAGAAGTAGCCAGTTCCTAGAGGGAAACAAACCTGTTTGGAGAAGAGGCAAACCAGCTCTCCTTGGCAGCCTGCTACAAAATGGGGGGGGAGAGAAAACAAAAAACGAAAGCGGCAGACGTGGATTCTGACGTGTACCCTTTAACTTTTGCAACCTGCATTTCCCAACCCACATTAGTTCAGCTTTCTGCACCCTGTTTCTAGTAAGTTTCAACATTCACCCTTTATTTCTACCTGTTTTCTCTTTGTCATTCTCAAATGCATCTTGCTTATACCAGCTACATTTTGGATTTAATTGTTAGTAGGGAGAGAAAGAAATGCTTAATTGTAAGATGAGGAAGGTTCCACCCTTACAGGAAGAGGAGAAAACAAGTGGCGGTGAAGTGACTCACAAGCACCTAGGATTATAAATTCAGTATCGGTAGGGTGAGGGCTGCAGTTCCTACCAACAGAGGTGAAACCGGAGCATGTGTTGGCACAGAGCGAGCCGGCTGACTTTAGAGATGCGGGGACTATTGCAACAAGGGTGAAGAATTTAATGTTTTTAAATTGTGACTTCCTATATGCTTTTGTAATTGTAAGTGAAGGTCGAAAAGTAAGTGTGGGAAGACTAAATTTGAGATGTGCTGGAGTTTCACAGTTCCCATGAGAGCACATAAATCCTGGTGTTCCTCATCACCAATCTGTTACCCTGTTCCAATGACAGCACGGCACCATCCGCTATGCAATAACCATCCCTTTTCAAGAACTGTCACTTACCAATGACAAACTACCAGAAACTCTGCCAAATTCAATTTTTTTTTTCATTCCCCAAAAATTGGATTTTAATATTAATAACACACACCCACACCTCTCACACACACACACGAAAGCAAGAGACCATTCAAGCTATCTTTCATCCTTAAGCAACCTTTTATGGGTAAGTCATACCTGCCTGGAAATATGGCATTTCATTTGTAAAACATTAGACTCTTCACTATTACCATAAGCATATTAATTAATATTCTCAAACCACCACCTTGAGATAGGCAAGTATTATTCATATTTTACTGATGGAGAAAATGAGGCATAGGGAGGTTAAGTGACTTTTTTCAAAGACACAGAGTAAATCAGTGGCAGAGCTGGGACTAGAAATTGTGAGCTCCTGGCTTTCATTCTTGTGCTCAGAGCAGTAGACCACATTGTCTCCCCACCTCAGTGGGGCCAGAAACAGCCCTGGAATAGTAATACAAAACAAGATTTTTTCATTTTTGAAAAGGAGACAACCTAGAAACATTTCCAAAAATGGACAGCACAGTAAAATAAACAAATGCTGAAAGTGGTAAAGAACAATTTATAACAGGACTGTAGAAACAGAAGTTATACATAGCATTGCTTGGACCTCAAAATAAAGAAACTCCCTTTATTTTGTACTAACAAAAAGGTGAGGAACATTTATTTGGATCTACAAACAAAAACTACCAGTGCTGCTTGGATTTTTATGACATTCATCATTCTTTTTGAAGCAGAGAAATTAGTAATAAAATATTTGAAATTCAATAATGTAGTAAAATGTCATTAAAAAAATCATGAATATACGGGGGTATTTATCAAGAAGATGTCATCAATTGAGGCAGTTAACTGATGGTACAACTATTTTCAGTTATATTTCATTATCTCTCTTTATTCCATTACTAACCTTAATTAAAACTGTTCCTGAAAGTATTTACTGAAGTTACAGATTCCTACATTTGGGGATCAAAATTTTACTTTCTGATGAATCACTGATGTACAAAATATATCTAATTATGAGGGTTTGAGAAAGTCTTGTTGAGTATCTTCAAAGCTGTCTTGTGTTTAAGAACTGTCAACATGGTGAAAAAAAACCCCAGGAAAAATATCACCTCCTTTTTGCACACATTACATATAGGAACAATATCACATTATAGCGATGAGCTGTATTCCGTAAAGGGTCAGAGTTTTTCCTAACACGCTTGTTTAGTCTTCATCTTCATTTGTGCTGCCAACAAACAGCAGTAGGTTTTTCTTTGGGGAAACCTCCAAGAAATTTTCTTTTCCACTTGGATCCTCAGAAAGTCTTTGGGGTTCAACTGCATAATTTGCTCCTTTCTCTTGCAAAACTGTGTAGCTCGCAGTAGCCAATTCTTCGGGCTGTTCTGAAAGCCTAATTGCAGTCTGCATTTTCTTTCCTAATTCCTCTATCAGTTTTCCAGGAACAGATGTAGATTGTAAAGAAGCCTTCGATTTTTCATTACTAACATCTAACGTCAAAGTGTCTGTGTCTCGCCCTAATCCATTGCAGTCAATAAGTGGGGCTGTCCTCTCCTCTTGGAGTGTGCCTTGTAGAGAATTTATTTTCCCATCTTCACTGGTTGAGGACTCTTGTTCATCTGAATCAGAGCTTTCTGTCTCAGATGATGAAGTACTGCTTGATTCTTCAGAGTCACTCGTCTCCAATTCAGAGGAAGGCAGCTGTTGCTTGGAAACAGAGCTGACAGCTTTTAACTCACTTTCTTCCTCTTGTACCAGAAGTGCAGCTGATTCCAACTCTTCCAGCTCAAACCCTAAATGGGCCTTAGTTAATTTGGCTTTCTGTAGGGATTCAGCAAGTGCTGCCAACTTTTTTGACCTTTAAAAAAAAAAAAAAGAACAGAACACATTGTTAAACTCTAGAAACCAAATATTTCCCAGTTGATAATAAGTAGCAGGGAGCTAAACCTTTTTGTTATTCATTTTGTTTGCAAACAACTTCCTTCTTCAGTTACAGAATGGCAACAGAAAAGATACAGGAAACAAAGATAAAAATGATCCCTTGTTCACTTGAACTTATTCACTCCCACAAGGCTAGAAAAGCAGCTACGTAAATCGTCCCCTCAGCAAATTTACAGTGAATTTTTCAGAAGAAAGCACACACTTCTTTATAAACTTTGGAGATACACTGTAATGAAAAACACCAACTGCAACTATGATGACGAAGCAACAGGAAATCTCTGCAGAGATGTTATCTATTTTGAATGTTGTAAAACTGCAGCGTTTGGCTACCCAAGGGGCTGTCATTAGCTGGTTTGAAGCAGCTTGGTAAGGCATGAATCCAGAGGGGACTAAGTCAGTTGGCTTTGTTGTACCCCAAATATAAATAGGGTAAGACAATTTTCTCGCAGTATTACCAAAAATACAGTATATTTACAGAATATATTTTGTCAGGTTCTTCTCATTGGGCTACTTGCACTATTTTTAAACTCCTATTTTTCCCCTTTAATGCCCCTTAGTTATCTGATGCCTTCAGAATTATATTACATATATACCAACCTCTTATTACCATTTCATTCTTATCCTAATGGACACAAATTACCGTCAGTTAACATACTTCTCTAGTAAATGAGCACCTCCGAAACAGCAATGTTAACAAACCTGGGAAAGGTGGTACTGGACTTGGTTTTGTTCAACTGAATGACTTAATTTGTGAAGACAAAGTAATTCTATTAAATTTAATCCATTTAAATGCACAGAAAATGGGAAATTTGCAAAAAACAAACAAAAAAAAACAAAAATAAAACAACCAAAAGAATGAAAGCAGGACACAGATTTTATGGCTAAGAGAAATCTCCTACATCTCTGTTACAAATGTGTCTCTCCTCTGTGCAAGTCTCACCACTTTACTCTAAACATTATTCACCCTAGGTTCATTCAATCCTGAATAGAAATAATTTCATAAACTGTATTCTCAATGCTTCCTTTCTACCATCATTCTTCTAATCCCGTCTTCTTTCCCCTGCCCTCTCGAATTTCTTAAAACCCACCTCTTTAAGACGACAAATCTTCCCGTCTCATCTTTAATGAGTCTTATACCTTCCCTCGGCTGAACTGCTGATACATGCCAAATAAATATTTATGTTAGGAGTAAGAAAATATGTTGCGTTACAAAAACAAGGCTTACTGATATGAAAACCTAAAGTGGTAAGTTTTAGACCAGTTTTTTTTTTTTTTAAATGGTAGGTTAAAAAATACAATCTTTGGGAAAACATTTGCCTATCGATCTATTTTGAGCCAAACATTTAGCAAATAAATGTTCATTAAGCCAAAAATAGTTCATTTTACTTTAAAAAAGCAACAACGCCAAAAATTTAGATTTAAGAACTGATCAGCTGACAATTATCTCAAACTAAGTTTTCCAAAAATGATCTTTCCTGCTATGTAAAATTAAAAAGAAAAACATGGTGCAACCATGTAACTTATTATGGGCCCTATTTCATATATGCGTTCTCTCTCCTATCACAGCAGCACCTGTGCACTTGTTTTAGGACATGTTGCAGAATAAAACAGTAGTAGATTTATTTTAAATTTATTTAGTATTGTACCTAAGAACAAACTAAACAAAAAAACTGCTAGACCCTTTAGGTAAGGCCTACAATAGGGGACAACAGACACAGTAGGTGAACTTTCAGGCTTAGCAAGCTCATTTAGTACAGCTGTAGCCGTAAAAATTTCTTCAAGTATTTGAAATTCAGCACATGCTTTACCAGAAAACTGTGCCATAAATTTATAAACAGAGAGAACAAAAAGTAAGAGAATGTCTTGAAATGTGGGAAAAAAGAAAACCAGGTATAAATAGCAAACATACATCCTGTTTCTTACTGTAGAGTTTTGCCTCAGACTATCAATCAACTTTTCACCACTTCCTGCAACAGCAGGTCTACTATAAATCCTGCAGTAACTGACTGGGTTTCATTTCCTCTGCCAAAACCTGCTAACCTGCAAGGCATGACACACTGACACTGGAGCAAGCAGCTGATAATGTAATACATAACTCCTGCAAGGCAAAAGTTAAAGCGCTTGTTCTCTCAGTTGAATGACTTTAAAGATCTTTATATTCTGCTTCCCAGGGGGGATAATTACTCAGTATAACATAGACTGTGCAATTTTTTTCTCCTAAAGGAATTTTATTTAAAAGGTGGGGGAAGGGGAATTTAATGCAGCTTCTTACACATTCTTACAGAGACAGTGTAGCCTTTAAAAACAAATCTTGGATTGAAACGGATTATTTGTTAACTTTCTCCATTCAAACCAAAGAACTCAGAAATTCATGTTTATGGAGAGTAATCCAAACCACATAAAAGTTTAAAAACAATTAAAAAGCACTTACAGAAGCTCACAAATAAGCCACACACTTCTCTATGTAACGCCTGATGCACATTATCCAAAATTTTCACCAACTTTTTAATATACTAATTTACTTCATTAAATAATCCCAGTGCTGTTCAGTCATAACATTTTCCCCAAATCATCTTCAGCAACTTGCATTTTCCTTAAAAGTACAAAGTTACACAGGATCATAGGAACTGCCAGAGTGGATCCGATCAAGGGTCCATCTGTCCTGTTTCTGCCAGTGAACAGTACCAATTGCTCCACCAGAAGGTGCAAAACGCCCTGCAAGTAGACTGTAATGAGATAACCTGCCCACCTGGTTTATTTCCTGACCCCACTATTGAGAGGTTGGTTTATGCCCTGAGGAATGAGGTTTTATATCCCTTCCGGATCTCCATTTTTTTTTTTTTTTAAAAAACGCTACATATTCTTGGTAACCATATAAAAATGCAATCCTTTTTCAAATGTTACTAAACTCTTGGCCTCAATGATAGTCTGAGTGCACAGACTAAATGTACACTGTGCAGAAAGTTCCCTTTATAACTTTCAAACATGCTGTCTTTTAGTTGCACAGTAACCATGACTGATGCTAAAAGGAGCAATGTTTTTCTCTCTGCTGACTGTTCTTCAAAGCCAGGCATGACAGCCCCTCCTTCCTCTCTTACTGCATAAAATTCAAGACAGCTGTTGTCACATGCAATGCCCTATATAATCTTATCCCCATATTTCTCTTCTCTCATTTCTTCAAGCCCTTCTTCCCAATATTCTTTGTACTTCCTCTCGTCTTCCCATTCTTCACTTTCTGGTTTCTATCATCCAAATTCTTCCCTGCCAAGTGCACCTCCTCCACAGCCCCTTCAAATCACTCCTTAAACCCTCCTAGCCAAACAATCCCACCTCCCTCCTTTTTAATATTCTCCACACCCTCCCTTTTCTCAACTCCCAAGACTGCTAGCTCTTTATGGATGAAATATGTCGTATTTAAGTTTGTAGAGGGCCAGATAAATTTACAACACTCCATAAATTTTATTATTAATACATAATAATTATCTGTGCCCCAGAGTATCTAAAGCTCAGAGTTCAAGAAGAAAATAAATGGTAATATGTTTTGGCTCCTTCATTTGCATTATGCTACTTAACAAAAATGTAATACTATGGCTATAGAGAAAGGGTTTATCTCTCTGAAGCAGCAAATACTTGTCCCCGCCACTCTTTACGCAGGTACAAGTACATACTAAACAGTGAGTCCACTTATGAAAGAGTTGGTGACTGACAGGGGCAGGTCAGGAAGGAATAAATACTTTCCTATAGGATAGGTACGAGACTGCAACAGAAAATATACTCACTCTCTGACAGCCTTGGTTTAATTCCTATGAACTGATCTACTTCAACAGTAATGTAATGAATTTAACTGATTTCCATTGCATAGCTGTTGCTAAAACATCCGTACTAATCCTTCATATTGAAAGTTTTACCAAAGTTGCTGAGAGATGACGTGTTCTCCACCTGCATCATGTGCTACAAGGGAAAGGAGATAAAAATGACACAATGGACCCCAATACTTTCTATTAAAAAAATAAAGCAGTTATGAGTACTCCGACTAGATTAGGAAATGCTTTCCAAAGACCAACAATTTCACCTGTCCCCTCCTGAACTATGCGGTTGACTTACTGTAACTCTTTATTTGCATGGTTCTGTGGAGCTGTCGGCACGCTTACGGCACATAAACACAAGGGCTCAGTTCCTGAGCTGTGGTCAAGAAGTTCTTGGTGCAGCTCAGGACAAGGTCGATGCGGGTGCAGACTTTAAGCTACTGTTGCACTCCCCTAATCCTGGGCCCATTTGCAGCAGCCTAGGGGCTGTTCTAAGTTCTGTTGACTGCCAGCAACCCCAAAGGGCTCTTATGGCAGGCAGGGATCATGAGGGTACAGAACCACCTTGGCTTCAGTAAAGGGATAGTAGCATCTGCACTATGGAGACTCTGACACTTAGTGATCCCTATACATGGGGGGATTCTAGAGCGGCAGTAATGTTAGCGTTGTTAGGACAGCTTTGTGCTGGTGGAGTGCTGCAAAATTGCCCTAACATACCTGAGGAATAGCCCAAGGAACAACATTTTTCTTGTTGTTGGACTGCATGCATTTCAGAACTCCACATCTACGAACATGCATGATGTGTAATCACACAAAAGCAAGGAAACTCAAGAGTTCATACTGGCATCCTATTCTTATTCTGCTAATTGCAGCAGCTCACGAGATTAAATGACACTGGAGATGTATCTAAGAGCCCTGTGATACAAACGTAAGTGGGATGACTGTATCAGCTTTACCACAGCGTGGCCTGCAAATGAAAAAAATGGGTTTGTGCCTTTCCCCCCCTTCTTTATATCATGTACAAAGAAGGGCTTTCCCCCTGCTTGTCTTGTCTTCCCCCTTTTTCTGGAAGAGGGCCTGAGATCTGGAATAGGAGTTTGTTTAGCACTCACTTAAGGACTAAAAGATTCTTTCCTCCCAACTGTGTCAGATATTAGAGTTCAATAGATTTTCTACAGTCTGAAAAATCCCTCTTCCTTTCAGTTACTCAGATTTCATTTTCTTGGTGCATGTAATGTCTTACTCCTAGGAGTGCTCCAGTCATCCATAGTCTCTTCCAGGAAAACTGGAGTGTACAAAGCTGAACTTTCTAATTGTAAAAAACAAGCAGAAACCACTTCCCACTTTCAGGCCTTCTTTATATATATCATAAAGCAGCATAAAAAAAGCACAATGGCTATTTTTCCTGTGTAGGTTCAGTTTAAATCTTCCCTGCAATTGATTGATCGTGCTGCAATGTTAGCATTATTTAAACTTGATTTTTTTGCACGCTATTGTCTTTGTTTTATGAATGGTAGATTAAAACAGAACAATGAACAGAAGCAGTACAGAAACACCTGATGACAATGCATCTGAATCAGGAATAGGCTGACTTCATCAGCTGCATACTTGATATTTGAGATAGGTTGGAAAGGAGGTATCAAGAAAAACAAGAACTTCCTATATTTTTAAGAAGCAGATTCCATAAATGTTACTTAGGGAGTTTCTCAGTTCTATATTTTTTGTATTGTTGTATAGACTGCAAAAACTCTATTGTCTATATTGTATTTAAGGTCTCTAGGACATTTTTCACAAGCATACTTTCTTAGCTATCATCACATAAAAACACACAAACTTTCTGATAAAAAGTGTTTTTTTTTTTTAAATTTTCACCTTTTAAAGTCCTTTTGCTAAAGCAATTGTGTAATCACTTTCATTGATCTGAAGAATCCCAAGCTCAAAACAAAGAACAATGTGAACAGAAGATTTTCAACCGTGACAACTGGTTAGTTAGATTCTGGATTTGTGATAGAAAGGGTGCCTTTTGGGGGAAGAAGAGGAGAGAGAGAAAGAGAATGACTCCTGATAATATGGAAAGGAAATAATGTAACTCCTCACCAAACAAAGACAAACCCAACCTGCATTTAAAGTTCGTAAAGCAAAAGTAGGTCTCATCTATCTAAGAATATTTCCTTTATTCTGGATATTCTTTAAAAGGAAAAATATCCTATAGCAAGATCCCAAATTCTGAGCATAGCTGAAGAACCAAGAAGCAAATAATCTACTAAAATACTACTGTATATACATTCTCTGAATTGTAGAAGAATTAAGGCAAGTAAAAATCTGATGGTCAGTTATGCAGCTGCCATCAGGGGAAAAAGTTTCTCTCTTCTATTTAAGAGATAAACAGAACTAAGTAGTTGTTGGCACACACCTGTCAATTAGGAACTGTCAATTCATTTTATTTTTAAGGAAACAATCCACTAGCAAGGAGAATTGAATCTCAGGAATCCAGCAAGAGAGAGAGCATGGCAGTACACCTCTACCCCGATAGAACGCGACCCGATATATCACGAATTCGGATATAACACGGTAAAGCAGCGGGGAGTCCCGGGTCCTGTAAAGCGCCACCCAAGCCCCGCTGCTTTACTGCATTATATCCGAATTTGTGTGGAGCCCCAGGTCTTTTAAAACCCCACCCAAGCCCCGCTGCCGGAGTTCCGGCAGGTATTTAAAGGGCCTGGGGCTCCCTGCAGTGGTTGGAGCACCGGGCCCTTTAAATCACCACCGGGGAAGCCGGTCCGAGTCGGTATGCCATACCGGACCGAACCCGGTATAACGCGGTCTCACATATAAGGCGGTGAGATATTTTTGGCTCCCGAGGGCCACGTTACATCGGGGTAGAGGTGTACTAGAAACCTGACTCAGTGGAAGACAGCTAAACCACACTGCAGAAATCACAGTACAGGACACTTTCCCAAGTGAGACTGTGGATTTAGTTTGATAAATTGTACAGGTTAAAACAATAGCCCAGAGAACAGAAGTGACCATAAGTCATGAACAGAATGGGGGATATAGTGCAGAGTTTAGGGATCTGGTAAACATGCCTTGCTGTTTCCAAGACCTTTAGAATAGTATTTAAGATTAAAGTAACAAATATTTTAATTCTTCAATAAAGATTAATGAAATCTCGTGATTACTTGAAGATATGTTCATTCAGTATGCACATTTGTGGTAATAATATCTTATTATGGTAATAGTGATCCTACATAAACATGCATAATAGATATTTAAAGCATTACACATGGTAATTATTAGTTGTCAAGATGCCAATTGCATTGGGAAAATGTTTTTAACTGCAGGTTAAATTGATAATAGGCACGTTTTATTTAATGTACAGCATTGATAAATAGACAGCAGAGACTTGTCCATACACCTGACGTAACAACTGGAAGACAATGCTGCAGTATATCATTACATTATAAAACAGCTTTGATGTGCTAGGTGCTTTCCAAATATGCATGAAGCAAGTGACTCTGCCCCACACAGCTTATCTACTAAAAAGACAAAAACAGGTGAGTGTGGGGGAAATCAATACAGCACACAAGTAAGTAAGTAAAGATGTAGGAAAAGGAAAAGAATGTTGAGAGGAGAAGAGAGAAAAGGATGGAGAGGGATATGGGGAGCAGAGTGAGAGGCCAACAACAGGAGGGCAATAATGGAGGGGGAAGGAGGAGCCTGAAAGCAAAGCACCAATAAGCAGACAGAAACAAAATGTCTCAATGTTCCAATTAAGGTGCAGTCTGCTCATATGACTGGAGTAAAGGGGATTTAAAGATACCCATTGCCTCACTGCAGCTAATACTGCTCCCAGAGGCTGACTTTGCTTCAACAGCTTCTGTTCTGTCTCTTGCAGCTGATGTGGCTTGGGGAGTTAAGGGCACTTGGAACCTAGTGCCCATATAGTTGTCCTCTTTAGCCACATCCAGGGGAGTGAGCTGCCCAGGTCTTCTCCCCCAAAGTTGCTGGCAAAGCACCTGCCTGTTTTATGGAGATTATTTTTATCATATTTTTGGAGGGGGAATGATCTGGAGAGTTATAGTTGCTGAAGATAAGTTCTGTAGGGAGGCAGGGAGAAGACAACTCCTACAAAGTGAGCCTGGATATAAAATATAAAGAATACATGCATAATTTGAGGCATCCATCCTGCCTGGGAATCCCTTGTTCGTAGTTTTTCCTAGATATTAATTTGCAGCAAAATAAAAGTAAAATGATGCACAACCTGCCTTTCTGAGTAACATATCCACCAACCAGAAATAACACTACATAGGAAAAACTAAAAGAACACAGGAACTATTGCAGCAGGCCTTTCAGTCCTTGTGGTAGATTGCCCTGTGTAGCAACACTCTTGGCTCAGTGATTTAGCCCAAGTAGCAAAACTACCTGAAAGAGTTAAAAAAAATCAAAGGAGCCAGCCTGCCATTGTCTAGGTTTATACTCTTATCATAGAATCATAGAATATCAGAGTTGGAAGGGACCTCAAGAGGTCATCTAGTCCAACCCCCTGCTCAAAGCAGGACCAATTCCCAGCTAAATCATCCCAGCCAGGGCTTTGTCAAGCCGGGCCTTAAAAACCTCCAAGGAAGGAGACTCCACCACCTCCCTAGGTAACGCATTCCAGTGTTTCACCACCCTCCTAGTGAGAGGAGAATTCTCTTAGGGAGAATGAGATAATGTCGACGTTAATTTCGCACAGGAACTTTGACAAAAATTAATTTGCATATGGCAAGACATCTCATAGCTGGGCTCCTTTGAAACAGAAGGCTCGGGCACAGTGATAGTTGACCATGTTATCATGGGAGGAAAGGGCCAGAAGGGAATTTGATTCTTGAATGAAACAGATGGCAAAATAGCCATAGGTATTTGAAAGGAAAATAAATTAGTTGTCAATCTAAAAGTACGACATAGGTGCTTCAGCAGCCAAAACTGTGATTGGAAGATATCATACCGTTCTTCTGAGAATATCCCTTGAAGCTGATAATGAAAAGCTGGCCCCCTAGGGCAATACTATAAGTTACTACAGTGGCATATTTTGACATCTAGAAAGAAGTACTCAACACTCCAAGACTACTTAAAAGACAAAGGGGATGATAAATTAAGGATAGTATACGGTCCTTAGAAATTAAACTGAAACAGTAAAAGTTCCCTCCAAATCTGGAAAAACAGTTCCAAGCTGCTGGGAAAGGAAAATCAACATTGATTTAATTACTGAGATACAGAATTGAAAGAGCTCAATTAGATTTCAATAAAATACAGACGTAAAATGATCGTAAAAAGAGCAGGCTTGATCAGGTACTATTAAAATGAAATATAAGTGTTAATGATGATGGCATGCAAAAGTAGACCCTTCATTAATATGGACGAAAAAGCATAAATAGCCCAACAACGGCAATTACTGCAGGGTACATTTTCAGAAAAAAATCCTTACAAATGAACATTTAACTATAACAAGAAACGTCAACCTACCGACACCATCCATTTGCTGATCTTATTCTTTATAAAGCACTGGGTTACAAAAAATAAAAAAAACAAAAATATTGCTGGAGATAAACCTTTGACTCAATTATGCCTTTTGGCATATGCTTTTTATATAAGAGGCCATCTTTCCATGCTGCTCTTTACAATTTCAAGGTTATTCCAAATTAGTCCTTCAAGAAAGGCTATGTCTACACTAGAAACTTCGAAGTGCTGCCACAGGAGCACATTGAAGTGTGAATGTGGTAATGTGCGAGCGCTGGGAGAGAGTGCTCCTGGTAATCCACCTCCACAAGGGGAACAGCTCCGAGCGTGGCTCGCAGCGCTCGGAGCCTGTCCACACTAGCGCTTTAAAGCGCTCAAACTTGCTGCACTCAGGGGGGTGATTTTTCACACCCCTGAGCCAGCAAGTTAGAGCGCTATAAAATGTAAGTGTAGACAAGCCCTTATACTTAGCTACTCAGCCACTGGCACTCTAATCAAATGGTTTAAAAAGAGTAAGCACAGCATTAAGGGTATGTCTTCACTACCTGCCGGATCGGGGGGTAGTAATAGATCTATAGGGGATCGATTTATCATGTCTTGTTTAGACCCGATAAATCGATCCCTGAATGCGCTCCCCGTCGACTCCGGAACTCCACCACAGCGAGAAGTGGAAGCGGAGTCGACGGGGGAGCCGCAGCCGTCGATCCCGTGCCATGAGGACCCAAGGTAAATCGATCTAAGATGCGTCGACTTCAGCTACGTTATTCTCATAGCTAAAGTTGAGTATCTTAGATAGATTCTTCCCCCCACGTTCCCCAGTGTAGACCAGCCCTTAGCCAACAAATATGCCCTATATTGCTTATTAGGGCCTAAAAATTCTGTATATTTAGCTTGTTTGCTCTGAAATACAAAAATCACATTAGGCAGCCTGTGAATCTGTACTGGAAATGTTTATAGATAATCTGAATCAACCACTTTGCATGGCTATATGTTATCGATATTGTGATCATGATATGATCTTACATTTATACAGTTCTTTTCATCCCAAAGTATTCTACAAAACAAAATGATATACCAGCACAAACTATATCTAGGTTTCATTTTATCCATTGCTGGGAATATAGACACCTCTAGCATGAAACATGTCTACTATTTAACAGAGCACAACAGTATACAAACGGAGGCCAAAGAACCCCAAAACAGCCAACTGAAACTGGAGTTGAAACTTTTAAGTAGGCAGAATGTAATTACTGAGTTGGAATGTGCTAAAGACACAATGATATCACTAGCTTACAAAGAATAACAGTTGTTCTTTAATGAACACAGGGGGGCACGATCTGTTTTACATCCTCCCTGAAACATGGCATGTCCAACAGCACAACGCCCTCTAGCACACCAAAAAAATACTGACAAAGAGAAAATGGTAGCATTTACTGAATCACCAACACCACTTCCAGCAGTTCTTACTAAATCTGTTCCCCAGAGATCTCCCATCCAAGTAGAGACCTACTGAGTCTACTTAGCTTGTGAGATCTGACAGGATCACAGAATGGGGTGATATGGCTAAAGGCTGATATTATAAACACAAATAATATGTGTGTTACATATTTATTACACATTTTTCACAATAAGTCAGAAACAAATAATATTTTTATTGACCATTTAAAAAAAAAAAAAAAAAAAAAAAAAAACCAAAACAGCCTACCCAAACCAAAAAACCCAAACCAAAACATCCTACTAAATCTTATCAGTGAGTTCAAGAGAGAAGGTAGGTTTTTTAAAGATTATAAAACTGTAGCTGAAACGAAAACGGAACTAAAGTTTACACTATTTACTACATTATCTGCAGTAGAAGAAAAAGACGGAAGAGTGTAAACATGACATGCATACTGCAATATTTGTTCATATGAACTAGGGTTAAAGCAATCACCATCTTCATGGGCAGGTAGTAATTCATTCCCAGTAATTGGAGTTTTGAGCTTCCTCTGGTAGTATCAACTGTTAGAATAACATGGGCCTAGCCAATATAAATTTCCTGAGACTGCAGGGAGCAGAGACTGGTAAACTTTCATCCTTCCCATCATCTCCTATGAATGGGGCTTATGTTTTTTAATTGTTTCCTTGAGAGTAGCCCTTAGAGATACAGGAGAGTATGCTTCAACCCACTTCTTCTACTATAAAACTAGGAGATCCAAAAGAGAAACAATATAAACTGGAGCATCATGTTCAAAAAGACACCTAGAGAATTAACTTCTCTCCCCGTACATGGAGGGCTGTATTCCATAATTTTAAACAGTTTAGATTAAAGGAGATTCCTTTTCAAAGCAAGAACCAATCATCTGGCTTTAGAAAATGGAAACTGAACTTGCCCCTTTTAATATGAAAAACTGACTAAAGTAGAAGAATCCACTGACTCTGAGGGGCACAAGACCTGGCTTCCATTTTGAAAGTCCTTTTCCAAGGGAGCATAAACTGGCTCTGAAATTAAGATGGCGATGACAAGGAAGGCAGAGAAAAGGAAATGTACTTGTTACAGTCTAACTGGCAGGACTGTAAACAAATTGGTGGCTCAGAGCACCAAACTTTGCGAAACAAAATCTGAAACGCAGTACCATTGCTTCTATTCAGTAGCGTTGTTTCGTGTTAAAGAGTTTGCCTGGTTATCTCAAATGATTGTTGTCTCCCTCAATGGTATTTCTGAAATTCTACAGTGCTCCTTTCACACCAACTCTAAAGACTAAGCTTTAGCCAAAGCACGTTTATAAATATTAAGAAAGGATAAAGCTTTAAGATGTAACATCTTAGTTTCATTACTTGGATTTTCCCATAAGGGGAAATAAAATGTATCCATATATTAAAATGTATTAAGTATAAGTACGTCAGACAGCAACCCACAATCCCTTCTACATCTCTTGAGCCATCTTTATATAGGCTTTGGTCTCCACCTTGTATCTCTAGTGTTCTTTTTTATGACATAGCACTCCTAACACAGTATAGTATGTACTGTGGGTGCTGTACCAGGAGACCAAAGGCATCCAAAGGAAGCATACATTTCAATCCCAGAAAAATGCTAGTGAAGTTATGACTAATAGTTCTGCCTGACTGCTACTACTACCTTTAATCCTGACAAAGGAAAAAAGCCTCCATCCTTCACAACCTGTTAGCATGGATTCTTCAGTAACATGCACATTTAAAATGGAGGTGTGCCAAACTGTACCAGTTTACCAATCCCTGATAGAGGGGAGGAGTCCATCCATTCCCATCTCAGAACAGCCTAAACAGCATAGCTAGCTACTGTCTTTTTGATCTGTGTTTGTACAGCACCTAGCACAATGGGGTCCTGGTCCATGACTAGGGCGCCTAGGTGCTACAGTAACACAAATAATGAATAATCATCATACTCTTTTGCACCTAAAATGGTTGATGGTCTGTTCCCTTGCTAGCTGACCATAACAGGGGAATTTGCTGGCCATCTCGTGTTTACACCTAGAGCTGCTGGCCCACACTCGATGCAGCTGACCTAGAGCAGTAATTGTTGAGAGAGGGAGTCCCCAGGGAATAGTGGCTAATAGGCGTTAGGCCACAAACTGCAAATCATCATCTCAGCACATTATTAATAGAGAACTTTCACCCTTTTCCTCCTCTCACTCCATCCTCGTTCACATTTGTGGTTTATGGGGGAATCACTGCCAAAGGGAGAGACCAAGCCAGCTACTGACAAAGTTGAAAACAGAAAAGGAAGATGTTATCTGCCTGCAGAACAGCTTCCCTCTTTGATCACAGCTGCACACTCCACCTGCTTAAAAAGGCAACAACTACACAGGCTCATCATTCCTGTAGTCAAAACAGGAGAGTCAGCAGAGATGTGCTGACTGAAAAGGCACAACCCAAATCTTTGAGCCCTCTGAAGGGAAACAGGAACTGCCTCCTCGCAACTTTGGAAAATCAAAGCCCAAGCCTGAGGGGAGAGAAGTCGGCTTTCTTCTCTCCCCCCCCCCCGTTTACCCATGGCAAGGTGCATTCAGACACTGCCTGGAGGAATACGAGCTAGAAAAGTGACGGAATAAAGAAAAAACAATTGAGATGAGAAAGGAAAAACATCAAAGGAAACTGCAGCCAGCAGCTGGGAAGAGAGATTAAATCCCTTATTAAAAAGCAATGTTTTACAGGGTTTGCTAAAACATGTATAAAGAGGAGTTTCCAACTATTTGTCACTTTTACAAGCCTCCAGGGCAAATAGGTTGTTACTTGAAGCCTCGACTCTAGTCAGTATTCTATATTAGATGGGTAGTATTATTTATAAAGAACCCAGATGTACTTACTGTGACAGGTATGGGTTTTAAAGAGGATACAATCTACATGAAGTATGGTATTTCAAGATTCCATTAAAAAAGGGAAAACATATGAAAGGACAGGCATTGCAACAACGACAGATGAGACAAAAGCTTATGGAAGTGCACACAACTTGTTAGCTACTGTTTTTAAATCAGGGCCCCACGATCTAGTAGTTAAGTCATAGCAATTTGAGTCAAAAGACCAGGTTCTAGTCCCAATATAGGCACTAGCTTTCAGTGGGACATTTGACAAGTCACTTATCCGTTCTCTAAGTTTTCTTCTCTGGAGAAAGCGATAACACTTTCAGAGGTTTTTAAGGCCAGAGGGGACCTAGGGACAAATGATTATCTAGTCTGACCTCCTGGATAACACAAGCCAAAGGACCTCACCCCAATAATTTCTACATCAAGCCTATAACTTCTGTTTGAGCTACAGCGTATTTTTTAGAAAGATATTTGGTCCTGACTTATAGACTGCAAATGATAGAGAATTTACCATGTCCCTAGGTAGACTGCTCCAGTAGTTAATTACCTCACAGTTAAAAACAGACGAATTCAGAGGAGATAAGGTGCGTATCGTCAGTTTCCAACCACTGGATCTTGTTGTGCCTTTTTCGACTATATTGAAGAGCCTTCTACTATCAGAAACCTCTTTGGCGTGTAGGTACTTGCAGAACATGACCAAGTCTCCTCTAATCTTCTCTTCCATAAACCATTGAACCTTTTTAGTTCATGTATTTTCCAGACCTCTAATCATTCTTGTAGTTTTTTCCTGAATCCTTTCCAATTTTTTAACATCCTTTTTGAATTGTAGACACCAGGACTAGTACAGTATTTTGATAATGGTTTCAATAATGCCATATACACAGGTAATACCACCTTCCTAGCCTTACCTGATATTCCCCTGCTTACATACCCAACTAGTGCATTCACCCTCTACAGCATTGCAGTAAGAGCGCCTGTTCAGCATGTTATCTACCAAGACCTCTAAGTCCTCTTTAGAGTCATGGTTTTCCAGGGTATGGTCTCGAATCGTAAAATGTGACCTCATAGAAGGAGATGATACAACCAGAAACCCGCTTGGAGAGGTTTTGGATAGAAACAGAGGCCCCTTTAATTCTGTCTGTGAAAAAAGAGGCCTAAAGGGCTTAGCCCTGTCCAATTAAAAAGCCAGCGCCACCATGATTGATATGAAAGTCTAAGGTCACCTTCACTAAAAACCAAGGATTTGGCCAGAGACGTATCTTTTCTTTACAGAAAACTATGTAGGGGAGATCGGCCATTAAGGCTCCTAAGCTCACCAATTCTCCCAAAAGAAGTGATAGCTTCTAAAAATAAAATCTTTACAGAAAAGTGCAGAAAGCAACACTTAGCTAGTGGCTCAAAGCGAGGGTTCCTCAGAAAACAGAGAACCAAATTCAAGTCCTATGAAGAAGTGGGTTCCCTGAAATTGGAAAAAAGGTTAACTAACCCTTCAGTGAAATTGGAAATGGTGGGGATAACAAACATTGAAAACCCCTCAACCGGGGAATAGAAAGCTGTGACAGCTGCTAAATGAACTTTAATAGAGCTCAGAGTGAGACCCAATATCGTCAAACTAAATAGGTAATCCAAAATGCCTGAAAGAGAAGGATCGAATGGGGACAAGTGCCACTGGCTACACCAATGGTGGAATCTCTTCCATTTCTGCAGAGAGGTTTTTCTAGTTGACACTTTTCTGATATTAAATGAAACCTCTTGAATCTCTCTCGTACAGGAGACCTCTATGATGGTTCCTGTGGATACCCAGGGTTGTGAGGCACCTCGCTACCACCTGCTCTTAACACAAGACTGCCTTGTCCGCACCTGATGTGGGTCAGCTCCCCAACTTCACTGGCCACAGGCAACCCAAGCACTCCCCTCAAGGCTTCACGGGCCCCGCTGTCACTCTACAGCAGAGGTCCCCAAACTGGAGGGCGCACCCCCCCGGCGGGGGCGGGGGGGGGAGGCACAAAGGAACATTCGGGGTGGTGCGGCCACCCAACCCTACCCGCCCCCAGCTCTGCTCCTGGCCCTGGCCCCAGCCTCGGTGCAATTCTGCACTTGTCTGCAGTCCCGACTGCAGCTCTGACCCTGTCCCCATCCCCATCCCCTGGCCATGGTACCATTCCTTGCCCAGGGCCGAGTCTGGGGGCAGGGCAGGGAGCAGAGCCGCACCCAGCCACGGGCCCAGCTGTCAGTCCCCACTGTGGCCCAGCTGTGGCTCCGTTTGCAGCCCAGGGCCTTGGCTAGAGACAGGATCTGGAGCAGAGCTGCCCCCAGCCATGGGCCTGGCTTCCGGCCCCCACAGCAGCCCAGATGTGGCTCCACTCCCACTCCTGACCCCAGCCTCAGCCCTGAGCCATGGCTCTGTTCCCAGCCCTGGCCCCGCTCTTGGCCCCAGACCCACCCCCAGCTGCGTCCCTCTTACTCCTGTCCGTGTCTGATCCCTCGCCCTGGGAGCCACAGCCCCACTCCTGGTTGGGCTGGGGGGGGAAGATGGGGGCTGGGGCGCAGACGGGGTAAGAGAGGCATGACCCTTAAAAGTTTGGGGACCACTGCTCTACAGATTAGTGATCTAGTGACTGGAACCCTCGAGCTCTCCGACAATCTCCCTAAATCATCTAACCTCTGACCCACTGGACACTAAGTATTCACCAATCTGCTGCTTTCAAAGAAGCGGTACACAGCAGCTTACCAGTTTCACCCCAGATCACCCCTCCACTTAACTCACGGGACTTAAATTTGTTTATGGTGAAGAGGTTTATTTAAGAAACCATAGATATTCAAGTAGTAGCAAGTAAAAGTACTGGAAACAAATGGTTACTTATAAAATAAAATCATAACAAGAATTCTAGAGCCTAGACTTAATTAACAAGTTACTCATGTCTTGTATAGTATTGCTCACCCAAAATCCTTGCAGCGCTTTTCAATCAGGCTGTGACCTTCCTTTCATGAGACAAACACGTTGTCAGTTTCCCTCCTAGGTGAAGGATTCACTGTGTCTTTTTGCACTCAGCGATACCAGACCAATCCTTTGTCTTTATTCATATATGGGACATTCCCCTGCTGTTAGTTTTCTCCTGTATATTTCCTCTCTTGTCGATTTCGCAATCACTCAAGTCAAACCTGGCTCAGTATGCAAATAGATATACAACACACAAATGAGCGACTCTAGAACCTGATGAGGAACAACATTAATTTGTTCAGACTGAGTTTGCTGGAGGTGTAAACAGGTCTCAGCCATCCTTAGAAGCAGCACAGTTGTAACCTGTGAAGTGCAACAAAGGTGCAGGATGCCATGTGACCTGGGAGCAGCAAACATGTCCTGGCTATTGTCTGTGGGCTTATTTGAACCTGTGAAATCAGGTTAATTAGCATCATACATCTGTCTATTGGTAGGTAAACTCTGGACGTTGTAGCACCTAATGTGGCCACTGGGTGGGGCCATAAGGAAAAGGAGGGGAGGCACCAAGATTGGTCATACCAGGAGGAATTCAGAGTGACAAGTCTGCTTGCATCTTGGACTTTCTCTCTCAGAAAAGATGTCAGGAGAAGTAGCTCTTGAAGAAGTCCCCCCCAAAGAAAAATTACAAAAACTACTATAACTAGTAGAAACTAAAAGGGCTAATTAAAACGTAAGCAACAAATGTTAAGCTAGAAAGCTATTCCCTAAGGGAAAACAGCTACGAAGCGGGCACCACAAGATGCTCCATCTCAGATCAAGGCGTCTGAGAAGGAACTGAGGGCGGTTCATCAGACATTGCGCCCTACATATATCCTCTGTACAGGGCATGAGGTTAGCTAGGGTGCACATGCGGACTCAATGGGCACTGCTACAAACAGTCTCTGATCACAGGCACATGTGCACCTGAAGTGGAGCACTCACAGTCAAAGAATCCTGACTGCTGAATCCAACAGGCTAATAGCTGTGAACATCTGCACATTCCTAAATAATTTGAGAATCCTAAAAAGATCGAATTAATTTAATTTTTTAAAATAAATTAATAAATTATTTTATTTCACATATGCAGACACAGGCACAACCTGGTACCACTAAGAAGTTCGCAACGCACAAAGCTTAACAAAATCATGTTCAGAAACAATTTTACCTGTAAATCCTACTTTCTGAATTTCGCTTCTCTTTTCTATAGTACTACAGAAGTGTCCTGGCAAACAGGATTGCACTGTTCATACCTCCCATTAAGTTATAGGACTGGTCTGCACTACAAAGGTAGGTCGATTTAACTACATCTCTCAGAGCTGTGCAAAGTTTCCTGTGTGATGTAACCAAGCCGATCTAAGCTCTGGTGCGGACACTGCTAGGTCGACGGAAGAACCTCTTCCAACGCTGTGCTGCTGTAGGGTAACTAAGAGCAGGTCTACTCTACAAATTTATAGCAGCACAGCTGCACGGCTGTAGCGCTTCTGGGGAAGACACTCTACATCGACGGGAGAGAGCTCTCCTGTTGGCTTAATAACTGCACCTCCGTGAGAGACAATAGCTATGTTGATGGGAGAAGCTCTCCCGCTGACATAATGGTGTCTACGCTGGTGCATAGGTGGGTATAACTATGTTGCTCAGATTAGAAAGATTATTCACACCCCTCAGCAACATAGTTCTACCACAGTAATTCTGTATTGTAACCCAGGGCTAAATCTTGTGATTGAAACATTGCATTTTAGCCACTCTGGGAAACTATTACAATGTCACAAATAGAGGATTAGAAATGTATGAGAGAGAAATAATAAAAGTAGGTGAATTTAAAAAAACAACAACAACAAAGATCTGGTTTTTAATCAAATATCCTGAAAGTAATTAAAAATCACATCAAGGAAAGAGAATTTCAGAAATGTGACATGATCAGGGTAGTTTCTAAATAAAACATTTTTCAAAGTTTTCCAGGAAGTGTCAGCAACTAATAAAAGATTTATTAAATATGTAAGGTTTATAGATTGATGAATAGTTCCACAAAGATAACTTCTAAAATATTGTTAAATACTTGTTTAGAAATCTTTGAATATTCACATAAAATCACAGTACAATACTTCACAAACTTAGAAAGCATTACATTTTATGACACCCTGGCCCAGATCTTGCAAATGCTTTTACTTGTGCTTCGCTATTTCAGGAAAGTGGTGTTTGCATAAGCTGCATTCAGGTTCCCTGTGCCAGAAGAACAGTAAAGATAAATGGCTTAGGTTTTGTCTACACTGGCAACTGAACAACAAAACTTTTGTCATTCAGATGTGTTAAAAAAACACTCCCTGAAAGACAAGTTTTGCCAATGAAAAGCGCCGGTGTGAACAGCGCTTTGTTGCCAGGAGTGCTCTCTCCTGCCAACGAACAGCGGCTACAGTGCGCGCCTTTAAGCAGCATGGCTGTAGCGGCGCAGCCATGTCGCTAAAAGGTGCGTGGTGTAGACAAAGCCTTAGTAAGTGGAAAAGCAAAGCAAGATAGCAAGGAATGGGCATAGGGCAGTAGTAGGGTGACCAAATAGCAAGTATGAAAAATCTGGACACCCCCTCCCCCCACACACACACCTAAAAAAAGATAATTGCCTATATAAGACAAAGCCCCTAATATCGGGACCAACCTGATAATATTGAGATGTCTGGTCTCCCTAGGCAGCACTGGGGCTCAGAGAACATTCCAGAAGTAGGAAAAAGAGAGAATAACAAAGTTAGAGAGAAAAGGTGGGCGAGGTAATATCTTTTATTGGACCCACTTCTGTTGGTGAGAGAGACAAGATTTCATGCCACATAGAGCTCTGCTTCAGGTATGGAAAAGTTACCCCCAGCGTCACAGCAAAATGCAAGGTGGAACACATTGTTTAGCATTAGTAGCTAGCATAAGTAGTAAGGGACCATTCAAGGAAGAGTGGCCTGTTAGCACCTGCAGTGAGTCATAGGACAAAAAGAGGGGGTTAATATGTTACAGACTATTGTAATAAACCATAAATCCAAGGTGTCTTTTCAGCCCATGATATTTAGTGTCTCACAGAGTAATGACTTTAAGCTCCTCTTTTGAAAGTGTTATGCAGGCTTCCCTTGAGGATGAGGACTGATAGGTTAGATCTAGAGTGATGGCTTTGTGAAAAGTGTTCACCCACAGATAATGTTTTTATCTTTTATCATTTTCCTGTGAGAGTACATTTGAAAGTGAATAGGACATGTGAAACTGTATTAATATTTGTTTAAAAATAAACAAAAAGAGGCTTAAAAAGAAGTATAACACTTCATAATCTGTTTTGTTAGTCCCAGTGCTAGTTTCCATTCAGGCAAATGTGATACAGAAACAAGTTGTCTGGCCAAACAGCCAACACTGCTCTGATTTTCAAATGTATATTTCAGGAAGCAATTTTTAATGTACAGTTTTTACCTGTTGATTACTGGTTTTATGTGGGAGCTTAATGGTGCTGACCACTGAAATAATTAGGAGTAAAATAAATACTCGAAACCAACTAAAACCAAACTAAAAACAAGCAGTTTAGGGAATATTTAAACCTTCCTTCTACTAGACACAACGCAGTGGACTAAAGCTTTTATGCCTAAGGTTGGGCTCTTAACTTCCAAGTACGCTCTCAGTTTCTACCAAACACCACTGTCTGTCGTTGGAAGTAATTCACAAAGCCTAGTGTCAGGAAAGTAGAAGAGTTGAGTGATCACAATCAATCAATCTCATCACCTCAATGACATGCTGTGAATGTAATTAATCCTCTGTTTATTTAGGGAACTTCATACCCTTCACATAAAGCAGCAACTCCCTGCTGGCTTCAGACAAGGTAATTATGTTGTAACAAGGATTGGGTTTCGATCATAAGGAGAGGATGAAAAAGGAAAATGCTGCTAAGAAGCGTGTCTTTTACATAAAGCCTACTTTTGACATAATTCAAATTGTGTTCCTGACACAGCCATCAACACACGGAATACTTTAGTTGCTAGCAACACATGTACTGTGAAAATATGGGATTTACTCAGCTGCAGACCTTTTCAGGTGTTCAACATGCCTCCAAACGGGTTAACTATATGAATTAGAATCCATCACAAATTCTAGCAATCAGAATAGTACAGGACAGGAGATAACTGCCTAAAATCCACTGATTATTAATTTGATCATTTTTTCCAATTACTTTTATCTATAATGCTCCCTAGGACAATACAGGCCTACACTGAAGAGAAACTTTATGGAAGGTGCAAGTCAAGAAAAATCCGTGAGTTTCAGATTTACTATACAGGCTTCTTTTTCAACCAAAAGAACACAAAACCAAACTGGCCCTGTGCTACATTGAAAGCTGCTTATTTGCAACAGAGGGTCCTGTGGCACCTTTGAGACTAACAGAAGTATTGGGAGCATAAGCTTTTGTGGGTAAGAACCTCACTTCTTCAGATGCAAGAAGAAGCATCTTGCATCTGAAGAAGTGAGGTTCTTACCCACAAAAGCTTATGCTCCCAATACTTCTGTTAGTCTCAAAGGTGCCACAGGACCCTCTGTTGCTTTTTACAGATTCAGACTAACACGGCTACCCCTCTGATACCTGCTTATTTGCATAACTGAACAGCCAAAATCCTCCTCTTCCTTTCAGGCCTCTTTTGAACATACTTTGGCTCAACAGAACAAGATTGGTTCAGCTCAGGGAGGTCATCCCACCCAGAACTCTGAAAACCCTACCAAGATTTAACTCCCAAAGCACTATGCTGCCGTCTAGCTGGGTGGAGCCTTCTCCTAGTAGCATAATGGGGATGGAATGAGACATGCTGAGACCCCATTTGCAGGGGCACCGAAAGCCCTGCACACCCATCACACTTCCTGTAGTGTTTTACCATGTGTAGGACCCCAGCAGCTAGTCAAAGTTTGGGGCCCTTGGGATGTTCTAGCTGTAAGCAGAAATTGACAGAGTTTGGCATTTTGTTTGACACAATCTTGTTTATTTATAGGCAATGTACAAAGTCCTGCTTCTCCAAATACAGGAGGAACCAAGAAGATAAGGATCAGTTATTTAGCTTATAGCCCCAAGCCTCTTTAACCAACAGACCCAAAGTTTTCTCCTTAACTTTTTCCAGGGTCACAGTGTTCACCAGCTACTGCTTGGCTTTCTTGCCTTTTACCCCTGCCCCCCTCTGTTCTTGTCTGTTCTCCATTTCTGTGCATTCTCCCTTGCCCCCTTCCCACACCCACCAACAATACTCAGCAAAATGCCTCCACCCACTCAGTCCACACTCCCGGGTGGGTTTACAACCCCTTTTTGTCGTAAGTCGGGTGCGTCAGATTAACTCATCCTGACAGTTTTGTTAATTGAATCTAAAAGAGGTACTGTGAGCTAAGCTGTCACCAGTACCTCTCAGCATCACAATATATTGGCACAGACTTAACAGTAAGGCCATGTCTACACGGGAGAGAGCTCTCACGTCAACATAATTAAACCACCCTCAAGGAGCGGCAGTAGCTATGTCAGTGGGAGAGCGTCTCCTGCCAACATAGCGCTGTCCACACTGGCACTTCTGTTGGTGTAACTTAGGTCGCTTGGGTGTGCGTGGTTTTTTTCCCACATGCCTGAGCAACATAAGTTATACTGACAAAAGTGCTAATGTAGACATAGCCTAAGTCTGAAGGACAAAATGCTCCTCTCTGATCCATACAGGGCTCTTGACTTGACTCTCTTATTGTTTTCCTTATACACATGGAACAACACGAAGTTATTTACACTAGTCATGACTAGAGAGGACTGTGTGGAACTTCAAAGAGAACTTACAGCTGGGTCAATGCATAACGCGATGGCACATGAAATGTAATATTGGTAACTGCAAAGTAAAGCACACTGGAGGAAAAAAATTAAACTACTCTTACGCCTTACAGGGTTCTAAATTAACTCTATCAACCCAAGAAAGGGACCTGGGCGCCACCACACACAGCTACTGAAAACGTGTGCTCAATGCACAGGAGCAGTCAAGAAAAGCTAACCAGTTGTGAGGAGGTATAAGGAATGGGATGGAGAATACTGAAAACATTATGTCTATATAAACCAATAGTATGGTCACACCTAGAAGACTGTGCATACCGTAGTACTGGTTACCCCACCTCAAAAAGATATTGCAAAACTGGAGGAGGTTCAGAGAAGAGCAAGGAGAATGAACAAAGGTCTGGAAAAACTCTCATATGAAGAAAAAGTGAAAAGATTAGGAGGACTGTTTGTCTTAGAAAGGAAATGAAGAAAAAGGGATATGATAAAAGAAAATAAATTAATGATATACAGAAGGGAGATCCTGGCTCATGAGACAAGAACAAGGGGAACATTCAAATTTAAATTAAAAGGTAGGAAATTCAAAACGGGGATAGAAGAAAATATTCTTTCCTCAGAAAATGTAACTAAGCTGTGAAATTCACTGCCACAGGAAATCATTGAGGCCAAAAACTTAGCAAAATTCAAAGAGGAATTAGATATTTATATGGATATAAAAATATCCAAATTTATCATAATTAATGACAAACATTTTAGAAACGATATTAAACCTTGTGATTCAGGATTTAAGCCAACCTCTATCAGAGATCAGGATGAGAGCTATGTGGAAAGCAGACTATTCCACATACGTCTACTGCAGGGTTCTGACACCATTCTCTGAAGCATATGATTTTGCCACTGCCGGAGACACGACAGTGGACTAGATGGAGTTGGATGCGTATGTATTGTAGGGCATCCTGAGTATTCTCATCTCCAAGACATCACGTTGGCGTCCTGTGAGCCAAAATATATTGTACCTGATATTGTTTTGTTGAATTAAATCATTTTGAGTGTTGCATTTTTTTATACCTATGCACGTCAATACAATACTCTGCACACTAAGTTCCTATTAATAGGAATTGACAGCTCCATCCACAATATGAGGAGGAAAATATGCCCCAGTTAATTCTGACTTTATACAGTCATAATAAGAAAAGCCTTGAAAGGAAAGAAAAAACGTCTATTCCTCAGTCAGGCTTCTCCTTTGGTTTTCATACTGCCCTCAGATTCCTTAAAAAAGGGGACTTCAGCTTTAAAACTTTCAGACATTTATTATGCTTTAAATTATGGATAAATTCTTTACAAAAGTGTAATGAAAAAAGAATGACTTCTAAGCAACTGGTGATAAGGTAGAAGGCCACTAAGTAAGTATTTTTGTCTACATCTGTCCTTACTGAAGAGATGTAGATGGATATCGGCAAATACTAGTCTTTGTGCAAGAGAACACAAGAACATAAGAACGGCCATATTGGGTCAGACCAAAGTTCCATCTAGCCCAGTATCTTGTCTTCTGACAGTCGCCAATGCCAGGTGCCCCAGAGGGAATGAACAGAATAGGTAATCATCAAGTGATCCATCTCCTCTCGCCCATTCCCAGCTTCTGGCAAACAGAGGCTAGGGACACCATCCCTGCCCATCCTGGCTAAAAAGCCATTGATGGACCTATCCTTCATGAACGTATCTAGTTCTTTTTTGAACCCTATTATAGTCTTGGCGTTAATGAAGAGATGTTAAATGGATACCGGCAAGTACTAGTCTTTGTGCAAGATAAACAATGCCATGCAACCAGGAAGTGTTTGTGGGGTTAAGTTAAAATAAATACCTATCTAGGGGCTTACATCAGTCTAAGTCAGGGGTCGGCAACCTTTCAGAAGTGGTGTGCCGAGTCTTCATTTATTCAAATTTAAGGTTTTGCGTGCCACTAATACATTTTAATGTTTTTAGAAGATCTCTTTCTGTAAGTCTATAATATATAACTAAACTATTGTTGTATGTAAAGTAAATAAGGTTTTTAAAATGTTTAAGAAGCTTCATTTAAAATTAAATTAAAATGCAGAGCCCCCCGGACCGGTGGCCAGGACCCATGCAGCACGAATGCCACTGAAAATCAGCTCGTGTGCTGCCTTTGGCGCACGTGCCATAGGTTGCCTACCCCTGGTCTAAGTAGTTTACCAGGAACAATTTCAAATCAAGTGGGATTTAAGTTTATTATGTATCCACACAAAGATGACAGGCATACAAACAATGGTGAGTTCTAATGTGGGTATTCGTCTCAAGTCAAATAAATTTGCTGGTCTCAACCTGCTTTCTTCATGGAAGTATATTTACATTACAAAACAGCACAAAATTTAGCAGCTCCAGATGATATGATAAAGTTTGGGACTAAGTAAAGTTCAGTGAGTTGGTCCAATAAAAGATATTACCCTCACCTACCTTGTCTCTTGAATACCTGGGATCAACATGGCTACACCACCACTGCATACATAAAGTTCAGTGAGACAGCTATAAAGTAGAAGATTACAAAAAATGTGGCAGGAATCCTGTGGAAAATATATTATGTGATCATGCAATTAAAGACTATTGCAAATGTGCACACACATTGAAGGCCAAATTAATGTTGCACAAGCAACCTTAATTCTGGCATTTGCTAACTTTCTAATGTTTTACTTTGAAACCCTAATGTTCTTTTAACATTGTTTTTTTAAAAACCTAGAAACTTACATATGAAAAACTATCTCCATCATATTGACATACATAAGGTTCCTCAGCAGAGTTGGAACCTTCAAATTCAGTCAGACCTCTGCCACTTGAGCTAACAGGGTAACTAGTAGGCTGTCAATTTCTATTTTGGCCAGCATTAGCAGGAGATGAGACATACACTTCGCCAGTGGGGTTCAGATATTTGCTGACAGCAAAGGAATGTTAAGAATCTTAGGTTCCATTCCAACCTCTGAAATAGAGTGCGCTCTAGTGGAAACAGACCCTTCCGCCTATTCCACCTAGGCTTGATCTTTCTATCACATCACTCCAATCTGTTCCTTGTCCCAGTCCTGTCGTTCCCTCATCCCTTTTTCCTCATCCCAGTCCCAGTCTCCTTGCCTACCTCGTACTAGTCTCCATTCCTCACGCTTCTCATCCCAGTGTCCTTGCCCAGCCAGCCCTAGTCTCCCCTTCTGGGTCACAGTCAGGGCCGCCGAGAGCGGGTTTGGGCCCCGGTGAAAAAATTTTTTCGGGCCTCCCAGCAAGGGCGGACCAGCTAAACAAGGCCGACAAAGCCGGGCCTCCTTCCGGACCACCGGGCCCCGGTAATTTGTACCGGCTTCCCACCCCCACTCCCCGTCAGCCCTGGGTACAGTCTCCATCTTTCTCACAAGCCCTCTCCGCCCCATAGTCCCAGTCTCCTTGCCAAATCAGTCCCAGTTTCTCACCACCCCAACTTCTTATCTCCAGTCTCCTTGCCCAGTCAGCTTCGGTTTCTCCCTTCTGGCTCCTCATCCAATCTCTTTCGCCTTTCTCCCTGACCTCCAGTCATCCCTCTGTCTGTTTCACTCCTCAATCCCAGCTCCCAGTGTCCCTCCCCAGGCTCTTTATCCAACTCAGAATTGCCCCACATCAGGCCACCCAAGTACTCTGGGTATTATGCTTGTGAGCCCTACCCCACCAAGGCCTAGGAGCTGGACATGTGAAAAAGTAGGGTATGGGGGAGACTGTGGACAGGGAGCAATCTTTTGGCAAGGGGAACACCGGGGCCTAGAGGAGCAGAAAAGAGCTAGATGGGGGACCACAGAGTAGATCAGGGCTGCAGGAGCAGGTGAGAAAAAAAACCACTAGTGCTTCCCTGGCTTCAACAGCTGACAAAACTCCTGTGGGTCACAGAGCAGAAGTCTCTTCTCTTGATGCACAGGATGTTCTCTCAGCATCAGTGCTTCCTGCCCCCTTCTTCTCCTACATCATCCGCACTTAAGACTCCTTTGCTCCTAGCAGCCCCCTCTCTCCCAGATAAACAATTGTTACCCCACAGCTCTTCTGCTCTCTCCATTCCCCTATATCCTTCACAGTAGAGACCCAATGATTTTATTTTGGAGGGAAAGGGAGAAAAAATTGGTCTTTTAGTCAGCTTTGGATAGGCAGCCATCATTCCCTAATCTACATCATAGTTTGTAAAAGCACTGTCCAAAAAAAAAAAAAAAAAAAAGCACACCAGACAAATTAAATGTAATTTTATTATGGAAATGAAAGTAATAACAAGAATGACAGCAGGGTGGATGATAAGCTCACTTAGCAGGGGGATCAAATGAAGTGATGACATGCCATTATGACCTCAGGGGTTAAAGATGCAATTTTCCATCTGGCTGCATCTGGCTTTTCAACATAAATGTTGACACCACCTGCCGAGGTTTACTATGAGCTGCCTCCGCTATTCTCTATGTAGTTTTTGAAGACTAAGTTAACATTTATTTCTCCCTCTGTTTTGTTGTGTAATATGCTCCCTCCCCAGTAAACAAATGGAAAGTTAAAAACCAAAAGTTACTTACAATACAGTGTATTCAATGTATCAGAGGGGTAGCCATGTTAGTCTGCATCCTCAAAAACAACGAGGAGTCTGGTGGCACCTTAAAGACTAACAGATTTATTTGGGTATAAGTGTTGCCCAAATAAATCTGCTAGTCTTTAAGGTGCCACCAGACTCCTCATGGTTTTTGTATTCAATGTAGTAATTGCATTAAGTACTAATTTAACAAGCAACCTGAAGACATTCATTAGAAAACTCCTAGGCAAGTAAACCTTGCTTTAAAATTATGAATTGCATAATCTGCCAGGCTGCATCTGCTAATGCCTTACACTGTTTTCCTATAAAGTTTAAGACGACAATCTAATGAGAGAAAAGTAACGTGTAACTGCCACATGCTTCTGAAATGGGAGTGCCTGAAAAGAGAAGTTACCTATCTCATGGTAACTGGAGTTCTTTGAGATGTGTGGTCCCTATCTGTATTTCATTGTGGGTACACATGCACTCCATGCATCTGAGTCTGGAAGATGTTTCCTAGCAGTGACCATGGTCCATGCCTACCTTCCTCTCCACGTGCTGTGGACTGAGGGTATACGGGGCAGCAGTGACTGACCACTCTGATTCCTTCTCTACAGTGAATCATGAGTGAAGGATCCTAAGCAGAGGGAAAGAAGGCAGATAGGGAAATATAGATAGGGAAATATAGATAAGGACCAAGGAGGAGAGTTTACTTATCTTATTGTAACCGGAGTTCTTCAAGATATGTGGTCCCTAAGTATATTCCACGGTGTGTGACTGACCAGCAGTGCTCATTACAGGAGAAGGATGCAAGGATCTCAGTCACACTGGCAACTGCAGGGCTGACAAGCCAAAAGATGCATCAGCTGTGGATGCTTGTACCAATGCATATCTTATAAAGGTATTGACGAAGCCCTAGGTTGCCGCCTTCCAGAATTCAGTGAGTGGAACATCTCAAAGAGAGACCACCAAGGACGCCTAGACTCTGGCAAAGTGAGCCCTCACATCTTGCGGAGGAGGGGTATCTGCCAACTTGCAACAGCCTGAGATCCATTTGGAAAATCGCTGCAAAGAAAATCACTTCTCCTTTCATCCATCCTGCCAGGGACATAAACAGTCTAGGCAATTTCCTCAACAGTCTTGTTCTCTGTAGTTACAGTGCCAAAGCTCAGCATACATCCTGAGAATGAAGTCTCTTGTCATTGCTGACATGTGGTTTCAGGAAAAGGGCAGATAAATGAATTGCTTGGTTCAAAGGAGTCTGAGATGATCTTGGTGGTAAATCTGGGGTGCAGTCTCAAAGAAACATTATCATTATAGAAACTGTATACAGTGATCACCCATATGGGCCCTCAGCTCCCTACCCTTCTAGCTGAGGTGATGGAAAGGAAACCTTCACTGATAGGTACATCAGCGAGCAGATAGCTAAGGGCCCAAACAGAAACCCTATTAACACAGAAAGAACTACATTGAGATCCCATACCCGAGTGGGTTTTGTCACCTGTGAGAAAGTCCTGATTAGGCCTCTAAAAACCATGCAGTCACTGAATGGGTGAAAATTAAGCTGTTGTCAATGGGCAGGTGATTGCTAATGGCTGATAGGTGTACCCGAATAGAACTGATGGACAGACCTGATGCCTTTAAGGAGAGTAAATAGCCTTGGATGATAGGGATGTCAGAGTCCTTTAGAGCTGACAGATGATGTTGGCATCAGATGGAGAATCTGTTCCACTTGGCAGTGTAGCACTTTCTAGTGGACTTCTTCCTACTATTATTGAGAATGTTCTGGACAACTTTTGAACACGTCCTTCTCTAGTGCTGATGCCCATACAAATATGTAGTGAGATGGAGGAAATCTGGATTGGGATGCCTGCCTTTGCCTTTGTCCTGGATCAGAAAGACAAAGAAGGACTAGATTGTCATTGGCGAACATGCTGACAACTGTATGGGACGGGGAGACTAAAAAATTGGGGCACAATCAGGATCACCACCACTCCATCCTGCTGGATTCTTCCTCAGAACCCGACATTAAAGTGGAATGGGTGGGAATGCATACACTACGGGTCCTGACCACAGGATTAGGAGTGCCTCTCCCACAGAGTCCTGACCTCAAGCTGCCCTGGAGCAGTACATTATTCATTTTTTGCTCCCTGGGGATGCAAACAGGTTGCAAGACAGAATTCCCCATAGTTGGAAAACACTCTGGACCACGAAGTCATGGAGTTCCCACATGTGATCTGTGACACATGCTGAGGCTATCTGCTAGTGTACTGTGTTCTCTTGTGAAGTGCACTGCTAAGGGAGTAATCTGGTGGTGAATACACCAGCTCCACATGTTAACGCTTCTATACAAAGGCAGGGGGGATTCTAAACCCCATTGTTTGCTAACGTAGAACACTGTTGTCACATAGTTCAACATCACCTGAACATGATTTTGTATTAGTACACTGGTACCTCAATATAACACGACCTGATTTAACACAAATTCGGATATAACGTGGTAAAGCAGTGCCCGGGGGGGGTGAGGGGGGGCGGGTCTGCACACTCCGGCGGATCAAAGCAAGTTCAATATAACGCGGTTTCACCTATAACGCGGTAAGATTTTTTGGCTCCCGAGGACAGCGTTATATCGAGGTAGAGGTGTAGTAGAAAATGTTTGCAGGCTTCTCAAGCTGTTTTCTGCTCTAAGAGGTTTATGTGTATCCTGGACTTCTGGGAAGTCCATGTTTCTTGTATGGTCTGCTCATCCAAATGGGCACCCCATCCCAACAAAGAGATTTCATGATCAGGGCTCTCCCGGGTGGAGGGGGAGAAAATGGAACTCCAACACATATATGGTCTCTATCTGTCCAATCAGGTCATGGCTACACTGTTCGCCTCTGGCAGAGCTGTGTAGGGTACGTGTAGCTACATGCCACAGTGAAAAGCTAAATTACTTCCACACTGCAATGTGTAGCTACATGCATCAGTGAAAGGCTCTGGCAGGGGGGAGGCAGCAGGAACAAGCCCTGATAGCAGACAGCTGCCAGGAGCCTTTCCCCGCTGCCTCTCTGCTGCCAGAATCTTTCCTTGCATCAGGGAAAGGCTCTAGCAGCAGAGAGCTACCAGAGCCTTTCCCCACAGTGTGGAAAGATCCCAGCAGTGGGGAGGCAGAGGAACAAATAGCAATGTAGACAGGGCAGGCAATTCATGGGTGCATTCAGGCATGTCTTGACTTGCCTGATCAGTGCCTCACCATATGCACTGCTATTTATACTCGTACTAGGGGAGTGTGCAGTGTAGGTACGCTACATGCCACCACAAGGAGTGCGCAGTGTAGATGTATCCCAAAGCCCAGTCTTACGCCCCGGAAGGAGTGTAATTAATTTGTCTATGCCACGTCTGCTTGGCACACAGACTGTGCATAGCCAAGCTTGTAGGCAACAGAGAAGTCTCATGAAAGAGGACACAAGTGCAAGATGCCATGTGACCTACAAGGACCAGGCATAAGCAGACAACTGTCTGTGGACAAGATTCTTTTGAAATGGGTCATGAGGGAGATATGTTTTGGTGGTAACAAAGTCCAAGGCTGCGCCAATAAACTCCAGTCTGTGTGGGAGCTAAAACAGACTTTTCTGTGTTCACACTGATTCCTAAAGATGCCAGGAAGTTGATTAGGGAAGAAGCTGTTATCGCTACTTCTTGTTATGACTTCCCCCATCAATGACCAATCATTCACGTACGAAAAAATTGAAGACCTCTTGCAAAGTGTGCTACTACCTCGGAGACTATCTTTGTAAATACCTCTGGTTCTGTGGTGAGGCTGAAAGGGAGCACTCTCTACTGGTAATGGTTCTTGCCCACTATGAACATGAGAATCTCCTGTGTAAGAGGTGTATGTCTATACGAAAGTAGGCATCCTTCAGATTAAGAGCTGTGAGTCAATCATTTCTGTTCATAGATGGAATTATTGATGGTAGCATGACCATTCTGAACATCATTTTGTGGATAAAGAACATTGAGCTGTCTGAGATCCAAGATGGGTCTCCATCCTCCCTTCTCTTTGAGGACGAGAAAATATTGTGAATAGAATCTCTTCCCTTGGTGTTGAGGGGATTCCAGCTCTATGACCCCCAAGAGGAGTCTACTTCTTGACTGGGCAACCTCTCTTGAAAGGTGATCTTGAAGAGGGAAGGCAGCTTTGGAAGGAGAAAGGAAGTGAATTCTATGAGACAGCTGGAGTGAATGACGTCAAGTACCCAATCTGACCACTGTTATTGTCTACCACAGGTGGGAGAAGTGGGTTAGGCAGCCACCAAATTGAGTATTTGGGTCCTCAGATGAAGGATGCGACATCTGGATGGATTCACAGCTCTCAAAGATACCATCAAAAGAACCTTTTAGCAGGATGCGGTGGTTGGAAGGAAGGAGGAAGCGGAGTGTTATGCTTGGTTCTCTGTGTTCTCTCTCTTTTTTGTGGTGATTTTGTATCCTCTCTGATCATTAAAGAGTTGAGGTGGCAGCCTGGGTTTTTATGTTTGTGGCCTATGGAATTTCCTTGAGAAAACTGGGGTGTATATCCCCAGGCTATGAAGGGTAGCCCTTGAGTTCTTCAAAGTCGTCTGCTATGGCCTGACCATCCCTGGGGAATCCTGATAAGTGGAGTCAGAACTCTCTATGCATGATGATTATCGTAGCCACTGAACAGGAAGCTGTGTCAGCTGCATCAGCCGTAGTCTGGAGGGAGGATCTGGCAATCAGCTTCACCTTCCCCAATAATAGTTTGAACTGTTCACTATTCTCTTGTGGGAATTTGTTTGCAAATTCAGTTAATTTTGAGTAATTAATAGTCATATTTCGAAAGCAACACTTCATAATTTGATGTTCTGAATTGTTGGATGGTTGAGGTGAAGATTTTTCTCCCAAGGAGATCTAGTCATTTAGCCTCCTTGTTAGAGAGAAAACGTTACTGATATTGTCTACTTCGCTCTGTAACAGCATGCAAACCTGAAGAGTTTAGAACAGGGCATGTAAATAAATATTCTGCTCCCTTGGCTGGTATGGAGTATTTCTTTTCTGCCCCTTAGGCATGGGGGCACATGCTGCTGGTGTCTGCCAGACAGCTCTGGCAGGCTCCAGAATAGTATCACTAATGCGGTGTGGTATTTTATTAGGTACAGCCCTTTGTAGAATGTCCAGGAGCTCTGAGGTGTCTCTTGGACCTCCCCTGAAGGGGAAATGGAATGCATTTGCCACCCTCCTTGGTAGATCTTGAAACTGCTTGTTGTCATCAGGTGGAGAAGGTGTGGCTGGAGCAACCTCCTTGTCATGAGAAAATGAAAATGTTCTTGGTGGGATCGCCGGTACCATTGGTTCTGGTTCTTTTTCCTTCTTTCCTCCTGCATAGCCTCTTGAGGAAGTTTGGGTTCCTCTCTGGGAGGGGAATGACACAATGATGCTTGAGGGGATTGTACAGATTCTTCATGGTTTCTATTGGGCCCCAAAGTCACCAATAAGGCCAGTGTGAGGGGTCAAATACTGGTTGGGGAAGTCCTCATGGCAGTCCCACATGGACTCAGCTTTGTAGAATTGCAAAGGCACCCAAGAAATTCTGGACCCTCTGGTTGGGCTTAGATCTTGTCCCTGAGGAGGTGAGCCCAGTTCAATAAAATCCAACTCCCCTGAAAAGAAGAACGTAGGCTCCACTGCTAGGGGGAGGTGCCATCAGAACTATGTATGATGAACTCCAGAAGAACAGCAGCTTCTGGCTTGGTGCCATCCCGGGACAGGTGTGTACCCACAGTGGAATACACAGGATCAGCAAAGAACCACCTCTAATATAAGCAAAATAATCAGATGGTATTCACCAAATCAGACTTATCAACTACCTATATATCACCATTTTGTTCAACAGCTCATTTGCTTTCAACTATGATCACATCACTGTGTTTAAAATCATACACAAGCATTTCTCTTCTACCACCCAACCTGCAGCCTCCCGGAGCCACTGCCCATACCCCCCTCCTGCATCCCAAGCCCCTGCCCCAGCCCTGAGCCCCGTCCCAGAGCCAGCACCCCATATCCCCTACTGCATCCCAACACTCTGACTCAGCCTGAAGCCCCCTCCTGCACCCAAACTCCCTCCCAGAGCACGCAAGCCCTCCTGAACTCCAACCCCCTGCCCCAGGCTCAGCCCAGAGCCCCCTCCCAAACTGCAGACCCCTTGTCCCCATCCCAGAGCCAGCACTCCCCTCCCTCCCAAACCCCAACTCTCTGCCCCAGCCTGGTGGGGAGAGCAAGTAACGGAGAGAGGGGGGAATGGAGTGAGCAAGGTGGGGCTTTGGGGAAGGGGTGAGGCCTCGGTGAAGGGCGGGGTAGATCCTGGATTGCCCTTAAATTCAAAAAGTGATCTTGGGCGTAAAAAGGTTGGAGACAACTGGTGTACACTGTTCCCATGGGCACAGCAAATCTGGTATATCTATGACTTTTGGTGGAGAAGAGGCTGGCCACTAGAGTGGAATGCTTCAAAGGGGCTCAGGGACTGTGGTGCACCTATTGTTAATCTTCAAGGCAAAATAAGGGCTGGCATAGCCCAGAGAAGACTGTTTGGGTGGCAAACAGGCTGATGGTGTCAGGGATCTGACATTCAGTTAAGCACAAACAAGTCTCCCGCTCGCTGGAGGCAGGTGGGGTAACAAAGTGACTCTCAGTCCTATATACCCTAAGAAACCTCACAGCTTCTTCTGGGCACATTCTCCCCTGCTGAAGCAACATCGGAAAACTGCCCAGGTTTTCCCAGAAATCACTGATGCAAACATAAGCAGAGTGCCTGGTAGGCAGAGATGTGAAGCATATTTATCTCCAGCTCTGAATCAGAAAAGCTGCATTGTGGACATAATTCAAACTGTGTTCTGACTGGGTCAGATGAGTCTGTCAATAACTGGTTACAAATACACAACTGTACTGTGGACAAGGCCTTAAACTGGAAGCCTTGTGTAATCAAAACTCCCAGACACCTTCTAATCTAGGATTTGAAAGTGCACTAATATATAAAATTGTCCTAAACCAGGGGCTCCCAAACTGTTGTCTGCTGGTGCAGACCCAGGGAGAACTAATGGAGGTGTCTCCGCTTTCACAAGTATCCAAGTTTTTCATTGCAAAAAGGAACCAGGAGACCTGTAAAAGCAAATAGAAACAGAAGGGGCTCAGCCTCTATTACGGGTTGCTTACAAATCTGAGGCAAGAAAACAGGACCTGCGTTCATAGACTTTGAACCATCAGACTCTGCCAGCCACAAGAGCAGAGGAACACCCAGGGAAGAAGGGAACAAAGCATTTTAGTCGCGTGTTCAGAGGAGCAAAGAACAGGTATGACAAAACAATAAAATGAAGACCAAAAGTAGAGCATCATCAACCGATTTCAAAAAGAATGAAATACTTCATTAAAGATAGCTATAAATACCTAAATATTCCCACCCTCCCTTCCCACCCCCATATACCCTTTTAAGGTAAGCAATTGCGGCAGCTGCCACAGGGATGCTATGTGACCATGCATGAGAGTACAGGGGGCTCATGTGATCATTCTATTAGGATGTGCCCCTCCCCCCCGTTGTTAGCAGACCAGCCATTGCCTATTTTTGATTCCCCTATATATTATTTGAAATCATATGTGAACCTAACAATTTCCTACAACATTTATTAGTGGAAAACATTAAGGCTCTGATTCAAGAAAAGATCTCTGTTCAGGCCAGCACTTAAGCACGTGCTTAATTTCAAGCTTATGGTTCAGTGTTATCCTGAATAGAAAAGGACATAAGCACATGATTAAATGCTTTCCTGATTCGGGGCCTAAAAATAGGAGATTGATTCTGCAGTTCCTCTGTCTCTTGCTCTCCTAATGACAGGCAACTATTGTGCCATATCATTATGACCGTAAGATAGCTTAATTGCCTCTTTCCCGAGGATGTCAGTTCTGCTTAACTGGTACCTAATGTATGTGTCTTGCAGTAAATGTATTAATCCATCAGTCCCTTATATCAACGCTACATTTTCCTCCACTGCATTTGAAGAAAGGCTAAGTTCCAATGACTGGCTTGCTAGATGTTATATTCACTGAGGTGGACAGCAGCAATACTTCTCTCCTAGGACTCATTTCTTCGTGAAAGATGCATGAAAAGACCTCTGTCTTCATTTACTGTACTTTCTCCACTAAAGCTTCAGTCTGCTTATGAATTCTCCAGTGGCTCTCTTTAGGCTACTGGCCTAAACTGGCCTAATCAAAGAAGTGAAAACTGACTGAATTAGCAGTATTTTGCTATACTGGGATTAAACAGTCTTTTATACTCTAATAGATTTTTTTCCCCACTCTTCATAGTGGGAGCAAAATTAATCATTTAAAAAAATATACTGAAGAGCAAATGAACAAACAATCAAGTAATACACAGCATTTAGTAACAGGCAGTGGTAAATTGCAGGACTATTATTCATTGAGACATTCTGGTGATGTCAAACTACATGTTTTAATACAAAACACACACCCTCAGAACTCAGATGTGCCATTACTTAGGCCTGGTCCACACTAACCCCCCACTTCGGACTAAGGTACGCAAATTCGAAGTACCTTAGTCCGAACTTACCGCGGGTCCAGACGCGGCAGGGAGGCTCCCCCGTCGATGCCGCGTACTCTTCTTGCCGAGCTGGAGTACCGGCGTTGACGGCGAGCACTTCCGGGATCGATCCCAGAACATTGATTGCCTGCCGCCGGACCCGGAGGTAAGTGTAGACAAGGCCTTAATATTAGCCTATTTAAGTTAGATCCATATTTTATACAAAATAAAAAATTCTCTTTCGTATTTCCCTTCCTGCCCCAATATTTGCTCTGAAATTTTTTTGGTCAAGTCATCCAATATAATCTGCTTTTTGTGACTGGTGGATTTAAAGGATTCACAATTTCTTGTGACTCTCTCTGTGTTAAATTACTGACTAAGATTTAGAGGTTGCTTACAGACCATCAAGCCACAACAGGATGATACTATATTATACTGTATATCAATTACCATGCCCTCAGCAGCAAGATATTCCCAGAGCAGTTTTAACACATCCACATGCAGTACATTTTACAACCATGACTGTACCAGGGCATTCTGGAGCTACTGAGGCTCCTGTACCCTACATTTGCTTCTTACTCCAAGCAGCAAAACACTGCATTGACAGGTGGCGAACCAGCTGAACCCTCCATCGCAGCTTCCTCTCTACCCCAGGAAGAAACTGGTGTAGATTGCACTTATTCAGCTGGATCTGTGCTACAATCCTCATTCTAGGTGCTGAAACCAATTAGTACAACCAGTAAATGTAAAATGCCTAAGTCTGCTGTTCTGTGCAGATGAAATATTTTGTGTGTGTCGTTAGCTCAAGACATCCAATTCAGGATTTGTGAGTTGCCACAAACTTTTCAAATATTACATGAATGTTTTTTAATCATTTTAATTCCTTGAAAAAGTTTCTTGATTTCTGTGCAGTTACATGAACACTCCTATAAAGTTTCACCTCCCTTATGTTTTAGCAGTCTGCAAACAAATGGAATTTATATTTTTATTTAAAAGCAAACCTTCCATTCTTCTACTACTACCAACATTATTAAAAAAATAAAATGCCTTCTTTTGTCTTGCATGAATAGCATGTTAGGTAAGTTTAATAAGTGAAAGATTGAACAGATTTCCATTCATGATTTTAAGGAAGGATTTTTTTTTCCCATTTTGAGAAGTTTACAAATTATCAACACTTGTTCCTGGATACAATATGCTAAAAACTCTCTCAGAATAGCAACTGATTTAAAACTTACTTGGTTTTTTGAATCCAAATACAGTAGTCCGTAATGTAGAGATCATTAAGGATGTAGGCAGGGTCATTTTCTCGAAAAATCTTGTGAATGTCCAACAGACATTTCAAAACAGCACTTTTACCTGGAAAAAACATTTATGCTTTTTGAAAAATAAATAAATGAAAACTAAAACATTACAATTTTACACTTGACACCTTAATAAACATTTCATTGCAACACTTTATATATATGGCAGGTTTGGCGCAATCTTACTACCTTATTATGTTGAGTTAGTGCCTCGATCATTTGATTGGAATTCTCCCATTCCCTCTCATTTAAAAAACAAAATAAAGGGAGGAGAGATTTAGGTCCCAATTGCACAAGTTATCTTCCATTGGACTCCTTTGAATACACTGAGCCTTACTGAAGTCAATGAAAGCGTGCCCATTTAGAGTTCGTTGCAGGATCGGAGTCTTAGAATTCATTAGACTGTTTCCTGCTGCTGTTAGTGACAGACTGGTTGGCAGCTCAAATGTCTGGGATAAAAAATAAATCATCAAACATTCCTAATAACTAAAAAAAATCCCATTTTAAAAACATTGGATAAATCTCTGAAAGATGACTATTTGGCAGCAGAAATACATTTTCTTATTTCACAACCAGAAGAGACCTGTTCTGCTTCATTTTTCTTTCATATGTCACCATTTCTGCAAAGCAGATGTTTAGCTACAAACATTTCCTAATTACTTAGCACTTCCTTGCACCCTTTTTTCAAAAGCCTCAAAACCACTAAGGCTTAAGTGCTAGTGAGAACACTTTTAAAATAGGGTTTTTTTAGACAGTGAAAACAAGTATGGCTAATAAAAAATATCAAGTGTGCAGAGGGAGTCTACCAGCCCCCCCTGCTGGGGTGAGCTCCTCCTACATTATTTAATCTTAACTTGGCAAGGTTACACTTTAAATAAAAAATTAAGATCTGAGTTGATCTCTTGTAGAGCTCCCCCTGCTGTCCAACCAAAGATTTTTAAGAAGTACCTCTGCACAGAAAAGCGCTAGTCTGAGTGTGTCTACCCGGAGGGGAGGGGAACGAGGAAGGAGAAGTTGTACAGTGGCGGGTGTGGAGAAGCTGGAGAAATGCTGCACTGGAAGGGAACTAGTCAAACAGAAAACTAGAGAGAGTATCAGATAAAATTAAGACGCACAAGCATGGGGCTGAACTATAACTTCTAAACTTTATCATCCTTAACATCTGTGAAGACAGACTATTCCGACTTGCAAAGAAGCAGATCCGTTTTCTTTAAAAAATGACAATGTAAGTGAAAACCTTGTTTAGCTGTCAAACTGCCAGCCAGAACAGTTTGCAGTTAGCAACAACAATAAAAGAGTATAAAACAAGTTTTAAAAGTTTTCATGACACATAAAAGAGGGGGGCAAACTGGGTGTGAGAGTCTCTCTCTAATGCCCCCGTATCCCTTGATTCTACTTCACTGATATTCATGGAGGTTTGGTTGCTTTTCTGACTGGTTCCCTGCTGCAGCAAACAGCACATCAACTTAATGATTCCATAGCATTTGTCTAGTGTCCTGGTACACTAGATAGAAAGAAGAATTTTCATTTCATACCCAATTTATACATTGCTGCAATGATTTCACAAAGTCAGGAGCCATCCAGTACACTAAGGGACGAGGAAGGGGAAGTACGCTTTGTTACAGTTCTATTCTGTTTAGTTACGACGCAAATGGATGTTGTCACGGATTTCATTTTCATCACACTGTCCTTCAAGTCGCATATTGTTTACACTGGCAAAAAGAAAAAGAAGGAATACATTGTGTGACTGCCCACGAGTAAGATCAGCAGTTCTCAGGGCTGGCAGTGGCCTGGGCAAGACATTGAGGCATCTGCAATCTATTGTATTTTCTCCTTGTCTGGGATGTATAGACACCCAAAGATTGTAATGTTGCCTGGGAGCATAAGAATATGAAGAATCACTATCACGTGCTCTCCCCCAAAGAGAAGGTCTTTGATTGTATTCTATACCTGACAGGGAAGTCAGAGGCAGCCAAGAAACTTGGGGCATGATTACTGCCCTATCCATGGAATGTGCAGCTGTATCAGCAGCACTGAGAGAGGCCCAAAGAGACATCTTGGCAATTGTCTGCCCTTCTCTTATGGAGGCATGAAATTGTTCCCTCTGATCCTAAGGCAGGTGTTCAATGAAAGATGAAAATTTTGACTAGTTTGTAAAATCATTTCAGATCCTTCCAGGATTCAAAGATCATCACTGAATAGCAGCTTGGATGGTACCGGGGACTCAAGCTTCAAGAGCCCTTATGTTGAACGGTACTGGAGAGGATACTGAAAGGCAAGTGGTGTGCCCTTCTCATCTGGTTACAGAAGATGGCACTGACAATGATTTTGGCGTGGCTCTAGAGACCTTGTGGCTTTGATGCTAGTGCTGTTCTAAGTTGTTTACCTGATGGCTTTTCAGTATGCAGCATGGTTTTCTTAGCCAATGCTCTGTTCTCAGTACGAGATGATCGGAGCCTCAGTGGAACCAGGATGCAAGGTCTCCTGAGATCCAGACCGAGGGGGTAACTTTCCCCTTCTCTTAGCCTGTTCTGGAGAATGTGTCCTTTCCTTCTAAATTAAATTGGAGATATCCTTGAAAGGTCATCGAGCCCAGCCCCCGGCCCTCACTAGCAGGACCAAGTACCAATTTTGCCTTAGATCCCTAAGTGACCCCCTCAAGGATTGAACTCACAACCCTGGGTTTAGCAGGCCAATGCTCAAACCACTGAGCTATCCCACCCTCTGAGGGTCTGGATGGTTCTGAAGGGCCCTCAGGGTCTTTGCTTACCATTGCAACGGACATGGTCACCAGGAGTCTGTGAGCAACCAGGTCCAAGGTACAGGGAGTGAATTGTACCCCATGGGTCTCAGAGCACTCACTCAACCAACAGGCGTTTAAGTCTGTCCTCCCTCAATTTCTTAGAGCTGCTTTTAAACCCTGAACAGATCTAAGGCCTTGTCTACATTGGCAAGTTTCAGCACAGTAAAGCAGCTTTTGCGCTCAAACTGCAGACGTGTACACACTGCCAAGCCACTCTGTTTGCAGAAACTCCTCAGTTGCAGCGCTGCAAAAGAACCGCCTCGATGAGAGTCGTAAGGGTATTTCCGCAGAGGCTCCAGCGCTCTATTCCCAGGGTAGGCACTTGATTGCGTTCTGCGCTGTAATTGGCCTCCGGAGCTGTCCCATAATGCCTCAAGTGACTGCTCTGCTCATTGGTTTGAACTCGGCTGCCCTGGAGACATGCGTCCCTCCCCCTTCAAAGCACGGATTCTGACAGCCATTGCGTGCTGTGCTGATCTGCTCCAGGACACAAAGCAAACCATTAATGTGGAATGCTCCTGTTGTTGAACATAGAGGCAGGGATGTGTGCGCGCGCGCATTGCAAACCCTTCCCAAAGCACCCTGCAGCCAGTTGCACAGTGGGATAGCTATCACACTACACTGCTGTCTTTGCCATTGCAAGAGCTGCTAATGTGGATGTGCGCCAACATCACAAGCAGCACAGTATGGACATGCAACAGCAGTTTAATTCCAGCGTTTTAATAAAAGTGATACAACTTGTGGCACAGAAACTTGCCAGTGTAGACATACCCTTACATTTGAAAGGGATGCGAGTCCTCCCAGGAAGCCAAGGCGGCTTAACTATCTGACACAGATAAAGGCCCAAAACAAAACAAAAACTAAAACACAAGGGCTCAGACTGGGCAAATGACGAAGGGAAGAGAGAAATCCCATCCCAAAAAAGTACAAACTTAACCCCCCCCCCCCATAAAATAAAGAAAATAAAAGTTTAAGGGGAAGAGGTAGCAAGCTGTGTAGTTAGCTAACTGACACCACAATGCTCTGTTTCCAGCCGCAGATGGTTGAAAAGGAACTAGAGTGTGGCAGCAAGTCCCACCCTCCCTATATAGTCTTGTACCAGAACATGAGAATTTGCATGGCACAAAAGCAGACCCCACAGACACTGCTGGCAAAAATTGCAGATCAAGTGTGCACAGGCAGACACACATCATGATGTGGAGAACCCATAGGAACACTACTCAAAGAAGGAACTCAATTAAAATATATAACCTTAAATTAACCTATTAATATTTCTCCCCTCTGGTGGGTGTTTGTCTTTTCTCCTCCCTTGAATATTTTGCTTTTAGTTACAGTCCAGACTTCAACAGAGTTTCCTCCAGTGTGAAAGAAAAAATTTGCTTTGTATGTTCATTTCTTGCCCGTCACCTCCAATCTAATTTATTTCTAACAGCTTTCTTGTCCCACAATCCCACTTTTCTTTTGCATTTTTGGGGAGAGAAAAGGGGACTTGTTGGAGCCTGTTCTCCTATCCATACCTAAAGTGCATTCATTACAGCAACCCGCCAGGTAAATTTAACTCCCTCCAGAGCCTGTTAATTAAGGTCTTTCAGTCAATTCTTTCCTCAGAGAATGAATGCCCTGAGTAGGTTCCTGAACTCTGATCTGTGCTCTCTATCACAGACTGCAAAGTAGTGTCGGCAGGCCCACGGCTGTGTAGAGCAGTGCCTCATGCTCTGACAAGGGCATATAGGGAGGTGCAAGCCCACCGGCACTTAATTCCTTATTGACCTTGAAGCCTAACTCTGCAGTAGAGCAAAAGGTGGGTGGGAGGTGGAGCATCCACAGGTAAAAAAATCTCGAAGAACTCGTTATTATGAGGTAAGTAATCTCTCCTTTTTCAAGTATATGTCCCATGGGTGCGCCACCATAGGAGACTCCCAAGCAGTAACCCATCGAGAAGTGCTGAGGAGGTAAGTCCAGAATAGTTCAAAACCCTGCATCACCAAAGGTGGTGGTATTGCTAGAAGCAGGTAAAATGGCGTAATGTTTGTCAAAGGTATAGATGGAAGACTAAAATAGCAGTCCTGCCAATTTCTCCTATGGGAATGTCCTTCAGTAGCCCTGTCGATGTGGGCTGAGTTTTAGAATACACGGTTACTCTGTGAGGTGGGATGCATGTTGGCATTTTCATAGCAACCCGAAACCCACTTAGTTTGTATGGAAATCGGCCGGCCCTTCATCCTATCTGCAACTGATACAAATAGTCTAGGAGAGGCCTGAATGATTTAGTCCTATCTACATAGAAAGCAAGGGCCCTCCTATCACAGTGAACAAAGGTTTGATTCTTCTCTAGAGGCATGAGGTTTTGAGTAGAAAACGGATAGTGAATCTCCTGGTTAATGTTATGTTCCGAGGAAACCTTTGGGAAGAAGCAAGGATGGAGATGTCTTTGTAGAAGGTGATACATCGTGGGCTCACAATGAGCATTCCCAGCTCCCCTGTCCACCTCACTGAGGTGATGGCAATCTTTCCCTGGGGACTGACATTCAGGATATCCATCAAGGAATGCTTAGACTTTCGCACTTCCTCCAGCAGGATCTGAAGCGAGTCTGCTTGCCTTTTCCTGCGATCCTGGAAGGTCTTAAAATCATCAGCGTGGGAGGGCAGTAGTGACATTACCACCTTATCCAGAGATGGAGGTGAAATCTCCTCCACCTGAGATTCTTGTTCCTCCTGTATATCATCCAAACCAGAGAAGTGTGTGGTACCAACGTGTGACGTAGCACAGGACAGTCTAGAGATGCCGGTAGGTGACATGGTACCAGTGGGTGCTGGTGTTGTCACTTAGGTCCCCGATAGAGTTGGCTGCTGTAGGGCCCCATAAGTTCCAATAACTCCACTGGAGAGGGGGATAAGGGAAGGGAGCTCAGAGATAGTCAATCTTTGGGCCTACAATGTACATTCCCTAGGATGTTCTTCATGAAAGGGATCATGGGAGTAGGGAATTCACAAGTTAAGGCAAATACAGCAGAACTCTCTGTCCTGAGCTGCAGGCAATTGAGAAGGAACTGAGTGGTGGTCGGCTCACGCCTCCCTATGTGCCCTCATTCAGAGCACAAGGCACTGTTCTTTGCAGGCGTGGGATGGTGGACATTACGTTGCAGTCTCCAATCAAGAGTGCACAGAGGCATGCACATCTATAGGGATTATACTCAAAGAATAAATAAGAGGCACATAAAAATAGTATCCACACCTTAATGTAGCTATTCTAGAAAGTGTAACTCATTTGCTGGCCTATCACCATGATATTCACAATGTTAAGTTCTGTCCAAGTGTAGGGATATTAAAGAAGGTACTAACAGTGATTCCCCCAAGAGACAGTGACCCCCTCATAATTTGGCCCCCACACTTTAAAATCCAACAGTTTCACCAAGTACAAAAATCTCTTGGGTCTTCTGTTAAAACTTGTAAGCTACTGTCTGTAGAAACCATTGATTATATCTATCCTGTGAAAGATATTTTTACTACTATGTAAAACTTACAAACAAGTTAACTGACTTTGTTCTTGAAGTAATTGATACAATGTAAACAAACACTATAAGCTGTTAAGTGACTTTCACTTCATTCAATGGCTCCTAGGACAGTCCCCCACCCTCTGTGATTAAAGGGCCCGGAGTCTCAAATGAATTAGCACACACTCTGAAAGTGGTGGAGACAGTAAATTAAAATATGGTTAAGGTATGGAATGTATGCTGATGAATGCTTGATATACATGGATGGTTAGGGAGGTGCCAGCCTAGAAAAGGAGTATCCATCGGCCGAAGAATGTGTCAAGTGGATGACCAGAAACCCCCGGAGGGTAAACTGGGACCCACCCCATCACCTGGAAGGATGAGAAACACAAACTTTGGACAGTGTGGAGCCACCAGGAATGTGCCACTTTGGACAGGAATGTGCCATCTGCTGATTGAGTCAGCAACAGCAGGATGAAACAGCTCCCATAGACTAACATAGGAACTAATTCCTATAAGAATGGACTCTAAAGACTGATGACTTTGAGTCTCTGGTTCTGCTGCCAGCCTCCAGGAGCATCAGGTGCACCTGACACAGACTCGGCTCCATCCTCATGACCAAGATACCTGGCCAGTAACTTGGCATGAGCAACTTCTAGCCTGGTAACTATAACACCTATACAGAACTTGAATGAATGATTGTGTGAATGAATCTCTCTCTCTCTCTCTCTATATATATATGTATGTATGTGTGTATGTATAAGAAGTAAGTAGTCAAACAACGTTGTTTACTTTTATCTTTTGCTTTATCAGTATATTTACAATAAATGTGGCATCTTTGCCTTATCCCTCTTAATAAGATCCTGCTGGTTTTTATTCTATTGGTATAACACAAGGACGTTTGTTTTTGGCCTTTAGTAACATCAGTGCTTTACTCATGTCTAAGATTTCATGGCCTATGAAGACCATGCCACTGTTTTGGCTCTAAATTCCTCTTCTTCAAGTCACTTACTGCAGTTAACTTTATTCTGTAGTTTGGAAACACAGGACTGAATATCAGTTTGATTACCAAGTACCAAGCATGGGCAATTTCAATCTTTTTGTACAGTGCAAAGACCCAAATCAAGGTTGAAGAAGGAAACAATCTATTCAGAAAGTAATGATAAGTGTTTAAGAATGTGCACAAAATCAATGTAAACGTTTGTGAACTAAAGATTTTCTTTGTTTCATCATAGGTATTTGCTGCACCAAATTTTTTCCAAGTCATACAATGATCACTGAAACAAGCCTAAGTATGCTAAACGGAATTAACTTTAAGGTGTCTTAAATAAATGAAAACATTAACCTGTAACAATTTAGTTTATTTGTAAAGTTATGGTATTACATTATATTGAACAGTTAATAAACTGCTTTTATGGAACAGATGTTTTCTGATTGCTTAAAAGTTAGTGGGACAGATTTTAAAATAAATATATAAAAAGAACCCACATCTGTAAGACAATTGAAAACAATGATCTTATAAATATTTATGAGATTTCATTATATTAAACACAAAAAGAGCCAGAAGAGCCAGCACATTTGCTCACAGATTGTTGGACTCTGCAGGAGTTCACTGCTCTGACTGCCTGCAGCAGAAATCCCACAATTTTAAACTCATGGAGTTTCAGACGGACTTTTTCCTAGCCTATGAGGTTGTGTGTAGGAGGGTATAATCGGGCCAAAATCTACATCAATCATTTGATATAACAGAAATAAAGTCACTGTAATCTAACTTTTTCACAGGTTCAGTGGCTCATGCATTGAAAATAAAACATTTATGAAGTAACAGGAGACTATACAATTCATTCAGCTATTTTTTATCTCCTCAATCTGATTTTTTTTCCCACTATAGCATCAAATCAAGTAAATGAAGCTCGTTCCCAAAGACAATTCTATGTATTTTTTCCACATACTTGAAAGCAGCAAAATGAGTTTGCATCTAAAGAAATAAACTGAACTTTTATTGTCTCCCTCTTAAAGATATTAAAGGATAGCATGAAACTGAATATATGAGGACTATAAAAGATGTCACTAACCCCTTGTGTTTGCATCAATATAGTCCTCAGATTCTAAGACACAAAATCTCAAGAATATTTAAGCAGAGAGAAGTATACTAAAAAACTCAGTGTATCTGTATGACAAACAGATATATGTTAACGTGAATTAATGCAAATGAACATTAATCTATTTTGGATTAATTTAAAATTTCATTTCGAAGTGTCAAAAGCAATATTTAGTGTTACTGGCTCAAGTATTTCTGTGCAATTCTGACTCTTCCAAGATCCTTGTTGGCAAATATGATCCTTGATTTGTTGGCCAACATGGTAATTTTACAGTAATGTGTTTTACAATTTGATGGCAGGTTCAATCAATCACATTTCTCTGTGTCCTACAGAAGAGTCCAATGAAAGTAAACCAGACATGAAGTGCTGCCACCTACAGCCACCACTCTGTTACAAAACAAGCAGATGTTGGCACCAAGAGCTTTCTATCAGAAGAAATTAAGAAACTGAGAACTACAAATCAATCTCTTTTTATATATAATTAGTCATCAATTATTTATTGTTCACATGTATGCTGAAAAAAGCATAGGATATTCTTTAACCTCACACAAAGGAGCACAATGGTTTATATCTTTACAAGCAGCTAATAAATGTAAAATACACAAACTAGCATTACCTAGTGACAAATACGTGTACATCTCCAATATTTCGAAAAAAATTTATATGGAGGCCTACAGGTTTACTGAAGAGGAAAAACAATGTTTATATAAATATACCAAAGCTACATATGATTAATCTGTGCTTTAATCATGTCAGTTTTGATATACGTTTATTTCTGAAGCAATTTTATAGCTTGTATGTACCAATAACTCACAAATCAGAAATTTCTTAAATCCAATACCAATAGTGTTTGTAAATGTATTCAGATAACAGATATTACAGGATACTGCAATCAAAGCATTCAATTTTAAATAGCTTTAATATAAAAGCATTTTAAAACATTCAAAGCACTGATCACCCAGAGCATGTGAGAAATTTTCCTAGAGGTCTTAATACAAATGAGCTTCTGATTTAAAAGAATGTCTCATGCGCCCTTTAGTTTACCAACCAGCTAAAAAAAAATTCAATATTGTGAACGTTGAGTAAACTCTGCATTTTTAAAACAAATTCACTCACAATTTTCCTTCATGAGCTACCTGTCCAACTGTTTTCCTGGCAGTTGTTCTCTTTTTATGTACATTTTTCTATTAGGTCAATTGAATAATATTTTGGAAAAGCAATAGTTTCTGAATAACTGGTTAATAACTCATTTAATGACTGATCTCTAGGCTTGTTAATTGTTTGTGGCAAAACTGACAAACTACTTTTTAATGAGTAGAAATAACTGGTTTCCTAGGAGTTGTTCCTTAACATTCACAGGGTTATGCTCTGTTAAGGTTCCTTTGGAAAGTGTTTATCCAGTACACATAGTCTCAGACTTTGGGCTATGCATTTTGTGTACGTTATCAATAAACTGAACACATCAGACACTATCAGAGCTGCAATGAAATTCCTTGCCAAAATATCTTATTCAACTTTAAATTCCAAATATATTATTGTACTATGCTCCAGCTTCATCTATCATATAGGAAAAGGCCTCAGTTGAGCATGAAGTCAATCAGACTATTCATCTGTCGAAAGTTAAGCACGTACTTAAGTGTTTTGCTGGATTTGTGTCAAAAGAAATGGTTTTATGGGTAAGTTTTATTACTAGCATTAGCTTTCTATTGATGAAAGCAAGTCACGTTTACCTGTGTGTAATGTATACATTTGGATACGTTGAAAAGCATGATGTTGGTGGTTCAGTGCGTTCAATACTCCGAAAATAAATATGATACACTATAAACATACAACCCACCATATAATATTGTATTTACTTGAATTATGCTTTCAGTAGTATGTACAATATGCTAGCCATTATACAAAAACAAAGAAAGGCCCAAAAGATCTTCTTACATTTTCCATGGAATTTGAAGAAGTAAACATTTTGTTGAGTGTATCTGTGGTATGCTGTTTAGACAGTACAAGCACAAAACTTTAAGTTAATATGGTTTGAACATCCATCTCCTTTTTCAAATTCATATACAGGTTCCTATTTATTTCATTCTGTTTTCTGGTAAGGTATATATCTATTAAATACACTTAAATTAAAAAACCACAAGAATATAACTAATGTTAAGAATTTAAGGCCTTATATACCACACACACTCAACTACAATAGCAAGAAATAACTTCAGCACATAAATACTGGCATTTTCAACACTATTAATATTAATCATCTTTGTTTATATCACCATCTCTATATTAACTATTTTGCCCCTCTGCCCAATAGATTAAGACTATTTTCCCCTTCTGACTAAATTAACCCATTAGAATCTATTTAACGTCTCAGGTAATATTTAGAGAATATCATGGCTTATCTTCAGTGCAGTTTCCTTCTTTTTACCAATAAAAACACATGCTGAAATGGGCAAGCATTCACTTTTTGTGCCTTACATGCACAATCTGAGCTCTTGAAATTCCACCCACAACTCTGACAATCAACCTACCAATACAGCCAATCACATTTCTTGCTGCAATGGTTTCCTAGGTAACCAATACAGCACAAGAAATGCATGGTATGCAGCTGAATGAAACTAAACCTGTCGCATTTCCACTTTTTTCAATGCTTTTCCACTGTTAAGTATTAAAATGATTAAAGTTAGATGGCTCATGGGATACATGATAGCTAGGGCCCTATCAAATTCATGGTCCATTTTGGTCAATTTCATGGGCATAGGATTTTAACAATCATAAATTTAATTATTTCAGCTATTAAAATCTGAAATTTCACACTGTTGGAATTGTAGGGGTCCTGACACAAGAACTTTTGGGGGTGGGAGAGTTTGCAGGGTTACTGTGGGGGTGGGGTCGCAGGTTATTGTGTGTGGGGGGGGGGGCGGGGGTTGCGGTACTGCTACCCTTACTTCTGTGCTGCTGCTGGTGGCGGAACTGCCTTCAGCTGGAGAGAAGCGGCTACGGGCTGGGAGCCCGGCTCTGAAGGCAGAGCCGCTGCCAGCAGCAGCTCAAAAGTAAGGATTGCATAGTACAGTATTGCCACCCTTATTTCTAGGCCGCTGCATGCAGAACTGGGTCCTCAGTCAGCGGCCACCACTCTTCTGTGCTGCTGCTGACAGCGGCTCTGCCTTCAGAGCCGGGCTTCCAGCCCGTAGCCGCTTCTCTCCAGCTGAAGGCAGTTCCGCCACCAGCAGCTCTGCTTTCAGAGCTCGTTTAATATGGTATTGCCACCTTACTGCTGCCGGGGCACTGCCTCCACAGCTGGGCGCCCAGCAAATAGCTGCCGCTCTCCAGCTGCCCAGCTCTGAAGGCAGTGCAGAAATAAGGATGGTAGTACTGCAACGCTCCGGCAATTCCCTTTTGGGTCAGGACCCCCAGTTTGAGAAATGCTGGACTCTTCCCCCCGGTGAAATCTGTATAATAGAGGGTAAAAACACACCAGATTTCACAGTCTGTGATGTGTTTTTCATGGCCATGAATTTGGTAGGGCCCTAATGAAAGCATATGTAGCATTTCTGCTCCAAATTATCCACTTAGGGCCTTAGTAACTTCAACAGGAACTGAAGGTGCTCTGCTCCTTTTAAGATCAGGATGTTTAGCACCCACCCAGGTTTGGTAATGACAAGGCTGCTACTGCTCAGGGACTTATGTGAAAGTGAGTCTGGTTTGTTTTTAATGAACACATTTTTTTTTTTTTTTTTATTGACACAGCACCATAGGTGTTCAACCTGCATTTTAAACAAGGAATTAATAATCAAAGGGTAAAATTCTCTGCTGGTGTTCTGGCTGAATTTAAGCTAGCTGTAGCAATTCACACAAACAGAGTTTGGCCTTGAGTCTGTCACACAATGGAAGTGAAGATATCATCAGAATATGTCCTATAGTTTTCGTTAGAAATTTTCTCTTCTGCTCTGATTGGCTGTTTGCTCCAACCTCCTCCCAGCGCTTTCTCCCTCATACTCTCTTCATCTTGGCTGCACTCCACACCTGTCCCGCCTACCTTACTCTGGGCATCCTTTCTTCCCTTCCAATGTTCCTCTCTCTTTTTCCTTGTCTTTCCATTTAGCTAAACCCCTCCTAACAAAACCCTACCAAAAAAAAATAATAATCATGGCAGTAACATGATGTTCACAGATCATCATATAATTCACTCTTTGCTATATGTTATGATTCCTTTCCCCTACCCTTTGTCTGTCTTGTCTATTTCAATTGGCAGATTTTTGGGGCAGGGAATGCTTACTGCTGTGTTTGTACGGCGCCTAGCACACTAGAGCCCCATTATTGAATGATCTCTAGGCATTACTATTATAAACATTAAATAGTAACAAACCTCTCATTTCTATTTCAAGTATACCATCACAGTACAACACAGTTGTACTTCCCAGATCATGTGTTTTTCTTCTTTCTGGTGATGATGGGTCAAGCAACAAAAGTTGAAAAAAATGTACTGGTTTCCTGCAGCATTCACATGAGTTCACCAAAGCAATCCTAGACTTAAGACCTTAGAACATGGGTGCCGTCTGTGTTACCAAAAGCTTTTTAATATTTATTTCTTGAGTCACTGAATGTTCATTCTGTAAAATCTCTCTTTTGCCACAAAATTAAAATAAAATCGTACATAGTAGGTCTGTTGTAGATCCCTCCCCAAGTAAATCAGAGGCCATGTGTACACAGCAAAAGCTGTAGAGGGTGCTAGACTACCTGAACTAGCTTGGCATAGGTAACAACAGTAGAGAAGACAGCCCAGCATGGGTTCAGGGCAAGTAGTACAAAGCCAGCACAAACCCCGGCTAGGTACTCGGCTCACTAGCCTGTGGTGAAGCCCATATTGCGTTGTCTTCACCATTACCAATACCCACACCAGCTGGATTCAAGCTAGCTCACCTAGGTTAGCTGACACGCAGTTTCGCTGTGTAGACATCCCCTGAGAGACTGCCTGAATGCTACACTACGTCTTGTATCATAAGCATTTAATTTTTTCCGCACTCAAGAGATGCTACACAGATCCAATTAAGTTAATTGGAAAGAAGGCTTGATACTTTCCCTGCTTAACTTCACTGCCTGACCTTTATGTTGTCAGTGGTAAATTGGACAAGTAGCACTTTTTTTTTTTACACTAGCCCAGAATTAATTTAGCCAGTTCCAAGTATCAGTATAATTTTCAATTCCTGCAACTCTCACACACCATGAAAAATAATCTGTTAATACAATTTTTTCTTCAAAGAATTAACAGTTATCAATATGGAAGAAACTGCTTTTTTGAATGTAGTAATTCACAATACACAGCATAGTTGTAAGTAATTTTAACAACCCAGGATATCAACATGAGTGCGTACAACTGTACAATTGAAACTAACATGATAGTTTTGAAAATTTGCACATATGTGAAAGATGGCACACAGGATATCTAATAAATACTCTGTTGCTATGAGATTTACTTTCAGACATTAAAAAGATGACAGCTCTACTCCTAAAGTGTGAAACAAAGCAAAGGTTCAAATATGTAGTGCAATCAGCTTTTAATTCAATTTAAAATAAACAAAACCTGTCCATATGGAATCCCACTACTATATGTTTTGTTTACACAGCACTATTTGGTTATTTAACACTGCCTGACTTTGCGTAGGTAAAGGCAGAGGCAGCGCACTAAAAGACAAGCTTATAGAGGTCTTCCTCTCCCCCTAAGATAGAATTCTGACTTTGAAAGTGATAAAAACATATTTTGATGCATACTGCATTATTTTGATGCTTTCCACATCACAAAGCTGTTATTTCAGCTCTTTCTAGGTCACTGATAAAACAGTACGTTAGTTCAGTTAGAATTTATTCTATCTTAGTGCTGTATCAATACAGTTATACCATAGGAGTGCTCCATTAACCTGTTCATGCTTAATATCTTTAGCCAGGGCCTTATAAAACAAAATCTGTATTTCTAACCTTATCATTCCATCATTGCACCTAATACACAGCTGTCCCAACCATTTTTTCTAAACCCATAAGGGAAGTGGCCACTCTCAGGCTAAAAGAACAACACAGATAAAAGCCCCCAAAACTGTTTCTTAAAAATTAGTGCACCTATATGCCAGTATTAATCTGGCACAAGTGACAGCGTATTTTTGGAACTAAGGGACCTCAGAGGTCTAATATGATTATTTGAAGTAGGAAAAAAAAATGTCATAGCTAATGGGACCAAATCAGTTTAAAATCAGCAGAAGCTCTACCTTTGGGAAACTAGCTGGCTAAGAAAATGAATTTAACCGTAAAGTAAATTTACTTTCAGAACAATTCTTAGCACCATTCACAAGTGTTAATTTAATGGAATAGCTCTTCCAAATCATGGCTCAAGGTAGGGAAGCTGCTCTGACGATCCAGATTGTGTAGCACACACGTATGTATTCCAGTGGGGGACTCCATATCAGGATCAGCTGGATTTCACGGAACAGAATGGCAGCCACAACCAAATGCAGGGGGCGCTTTCAAAACTGCCCTTGGAGCCTGATTCACAGCTCATTTAAGCTAACGGGAGTCCTTTCATTTATTTCAGCAGGTTTTGGATCAGGCAATTAAATAACACAGGAAGAGCTAACCAACTACAGATGTGCATCTAAACTTTTGACCATGATCCACCATTAGAAATACAATGTAATTATAATTAAAAGTATACTTTAGATACTTTAAAACAGGGCACAATACAAAAGTATAACACCTAACTGTGCATGACAGTAGCTTCATAACTATACTTTTGCCCAGTAAAGGAAAACCTTTTTCCTCACTGTAATATGCGTGCGTGCACACACACAGGACTTGTTCACACAGTGTGCTAATGTGCACCAGCACGGGTGTAAGTTCTAGTGCACACCAGCATGTGATGCACAAACTATCCATTTTGACCCTGCTGATATACTATTGTTCCCCAGTGCACGTTGACACAGTCTCATAATATTATGTCAACATGCATTAAGGAACTTTTAGTGCGTGTCAGCAAGGGCCAAACGGACAGATAGTGCATGACACGTTGATGAGCACTAGAATTTACACCCTGGCTGGTGTGTACTAATGTTCTGTGTAGACAAGGCCCCCTGGTCCCCCATACAAATAAATATATAGTACAGCCAAACCTCACTGTATATGGCTAATTAACACATATAGTAAAAAATTAAGTATCTCACCTAGTTGCAATATCATGACTGTATCACTGAAGGCTCGTGTCACTAATCTGAAATGTCTGTAGAGTGGATAACATAAAACTCTTCTTCCAAAGGATACCAGGACTTCAGGAATACTAGTGAAACTCTGAGAGCATCAATGAAATTGTATGATTAATTTACTTGAATAAAAAAAAAGCACATCGTAATTTTTTTAAGACATTATTGCAACACGCGCAAAATGGTCTATAGTTTTAACAGCTATGGAAACAATAGGTTAATTTTAAACAGAAACAAGACCCAGCACTTTCAACTTACATGGTACAATTATAAAAAAATCTGATAAATTTTAGTGGTTTTTAATTGAAAAATATTGAATTCAATGCACATTACAATGAAACATTTAACTGAAGTCTTTGCCATTCTTTACATTACAGCAATAAGTCTGTCCCTTAACATTATGTATATTAAAGACAGCTATAAAAAGCCTTTTAAGAATAAATAAAAATTAAAAACATATGATAACAGAATCCATGTGTACACACACAAGAACTCTAAAAATGATATATGCCTTTGCCTTTTAGCAAAGTTATGGATATTGAAGATACAGATAAATATCTCCCCCCCTGGGAAGGCAGCTCATTATCCTCCTTTATGAGTGAAGAAGATCTCTAGTTTACTTAGGCCAGAGGCATTAGTGAGTTATTAAAGATTCTCTCAAGAATGATTTCCTTTCCATCTTTCACTCAAAGATAAAACTTTCCATTTATGAATTAAAAAAAAAAAAAAAAAAAAACCCTTTTTCATCCTGAATTTGCAATGGATTAAAATTAATAAAAACCACCACTGCTGACCACTCAGCACTTTTTCATAGGATATGAACAACTTGGTGCCAGACAACTGAATTTCCTGGGTGTAAAGTCTACTGCTGACTGCAGCCGAGGCACCAATTGCTACATTGTACGGTAAGTGCACACCCATAAGAAAACCTCTTCATTACAATAAGTTCTGATTGTGAAAAAGTCAAGACTGCCACTGCATTTATACCTTCATCAGTTGCGCCTAACTTCAGTGTTAGACAGAAACACACACGCATTGAAATGTTAAAAACTACAGAACTGAAGGCTCAATCCCTGCAAATTCTTACTAGTGAATAGTGTTTTCTATCATGAGTAGTGCATCATTGGAAGTGTTTGCAAGATTAGGCCCTATTTTTTTTTTTTTTTTTTTTAATTGCCAACCCTACAAACAGAGTCTTGGATCAGACAATTAAGCTGGGTTCTTTCTATCTTCTTTATCTTCACCAGAAATAAAGGTTCCGCTGGCCGATAAGCCCCTCAGTCACACCTGGGCAACCCTACTGCTTTATACAGGTGTAACAGAAACTCAGTGAACAATTCCACTGAAAGATGCATAAAATGGAATAGAATTCAGTTCACTCAATCTTGGCTGTACTGGCTCTGTAAGGTTTACAGGCGTTTAAAAAAAAAAAAAAAAAAGAAGCATGGTTGAAAACATGAACCAAGGACAAATCAATGTAAGCATCCACTGCCCACGTCTGCAGACACCCTGAAACAATAGCTCTGAGAGATGTAAACTCAATCAGGGGCCTGTGGATTCTGCAATTCTTCAACTATGGAATTTGGGATATTTTTCAAGATGCCATGAAATTCATTATTTCTGTCATGGAATTTGCTGTTTTGCTGCAGCCGAGAGCCTAACATTTTGTCTTCTGTCTGCAACCAGGCTGCAGTTGCTGCTTGCTTCCCATCCTTCCCCACAAGGGGAAGTTAACTGGATTACAGTGCATACTCCCTGCACTGCTGTTTGACGCCAGGTGGCAGAAGATTGGGGAGCCAGAATTACAGTCCAATTACAGTCCAAAGAAGAAGCCAAAAGTGCAGATTGGTGTAGGCTATGAAGCCTGGAAAACAGTGCAGCAATCAAGACCTATTAGCTGCGGAGATGAGAGGCTGAAGCCGGCTACAAGTACCTGCCTTCCCTGATACAAATTATTAATTATTATATAACAACAACAACATGATGTATATTGCCATAGTGCCTAACGGGCATAGCCAGATTAGACCCCGCCCATTGTGCTTGGCACTGTACAAACACCTAATAAATGACAGTCCCTGCCCACACATGGCAAAGGTGGTCCTGAGCTGGGCTACCAAGAAAACAGTGCAAGAGCTGAGTTTCAGTGCACCGAATGGGCTTCCGAAAAAGTACAGGGGGAAAAAACCCATCCTCAAAAGCAATCACTGTAAAACGTATTTAAATACATTTAACCTGAAGTAGTTCTTTTGTTTTTTAAAATCAGACCCATAGCTGTGTGTATTTGTGTGGAGAGGGGAAGAGAGAAATGAAGAATATAGCACAGAGATGAAATAAATTAGTGTTGCTATGGAATTTAGAGGTTGTTGCCGCAGAATTTAGAAGTTGCTGGAGCAGAATTTAACCATTGCTGCAGTTTGGTCCCATTGTGTCATGTAGTACACAGGACTGATTATAAAAATACAGTATGAATTAGTCACACTTCAAAATGTGAAGAATTTACTAATTTAACTATCAAAAATATTACAGAAGCAAATTACATTCACAGGGCATTGTCAGAACTAGTAGGCCCAGATGTGTTTTGACAAAGCCTCTCCATTCTGTTTTTCTCATTTTTGTGTTTAGGCAGATTACAATTTACAAGATTCCCGTGCACAAGAGTGGAATGGACACAGCATCAGGTTTATGCCCTTACAATTATGGAGAAACTCCTTACTATGGGTTTTTTTTATTATAATATCACCCAGAAGAACAGTTTCAGTTCCCAATGTGCTACAATCCTTGTTTGCTGACATAAACCAGTTTTTAGGAATCAGAGAGGAAGGGTGAAGTAAAATATGAACATTTTAAGTAGATATAACTTGGCCTGTCAATTCTGACAGTATCCTTTTATAACGCATCATTTTACATAATACACTAGCTTCTATCATGTCTCCATTTAAAGAGTATACATTTATTTGGTTTAATATTTAAATGTTTCTGTTATATATAAAAACTTTATAAAAAGACATACATGTGCATCTTCATAAAGTAAAATTATTAATCCGCCCCTTAATAATTTGCAAACCTACTGATCCATAATGATTTTGTATTTGAGTATCACTACAACATTTGACATTCATATATCTTATGTTTTCTGTCAGCTGGTGCTCAGGATGAGAGGATTTTCTAGCAAAACAAATGCCTCTCATCCATATGTTTTTATCTTGATTGTTCATCAGTCATTCATTAAAAAAGGGACTTCTAGTCATTAAAGTGAATTTGCATAAGACTGCAATTTGCGTACTCTTTATTATATTTGTTCTTGCTTCCATTTTCCCATGCCATGATTACCTTCTTTGACAGAAATAAAGTTTAATGTCTTAAAACCATTTTAAATCAAAGAATTTAATCAGAGAAACATGCAGATAGAATTACAGAACTGTTTTAAAGTAATACATGATCAGTATCCCTTCAAACAGGTAATATGCTTGTGCGTGAGAGCTCAGTGTGAAAAAGATAATTAGAATAATCCTTTCTAAAACTAATTGCCCAGTAAAATAAAGCCACTTGCCAGTTTCTGTAGTTAATTTTTAAGGTATTTTTCAAACATTTTGATTGACAGCCTCTGTCTTACCATCCAATGCTGCTCTCTGCCAGTGAAATAGGAAGATTATGTCTGGCTTTTGTTCAAACAGCTGGAGTTTTATACTATTATTTTCTAGTGCTATGAATGTGGTTGCACTTAATATGCCTACTTGACAAATATTTTACTATATTACAATATCAAGCTGGTAAAGGAACTACTATTTTTTCATAAAAGGAGGAAAAATCCTAGTTTAGTCAGACCATAGATTTGCTATAATATCCTCACTGACATACCACAAACCACATCCAACCAGATAAGTAAGCTTTATTAATTCAAAGAAAAATGTTTATGTGGTAAGAATGATGTATTTAATGCTTCTTCAGAGTGTCAGTCCAGTTCATGCGAGCAAGAGAAAGCACCTGATCTGTTCTGGCTTACTTATCAGATTGAGACATCTTGCCAAAGTATTTGTTTCACTTTCTCTATATCGCTTCACTTTCTCTTTCTGTTCCACCGAATGGATATTACAGTTTGCTCCACGGTGGTGACAATGATATCAAAACTTTACCAGATATCTATGTAGTCCAAAAATATCTCACTTACAATAAGCTTAGCCTGCAAATGTATACTGCACTTCCTAAAAGATCCATTTTAAATAATTCTGTAGTCAGTTTTGGAAGTTACAACATGTAATTAATTAAAATAACTACATACAGCAAAAGGAAATTTAAAACATTCAATAGATCTATAGTTATGAATGAGCAGAACATAACATACAGTACAGTAATAATGCTATTTTAACCACCAACACTACAGTTCTTGAAATTCACCCTACCTCAAGCCAGCACAAAGTTGCACTCAGTTTCCTGATATTCCACGATGACTCGACCTGATTTTGGGGGGGGAGAGGGAAGAGAAATAGAATAAACCAAATATTATTTAATTCAACATTCAAAATTGCTGGCAAACTATTTTCAAATAATGTTCTGCGAGTAATAATTTAAATGTTTAAAATTGCAAAGGTTAAGAATATTTATGAATATGAAATAGTAACGTGTGTATTAAATGACTGGGAATATCTAGCTTATGCATAAAGCCTTTAAAACACAACAGCAATCAGAGAACAACTGCATTTTAGTGGAATTCTCTCTCTTAATAAACACACTTTCCTCCAAGCAACAGCACCTTGAATGTCTGCCCAATGAATCAACACAGCTCAAATTGAAATGCCTCTTTTTCCTGAAAACTGTTCAAGGCTTTTTGGCTTCCAAAGGGGGACCTAAGTCCAGCAGTACATGTACAGTGTTGTTCTTTTTAAAGTGTGGCAGATTCATGTATCAGGGGGTAGCCGTGTTAGTCTGTATCTACAAAAACAACAAGGAGTCTGGTGGGCACCTTAAAGACCAACAGATTTATTTGGGCATAAGCTTTCGTGGGTAAAAACCTCACTTCTTCAGGTGCATAGAGTGAAAGTTACAGATGCAGGCATTATATACTGACACATGGAGAGAAGGGAGTTACTTCGCAAGTGGAGAACCAGTGTTGACAGGGCCAATTCAATCAGGGTGGATGTAGTCCACTCCCAATAATAGATGAGGAGGTTGCTACAGGGATACACCAACCCAGGAACCAATCCCTGTAGGAAACCTCGCTGCCTACTCTGTCCCCATATCTACTCTGGAGACACCATCAAAGGTAGGGTTACCATTCGCCCGGATTCCCCCAGACATGTCTGACTTTTTGAGCTAAAAATAGCGTCCGGGGGGAATTTGTAAATGTCCGGACTCCCCCCCCTCCCCCCATGCAGAGCACGCGCGGCTAACAGGGCAGCCGGCCGGATGGTGCCACTTACATGGGGCTCCGACAGCCAGAGGGAGCCCCTCCTCCTCTCCCCTGCAGCAGAGATCACTCCCTCCCTGCATTCGCAGATCACCTCCGGCAGTCTGGAGCTCCTCCCCCACTGCTGCCCAGCATGCCGGGACAAATGGCTCAGGCCATTCCTGAGCAAGTTCACAGAGACATTAGGTGAAGGCTAACAACAAGGGAGCCAGAGGGTCGGAGAAGGGGCAGGGAGGTTCTGGAGGGGGCAGTCAAGAGACGGGGGGGGCTCTCTGGGGGTGGGGGTGTGGATAAGGTTTTGGGCAGTCAGGGTACAGGTAGGGGGTAGGGTCCTGGGGGGCATTTGGGGAGGGGGTCTTAGGAGGGGGCAGTCAGGGGACAAGGAGCGGGGGGGGGGGTGTTTGGGAGATCTGGGGAGGGGGCTGTCAGGTGGCAGGGGTGGGGAGAGGGATCGGAGCAGTCAGGGGACAGGGAGCAGAGGGTTTTAGATGGGTCGGGAGTTCTGGGGGGGGCTGTCAGGGGGTGGGGAGTGGTTGGATGGGGCATGGGAGTCCCAGGGGTCTGTCTGGGGGTGGGGTGTGGATAAGGGTTGGGGCAGTCAGGGTACGGGTAGGGGGTAGAGTCCTAGGGGGCCAGTTAGGATGGGGGGAGGGGGCAGTCAGGGGACAAGGAGCGGGGGGAGGGTTGGAGGTTCTGAGGGGGGGAAGTGGGAGGGGCAGGGGCAGGGCTAGGGCAGGATGGGGCGGGGCAGGGGCAGGGCTCCTCCCATCCTCTTTTTTGCTTGCTGAAATATGGTAACCCTAATCAGAGGACCCAACCACATCAGCCACACCATCAAGGGCTCATTCACCTGCACATCTACTAATGTGATATATGCCATCATGTGCCAGCAATGCCCCTCTGCCATGTACATTGGCCAAACTGGACAGTCCCTCCCTCCGCAAAAGAATAAATGGACACAAATCGGACATCAGGAATGGTAACATACAAAAGCCAGTAAGTGAACACTTCAATCTCCCTGGTCATTCTATTACAGATTTAAAAGTCACTATCATTGAACAAAAAAACTTCCGAAACAGATTTCAAAGAGAAACAGCCGAACTAAAATTCATTTGCAAATTCAACACCATTAATCTGGGCTTGAATAGGGACTGGGAGTGGCTGGCTCATTACAGAAGCATCTTTTCCTCTCCTGGAATGGACACCTCCTCATCTATTATTGGGAGTTACTACATCCACCCTGATTGAATTGGCCCTGTCAACACTGGTTCTCCTCTTGCAAAGTAACTCCCTGCTCTCCATGTGTCAGTATATAATGCCTGCATCTGTAACTTTCACTCTATGCATCTGAAGAAGTGAGGTTTTTACCCATGAAAGCTTATGCCCAAATAAATCTGTTAGTCTTTAAGGCAGATTCATGGGATTTGTAAGGTAGTATGCTCTAGTGGAATGAGAACGGCTAGGAGCCAGGAATTCCTGAATTATAATCCTAGCTCTGATGCAGATTTGATTTGTGATCTTGGACAAATCATTTAACTTTTGCATGTCTCTGTTTCCCCATTTAAAAAATCAGCACAACAATATTTATTCCCTTACCTAACAGGGCTATTGTAAGGATAAATTAGTGTGTGTTTGTACAGCACACTGAAAATATGAAGTGCTATATTAGTAATAAGTATTATTATTATTATTATACCATTGATCTGTACAGACCTGCAAAGTTCTAATGTCTATCCTTAAGGATTCACTTCAATCAGGAGAGCAGGATTGTTTATCTGTTCCACTCTGGTAGCAAAAAAATGGGAAGGAACAGCTCTCAGAGAATATCAACAGTGGTCTGCAGGGCACTTTCCTGGCCAAAGTACAGCTCTATGCTGTCCCCTCTCTCAATCTGTGCCTTTGGGGGAGGGGAGAGTTCACCAAGGCTGTTTTGGGAAACGGAGGAGAACATAGCTAAAGAACACAGTGCTCTGGCTGTTCTGTTTCCTATGTCCCACCAGAGACTATGGGAAACAGAATGTAAGTAAGGGGAGACTTATGATTACTCTTACGCAGGGGAAGGGCAAGCCTAGAATACCAGGGGTGCAAAGGTAGTTCAAAGCGACCTTTCTCCCTCCCCACAACCAGTGGTGAGCTAGGGGAAAGGGAGTACTCAGAATTGGGGCCAAAGTTTTCTGTGGCTACTTTGAAGGCTTCAAAAGTTTTGCTTTAGTTTACTGACTGTTTCCCATAACTACTACCTGTGCTCTAAGAGGCATTTAAAAACAAAAAACAGTTGTTTTAAAGCTTTAAAGCTATGGAATTCCCTGAACAGGAGCAATTCAACATAGCAACTTCTGTGGAACTCCAGAACCCTGTCCTCCATCCTACACGCCCACCAATGACATTTTACATAACCAAACAAACACTGTTGTTACAAACAATTCTAGCTATTATAAAACTACCCAGAAAAAAAACCCAGTATTAAACAGCTGTTTTTTGATGTAGTCCCTATCTGGATAATCAAGTCATAGCATAGCAGTGACCTATGAAATAACCTGAAGTGATTCAATTTGTTTTTATATCTCCTGCACCACACCCTCTTTCCTTTTCACTCCCACAGCTGTGGGATGCTTCAGACCTGTAGCACCAGCATAAAAATCATTTGGAATGATACCAATTCTAAGCTGCTGCCCAACAGGCTAATCTAGAAATGTAACATTTCAATCCTCACTTTTTAAATTCTGGAACGAAGTCCACTTTAAAAGCCCTGCCTTGTGGGGGACAATGCAATGTCTTGTAGACAGGCAGCTGAGCCACTTCTAAAGTTTCATTAAGGAAAAAAAAAAAACACTTACATTTTTGTCTCCTTCAGTAATACAAATTTCATAGCAGTATGCCAGAAGGATATCAATTAAACTGAAATACACTTGATGACGGGTTCTTTTATCTAGCAGGTAAGATTTATTTGTGAATTTTCTCAGCTGCTCTCTCTCTTCTTCTGACAAGGAGACTAAAAAAAGTAAAAGGACAACAGATTACAAGTTAAAAACCAAAAGGTTCCTTTTACGAAGAAGTATTCTTCTTCCACAAACCCATGAAAGCAAACTGGTTACCAATCACATATTTAAAACATTACATATCTCTGAGAGAAAAAGCCTAAATCATTCTTACTTTGATTATTTTCAATCTTGTATTGAACACTTATTAACTTAGGGCTTACCTACACGGGGAAGGTAGTGTGGAGTAAGCCAGAGTGTGAATTTAAAGCACAATGGTAGCTACTCCGCACTAACTCCCTCTGTGGACACTCTTACTGTGCACTAAGAGTGCCCTCAGGTGGTTTAACTTAATACACTTCCAAAAGGCATTAAGCTAAGGAGCACAAAGGCTCTGCCAGTGCACACTAAAGTGCCCACACAGGGAGTTATGTGGCATAACTTGTGCATACCAGCTACTGTGGGCTTTCTCCCCATGAAGACAAGCGCATAGGCTCTTAGAATTGCCAACACCCCAATCATGCAAGTTACTCTGTTTAGGCAGACCCTTGTCCCCATGTTAGAACCCTTCTGAAAATACCAGGCTCAGTGAGGTTGCAGGGGTATCCTGTACAGCGCTCTATGCAGAATCAGAGCCAAAGACAGTGACTGAAAATTTCTGAAGTTCTTACCAAGGAACCTAGATATTAGCATTCCCAGAGTAGTGGCAGGATAAAGAAATAAGAGAAAGACAGAAAGAAAACAAGAGTAATTCTGTCACTCTGAACCCAGCCAAGTTTGATTTTAGACCTGGATAAGGTTTAGGAGGAGCTGTGCTGGTTGTATTGGCTGACAATCTCCACCCAGTGTTGAATGAAGATCAAGAGTGAAATCCGGTCCCCACTGAAGCCTATTTTGCCATTCATTGAGCCTGTCACCCCCCGTGTTCATACTAATTTTTTTCTGTCAGTTGCTTTTGATACTGGTGCTCTCAATGGGTCTGCAGACCTTCACGGGAACAGATGGGATTGGCTCTAGAACAGCTATTCTCCTTTCTTTTTTACATTACCCAGAGGGGAGGACTGGGCAATTGCCCTTCTGAGCGGAGATTTTTCTGACGCAGGGTTCAATTTTCTCTCTTCCTGTTCACTATGGGGGCTGAGGAGGGTTTAATGGGGAGGCATAGTATACCTGCCTTCAGCATGCTGTCAACACCCTGCTCGCTTTTCAAATCACTGGAGATATCTGAGACAACTGAAAAATTCACCCAGAACCAGAGCCCACGGAGATTGGAATTAGATAAGAGCTAGGTGGTAGAGACTAAACTGAGGTAAGAGTGAGTTATTGGAGTTAATTAACGGTAAGCATGCCGGAAAACCGAAGTTATTACATACTGCGAAAAATACCCCAAAACTGAACACAATTATATTAGCGCCTTTGAACGAGGGAGCAAGCCTGCCATCTGCGACTCAGGTTCACAATTTGAGTGCCTTTTTTGTTCTCCAGCTGCTTTCAGATGTCAGGTATCAGCAGCTGCCAAGCTCTCTTTCCATCACTTGTAATTGTCAAGAAGATCACGGCCTTTTCTTTCAGATACAGACATCACCAAAGCCAACTGTCTCTTTACAGTTTAAAGCTGGATTACACCAATGTGCTTCACATGAGGCTGTACCTTAAACCCATTCAGAATTTGTAACTGGTAGAGAATGAGGCTGCCTGCTTACTATATTATCAGTAGGGAATACATTACATTCATATTCCGTGATTTGCATGATCTGCCATTTTAGCTGTTGATTTGGAGTTAAAAGAACTACGGTAAATTGTTTCAGTCTCAGCTATTTGAGGGGTCATGTTATTCCTTATGTTTTAATGTTGCAGTTGCAACTTTCTGAGACACTCAAGCTTACAGCCATTAGGTTTAAACAAAAAATGTTCTGGTGGCAAGGTGCTGTCTGGAATTTTGGAACCAAATTCCTCCTTTGCTCTGACATCATTCAGATCTGATTATCTTCAATATATGCTACTTTCTCATACTTTTCCACAATGCAGGAAAAGAAGCTAATCTGTCGCAGGAAGCAGGAGAAGCCTATTTCAATGGGTTGGGAGGTCCTTTTATGATCATTTTAACTGAGTTTTGATTGTATGTAGAATTATTAGTCTGCAGCTAGTGCACTGTTACAGGCACTTTTATAAATAGGAATAAATACAACATATACACTGTTCAGTTTTAGTCCAAGAACAGATATGAATAAACCCATTTGCTGCCCTACTAGGATTCTTAAAGTGTCAAGTAAAAATCACGTGTTCGGATTAGATGCTGGGAGCAGAAGACTAAGTACATGTCTGGGTCCTGCAGATAGATGAAACCCAATATAATTTAGTACTTGATATATGATGTTAGCCATTCATCATATCAGTAAAAGATTTTTGCTGTTAGAAATTTTTTCCTGGAAAATCTATCTGTGCCACTATAGTCAATTTTGGATTCAATCTCTAGTGTACACACAGAAAATTAGTCCCACATATAAAATAACACAAGTGAAAATTGTCTGCTAATTTCTGCTCTCACGAGACTTGTTTTTTAAAGGAACCCAAAGATAGTGTGTTATAATATGTCTGATCACTGCTTAAATGCAATGCAAAAGGACTCTGAAATTATCCTTAAACTACTGAAGAGATAAATGACTGACCACAAATGATCCTTGTGCAAACCTCAGGCTACATCAACCAGGAATCTCTTGTAAGTCAAATTAAGAAGCCAAGGAACCTGATCTAAAAATTTTCATTAAGACTATCTAGAAACTTTATGTCAGTGTTTGAGTGGTGGTGCTGGTGGTGGTGTGGCAGTGTTGTTTAGCATTTCAGTTACCTAATCTAGAAAACATTAAGTACATTAGAATTATTAGAGTATTTCTCATAGTTACATTGCGTAAACAAATTTCTCTTTTATGCATAAACCCCTTCTCTTTAACACAACCATGTCACATTCCTCCAACAAATCCAGTAAATCCAGGAAATGTGTGTTTACACTGGAATATTGCTCACAGTTTTTATACAATCCACATCCTCATGGTTACAATCTTCTCCATAAGACATGCAGTCTCCTTTATCCCAGGAGCTTGGCACAAGAGTTTATCCAAACATACCATAAAATGTTACAAACGTAATGGACACCAAAGGCTCCAGCACATACATACACACACTCTCTTAAAGCATCAGACTGCAAATGGGAAAAAAAATTGTATATGCTTCTTTTTGAAAATCTTCGCTGTCTCTATCTGCTTCATAAGCATTACATGCTTTGATTTTAGTTCTTAGCAAACGTCTTTGTGAACTAAACATTTCTTAGGAATGAAGCCAACTTATTTCTAAATTCCCAGAAAGTCAATCTTGTGTCATATCTTGAGAAAGTTGATCTCCTTCTGTTGCCATGGTTTAGTGAGAAATTACAATTTAGCAAGAATGATGGTAATTCAACCTTTATTCTCCATCAGTACAGAATGATTTAGCATCTATTCCTTATATCTAGATTCCAAAACTTACAAAGAGATCTGCTTATGAACTCTTATTGACTTTTTCAGTGAATTATCTGGTTCATTTACACTAACTTATCTATAAGCCCACATGTGCAATGTTTTAATACATTTGAAATAAATTGATTTCTGAAAGAACATAACATGAAAACATTTACATTTTGCTACGCTAGGGTGGGCTCTAATGTGATATCAGAAGCTGTTGCATCAGGGTGTCCACACTTACAGTAACATCAAATTGGAAACAAGTCACTTTCAAATTTCAACTAGCTTCCAATAGAGAAACCTCAGTAAAATCTATTGCATAATCATGTATAAATGGAAATTCCACCCTATAGAGGTATATATATATAAAAGAGCACAAACTATGTCAAAATGGAAGACGGAAAAGATGAAAGCATAAGAGGGAATTTAAGGATACGTCTACATGGCTTGCAGCAGCAAGTCTCGGAGCCTTGGTCAACACGCTCGAGCTGCTACGCTTACAACAGCTGTGAAGATGTTGGAGTACAAGCTCCAGCCCAAGCTGCAAACCCACCCCCCTCTTAGGATTCACAGCCTGAGCTGCAACATCTACACAGCTATTGTTAGCATGGTAACCCAAGCCCAAGTCCTGGATTCTGACACTCGCTGCTGCAGTCTGCCACAAACTGTGTAGATGTATCCTAAGGGCAAATAACTAATCTTATCTTTTCAAATCTTTGGTTAAATACATCTGTGACCATCAGGGTCCAGACACACAGGGGGAGACCAGAGGGTCTGAACCCCAAAGAATAAGCAACTGAATATATACAATATTATTGTACTACAAAAGCGTATTGAGTAAGGTCTTTTATGAATGCTGGTGAAATGTTGGTCATGAATATTATTGTGTGACGAAAGTACGGGTTGTGCATAAAGAGTTATGTACGTGTGTTGGAAATATGTTCTTAAAATGGGTTTTGGAGACAGTGCATAAGTCAAGCCTGCCCTAGGCAAAGCAATGTGGATTTACCTGTCTGACTGGCTTGATTACAGGCAAAGGACAATGAAAGTAAATTTACATATAAGGTAAACAAAAGAATCAAGCTAATAAGTGTCAGTGGAAACAGCACTGTGGGCATATTGGGAGACAGAGTCCACACTCCCCAGGAAGTCTTCCTGGCTCTGTAGGCAGAAACAATGGAGTTTGGGAAACATAAGGGGAGAAAAAAGGCATTCTAGTTATCTGTCACTTAGGGAACAAAGGGGACAGCACCCTCTGATTCTATGAACATTGGCTCCTCTGGCCTTGAGGGATAGAGATGCTAGTAATTTGATGCAAGAAAGAAAATCACTTCGGCAACAATTGTAACTTGCTAAAATTAAGTTTTAGTCTCTAAAAAGTGTTTTGTTTGCAACATGTGTCTTTCTCTTGTTTAGTATCACTTAAACCTGTGTTCTTTATTAATAAACACTCTTAGTTTTACTATAAACCATTTCAGTGCTGTTATATTGAAGTAAACAGTAAGTCTTCAGCTAGCCTAACAGGCTGGTGTGTGTACTGTCTCTCCCGAGGAGCAAACTTAATTTCTGAGAGTGCCCAGTGAGAGGGATTGGACAGTTGCAGAGCGAAATCTCTGAGGAACTCAGGAATGGGTTCACCGAGTGCTACCTGCAAGGCAAGGTCTCGAGGTGTTTGTTGATGAGGTGGACAGACTAGTGTGCTAGGAAGCTGATACAGTCTAATCTTCATCAAAGCTCATTCTTGCTAAGGTGGAAGGGTAAGACAGTGGCTTATGGTTCTGGGCTGGGTTCTGAGGAGCGCATCAGTGGCATAGTCAATTGTAGGATTTACATGCTGCTTGACTGAAGTTCACACTTCAAGAACTGGTAAATTAGATTTTTAAGTGATTCAGAGTGAGAAGGCTGGGAACAGTAAGATAAGGCTACAGTTTGTTGTTTTCTGTTTATTTTGGATAAATGAAATAGAACAAAGGAAAGCATAAGGTAAACAGAACAGCAGCAAGGGCAGGATGAAAAAAGAAACTTATGCCAAATACACCAGAAAGCAATTAGAAGAGCTGTTCTCTGCAGGTAAAAGGTCGGAGTATGACAGCCTCCATGGAGTGCACCCGGCTCCCCAAAGCATATCTGCAGTTCCAGAGCTTACAGTGATGGGAGGAGACAGACCCTCCAGCTTATAATGGAGCCCAGGATGTATATAGCTAGAGAGAGAAAAACTGCAACTGGAAACTTTTCAGATCAAACTACAGCAAGAAGAGAAAGAGAAGCAATGCCAACACAAACTCAATATATGGGAACTAAAAACAGAAAATCCTCAAGCAGTAATCGATCTTCCCCAAAAAACACCCAGTTGGGGGACACTGAGCCCTGTCTACAAATAGATACATTGTATTAAATAATATTTCACTACTGTAAAGAGACTGTGTGAATTACATAAAATTCCAGAAGACATGGACGTCTCCCTGCTAGCGGCAAAGCTCTTCGGTAAAGCGTTAAGTGTATTTAATTAAATGGAAACGAGTGAATTGTAAAAGGCTGTATTGCAAATATTTCAATGTACCCCCAAAATGTATACGTTAAGGTTTAGAATGATGAGTCACAGAGAATACGTATATAAGGTATGTGATTCAATGAGAAAACGGGCAAAGGGGAAAGGGACTGAGAATTATGACCATTTATTTGACCTCTTTGCACAAGACGATTTCCTGAGCATATGCTCTAAGGAGATCAGAGAAGCCATTTGGGATCAATCCCTGAGTTCTGAACAGGAAGCAGCAGATCTGGCTGATTCCTATGTGCAATCAGAGCATCACAATATCAGAGTCTGAAAGTCTACAGAAGATTGCTACCCGGCAATAAGAGAGCTATTAAGGAGAATGATATGTCAGAGAAGCTAAATAATTCCTCAGAAGCATCTGGCACTGCCCACTGTCATACAGAGGTAATTGGATTAGATGGACCACAGGTCAGTTCCGGTCTGCCCCGGTAATTCCTATACTCCTAAAGTTGCACTACCTATCTCAGTGGGAAAAAGTAACAAATGGCAAATGTAAACTGACTTTTTAAAAAGTTTACCACTAACAAAAATTAATCGGAGTCTGTATCTGAAATCTGCATTTTAGGAGGCATAAGTAAGAGTGTGTGTGCAATGAATACTACATCTCTTACTGTTTATGTGAAAAGCAACATAAACTATGTAAAAAGGTGATCAAGCTCCCCAAGCCATAACAGTGAGAGGGCATGAAGGATATGAAGAGGTATATGTTTTGAAGGGGACAAGAGTGTATCTTATGAAGTATATTCAACTGGAACTAATATATACAGAGAAAATTTAAGTTCACTAGAGGTTGGCAAAGAAGATGTGCAACAATTCCCCAAGGGTACAGTGGTGAGACATTCATTAATTTAGCTGATACAAAGTGCCAGGTGTTCTTAATAAAATTTCTCCCCGGAGAAAATATTTTTCTTCTAGTTGACAAAGATCTTTCCATTTATCAAGGACTTTGAATTATAAATTACCCAGGCCTGAGACTGCTCATTAACATACAAAAACACCTAGCTAGTAATTCATATTCTCTTTCTACTTTTTAAAAAATTCTGCATAATTTAAGTTTAGCGGAACAATAAATGCATAACTACATTTTCTGCCACTTTAAATGTGTGCTATGCATGCTTCTATGTTACCAATGTGTTTTGTCTAACAATATTTTCATAGTATTTAAGGTTAATCTCTTGCAAAGTAGCATCAGCTATCACCTACTGTGTTCCAAATACACAAATTCTTAAACTTGATTTAAAATATTTTACATATTAGTCAGTGCCCAAATTATGTCTCTTATTGCTACAATTTAACTACATGAGCATTTTTCACAAGCTCAAAATGTAAGAGACAGAACAGAAATAAAGGTTATCATGGCAAACTCAAAACAAGACAAATATTACAAGAGATTATCAGGCACCTATTATAGAGCAACTTGATCATTTCCTTAAAAAAAGTTGTTTAAATTAAACTTAAAAAAAAAACCACCCTTTCCTCAATGGTAACATGTATTGGAACCAGCAAGGACATAGGTCTGCACAGATAGGGTTTGGTTTTTTTTGTTTGGTTGGTTTTTGTTTTTGTTTTTTTTGGGGGGGTGGAGTGGCTGCACATTGTCAGGAACATATATGAATGTTTCAAATTGCTTCTTAATATTAGAGTCAGTATAGTTTAACATCCTTTCAAGGGAGGGAATAATTATCAAACAGTCAGAGTGTTTCACTGTAAATTCTATTTCCAGTGTTGCCAATGACTTTATGACACTGAGCAAACTGCTTAACCTTCTTGGTGTCAGTCTACCCAGCTGTAAAATGGCTACAATACCTACCTCACAGAGCAGTAGTGACACTTATGAATTAATGCTCCTAAATCTTTTGTAGGTTCTTAGATAAAAGATGCTATATAAATGCAAGGTGTTGTTAATAATCCTAACTAGTGGCCTGATTCTGTGGGTGCAGAACACTTCCCCAGGAGTTGTTCTTCACCTTGCAGGTCTGGTCACTGTATTTTATAAACAAATTTAAAAACATTTCCATTCTACCTTTGTAAAACTTGGACATGAAATTTTCACTTATCTCCCATTGAGATGTTACAGCGTTCATTGTATTTGTAGTGTCAGTAACACCAGTGATCCATGGGGTAAAGTTAGCAAGGTTTTATGCACTAGTGAACACATTTCTATGGTTTTCAAAATTCTATGATATTATACAGCAACATGCATTATTATTATTATTATTGTGATTTCAATTGTGCTCAGACACTCCACTCAGGATCCTGGACCCACAAGTGCTAGATGCTGTACAACAGACAATAAGAAAGTATCTGCCCTCTGGATATTCAACAACATATTGTATTGGAAACCTAAAAAATACGAAGTGCATGGAGTTAAACATCTTTGCTCATCTCCAGCCTCTCTAAATGCTGCAGTCAAGCTCATCTTCCTTGCCCATCGCTCCAAATACATCACTCTCTTTACAGTCCCTTTAATGCCTCCACATCCATTTCAAACTCCTTGTTCTCAATTTCAAGTTTCTGCTAATGCCTCTACCTCTCATTCCTGAATATTCATCACTCTCCTGTTTCCTACCAAGTCCATCTCCCCCCTCTCCCCCCAAGCATTTCCATGCCTTTTCCCATGCGGCCATTACACCTGGAAAGTCCTCCTTGAATCTCAACTTCTCTTCCTCCAAGCCCTCCCCAAAACTATTTTTTCCATGGTCCATGAAAAACAAACCTGTAATTCCCTATAAGATATATCAAAAAAGATATAATCCTTTCTTCTCCTTTATGTTTGTGTCACCTTTTTAGACTGTAATATTTCGGGGGCAGGAACTTGCTTTTCATATATATTAGTAAAGAGCCTAGCAAATTTTGGGGCGGTACATAAATAATAATTTTTCACCATATGAAAAACTATTTGCTGAAGGGCAGATCAGTGCCACTAATGTCACCTATGCAGTGAATGCACGGAAGACTTCAGAAGACAGTAAGACAGCCACAACATTGTCAACCTATGAAACTCCAACTAACTGTATTTATTTGGAGACCTTGTGGCACCTTAGAGACTAACAAATTTATTTGGGCATAAGCTTTCGTGGGCTATAACCCACTTCATCCGATGCATGGAGTGGAAAATACAGTAAGCAGGTATAAATATACAGCACATGAAAAGATGGGAGTTGCCTTACCAAGTGGGGGGGGGGGGGGCGGTCAGTGCTAACGAGGCCAATTCAATTAGGGTGGATGTGGCCCATTCCCAACAGTTGACAAGAAGGGGTGGATATCAACAGAGGGAAAATTATTTTGTAGTGACCAAGCCACTCCCAGTCTTTATTCAGGCCTAATTTGATGGTGTCAAGTTTGCAAATTAATTCCAGTTCTGCAGTTTCTTGTTGGAGTCTGTTTTTGAAGTATTTTTTGTTGAAGAATGGCAACTTTAAAGTCTGTTATTGAGTGTCCAGGGAGATTGAAGTGCTCTCCTGCTGGTTTTTGAATGTTACAATTCTTGATGTCTGATTTGTGGCCATTTATTCTTTTGCGTAGAGACTGTCCAGTTTGGCCAATGTACATGGCAGAGGGGCATTGCTGGCACATGATGGCATATATCACATTGATAGACGTGCAGGTGAACGAGCTGTATTTATTTGGAAATTTACAGGCTTATGGAAAGGTTCAGTCTTTAAAAAGAAAAATTATTGCTGTTCAGACAGACTGGTCACTGGTAAACATAATGGATTACTGTAAATAAAACAAGTGATCCCTGGAGCATGTAAATGCTATATTAAATACATGTGTCAGCCTGAGTCTTTGAAGACTTTTGTATTGCCTAAAAAGGAGGTTTACTGTTCAGCATTTTGAAATAGATTAAAATGAACTTTTAACTAAGCTGAATGTGACTGTTACAAAATGTAAAGCATTTCATCTGGAATCTGTAGAAGCAAGACTCTAATGTGAACCTTAGCAGCAAGAAAGAGAGCCTCTCAAAAGCTTCTCCCTCATGGGAACGGCTATGTAATTAGTTAGGTTTTTTTTTTTTTGGAGGATTATTTGACTTGCCTTAGACATTGTAAGCATGAACAAAAATCTGAGGCTGAGGTGCCTATCCCTGGAATGATACTTTTGCCACACACGCAATGAAGATGAAGTCTAATCTCTAATGTTTCCACTGGCATCGTGCAGCAAAAGCAGTTTTTCAGTGATCTTTATAGCCTGATGACTGCCATTCAGGTGGAGAAGAAAAATCAGGAAGAAAACAATGAGCTGGAGATGCCATGATTGCCAACAAACAAAAATATAAGGGACAAAAAAGAAAAAAAACACTTAGGACAATGAAACAGCAAATTAGAGGACGACAAAAAATACAGTGTGCATAAAAGCTGGAGGAAGAGAGAGAAAAGGTTAATTAAAAGTAGATTCAAGGTAAGAACAGAAAACAGCTAAAGGCATTAAATGCTAATGAGACTAGCTGATCCAAAAAAAAAAAAAAATCTTATAATGAAACATTAAGAGAACTGGAGAGATAAAAAACAAAAGAAGGGAAAATAAGCGAGGAAGAAAGTAAGAGCAGCAATCAAATCAATAAAATCTTCAGTGAATTGTAATACCGTGCAAAAAGATATCTGTAGTTGTACTTACTCCTCCCAGTCAAAAACAAAAGTAATCAAATGTTTTGCTCTAAGAAACTATTTATGATTAAAAAAATTCAAGACGAATTAGTAAAAGCAGTAACAACAATCATTGAGCTGCTTTTTAGTTCAACATTTTCAATAGGAAAGTAAATTAAATATCATACTGACTTGTGTCATCTTCCCACTAGCTTACACAGCATTTTACAATCCTTTGATCATTAAAAGATTTTCTTTTTTACAAATGCAATATACTTTTCAATTATGTCTGTTTTCACCCATTCTCCCAGCAATGTCCTGCCGTCAGCCAACCAGCTGCCAAGTTCCTTCCAGGTCTGCTGAATCCTTGAGAGCACGTTATCCACAAACACAGATGGGAGGGAGGCTGAGCAAGGGGAGTAGTGATGAGACACAGGGCAAGTCTACACTACAAAATTAAATCAGCCTAAGTTACATCGACGTACAGCTACCGCAGTCATTAAATCGCTTTTACATGTCCACATTATGCTCCTTGTTTCAGCAGTGTGCGTCTCCAACTAGCAGTGCTTGCATCAATGCAGAGAGCAGTGCACCATGGGTAGCTACTGTGCAACTCACTACTATTTAGCACAGGGTGTTTTGAGAAGGGTTTGCAATGCCTCACAGGAGCAAACAAGTCACACAGGGGTAACTGGGAATACGGTTTCAATGTCCCATGATGCAGTTTTCTCCATCCCATAATTTTATCTGCATCCGCAAATCTTGCACGCCTCTTTTCAAATGCTCTGCAAACCTGCGTGTTCGCCATCTCTGCACGAAGCATGGCTCCTACATAGCTCTGCACTATTGTGATGAGCGTTGTGAACACAACGTGCCTGAGCCTGCAGCATTTCCAGAGCCACAAGAAGAGCCACAAGGAATAGGTCGATTCTTTGCAGGCTGGCTTGCTGTGCATCATGAAAAGAAACACTTCAAGGTTGTTGTTGGCAGTCAAAGAGCAGCTGCAAACAATGAAGCGCCAGTTCTGGGGCCAAGAAACAAGCACTGACTGGTGGGACTGCATCGTTATGCAGGTATGGGATGACAAGCAGTGGCTACAGACAGTGGCGTAGCCAGGTTTTAAGAGCAGGGGGAGCAAACATAAAAAAGGCGCCCCTCCCCTTGGCTCCTCCTCTGGCCACGCCCCCCCTTGGCTCCTCCTCCGGCTGCTCCGCGCCCGCCCAGCTTCTCTCCCACGCCCCCCCCATCTCATCCCTCCTGCCATTGTCCCTGGCCAGCCCTTCCCCTGCCCCTCTGCTGCCGGTGCCCGGTGCCCGCCGGGACGGGGCTCGCAGCTCGGCAGGCTGAGCAGCAAGCGGCCACCCGCCCGCCCGAGCCCGGCTGCGTTCCTCGCCCCAGCTCCGGCAGCTGGGCTGTTACCGCACTAAGCCAAGCCAAACGGAGCCTTTCCCTCAAGGCTGCTGCCGAGGCGCCCAGCCTCCTTCCCCCTCGCCGCTTCTCCCGCCGGCCCGGCCCCCCTATTGCCGGGCAGCATGCACCCAGCCCAGCCCCGCTGCCGCACATGCTCCCCCCGGCCCGGCCCGAGCGCTCCGGACCTGAACGGGCCCAGCAGTATAGCCCGTCCCCGCTTCTCCCACCAGCCGCCGGCTCCCCCTGATCCCCCGACGCCGCGCATGCTCCCCCCGGCCCGAACGCTCCAGACCCGAATGGGCCCAGCAGCGCAGCCCATCCCCGCTCTCTACCTGGCCAACTGGCGTGCTCCTCCGGACATGCCCGCCGCCCCTCCCTTCGGCCCGCCCCCCCCCCCCCCCGGCTCCTCCGGCCATGCCGCCCTTCAGAGAGAAGCAGTCCCCACCCGCTGGCGCCATATAAGGTAACTCCTAAGGCGCCGCTTTTGAAAAATGTCCTGAGGGGAAAGCGGCTGCTTCCCCTGCACTCCACTAGCTATTAAATATTAATATTTTTATTAATATTTATGAACATATTTATTTTTAAATACAACAATATCTAGATCAGTTAACAAAAAAAATTATGTCTGTTACCAAATCACATCTCTCATTTGCTTAAATTTGTAGCTCTAAGCTGAGAGAGTATATCACATTTTGGTCCGACAGGGATGTGCATAAAAACAAGTTGCGAAACTTATTAAATACCAAAAAATTAACAAGTGTCTAAATTTGAGGCCCCCTTTGAGCTTGAGCGCAGGCCAAAGGGCTCCCCCTCTGATTGGCCCCTGTCAACACTACAATTGCTCCCATCCTGTACTCGACAACAGGTTGCCACTATCTCGCAAAATAAATCAATGTTTGCCTTCACTCTCTAACCAGCCTCTGGCACAACATCTATTTTTACACTATTGATAGTTACAACAAGAAAGGGATAACACATTGACTACCATCTCTGAAACAACAGTTCATCCAGCTGGTATAAGAAAAAACAACTGATGGAGACTGATATTTTACTGGGTGTGAGACATGGTCAGAAAGGCTTAAGCATCCTACAGGATATATAACCCAAATTCAACATATTGGTAGATGATTATTGTGTTTTTGTGTGTTTACGTAAATACTGTTAGAGATTAACAATGTAATCAAACATTTCCTGTCTATGCTGTATTCTGTTAATTCAGAGATCAAAAGGAGAACATTTAAATGAACTGTAAATATAGTGATATCACTGTATTGATTTCTCTTTGAAGTATATAGCAAATCACCTGCAAATGGGAGAAAACAGGCAATTGTCTTATGTTATTCTGGGTAGCTAATTACAGGTGATGCTTAGGAAATAGGTCTACTTCAGAGTCGGGATATTGCCTATTGTTCAGCTAAAAAACTCTGAGCAGTCAAGAGAAGGCCTGGAACTATCAAAAAACTCAGGGGTCCTGATCCTTTTTATCTCAGATATGCTTGATGCTTTATGCAGGGGAAGCTTAAGTCGTAAGACTGAGATCTCCAGTCCCACCTGGATCGCCCTGGATACGAACATTGGACTGAATCTATGAACTTATTCTGAAAGAACTCTTTGAACCTGCAAAGCTCACCATCCCTATGAAATTGATCTCAGAACTGTACTCATGTTTGTGGGTATACTGATCTTTTAACCAATATTCTCTCTTTTCGTTTTTAATAAATTTTAGTTTAGTTAATAAGAATTGGTAAGATCTGAAATATTCATTAACTTGACAGGTGATGTGTCCAATCCTTTGGGATTGGTAGAACTTTCTTATACGATGAATAAGATTTTCAGTAATCCTTGACTTGAGAGTCTGTGTGGAAGCCCAAGGCAGGGTTGCTATAAGGGAACTGAGTTTCTGGCTTCTGTGTAACCCTTAAGGTATTGTAGAAGCTGTTTTGTGCTGGCTTGGTAAATCTAAGTATTGGAATATCCACCAGCTTTGGGGATTGTCTGCCCCATTCTTTGTAGTTTGCCCTAACTGAGTAACTTCAGCGTGGCTCCCCGGGACCCTGGTCACACTGGGTTGGCCAGATAAGGAGCAAGAACTTTTAACACAGATGCAAGCCCTTGTTTTAGAGGACTTATAGAGAAAATGCTAAATTTAAAAAAAATATTTTGCAGAGAATGGAGATGCGGGTCCATTTTTAAACAACTTTAGGCTGAAAAAAGGTGATTATTTTGGGCTTCTATTACCTCTATAGGTATTTAGTGTGTATAGGTGTAAGTATGAGTATGATCAGGCTAGCTCAAATTTCCATTCAGTCACCCATTCAAAGTAAAAAAGATAGTAAAGTTGATGAAGGTGGGCTAATTACATAAAAAATAAACTTTTCAGTTTAAACTTTCACTGAATTCTGCAAATAAGTGCTCGCTAACACCAAAATGGAATGGTTCTGACTATGCAGCCACTCCATAATGGACTGAGTCATACATCCATTATAAATCACTTACATTTTGCAACATTAATTGGTTTACAAATATAATACAAGTAATAATGCTTTTTAAAATTTTCTTAGAAGTGGCACAAATAGAAATGGATTCCTTTTTCAATAAATTTCTGTCAGGAATAATGAGTACTTCCACAGTTAGAAAGAAATGTCCCTTAAAGCCGAAAGTCATAAAATGGAACTCAATGCAGTATTAATATATATATATATATATATATATATATATACACACACACACACACACAAAAAATAAGACGGTTACTCACCGTTGTAACTGTTGTTCTTCGAGATGTGTTGCTCATATCCATTCCATTAGGTGTGTGCGCGCCGCGTGCACGATCGTCGGAAGATTTTCTACCCTAGCAACACCGGCGGGTCGGCTGTGGAGCCCCCTAGAGTGGCGCCTTCATGGCGCTGAATATATACCCCAGCCGACCCGGCGCCCCCTCAGTTCCTTCTTGCCGGCTACTCCGACAGTGGGGACGGGGGGCGGGTTTGGAATGGATATGAGCAACACATCTCGAAGAACAACAGTTACAACGGTGAGTAACCGTCTTTTCTTCTTCGAGTGCTTGCTCATATCCATTCCATTAGGTGACTCCCAAGCCCAACTTAGGTGGTGGGGTCGGAGTGAGACATTGCTGTGTGCAAAACCGCTGATCCGAAAGCAGCATCGTCTCTGGACTGCTGCACTAGTGCATAGTGAGCTGTAAATGTGTGGACTGATGACCAAACCGCTGCTCTACAAATGTCCTGGATCGGAACTTGTGCCAGGAAAGCCGTCGAGGAAGCCTGGGCCCTCGTGGAGTGAGCGGTGAGGTGCGGTGCTGAGACACCTGCCAGGTCATAGCAAGTCCGGATGCAAGACGTAATCCAGGAGGATAGGCGTTGTGAGGAGACCGGTGAGCCTTTCATTCGGTCGGCCACTGCAACGAAGAGTTGCGTCGTCTTTCTAAAGTGCTTTGTGCGGTCAATATAGAAGGCCAGGGCCCTTCGTACGTCCAGGGAATGCAAACGTTGATCCTGGCGAGTGGCATGTGGTTTGGGATGAAAGACTGGGAGAAAGATGTCCTGGTTGATATGAAAAGGAGAAACCACCTTAGGGAGAAAGGCAGGATGTGGACGAAGCTGCACTTTATCCTTATGGAAAACTGTATAAGGGGGCTCGGATGTAAGCGCCCTGAGTTCAGAAACGCGCCTTGCTGAGGTGATGGCTACAAGGAAGGCTGTCTTCCAGGATAGGTACAAAAGTGAACAGGTGGCCAGTGGCTCGAATGGAGGACCTGTGAGCTTGGAGAGAACCAGGTTGAGGTCCCACGTCTGAACGGGCTGACGTTGTTGTGGGTACATCCGGTCTAAGCCCTTGAGGAATCTAACGACCATCAGGTTAGAGAATACCGAGGACGCGAGTTCCCCTGGGTGAAAGGCCGATATAGCGGCCAGGTGAACTCTAATTGAAGATATCGCCAACCCCTGCTGTTTTAGGGAGAGGGGATATTCCAAAATGAGAGGAATGGGTGCCTGCAACGGGGACATGGCTCGTTGTTCGCACCAACAGGAGAACCGCTTCCACTTGGCCAGGTACGTGGTGCGTGTTGAGGGCTTCCTACTGCTCAGCAGAATCTGTTGGACAGAGTGCGAGCATTGCTGCTCTGCCTGGGTGAACCATGGAGCAGCCACGCCGTGAGGTGGAGTGATTGCAGGTCGGGGTGACGCAGCCGGCCGTGGTCCTGAGAGATGAGATCCGGACACAACGGAAGCGGGATCGGTGTCTGAACCGAGAGTTCCAACAGTGTGGTGTACCAATGTTGTCTCGGCCACGCTGGAGCGACCAGAATTACCTGTGCCTGGTCTCTGCGCAATTTTAACAGTACCTTGTGGACCAGAGGAAACGGAGGGAAGGCATAAAACAGGTGGTCTTTCCAGGGAAGGAGAAACGCATCCGAGAGGGAGCCCGGAGCTCGACCTTGTGGGGAGCAGAACACGTGGCACTTCCTGTTGTCTCGAGATGCAAACAGGTCTATCTGGGGAAACCCCCACCTCCGGAAGATGGAATGTATGATGTCTGGACGGACAGACCACTCGTGCGTCTGGAAGGACCTGCTTAGTCGGTCCGCTAGAGTGTTCTGGACTCCAGGGAGGAACGATGCCGTGAGATGGATTGAGTGGGCGATGCAGAAGTCCCACAGGCGAATGGCCTCTTGGCATAGAATTGACGAACGTGCTCCTCCTTGCTTGTTGATGTAAAACATGGCCGTGGTGTTGTCGATGAGAACTAACACACATCGGCCACGTAGGAGGTTGAGAAATGCCTGGCACGCCAGGCGCACCGCCATCAGTTCCCGAACATTGATGTGCAGGGCCAGCTGGGGTGCAGTCCACAGGCCCTGGGTATGGTGTTCGTTGAGATGGGCGCCCCAACCCAGAGATGAAGCGTCTGTGACCAGGTGCAGAGAGGGTTGTGGGGCGTGAAATGGCATCCCCTCGCAGACCACATTGTGATCTAGCCACCAGGTGAGGGAGGTCAGGACCGAGATCGGGACCGTGACCACCATGTTCAGGCTGTCCCGATTTGGTCGATATATTGACGACACCCAGGTCTGGAGTGGGCGAAGCCGAAGTCTGGCATGCCTGGTTACGTACGTGCAGGAGGCCATGTGACCCAGCAGGGTAAGGCACGACCTCACCGTGGTAGTTGGGAACGCCTGGAGCCCTTGAATGAGGCTCGTGATGGTGCCAAATCGGTTGTCTGGCAGGATGGCTTGTGCACGTCTGGAGTCTAGAACTGCGCCTATGAATTCTATTCTCTGGGTAGGTTCTAGAGTGGATTTGTCCTTGTTGAGTAGGATGCCCAACTCGTTGAATGTGTGCACTATTATGTGGACGTGAGCTTGAACTTGCTCCTTGGTGCGACCGCGTACCAGCCAGTCGTCTAGGTACGGGAACACCTGTATCCCTTGCCGACGAAGGTACGCTGCCACGACAGCCATACATTTCGTGAACACTCTTGGGGCCGAGGATAGGCCGAAGGGAAGGACTGCAAATTGGTAGTGCACCATGTTTACCACGAATCGCAGGAAGCGTCTGTGAGGTGGGTAAATTGAGATGTGAAAGTATGCGTCTTTCATGTCGAGGGCGGCGAACCAGTCTCCAGGATCGAGGGAAGGGATAATGGCCCCCAAAGAGACCATGCGGAACTTCAACTTTACTACGAATTTGTTGAGTCCGCGCAAGTCCAAGATGGGCCGCAGACCTCCTTTGGACTTGGGGATCAGGAAGTAACGGGAATAAAATCCCCTGCCCCTTAACTCTACTGGAACCTCCTCTATGGCCCCCATAGCAAGGAGCGTGGAAACCTCCTGTATAAGAAGTTGCTCGTGAGAAGGGTCCCTGAAGAGGGACGGGGAAGGGGGTGGGAGGGGGGGATAGAAGAAAACTGGATAGTGTATCCCCTCTCCACTGTGCGGAGGACCCAACGGTCCGAAGTTATAAGGGACCAAGCACGGTGGAAGTGGGAGAGACGATCCCGAAAGGAGGGGGCTGGATCCTGGGGGATGACTGGGGCGCCGTCCTCGACCGCACCTTCAAAAGTTCTGCCTGGGGCCTGAAGGTGGTCTAGGTGGCCCTTGGTTCTGGCCGGGTTGAGGGCCGGCCCACCTTCTTCTACCACCTCGCCCTCACCTCCGGGTCGAGTCCTGTCTCTGACGAGGCGGGGGGGGGTAGAAGCGCTGAGGCTGCGGCCTAAATGGTCTGCGCTGAGGGCCCACAACATGCATCCCCAGGGAGCGCATGATTGTTCTCGAGTCCTTGAGGCTCTGCAGGCGAGAGTCCGTCTTGTCCGAGAACAATCCATGTCCCTCAAAGGGCAGATCCTGTAGGGTTTGCTGTAGCTCCGGAGGCAAACCCGAAACTTGAAGCCAGGAGATCCTCCGCATAGCGATACCCGAAGCCAGGGTCCTCGCAGCTGAGTCTGCTATGTCCAAGGAGGCCTGCAAGGAGGTCCGAGCCACCTTCTTACCCTCCTCTACCATGGCTCCAAACTCTTCCCTGGACTCTTGGGGAATCAACTCCTTAAACTTCCCCATAGAGTTCCAGGAGTTAAAATTGTAACGGCTCAATAGCGCCTGTTGGTTCGCCGCTCTAAGTTGCAGCCCTCCGGCTGAGTAAACCTTACGGCCAAACAAATCGAGCCGCTTAGCCTCTTTTGATTTAGGCGCTGCAGCCTGCTGGCCGTGGCGCTCTCGTGCGTTCACTGATTCCACCACCAGTGAACACGGTTGGAGGTGGGTATACAAGTACCCGTAGTCCTTAGACGGGACAAAGTACTTCCTTTCCACCCCTCTCGCTGTGGGTGGGATAGAGGCAGGAGTTTGCCATATCGTATCCGCATTGGTTTGTATCGTGCAGATCAGGGGTAGCGCCACCCTCGATGGGGCATCCGCTCTGAGGATGTTCACGATAGGGTCCTGTACTTCCACTATCTCCTCCGCCTGCAGGTCCATATTACGGGCCATCCTACGCAGGAGATCCTGGTGAGCCCGAAGATCTATCGGAGGGGGACCCGTACATGAAGTGCCCGCCACTGCCTCATCCGGAGAGGAGGAGGAAGACGCCTCCGGTGGTACTGGATCCAAGGGGGGGTCCTGATCCCCCTGCTCTTGGGCCGGAGCATCACCTGTACTCGGGTCTATGGTGTCAGGTGGCGTGGACACGGAAGCCTCCATGCCCCCTGGCGGAGGCCGAGAGATGGTGGATTCTGGGGCCCTTCTAACCGAGTGACCCGAGCGAGAGGTCGATGGTATTGGAGCCCCTTGCTCCTGGTGGTACGCCCACGGGGTCCAAAATGACCAGTGAGATGGTCCATGAGAGTGGTCCTCTGCCATCTCCTGCCAATGGCCCAAGTTCCGTTCCTCGGCTTGCCCTTGAGGGGGGTATGCCGATCTTGACAGGTCCTCCAAGGAGCGAGACACCGATCTTGACGGCCATGGCGGTGCCGAGAGAGATGAAACGACCCCCGTGGGCTGCGGTGCCGCACGGTACCGGTCCGGAGATGATCTATCTCTGCGCGGTGCCGGCGAACGGTGCCGGGACCGCGATCGGTGCCGATGACCTCGTCGGTGCCGGGAGCCGGATCTGGACCTCGACGAGGACCTGGAGTATGCCCGGTGCCGGGAGCGGCCTCTCGACGTCGAGCGTCGACCGTAGCGGTGCCGAGAACTACGTCTCGACGTTGATCGGTGCCGACGATCATAGCGGTGCCGAGACGTAGACCGGTGCCGCGACGAAGATCTTGGCCGCGAGTACGACCGGTGCCGAGGTGATATTCGGTGCCGGGACCGCGAGCGGCGTGGGGACCTGCTTCTGGACCTGGACCAGTGCCGAGGTTCCAGCCCTTGTGATGGAGGGCGCATCAAGGCAGGTTTCCCCCTTGACTGGACCGGGTGGGTCAACGGTGCCGTCGGTGCCAGTGGTTGAGGCGGTGCCGGCTCCGTGAGAGCTATCAAGTCTCTCGCCGCCACGAAGGTCTCCGGAGTCGACGGGAGTTGTATTACTGCCGGTCTCGGTGGAGACGCTATCTGCACCGGACTCAACGGCCTCGGTGCCGGAGTCGACAGTGCTGGAGGCACCTGTTTCCGGTGCTCCACCGGCGCACTCGGCTCTACCCCCGGCACTGGGGGAGCCGGCGTCTTCGGTACAGAGGTCCCCGTCTTATGGGCTTTTTTATGCCCCGGGGATAATGACCGGCGCCGAGGTGCCTGCTGCGGTGCCGACGAGGTCCGGTGCCGGGGAGGTTTGTCCGACACCGCCCGCGTTGTCGGCATTGCCGGTGCTGCTGGGGCACTGCGCACCGAGGCGCTAGGTGCCTGGGCCTGGCTCGTAGAAGGAGTGTCCGGGCTAAGTGCCGCCTCCATCAGGAGTTGCCGGAGCCGAAAGTCCCGCTCTTTCTTGGTCCTTGGTCTGAAGGCCTTACAGATCTTGCACTTATCTCTTTGGTGGGACTCTCCCAGGCACTTCAGACAAGAGTCGTGCGGGTCGCTCGTGGGCATAGGTTTAGCGCAGGAGGCGCACTGCTTGAAGCCGGGAGCTCTGGGCATGAGCCCGGGCCCGCGGCCGGGGGAGAAAGGGGGCGACGACCCCCTTAGTCCCCTGGACTATTATAACAAATCTAACAACTTTAAAAACTATTTAACTATTAAACTACAAACACTAGAACTATAACTATAACTACAACTGCGAATAACTAACTAAGCTAGGGAGAGTGGAGAACAGCTATGCCGCGCTCCACAGTTCCAACGACCGTCAGGGGCGGTAAGAAGGAACTGAGGGGGCGCCGGGTCGGCTGGGGTATATATTCAGCGCCATGAAGGCGCCACTCTAGGGGGCTCCACAGCCGACCCGCCGGTGTTGCTAGGGTAGAAAATCTTCCGACGATCGTGCACGCGGCGCGCACACACCTAATGGAATGGATATGAGCAAGCACTCGAAGAAGAACTGATGATATAAGATAACATGGTAAGAGTAAATGTGTATCGTCTTGTTTTCTACAAAACTACACAGCATACAAACTATACACACGTGAAAGCTTAACACATGTACTCCACAAGCATTGCTTTTCAAGCCATGGAAAGACAGGCTGATAAAGGACAGAAGTAGTTACCTACTCTACAGTAACTGGTTCTTTGAGATGTTGTCAACATGGAACCCACTGTAGGTGTGCCTGCATCTGATGAGCATGAGATCAGATTTATTTATTTATTTTTAAACAAACACAACAGTGTCCCTTAAGGCTGCAAATGCACCCTGTGCCTCCTCATGCTTCTATGCAAGAGCAGTGACCACAAACCCTCCTTCGGTTCCCTTGCAATTCAAAGCCCTTGGTAGCTGAGAATTCTGAAAAGCAGGGATAGAGGACAGGTTAGGGGATCCACAGTGACATCATCATCTTGAAGAACCAAAGATACCATAAGGCAAGTACTGTAACTATCCTTCCTTCTTCAAGAAAGGGTGGATCCCACTACGAGTGTGGATCCCACTACAGGTGACTGGCAAGAATTACCCCTCAGGATGGGAGGAATGAGGAGTTTCAGCTGCATCAGTCAAACCTTGATTGTAATACTGCTCTCCTAAACTTAGTCTTGACCCAGCTGCTAAGTCCACAGTGTTTGACAAAAGTTAGGGGGTTACTCCATGTCATCGCCTTGTACATCTCTTATATTGTCTGAAGAATGCAAATGTCACTTTGTAATGAGTCTTCATGTTCAGTGGGAGAGATTCACCAGCCAACTGTTAACACCAGGAGATACACTGTTGTAGCCAATTCTGATATTCTCAGAGATGAGCTGGCTTAACCTTGACAACACCCATCTATAGCCATAAACAGAGAGGGTGAATCTCAATGGTTTTGTCCTATCAATATAACAAAGCAAAGTCCTGGAAACATCTAGTGTTCAATTTATTTGCTCCCAATGCCAAATGTGGTCTTTTGATGGATTGATTCAGATGAAGTTTCAGATCACTCTGAGGATGAATTTTGGCTGAGACCTTAACACTACCTTGTCCCTATATAATAAAAAAGAAACATTCAAGAAATATTCTTCAAATAGTTTGAACAGGAATAAGTCTGAAGCTTAGCCGGGGTAGCAGGATGGATACTCACTGGGTTCTCTCTCACTGAAGGCAGTAGGAGGGCAGTAAGAAGGAACCAAGGGAGGGTAGTGGCGACTCCACACCTTATGCCCTTGCATGGGAGGGCACAGGGCAGCCCCTATGGGCACTGCTGTACATTCAGTATGGCACACAACAAACACTTTCAGTGGTATACAAACTGACATGCCCAACAAGCTACAGGTTTATCATACAATGGGCATCATCTAAATCAATCTCAAAGGATATTATAATACATGCAATATTAGTTTGTGCCACTAAAGTGCCTGTATTTTTAAACTCTCTGACACTGTGCAGTTGGGCATTGGCCCTAGCCCTCCTTTTTAATATGGGCATGATACAAAGCTCTCTGAAATCATTAAAAGCCTTCCCCATTGATTTCAACAAGCTTTGGTTCAGGCACACATGGCACCTTTGCCTACTGCAATCAGATGTCTGCCCAGTCCTATTGGATAACGCAGCCACTCACAACCAGTAAGAGAAATCCTTCCCTTTCCACAATATACAGTGTCAATTCCTACATGTGCACTTTCGATATCACTTCCACTTTGGCAATAGCCTGATGCGTATCAGTTCTTTTCCAGACTATATCACTAATACAGATCTGGAGACAGTTAACTTGCATTTTCCTTTTAAGTACCCAGTAAACTATTTTTGTGACATCCCTGCTACCCCCAACTCTGTATAAATAGGAATTCCTTGAATCTTCATTATAACTCAAAATGGCTGCACTGTCTTGGATTTTATTGCTTTAATACTTTCTCCAAACACAGAGAACTCATCAGATTGCTCACTGATTGCTCCTCCATAGCATGTACATACTTTCTGTATCTTTGAGGCTTCCTGCCCCCTTATGCATCTGCATTAATGACAAATCTCCAAGTGGAACCTGCACTCCCTCTCATGGTGATTTCTTCTATCACATCTAAATCAGGATTCAACAGCCTCCATTGGTGTCAGACTCTCACTCAGTTCCCTGTCATCTCTTGCTGAAGTTTCCATTGACACAATAGTAGCTTCTTTTCTTTCAACTCTCTCTCTCAGTCAACAATTTCTTTTGGCTGCTGTCATTACATAATCCAAACACCATTCAGTCCTTTAAGGAGTCATTTAAATTTACACGAGATTCACAAAATGCCATGAGTTTCTTAAATTCAGCCAACAGACTGAGGGGTTCTGATCATGTTTGTGACATCAAAACTAAATGTCTCCCCTATAATGAGCCGTCTGGGAAAGAGATGGTCCCTTAGGACTGTCCCAATCGCTGCATAACTTTTCCTAGTTGGGTCACTAAGGCTTGTCAGGCTTTTGAGAAATTTCTGAGTAATTTCCTGTAAAGCCCAAGGTTTTGTTTTTTTTAGGAACATTATTTGCAAAAAAACCCCTATTTATTCTATCTATATAATCTGCCCACTGTTCTTCATTTTCGTTGTATTCTATAACATGGCCAAATGTGGTCACAACTTTATTAAATGAGAAGTGAACAGTGAGAGCAAACAAAAGAAATAAACCTCGCTACTTTTTTGTTTCCAAGTCTCTCGCACTTTTGTCCAATGTCTTTAATCTACTGTGTCTCCAATGTATGTGATGTGTGTGTTAACAATGCCTCACTGCAATGGCTGGATGGAGATCAATGAGAGAATGCACCAGAGCTGTTGCAACGCACTCTGTTTACCCAGATTCCCTTCTATTTCCTGTGTAAAAGCTCAGAGTACAAGGAACAAGAGCCTAGAACAGGGGTGGACAAACTTTTTGGCCCAAGGTAAGGAAGGCTGTGCCTCCCTAAACAGCCTGCCCCCTATCCACCCCCTCTCACTTCCCGCCCCCCTCATAGCCCCCAACCCTTCCAATCCCCTGCTCCTTGTCCCCTGACCACCCCCTCCCGGAATCCCCACACTTAACTGACCCCCGGGACCCCACCCCCATCCAACCCCCCTGCTCCCTGTCCCCTGACTGCCCCCTCCTGGGACCCCCTGCCCCTAAGCGCCCCCCTGGAATCCCACCCCCATCTATCCTCCCCACCCCTTTCAGAATGTGGCCCTGCGAACACGGGTGGAGGAGGGTTCAGGAGGAGCAGGGGCAGCCACACGGCCGGAGAGAAGCAGCGGTTTCCCCTCCAAAGCGCCGCTTCTCTCCAGCCGGCTGCGCAGCTGCCCAGTGCTCCTCCCGAGTCCTCCGCCCACATTCCCCGTGCTCCCGCCTGCTTCCCTGCCCCTGCAGTGCAGCCCCTCCCCCCTGCGGCGGGTGTGCCAATGCTGAGGGGCCAAGTGCCCGGCCCTGGGTCCCCCTGTTGTTGGGGGGCCCCTGAAAGAGCACCCTGTGTTAACTGGTAAATCTGCCCGAGCCGCGCCATCCGTCCGGAGCCAGCCACACCATTGTGCTGCTGGCACGGCAAGCTGAGGCTGCAGGGGAGGGGGGACAGCAGGGGAGGGGCCGGGGACAGCCAGGAGCTATGGGGCCAGGCAGGACGGCCCCGCAGGCCAAAGTTTGCCCACCTCTGGCCTAGAAACACAAAGTAATATTTATATATATGGATCCCATGTTTGATTAATTAACAATTATCATTTAGCATGGCAAATCCTGTGTTCTTAAGTCGGGGTGGGCAAACTTCTTGGGCTGAGGGCACATCTGGGTGGGGAAATTGTGTGCAGGGCCATGGCAGGGGGTTGGGGTGTGTAAGAGTGCGGGGTGTAGGAGGGGGTGCGGTGTGCAGGAAGGGGCTCAGGGCAGGGGTGCAGGAGGAGTGCGAGATGCTGGCAGGGGGCTCAGGGCAGAGAGTTGGCGGGCAGGGTGCAGGAGGGGTTCGGGCTCTGGCCCGGCACCACTTACCTAGAGTGGCTCCGGGGTGGCAGTGTCGCACACGGGGCCAGGGCAGGCTCCCTGCCTGTCTGCCCTGTCCCTGTCCCCACGCCGCTCCCAGAAGCGCTGTGGCCCCTGGGAGGGTGGGGGTGAAGGGCTCTGCGTGTGCTGCCTTTGCCACGCCTCCAGGTACCTCCCCCGAAGCTCCTATTGGCCACGGTTCCCCATTCCCGGTCAATGGGAGCTGCGGGGGGGCGGTGCCTGGAGGCAACACATGGAGCCCTCTGCCCCCGCGCCCGGAGGCCACAGGGACTTGGTGCCGGCGGAGCCACAGGCCGGATCCAAAGCCCTGAAGGTCCGGATCCGGCCCGCGGGACGTAGTTTGCCCAACCCTGTCCTAAGTCATCTAGGAGATGATATGACAATCAGAGGACATATATAAAGGTAGCAGTCAACTCTAAAACCACTATATATAAAATCAGTAATCTCACACAGATACCCATTAATAGTACTGTCACAGGTTCATCCTCTAAAGATGAAACACATCTTGTAGGCCATAAAACAAGGAATAGAAAGAAGCCTATAGGATACATAAAAAAAATATATATGTGGAATAACCACCCGTGGAACAATATACAAGTTTCTAAAGATGATTCATATAATGTATAGAAATATTGGCTGATATTAAGGCAGTTTTAGGCAAATGATTCTGAACAATGAGACTTGCAGTACAGTGTCCATCATATTCACAAGTGGATACATAAATCAATTACTACTGTATTTTCAAAAAAGGAAATATCGGGTATCAGGAGAACAATGACTTACGAAAATCTGAAAAAAGGAGATATACTAGTAATACACGGAGCACTCGCACCTACTAGCTAATATAATGTCCAAACAAAGACTGTTTTAATTTGAAATTACATTTCATGACTGTCAACTCTTGAGAGGTTTCCATGAGGTCCATAAAATCTATAGCAAAGACTTAAAAGGGAGCTGCGTCTTCACAGATCACTGATGTGTCTAATATAATCCTTGAGAACAGATGACAGAACTAGAACTATAGTTTCTTCTGAAGATACGAGGTTGCATAATAACAAATTGCACAAAACTCTAGTAGTTTATATATAAATGCTGCAGGAGAGATGACCAATATATATCTCCTATCCAAACAGAGACTCAACTCTTTAAAAGAAAAAAAAAAAAAAAAAAGAACCATTATAATCATCCTTGAAATAAATAATGACAAAGGGTGGTATTAGTATTACATGACTGGAAATTGCTAGCTAGAACCATGACTTTTCATCTTGAAGACAGCTTTCTGGCAAGTAATAGGGAACAGAAGCAATAAAAATTAAATGAAATGTATACACTCTTACCGAACGTTGTTTGACTAACATGTTCCTGAGGATTCCTTCCCTGGGAAGCCATCTTTTTTGCATAAGCATCAACCCACCAGGGCTTGTACTTCAAAACATGCTGAATGACCACATCTTCAAAAAAGTCAGCACTGGAGAAAAGAGTCACTTGTTATTTATTTCAATGTATAGTACACATACAAAAAAAACACCATCGCAGATTCTCTAGTGGCATACACTAAAAATTAGGGCTCTCAAACGATTAAAAAAAGTTAATTACAATTAATCGCGCAATTAAAAAAATTAATCTATTAATCACACTATTAATCAATAGAAGAATACAATTTATTTAAATATTTTGGATGTTTTCAACATTTTCAAATATATTGATTTCAATTATAACAGAATACAAAGTTTACAGTGCTCACTTTATATTTATTTTTGATTACAAATGTTTGCACTGTAAAAAAAAATAGTATTTTTCAATTCACCACATACAAGTACTGTAGTGCAATCCATTTATCATGACAGTTGAACTTACGAATGTAGAATTATGTACAAAAAAAACTGCGTTCAAAAAACAAAACAATATAAAACTTTAGAGCCTACAAGTTCACTCAGTCTCATTTCTTGTTCAGCCAATCGCTCAGACAAACAAGTTTGTTTACATTTTCAGGAGATAATGCTGCCTGCTTCCTGTTCACAATGTCACCTGAAAGTGAGAACAGGCGTTCGCATGGCACTGTTGTAGCCGGCGTCGCAAGATATTTACATGCCAGCTGCGCTAAAGATTCACATGTTCCTTCATGCTTCAACCACCATTCCAGAGGACATGCGTCCATGCTGATGACAGGTTCTGCTCGATAACAATCCAAAGCAGTGCGGACCAACGCATGTTCATTTTCATCATCTGAGTCAGATGCCACCAGCAGAAAGTTGATTTTCTTTTTCGGTGGTTCGGGTTCTGTGGTTTTTGCATCGGAGTGTTGCTCTTTTAAGACTTCTGAAAGCATGCTCCTCCACACCTCATCCTCTCAGATTTTGGAAGGCACTGCAGATTCTTAAATCTTTGGCTGAGTACTGTAGCTATCTTTAGAAATTTCGTATTGGTACCTTCTTTGCATTTTGTCAAATCTGCAGTAAAGTGTTTTTAAAATGAACATGTGCTGGGTCATCATCTGAGACTGCTGTAACATGAAATATATGGCAGAGTGCGGGTAAAATAGAGCCAGAGACATACAATTCTCCCCCATGGAGTTCAGTCACAAATTTAATAAACTCATTTTTTAACAAGCACCATCAGCATGGAAGCGTGTCCTCTGGAATGATGGCCAAAGCACAAAGGGACATACGAATGTTTAGTATAGCTGGCACGTAAATATGTCGCAATTAGGGATGTAAAATGTTAACCGGTTAAGCAGTAAGCATTAGCCTTACTGGTTAACCTGCCTTAACCATTAACCTCCAGGCCGGCCGGCCCCAGCGGCCCTGCGTTGGCCAGCCCGCCGATCCCAATGGCCCTGCACCAGCCAGCGTGGCCCCTGCCGCACCACCCAGAGCAATGCCACCCGGCCAGTGCAGCCCCAGCTGCCGGCCCTTAATCAGTTAACCATTTAAACAAAATATTTTTAAATAATTTAAATGGCTAACTATTTAAACAGTATTTACATCCCTACTTGCAATGCGGGCTAATAAAGTCCCATGCAAATGCCTGTTCTCATGTTCTGGTGACAACATAAATAAGAAGTGGGCAGCATTATCTCCCATAAATGTAAACAAACTTGTTTGTCTTAGCGATTGGCTGAACGAGAAGTAGGACTGAGTGGACTTGTAGGCTCTAAAGTTTTGCATTGTTTTGTTTTTGAGTGCAGTTATGTAACAAAAAAAATCTATGTTTGTAAGTTGCACTTTCACAATAAAGAGAATGCAATACAGTACTTGTATGAGGTGAATTGAAAAACTTTCTTTTGTTTATCATTTTTACAGTGCAAATATTGTTAATCAAAATAATATCAAGTGAGCACTGTACACTTTGCATTCTGTGTTGTAACTGAAATCAATATATTTGAAAATATAGAAAAACATCCAAAATATTTAATAAATTTCAGTTGGGATTCTATTGTTTAACAGTGTGATTAAAACTGATTAATTTTTTAATCGTGATTATTTTTTTGAGTTAATTGCATGAGTTAACTGTGATTAATTGATAGCCCTACTAGAAGTACAATCACGTTAAAAACAAACCTAACCAAAATCAGCTCCTTGCCTCAACACCAAAAAATAATTAACCAAAGATTAGATGAAAACCTAAACAATACACTCCTTTTTCCCCCCAAAGCTTAGGGTAATAGATGCGCAATGCAGGAAGTCCTGAATGTTGACAAATTTTGGACCAGTTAGGAAGAAAAAGTTTCCAAAGCTGACAGCCCTTACTGCCATGCTGCCAGAAAACTCCATTTCACAGCAAGGGGGCTCCAGCTCAAAGCATCTATGCTGACTGCAGAAATGGCAGTGTTACACGTTGAAAGGTGGCCTCTCAAGCAGGCCTGGCTCAACTCATTTAGGGCTCTATACGTCAAAATAGAGAACACATTTAGAAATCGCCACACATTTAGAAATCACTGCACCATCCCCATTTTTTCCAGCAGCTGGAGATGCAAAGGCTGGGGCCTGGATTTCCCTGCAGGGTGTTGCCTCTGGACCTCCTTAGAGTCACACCCCATCTCCCACCACACTAGCCATCACCTTGTGTACCTACCTAATAGGTTTAGCCTGCAGCCCAGTACATGCCTAGCAAAGTTTTCAAGCCTGCACTTATGAGACACTTGTTCCTATGTTTTGTCCATTTTCTCTCTCCATTATCTAATGAACAAAGGATGTACTGTTGGAGGATTTTCAAAATTCCAAGTTTTCTGCTATCATCCTATCTTGCCTTTCAGGCCAAACAGTAATGAAACAAACAAGAACATTTGGGACTACAATTTATGGTAAAAATGCAGAAACTATTTCTTAATATTCACAAGTACTACCCAAATATTTAAAATACAAAGTACAGTCTGTTTATTCTTATAGTAATAAATAGCAGGTTCTTTTAATGTATTTAATGTATAGCCCAGCCTATTTTTTCCTTCACAGACAGTATTTCCTGTTTGCCTCCACTGCCTTACGTATGGCCTCTACATGTACCATCTTCCCTTCCACAGTCATTTTTTTCCTTCATTGGAGACTCTGAGTGGTGTAAGGAAAGATAGAATTCTATTACAAAAATCCAAGCTTTGAGAGCTGCCCATAGAATAAAAAGGAAGAGGGAGATTTAAGTCTTTGACAGAACATTATGAAAGTATTATTTCCCCAATTGCTAAGTCATCTCCTTGTCTAGTCTGCGGCTGTGGTACACACACCTGTTATTTCCACAGCAGCTACCCTCCTTTATAATCCATGAGGACAATTACAACTCCAAGAGAGAAATATGAAAGCTGCTTTTTCCTGGAAAATGCAACTGACAAGAAAGGACACTGCACTAAGATGGAAGAAGGAACTTCAGGGAATCATAGACGGTGGGTCTCACCTGCTGATAAGAGGAGAGGTTCAAATCACCTTTTTTTCAGTATCAAAAGACAAATTGCACATGAAAGACAGACTTATGTGTTAAACAACCATGAAGTAAGTTTAAGACTGTCACATGGCCAAAACATGTGATTCCACTGGGTGGGGTTTATTACATACTGTTGAAGATAGTTCACTTGATTTTCAAAAATGCATTAATCATTTGAAAGTCACAGTGTCTAAAATTCTGGTAGACACATGCCCTATGCAGACCAAAATACATCTGTGGTACCATTTTGGGACACACAAATGATGAAAAGTGCCACTGGAGTCAGTTTAATAATGGTATTTTTTTAAATATCAAAATACACACATGAAAATACAAACGCTATTAATAGGCTTGATCCTGCAGCCTATGAACCCCAAATGTCTACTGATTTCAAAGAATTTAGCCTCACTGTACAGGCTACAAGACTGTCTCTCTCAGGCTGAAATTTACCATTCCTGTAATTGACATCAGATTAATATCAAACTATTCCAGCTGCAGTAAAAACTATTTTCAAAAGATTTGATTGAGGAAAGAGACACTTTCTACTCCCCCTGGAGTATGTCTTTGAGAAGAGCTCTGTGGTTGTGAAGTACACTCTTTGTCCTGAAACATGCAGACTGGATTAAGGGGGATTGACAACTTCTGCCTCAAAGTTTATAGAAACCAAAAATAATTTCTTCCTACTGCAGACTGTCATTTTGCCACCAGCTGAAGAGAGGTGTCTGAGGTCTAAATGTGGAAAAGAACCCCCCTGAAAGGAAGTCATTTATTTGCAATTTTTCAGGCTGTGTATCTATCCATGAGTTTTTGTCCTTTCCTTCATTTGAAAGGTTCAATTTTGAAAGAATTTCCTTGAAAGGCAGATAAGATCTATTTCTACCTGCCTTACACAGAAACAAATAATCTGGGAAAGGAGCATAAAGAATTTTGCTTGAGAGTGCGCACCCAGTCTCTGCCCAAATTCTGTGCTCATTCCTCAGAACAAAGGGCTCACTAACAAGGGGATGGGATCTGAGCAACAAGTGAAGGGTGACTTAAGCAAAAGTCAAATGATTACAGAACTCAGAGAAACACTGTAGAATCCATCTAAAAAGAGAATGTTTACCTGCTCATGGTTAAGATGGGTTGACTGCCATTGTTACTCAGGAGAAAACAAAACTATGATGTCTACAACCTAAAATGCTGGCAAGGACTGGTTACCCTGATGCTTGAGAGGTCAACTATGAAATAATATTCTGCAGTTCGCAGCAGCAGCTCTGCTTGAGTACAGAATGGCCTCTGAGTTTAATTGAGCAGCAAAGTAAGCCTGAAGTGGATGAGCAATCTCTTGTGTCGCTGTCACACTTATGAATACCCTCTAAAGACTAGTGTTACGAGACATGAAGAGTCAGGCAAATAAAAAGTAAACCCATTTTTTTCAAAAGAGATTTTAAAATCCATCGTCTATTAAATGACAAAATACATTTATTTTAGCTGATGTAAATTCACTCCATCAGGAGGAATAAAGCAGTACTTACAGATAATGATCAGGATCAAACTTAGCAGCCTCAGTCTCCAGTCGTTTCTGTCTGCGTCCATCTGCAGGAGTTAAGTCTGGATCCTTAACGTCAATAACATCACTGAGTTCATCCTGGAAAGGCAACAGGAACAAAAAGAATAAATAAGAGTTTAGAAGCGATGCTGAACGGCCTAATACTAAGGTGAGCTATTAGGATGATAGGTGCCACTACCAAGTCTGCCTTACTGAAAAGCTATGCATTATGGGAAAGGCTGCGATTTAGTCACAGAGATTATGGAAGTCACAGAATCAGTGACTGCCAAAGACCTCCGTGACTTCAACCAGCGCCAGCTGGGATCTGCAGAGTCCCCTGCTGCCTGTGGAGGCAAGGAGCTGTGGGGTTCCCCTGTCGCCGCTGTGGCGGGGTGACCGGGGAGCTCCAAGCCCACATGGATGGTGGGGACCCTTGGAGCTCCCAGCCCACCGGCAGATGCCCAGGCTCCCCATTTTGTCATGGATATTTTTAGTAAAAGTCAGGGACAAGTCACGGGCTTCCATTAATTTTGTATTATTGCCCGTGACCTGTCTGTGACTTTTCCAAAAATATCCATGACAAAATCTTAGCCTTAATTCTGGGTCATAATGCTATGCCTTTCACTGCATAATTTGTTTTTATGCACAATTAGATAATTACATTTATTTTGTTTTTAAGACATTGGCCTAAAGTGGAAACAGTAAACAATGAAATAAAAAAAAGCTTTGACCTGGATCCAGTATTTTCCCCCATATTTTACAATTCTACTGCTTTTTGACTCATAATGTACCTGCTATTGATTGCATGTTGATTGTAATAATTAAAATTGGGTGCTATTCTTGTTAAATCTACTTCAATCAGTTCTGCTCACCTGCACCACACTTTTTAGATACAGACTGAGCTGCTTAAATAAAAAATGGCCAAATGCCTTCGGTGTTTCAAACACTATAAATTCTGTTTGGGCTTTTCTCTTGGTTACAAAGAAAAAGATGCACTATTTTTCATTAGTGCCTCAAATCTGCAATACTTAATGAAAACTATTGCAATAAAGACACAGACAAAAAAACAGGCATTATTGTTCTTGCAATTCTAGGGCCCAGCCCTACAACATGTTTCGTATCCCCAAATCCCCACTGACTTCTACACTCTGCACCTGAGATCGCAGGACTGTTTAGGCACAAATTGACACGGTTAATATTGCAGTGGGCAATCCTTAATAATTTGGAATTTCACTGTAATAAACTAATGGGGCATTAATATGGGTGTAATGTGTACTTCGGCAGGAATTCCATGGCAACAGATCAATTAATATACGTGCTATTAGAACATGAAAGCTTTCCCCCAAAGTTACTTCACTTTTCCACTTTAAGACATAATAATTCATGCAGTAACCAATTTATATGGCCTTGGTATTACAGTTAGAGCTGATAGAAACGGCTAGTACTTCTACCTATTGGTATTATGTACATAAACAAAACTTTAGTTAGTAAATTGTCTATAATCTACCATAATAAATGCTGTACATATTTCTGATATCTTTATGTAATCCTTATCCCCTGCAGGTTGGAATAAGATGAAGGTGAACTACAAACAGTCAAACAAAGAAACCGTTTAGTGTATATTAGCAATGCAGATTTAAGCCTACAATTAAAGACTTCTATCCAGCAAATTGTTCCACACACGTAGATTCCTGTGCCTGAACAGTACCCCACTGACTTTACGGAGTCTACCCAAGCAGAACAACTTGGAGGATTGGTGTCAAAGTTACTAACAGTTTCTTCTAGGCAAATAATACATACAGCAATCTCATTTCAATTGTTTTGAATAACTGTGTGAATACTGTAGTGTCCTTTTCAGTTCATTTTACTCTGAGATAACTCTAAAACCATAAGCAGTTTTACTATCTAGTTAATAACTTTATTGTTGTGACTATCTGACATAAACATGTATAGTCAGACAAGAATGCAGTAATTAGTCCAGACTGATGCACTTCTTTTGCAAGTTAGCTGGAACTTTCTCCCTAGACTACACACATACAACCAACTAGAAAGTATATCCTTCAAAATCCACTTTTAATTTTTGGATATAAATTCAAGATTTTTTTTTACAATTATATTAAACAAGATGTATGCATTTAGCACTAACTCTGAAAACAAAAACACAGTTTATCAACAAACAACCCACGTATTTGTCTTGTGACTGACTTCACTAATATACTGCCATGGATCCATAGGATATGTGCTACACCTTAGCTTTTAAACAGTTTATTGAAGGTACCCCTTTAGCATTCCAGATCCCCAAGAGGTCCCACTCTTCCTCAAGGATAGGCCACACAGGCCCATCGCTTCTGAGACTGAGCATCTGGGCTCCAGCACTCCTGCTTCTCTCCATGAACTCTGCCCAGAATATCCAACTGAGATGGTCTCTGAACAGGAGTCTTTTACCCTATTCAAGGATCAGTGCACCTCAGCAAGTATCTGCAGTGACGCCAGGCAGCTATGTGACAAAACACCTACGCCTCCTGCTCTTTACGCTCAGCACATAGCAGTACAAAGAACCGAGGGAAACTGAGGTGCACACTGGATTCATAAAAGTACTACAAAAAAATCCCATATCTGTCACATATCTATGTATTTTAAGTCGTTATATGGTATTCTAATCTTTAGCATGTTTATCCTCATACCACTTTCATGTAGCGAAGTAGTATTTTCCTTATTTTACAGCTGGGCAATTCAGACAAGAGAACAGAACTGACTATACAATAATTTAATTTTGCATTAGATAGAATCTTTGCATTTCCAAGTTGATAGTTCAAAGTATTGTTTGTCCTCATTTTCAGACCCATCTTTTCAATTACATAGCATCATAAAAATGTAGAACTTGAAGGGTCTTCAAGAGGTCATCTAGTAAGTCCACTCCCCCTGTGCTAAGGCAGAACCAGGTAAACTAGACCATCCATGGCAGGGGTTTGTCTAACCTGTTTTTAAAAACCTCCACTGATGAAGATTCCAACTTATTCCAGAACTTAACTACCTTTAAAATTAGAAAGTTTTTCCTAATATCTAACCCAAATCTCCCTTGTTTCAGATTAAGACAATTACTTCCAGCTCTGCTTCAGTGGACATAGAGAACACCTGATCATCATCCTCTTTATATCAGACTTTAACATATTTGAAGACTGTTATCAGGACCCCCCTTAGTCTTCTTTTCTCAAGACTACACAGAACAAGGTTTTTTAACCTTTCTTCACAAGTCAGGTTTTCTAAACCTTTTGTCACTTTTGTTGCTCTCCTCTGCACTCCCTCCAATTTCTCCACACCTTTCTTAAACTGAGACCCAAAACTGGACACAAGACTTTAGCTGAGGGGTCACCAATGCCGAGTAGAGTGGAACAGTGACTTCCCATGTCTTACATACAACACTCTGATGCGTATTAAAAGGAATATTAGCCATTTCTGCAACTGCACCATGTTGTTGGCTCACATTCAATTTGTAATCCACTCTAACTCCCAGATCCTTTTCAGTAGTACCACTGCCTAGCCAATTATTCCCCATTTTGTAGTTATGCATTGGATTTGTTCTTCTTAAGTGCAGTACTTTGCTCATCTTTACTGAATTTCATCATGTTGCTTTCAGATCAACTCTACAATTGATCCAGGTCATTTTGAATTCTAACCTTGTCCTCCAAAGGGCTTGCAACCTCTCCCAGCTTGGTGTCATCCGCAAGTTTTCTAAGCATACGCTCTAATCCATTAACCAAGCCATTAGTGAAAACACTGAATAGTATCAGAACCAGGACTGACACTTGTGAGGACCCACTAGATACATCCTGCCAATTTTACTGCAAACCATTGAGAACTACACTTTGAGTACGTTCTTTCAACCAGTTATGCACCCACCTTACAATAATCGCATCTAGACCACATTTCACTAGTTTGCTTATGAGAATGTCATCTGGGACTGTGTCAAAAGCCTTACAAAAAAATCAAGATATATCATATCTACTGCTTCCCACTATCTACTAGGCCAATAAACCTATCAAATGAGGAAATGAGGTTGGTTTGACATGATTTGTTCTGAACAAATACATGTTGCTAAATTGAACACATTTGAAACATTATTGCACTGACTTTAAGTCCAATAGAAATCAGCATGCTAGGTCATACCAAACACTATAAACTTAATAGCGGTCACTTTTAAAGAAAAATTACACACCTGCAATCGTTGGAACACTCCCGATTTCAAATTTCCAAACCCATAGCAGCACTGTAAATGTAAAGTGCTTTCTGCAGTTTCATGATAAAGGGTCTGTTCAATTTCCCAGTCAAATTCTTCCTCTTCCTCCTCCTCGGCTAGCTCAGCAGAGGTACCTACAAATGTTTTGTATCACAAAAAAAAAAAAAAAGGATCTCAAAGTTACACTTTGACTAAAGTATCAGCTAATGAAAAAATTACTAGTTAATCTATGAATCAGGCTTTTTTTGTTTTACTAATTTTTTTAACTATTAGGAAAACTTCTCTAGTATCAGACGACCCTATAGTTTCCAGAGAAAGGAAGGAAAATGGAAGATCGACAAAGGATTTTTGCACCATCAACACATTTCAGCAATAACAAAGTCCGCATTCATTTATCTACTGCAGTTTATATTATTTTTCTTTAAAATGGCACTATATAAACTATAGTTACAAAGTTCAATGTTATTTTTAAAACTAAGCCATGAAAACTATCTGGGGGATAATTTAGTAGTTGTACATATAAATGTCATCTAGGTACCAAATGCACAAGTATATATTCACTGTGTGCATATGTGTGGCCCACATACCAGTATACAAATTAGATCCATGTCCTTCTTAGGTAGTGAAAGCCTGTGGGTGAATTCTGGAGTTGTTTTTGAATGTCAACACCTCTATTCAGGAGTGCAAAACATCAGGTGCTGCTGACAAATTTGTTACTTCTGGGGGAATTCTGCGCCATTGGGCATGTGCAGAATTCAAGTTCCCCACAGAATTTTTTTTTTGTCCACAGAAAATACATTCTGCTAAAGAGGCACTAGTTACGTCTTTCACCCACCAGGGGCTGTTATGGCGCCAGAACATAGGTTAGCTGCTCCTGGGTGGGAGCAGCCAACTTCAGATAGGGAGGAGAAGATGCTGCATTCCTTACAGCGCCCTGCTCGTGGGGCCAAGTGAGGAGGTACAGGGCATGTGGGGACAGAAAGCATAGGGTACATGGGACTGCTGGAGGGGCTCAGAAGAGCTAGTTGGGGGGACAGAGGCACATGTGCCTGACTGAATGAGAGGCTAGAGATCAGCCAGGGTCTGCATGGGGGAGGGTCCCCAACAATTCCTTATGCCCCCCACCTGAAAAAAAAAAAACAAAAAACTGCTCAATACTTCTCCCGCCCACACCCAACAACCTTCTAGGTTCACTCCCAGGGTCCTTCCAAGCAATTACTTCTCTCTCCCTCAGCTCCTCCACTACCCGAATCCCCCACGCCTTTGCACTGCTTCTGAGGAGTGCGGGAAATACATTTCTGTATTGTAGTTTAAATGAATTACTACTCAAAGTTCTGTATTAATATGCCTAGTAAGAAATCTATTTGTCAAAAAACTTTTCCTGAATCTTTTTTGTTGTCTGTATTGTTACAGACATACTTGCTGACAGGTATTATGAAATAAATTACCAAAATAATTCAAAGTGGCATGGTAATATTGTTATTTTGAAATATAAAATATGCATTATTTTGCAGAATTCTAAAATATTGTGCGCAGAATTTTTATTTTTTTGGTGCAAAATTCCCCCAGGAGTAATCTGTGCTCAAATTGCTCCACTATTTTCTTTAAGCGCTCCCAAAGAATAGTTATGGGTCACTGTCCATCTGCACCCACAACTCTCTTTGGCAGGGTTCCACAGGGTTCTACACGACCCACCGTGTTTGACATGTCTCTAGATCCATTAGGAGGATCAGAGAGGATGTATGTGTATTTGTATGACACCTATATCTAAAACTTTATTTTATCTTAGTCAGCATGACTGAGAATCCTTCCCTGTGCCTAACAGAGAGTAAAGCTTGGATGAGAGCTAACCTGAAGAGACTCGATCCACAGAAGACTAAGATAATGAGCAGAGACTGGAGGAGGCAACTGGAAGGAATCTCAGGTTATACCAGCTTTTTGATTGAAGGTCGTGTGCCCACCATTTGTGACACAGGTTCAGAATTTGAGGGTTCATGATGGTTTATTATTGCCTCTCGATAGCCAAGTGGCATTTGTTCTAAGAGCCGTTTTTACACATACTTGGCAAAAAGACAATGACTTTATTTTGGATGCAAGCCTCATCAGTTATGCTTGCTTCTATCACCCTGATGATTGGTACTGCATTGTGCTCTACCCTGGATTACACCTTAAGACCATTCAGAATGCTCAGATAATCAGTGAGCCACATTCTGTACTATTAAGCAATATTTCATACAGAGAGACCCTCACATTAATGCGCCATGCACGATCAGGGCCCCACATTCCTACATGCGATAATGGAAGCTCAGAGACTAACCAGATATATACCAAGAGTGAAACTGTGGCCCCACTGAAGTGAATAGCAAACCTCACATTGACTTCAATAAGGCCAGGATTTCACCCCCAATATCACAACTTTGTATATTTAAAAAAAAAAAACACACACACACACACACACATACATATACACGGAAAGAAATATTGCTAATTATTTGGTAAGAAGACAGACAATCACACAAATAACCACATTTATTAAAACTTTCTTCTATATGTAACAGCATCTTTAGGTCTTTTGCAGGGGTTGAACCTGGGACCGCTAGATCTAATGAGCTATTACTTGAGCTAAAAGACCAGATACCTTAGCACAAAGGCAGCAGAAAAATCTCAAACCTCTGCATATGCAAACACTACAGGAGAACAAAGGATTGGTAAGTGTTGTTATTTTCAGAGAATGCAACTGTAACTCTTACAAAACACTTTCTCAAACCATGTAAATGTGTAATGCACTTCACACAAGGGAAATTTTCTTGCTTACAAATTCACCTTACAAACTCCAAAAAAAATCAACTATACAAATTAAACTTTTAAAATATGTTATATTTTCCAGTGTCAGTAATCATACCTATCTCTTCCACTAATGGTTTAGCTGATCTAGATTTCTTCTGTGCTAACAGAGCCGTCAGCATGTCCAACCCATCAAAATACTGACCAGAAGTCTCCTTAGGCAGTTGAACTGTAAAAATGCCTTGAAAGAGAAGTTAAAATTTTGTTCAGATGTATAACAATTTAAAAGATAAACTGTGTAAAAAAAATGTACAACCATTTCTCCTTATTGAAGCTAAATGTTCAGGAAGCTATTTGGGTGTATTTCACCCAGGATGCATGCAACTAAATTTTTCCTATGTGTTCATCTCAATGCATTTTTTAAAGTTAACCTGACTGTATGAATTCCACAGAAACCAAATAATTAAATTCTTTTTCAAAAAGGTACACAAATGCTGCATCATTATCATTTATGGTGATGTCTTGACACAGCTCATAACACAAAGATAGAATAAGTACATTTGTATTTTTAAACCTTTTTTCCCCTCAAATAATCAACCATAAGATTAAAGAAAGACACATTTAATATTCTGATGCATATTTTATTTCAGGTGTATAAACATGCCTTTGGAGGCAGCAGACTGTATCTTAATAAGCCCAGGTCTTGGTTACAAAACATATTCTTGTGGGGCTTTATTTCGTTAATTGAATAAATTGTTGAACCAGATAGCTTACAATTTTAAGCCCCAATGCTGCAGTCACTTTCACACACACAGATATTGTACTTACATCTGCATAAAGTCCCACAGCAATGAACAGGCAATGCACAGAGCTCAGCACAGATCTCATTACAAGATCCAGGCATTAAATTTTGTAAATCTTGAGCAATTTGTATATATATTATTTACCATGAGGCCTGAAAATATGTGTCTACTTCCATGTTTTGACATCACCATATGAAAGATAAGGCAGATGTCATAGTAAATATTAATATTGTATGGTATTTCTACTATTGCTGCTTCAACACAAATTATAATTTCTTTCTGGAGCTCAACAAAAACTTTACTAGTCCTGTCTCTACAGCAATACATTACTTTTGGTGGGATGTAGGATGGCGGATGTGTGTATTTCCATTGATTTCTTTCATAAGACTAGCCAGATGTCTGTCTTGAGATTTGCTCTCTTACTAGTTACTGAAATGTATTCATTCTTATATTTCTTGCAGGCTGAATAGATTACTGATCTTGGTTCAGTGACTTATATTGTTCATGTCACATTGGAAGAAATCATATACATAGACCTTCCTTTAACAGGAACATTATGATCTGTACCCATGAAGAATTCAGCCTTCGATATAGAAAGTTCTATTATGAGAGCCATTCTCACTCATGGTTGGTCACTCAATGTCCTTTCAGTAGATGAACACCAGGGGCTAGCTCTTCATGCCAGATAAGAACAGAACTTGGAAATGTCATTACCTTCCTTCTTTTTAGCTAGCATAACCCATTTGTGTTTATATGGTAAATGTATACAAAACAAAACACTCTGAACTACAGGTTTTAAAACACAACCAAAACCAGGAGGAATCCCAGTTAAACATGCTTTGCTGCAAGTAAATTAAAAGTTCTGTGTAATTACAATGCAGCAGAAGGTACATTAGTAGACATAATGTGTTGTGTTTTTAATAATAAAAAAAACCAACATTATTAACTAAATACCTTTGTCCACGTTATAAGATGCTTTTTCTCTTCCATCTTCCACAATTCTTCCAGGAAGAGTTAACCTATGGACAAAGATGACATGTCTTATCGAACACCTGATTTATCATCTAGACTAATGGCTCGACCAGTAAAAATATATGGCACATTCCCTAAGCAGTACAGAGGATTTAACTACATGACTCTCCTTGATGTTAATGGAAGTCATGCAGCTAAATCCCTGTGCGCTACTTTGAAAGTTTACCCCCCATGTAGTAATGAAAGAGATCAGCATTTGAGAGAGAATTTGATGTTCCTGTCTTCCCAGCCAGGATAGAATCAGCATCACTACAGAGAAGACATCCTCGGCACTATGTGTAACAGGTAAAGGATTTTGCCATTTCAAGGAATGAAGACAGTTGACCCAGAATTACAAGATAGAAAAATCCTTCTGTTATTTTAGATTAATTGATATATTTATTGTCCACCCACCTACTCAACCCCCCTTATTGTATATGAACATGTGCAAGAGAGGAGAGCTGGTGCTTTGATGCCTGAAGTTCCCATAACAAGAGAAAGAAAAGAGCTGTTAAAATTACAAGATACTATAGGTGAAGGGTTGTCAAACTTTTTCAGTGCGGATGACCTCTTAATATTGAAATTGTTTCATGGATCTTCTATACCATTCATCATTGCATTACTTATCTAACATAAAAAAGTAATATCAGGAATGCATTTAACATATTTTAGCTTCTTTTAATGTGATTTAGCAGCTGGAAACAAGAAGAGAACCAGCACCATGTGACCAGCCAGTTCTCTGCAGACCACAGTATAGGAACTGCAGCAGTAGAATGTTCTGTAAGACACAGATATAAAATTGATTCTCTTTTCAGTAATTTTATTTTATGAAGCTCAAGGTTTTAAAATCCCTACATTACTTGCCTGAGAAAGTAAGGCTTAGCATAAAATTTAAAATCCTTTCCTTCAAAATATACATCAAACTCAGAAACTTTGGCATAAGGTACATTGATCGTTATAGTAAGAAAATCTGGGTCCTGGCTCAGTTCAAATGCTGGAGTTATCATGATGAATGCAGCTGAACAGGCAACCACACAACCTGTAAAATCCTATTGAAAAAAGGAAAAAAGAAAAAAAGATTACCTTCACAAAAGATAACTACAAAAATAAATACACTTTCTACAACGACATTTAAACTTGGAGGAGAATGTGATCTCTTCTATACACCCGTGAATAGAAGATCTATGAACAAAAGAACTGTTTACATTTTCATCATCAAGAATTGTAAAACAATCTCTTTGGTTCCTAATTATAGCTCTTTAATCAAACCAACTAAATGAAGATAAACTCCTGAAGTATTTTAAAGTGCCAAGCATATTCAGTATGTAAAAGCATAGAGCTGATCGTGCTAAGTTTTGGTTAATTAACTACGTCTAATAATCATGTCAATGGAGAAACAAGAGTTTTTAATTTTAGCAAGAAAAAACATTCCAGCTATTTTTTGTTGTTGTGGGTTTGTTTGGTTTTTACACACTTATGCAATGCAAAAGAAATTCTGAGCCCTACTAACATCATAATTAAAACCCGATAAACCTGGTAGAAGTATAATCCATTACACGAGAAGATGGTGATACATGATCAATTTACTGATGCTTATGACTAGTCATCATGATCAGAATTGGATAGAATTCAATATACAATAATTGAAAATTGATTCCCATAGGGAGGCTATTGATCATGGTGTGTACTATTTAATCTATTATTATTCAATTCCCTTCTCCCATGCACACACTTTTTTCCCCAGAAGAATCTTTATAAAATATTTAGGAATATGGTAAGAAAAATGGAAGAGGTAGAAGATGGAATTGATATGGTTCATGGGACTGACTTGCTATTGCACATATGAGCGAGTGTTAGCTTGCCCTGTTTGATTTCAGAGTTCCTAAAATCTGAGCTCTGCTATAGCCAAGGCGATCCTTACCCATACGCAAACTATGCAGCTGCATAGGGCACCGTGAAATTTGGGGCACCAAATTTCCTAGTGCCCTACGCAGCTGTGTGCTGCTCCAGCAGCCAGCCCGATCCCCCGGCCAGCTGAGCCGGCCAAGAAAGCTGCCCCCACTCACACTCCACCCCTTCCCCATAGCTCCTGCCCCTGCTCCACTCCCGCTCTTCCCAACCCTGCTCCGCCCCAGCCTCGCCCCCACTCTACCCCTTCCCCTGAGCTACGTTCCGGGGGGGACTGCAGCAGGGGTCGGGCACACCCTGCATTTACCGGACGGCAAGAAGTGGAGCGACCCAGCCCCAACCCGCTCCACTCTGCATGCTCGTCCTGGGGGATGGTTTACCCCTGCCCCCCACAGACTTTGGACGCAGCCCCCACCCACGTGGAGGCCTGGGGCTGCTCCCCTCTTTCCCCCCCCATGCGGAGGGGCTGCGTAGGGCACCACAATGTCTAGGGATGGCCCTGGCTATAGCAGTTGAAAAAAAACAGTCTAGCAACCTGATGTGTTTTGGCTCCATTGCATTAGCACATCACAGTAATGGAATCCTAACAATGATTAAAATCATAAAGGCAGGAAAAGCCTCAGTAAGTGTAACCTCTATATGGAATAATTTAGATAGTCATGAATTTAATAAATGGCTTTTACATAAGTATCTTACAACAAATAATGAAGTTTGACATGGACCAACTAAACACATATCAACCAAGTACTCCTGACTTTCAAACACTGCATTCATTCCTGTTTTTAAAAAGCAGATTATAATTTCCCAGGCGCTTAATGTTAGATCTGTAAAATTTCATTAACTGAATTAAATACAATTTGGAAGAGAATTGTCCATATGATGCAAAGTATACTAAAGCAGAAAAAGAACTTATTAAAAACTTATTTTTAAAAAATCACTTAAAAGTATGCTTTGAACATGACAAAGAATCGCAGTATCAAATTACTCACAATTTCACAACCTAAAATTCTGCTGAGCAATGAGGATATTAACACCTCATTGCACATGTAGAGGACAGTAGACCCTGAAATGCTGAAATCCAATATTACAGAAAACAGGCTGAAAAATATGAGGCAGATTTATGATATATTAAAGCACAACCCTCAAGAACTGGGGTGGGCAAACTTTTTGGCCCGAGGGCCATATTTGGGTGGGGAAACTGCATGCCGGGCCATGAATGTAGGGCTGGGGCAGGGGGTTGGGGTGCAGGAGGGAGTGCAGGAGTGTGGGAGGGGGCTCAGGGCAGAGGGTTCGGGTGCAGAGAGAGGAGCAGAGTCCAGGGGGCTCAGGGCAGGGGGTTGGGGTGCAGGGAGGGGTGTGGAGAGCAGCAGAAGGCTCAGGGCAGGGGGTTGGGGGCTCAAGGAAGGGGGATGGGGGGGCAGGAGGGATCAGGGTGCAGCAGGGGCCTCAGGGCAGGGGGTTCGGGTGCAGGAGGGGTGCAGCAGGGGGCTCAAGGCAGGGGGTTGGGGTGCGGGCTCCAGCCCAGCGCCGCTTACCTTGAGCGGCTCCAGGGTGGCACTGGCACACTGGTAATGTTTAACTGGTCAATATCAACTTAAATTAAAAAATCACATCCGGAGGCATAAAAGGAACTGCAACCATCCAGGGAAGAATTCCCCAATACTTGACTACCATATGCAGACTTACGCTGCTTCCCTAACAGTCCCGGGCATACAGAGCATTCTTGAGGTGTCCGAAGAGAATCCATAGTCCTGAGCAGGAATCGAGGCTGCAGCAGAACCCATTGCTAGCCTGCATAAAGCTGCTGTAAATTAGTGTCCTACAGCTGGCCCAGAATCAATGTGACCAAAAAGCAACTTAAAATGACCTTTGCCACTCTTTCCCTAATCTGTGCTTTCTGTGAATTACAGCTATGGATCTTATTACTACAGATGCATCACTATTCCCGTTATAAACCCAGTTTTTCAGGGGATATTTTAATTCACCAACAAAAATTAATTCCATCCTACCAGGCAAAAAATTGGTTTGGCTCTTATAGGGCTCCACAAATATTCTTTTGATCAGCTAGAGATAATTTTTTTTAGGAGGAAAAAACCCCTGAGAATTGGTTTGTTTTTTAAAAGGAAATTTATGAACTATCCTGGATGCCTTTTCGGTGGACTTAAAAATAAATCCTTTAAAAACAAAAGAATTATAATTTGAAAAAGAGCTATTTGGCATGGAAAATAATATTTTAAAGACTAATAATAGTCTTTATTAAACAGACCCACGTTCTTATTACAATAACGTCTTCTTTAAGGCCATAATGCGCTGCATTAACACAACGCTACCTAATCTACTTAATAGATCACACAGCTAATAGGGCCATCAGGTGGGAATGGAAGCAGAGGCCTTGTCTACACTGCCACTTTACAGCACTGCAACTTTCTCACTCGGGGGGGGTGTGAAAAAACACCCCCCTTAGCATTGCAAGTTTCAGCACCGTAAAGTGGCAGTGCAGACAGTGCACCAGCGCTGGGAGCTGCTCCTTTTGTGGAGCTGGGTTTTTTTATAGTGCTGGGAGGTGCCATGACTAGACAACCACATTGCTAGTGAAGACGTGCCCATAGATACTACTGCTTTTGACAACAATTCACTTCAAATCAACACCCTAATTCTGAATCACTGCTGTGTGATACATTTGCAGATAAGAAAATACCATGAATCTCAATACTTGCTAGATATTTCACTTTTTCTCTTTGCAACACCCATCACTTTAAACACCGTATAGTAAGTAAGATTCTGAAGAGTGCATTAGTTAAGTGAGAGATAAAGATCCATTAGGTCATCTAGTGCAGTGGTTCTCAAACTTTTGTACTGGTGACACCTTTCACATAGCAAGACTCTAAGTGCAGCCCCCCTTATAAATTAAAAACACTTTTTTATACATTTAACACCATTATAAATGCTGGATGCAAAGCAGGGTTTGGGGTGAAAGTTGACAGCTCATGACCCCTCCCCCATGTAATAACTTCATGACCCCCTGAGGGGTCCCAAGCCCCAGTTTGAGAACCCCTGGTCTAGTTCATTTTCCCCCAATGTAGGATTGTCCTCTACAGTGTATTTATTATCCTGTGCTTTACCCAATCAAGTTTCAATCGTCCCAAAGTGATTCAACTTCCTTTTTGTCACACCACGGCCTTTCCACTGAAATATGGTGAAATACCTCTGACCATTATGTGGGGTTTAGACACAAGAAAGGCATTTTTTTATTATTATTATTTCATGCCCTTAACATTATGACATTGAATTAACAGTCAGGAAACCGAATAACCAAGAGCCAATTTAACTGGGATTTAGGGTAAATGTGCTTTCGAAATAAAACTTTGGGCTTGTCTACACTGAGAAGCTGGACTGCTTCAACTATACCCCACAGGTGAAACAGTGCAACACCCCCACCCCCCCTTCCTGTGGATGCAATTATACCCCTATCGCTATTCCCCTACAGAATGGGAGACTAGCCATACCAGTACATGCAACTCTATTAGTGTACCTGCATCCATGCCTGGATGGGGGAGAGAGCTGGGGACTAAAGCAACTTTACAACACTGTGACTGCACCGAAGGGTTGTGCCTGTACAACCGTGCTAGTAAAGACGCACAAAAAAACCCCACACCGCTAACCAAAGCAGTAGCGCGATCTCCCCCTCGCTCCTCCATACCAACCCTTCAAGCCCAGGTTTGCAGGGTGCCTCTCGGCTCGCGGGGGGGCAGAAGGGGCCGGCTCTGGCTGCAGGGGGGGGCAGACGATGGAGGGCCGGGGCTGGGCCCCGCGGGGGAGGGGGGGGGTCTGTCTCCCCGGGGGGGGGGCAGGACCGGTAAGTACCGCGCAGCCCGGCAGCGGCGGAAGCGCGCTTGGGACCCCGGCCGCCCTCCCCGCGCCGCCACTTACTGCGGCGCCGCCTCCTCACCGGCACGCGGACCAGGCTGCGCGCTGCCCACGCGCGCGTGACCCGGACACACATGGCGCTGGGCGGGGGCGGGGCCTGTGGAGACTCCACCCGCGGAGGGGCTGGGTAGCCCCGCCTCCGAGGGTGCCCCGCCCCTGCTGACTGTGCTGCTGCTCGGCGCCGCCCGCGCTGAAAACACAGCAGTGGTGGTACTAGCCCGCCCACGTGGGCCTTGGTAGGGCCGCCCAGCTCATCTGTCCTCACGCTTCATGGGGTCCCGGCTGAGGGGAAAGCCGCCCCTCCTCGCCCCCTTCACATGTAGCCCGGACACCTGGGTTCTCTTCCTGTCCCAGGCCCAGGGTGTGAGGGGGCCGCAGTGACCCCGCTGGCTTGGTGGCTCTGGCTAAGGACGTCCCACAACTGGGGATTTCTCTGGGTTCAGGGTGGGTTCCTGAAGCCACTGCAAAGGCTCCCATTGCCCTTGTGGCCTAGCCCAGCATCAGGATGGGGCCAGAGCTTGGCCTGTTTCAGCCCCAGGGATGATTCCTTAAGGGAAGAAGTGGAAGCCATAAATACAAATCCTGGGACCCACCTTGCCCTGACACCGACCCCCCCTTCCTTCCTTCCCAGGGGTGCTGTGGAGCTGTCTGTAATGTTCTTTGGGCAGCAGGCGGGCATGAACAGTATCATCATTAGTCCATTAAAAATAAACTACATTAAAAAATGTGATTACAAAGTGAAGCACTCAAAAGTCAGGAAAGGGGAAAGTTAAAGTTGCCTATGTAACCTTAACTCTGCCCTCTTTTGTGTCTCATGTTCTTCCATTTTTTTCTAGCCGTAGCTACAGCTTGTGACATCCTGAAGTAATTGATACCACCATACACATTGTAGACGTGGCCACATACTATTTTACAATTATACTGCAGGGTCAGGCCCTTGGAAGTAGATGCCGCATAAGAGCTGGAAATATGAGGTGGGCTTGTAAGGAAATAAAAGCAAACATACAGCAAGAAAAAGCAACTGTGGGAAAAAGAGAATGAAAGAATACGGAGTGAGGGTTAAGCAAATAGAATGGGAGATTAAGATTTAAATTAATTTAAAAGATTATAGGAATTTTTTAAAAACTGAAAAATTTATTAAGGGGGGAAAAACCTTCAGAAAGAATGGATAAACAGAGTATCATTCACATAAGGAACTTCCACTCACATAAGTTGTCCCACTGAAGTCAACAGGTGAAGGTGAATAAGATTATATATATGAATGACTCTTTGCAAGGACAGGTCCCAACTAATCAATCCATAGATCAGAAATACAAAGTTCAAAGAGAAAATAGACAAAGAACCTCAAAGAAAACACTAAAAGCAGAAAAGCTGAGGCTAAAAGGCAAAGATATTCAACAACATTTTTTTTAAAAATAACAGAGTGTAAAAGCCCTAACTATTGTGAAGGAGGGACACTGTCTTGGTTTTCCGTTCAAAATAATTATCCACATTTTTAAATGTTGGTGTATGAAGACCCCCATTGAAACGCATCACGAATCTCTTTCCTAAATGGAAAAAAGAGGCTTATTTAACCTCTGTTGTAGTGGCTTTAAAAAGAAAGAAACACATTCTTCCAGGCTACAGAGAAATGCCCTTTTTCTTTAAAATATTATAAATACTCCACCTGCTGGGAAGCCAGAGTATATGAGCAAATAACATCACAGCATTGCAAAACACCTGTGGATCTGGAAAGGCGCTGGACCAGTAGTTAAATTCAGATTCACATGGTCATCTTCAGGCTTCTGGTTTGCAGAATCTCAGTCTACAAGAATGATGTAAGTGCTGTTTGGGTGGTTTTCCTGAGATCAGAATAGAGGAATTATAGAGGAAAATCACAATTGTTCATTCCTAGTAACTTCAGAAACTAGGGATTTTGACTTCTCCTGTCTTAACACCCTGGGGGCTCCCCACTAATTAAACATTCCTTAATCTGAGTTTGTTTCCAAGTCATTGATTTAGTTTCTCTGGCCTTTATAGTCCGTAGTAGTTTCAGTTATAAAAGCATTTGGACCATTAATAGATATTTTAGTAGCTTAATTTCTTCTTGCGGCCTTTTACAGTCTTTATCCGTTTTATTTCCCCAGAGAAGATATGGAACCCTGAATCACACTGTTCTTCTATGTCACGTTTTTTTATTTTTTAAAAAGAAAACTAATATCACATATTAAATATGTTTTTAGCACTAGACACAGGAAGGTATGGATCATGTCTTTTATTGGCTTTGGGATCATGTTTTCAAACTTCAAATGATTTTTTTTAAAAGTGGAATTTAAACAAAATCAAGGACGTAGGTGTAATGTACTTCCTAGTGTGTCTAGGTAGATAGAATGACAGACCTGTTCAAGAGTGTGTGTGTGTGTGCGCACGTGGGTTGAATGCATGAAAGAGAGAGGGAGAGAGATCATGTTCTGTTTTAGCTGTTACCTGCTCAAGGATATAAGCCTTAATACTACTACACATAACACAAAGACCCTGGTCATGACCTAATCTGTGAACTCCAAGTGCCAGTTCTGTGCCAGGGAGATTTCCTGCTGGCATGGGGCTAATGGAAAAGTGGAGAGGCATGTCAGGGTGTGGCAAGGAGTTATAGGGGGCAGTTGGCATGGCACTCTGGCTGTGGCCAGCTCCACAGGAAGCTATGGCAGCACAGTGTAAGTTAGAACTCCAGAAATTCAGAGGACACAACGGTAGCATACATCAGCCTTTGCATCCCCGTGACCTCCTCTCCATTTTTACTGCAATCCAGAAACAGGGTCAAATTCACTTTTTAGCCCAAGTGATAGGGTCCTATTTTCTGAAGCAGGAGGCCCTGAGTTATTTTCCTGCTTAAAACTGTAACCCACTCACCAGATACATTACATGTCCCCTTCTATGCCCCAGGGCCACCCAGAGGATTCAGGGGGCCTAGGGCAAAGTAATTTCGGGGTCCCCTTCCATAAAAAAAAGTTGCAATACTATAGAATACTATATTCTCGTAGGGGCCTCTGCAGGGCCCGGGGCCTGGGGCAAATTGCCCCACTCCCCCCCCCCCCCCCCGGGCGGCCCTGCTATGCCCAATCCAAAGAGAATGTGAGTCTGTTACAGAGCTTGGCTCTTTAGCTCAAGCTTCAACAACTCATGCAGCTAGCTGTTTCAGTGCCCAGCATCCACCAAGATGGTAGCTGTAATACAACCTGGAAGTCTGTGTACCAGAAAACAAAATTGACTAGGACGGTGTCATTCTTACCATTATTTTCAGAGTAGAATCAAGATTTAGATACAATTAATTAGCTAATTCTAGTTCAGCAATAAAAAGCCCCAGTTAGCCCTTTACAAACATTGGGATACTCTGTTTTTCAGTGTGCAGGATCACCGCACTATTTCTCTAAGCTCTCCCTCTAGGCTGTGATACCTTGAACAGGTACACCTATTATCCAAGAGTAAAATACACCTCTACCCCGATATAACGCGACCCCATATAACACGAATTCGGATATAACACGGTAAAGCAGCGCTCCAGGGGCGCAGGGCTGCGCACTCCGGTGGATCAAAGCAAGTTTGATATAACGCGGTTTCACCTATAACGTGGTAAGATTTTTTGGCTCCCGAGGACAGTGTTATATCGGGGTAGTGGTGTAGTTATAGAAGTTTACCAAAATGCATGCCCAGTTTCCACATTACATAATTCGGCATCATTTACAGGATCGCATAATGAGAAGCCAGCTGGATCTTATGCTAATGTTAGAATATAACTTTCTCACTAATACAAAACATTTCATTTTATTATGCTTAAACTGGAGGAAAATGTAAACTAAAACATTACAGAGAGCAATTTTTGGCTTTTAAATGTTTTTCTGATGTAGAGAACAAATCTCTCATTGCTCAAAAGCCACATCTTAATGGAAATATGAAGAAATCATCTTCTATGTCATCAGATTCTTCTAAACTGGCAACTCATGTGAATGTGATTATAGGGCAGATTTTTCTTTATGGCTATAATCTATTGTAATGCAGTTTATACTGGTCAGATTCCCATGCTAAAGCTATTCAGTTTATGAAGGCTTCTTGATCCTAAGTATTTTCAATAATAATAGAATCATTGCTGATATTTAATGACCATTTTACATGTCCATAACTCTTTTCTATCTTTGATTGTCTTCCATGCCTTTTGCAGTCCTAATCCAAAGCCTTCAAGAATTTTTTAAAATCTCAATTATCATAAGTGGGCAATGATATTACAGACATTGGGCCAAACTAAACCCTGATGAATCTAAAGCACTTGTCTACGTGGGAAGGTACCACGTGGCAAACCAGGATATGAATCTACCGTGCACTAGCTTGCCATGTGGTAATATCTTGTGTGGACACTGCTACAGTGCTCTATAAGTTCTGCAGTGCACTTTGACTAACCGCCATTTCAAACAGCAGTATGTCAAAGTGCACTACAATACTTTTAGTGGGATGTTACTGCCCGGCAAGCTAGTGCACTGTAAATTCATACTCTGGCTTGTCGTGCACCAATTCACTATGTAAACAATCCCTTAGAAGTCAATGGAGCTGCACTTTGGATGAATTTAACTTATTAAATCCTTATTGTCCCTCCTCACATTTCTTATTTTTATTAACTGTCCCAAGCCCAGTGGTTAAAACATTGATACTGTTCCCTACCAATGTCTACGGGTTTAGGGAATTTAAACAGACGTTAGCATGATATGTACATGATTCATAGACAGCTAATTATATTCAATTATATATCCCCACCATCTGAAACTGGGATTGTAATCATGGCAAAGTGTATGTGTGTGGGGAAGAGGCTGGGATTGTGGATGTGGCAACTGGGGAGAGGAATGTTGGGATTGTAAGGATGAAAAGAAAGAAGTATTTCATGGTTAAGGCAGTGGATTGGGACTCAGGAAATCTGTGTTTAATTCCTGACTCAGCCACTGACTTCCTGTGTGATGTTGGATAAGTCACTTTAGGCCTGATTAATAGAGGTTCCGAGCACCCACAACTCCAGTCAAAGTCCAGGGACGCTTCAGATACTTTAGCACCTCTAAAAATCAGGGGTGAAATCGTGGCTTCATTGAAATAAATTAATGGAGATATCCCATCTCCTAGAACTGGAAGGGACCTTGAAAGGTCATTGAGTCCAGCCCCCTGCCTTCACTAGCAGGACCAAGTACTGGTTTTGCCCCAGATCCCCAAGTGGCCCCCTCAAGGATTGAACTCACAACCCTGGGTTTAGCAGGCCAATGCTCAAACCATTGAGCTATCCTTGAGGCTTGAATTTCATGCTCGGTGCCTCAATTCCCTATCTGTAAAATGGGGATAATAATACTTCCCTACTTCACAGGGGCTCTGATTGTAGGGTACTCATATCCTAAGACAACGGGAGCCATAAATATTCCTACATAGATAGTGGTGTGGGAAAAGGGGAATGCTGGGATTGTGTGTGGGTGTGGCCACTGGACAATGCTTAAACATGCATGTGGAAAATGAGGCTGGAGAGCATAGTACCACCATTTCCTCCCAGGTAGGACCAGTAGGGAGATGAAGTAGGTTTGCATTTTACCCCTGGTGATTCAAGGCATGTGCAGTTTACCATCTAAAGAGCTGTTTAATCATCAGAGGGGGACCCAAAGAGCCTCCAAAACATGAGACCTATTTACAATACCAAAGTGTGTAACAAGGTAATTTTTAAGTAATAATATATTTGTCGAAACAGTCCAGTTAAAGCTACAGTATAAGAAGTTTCACTTATTTGAGCTGGCTACCACCACAGATCTAGATCTAAACCATCTGTCTGAGTGTCCTGTCTCTGTAACTGCTGCAATATATTATCAGGACTTGACATGAATGCCAAAAAAAAAGGCTGCATGCAATGGAGAACTATGGGCAGAGTATAATGGATTTAAAGGCAGAGTAATGTAACTCTGCATAAAATCCCTAGCTAGTGCTTTCCTGAGCTGATTTTGCTTGAGTGTATACTATTGAGAATTAATATCCCTACAATGGCTTGATTTAAAGTAAATGAGAGTGAAGCAGATAGGTGAGTGGCACATCACAAGGTATTGCAAAAGTGAAGGGGGGAAATAGCCCTATAAAAATCCCCTACATGTTTTGCAAACTGCATAATTTGCAATGGCCCATGGCTCTCCTACATACAAGTTAGATGTAAACAACAGATGGTGTAAAATGGAGCAAGGCAAATGTCAGAGCTTTTGTTATTGATACCTCTTCCTGTTATAGAGAATGAGTGTGTAATTCTTTTATAGGACAGTATATAATTGCTGAAAAAAGCACACATGTGTTTGTGCTTGTGGTTCTTCTGTGCTTTTTCATTTACTATTGCTATTTTCTCCTGCTATGAAGTCATTTATATTTTGGCATCTGCCCTGAACCTAAGTTAAATTAAAATCTACCTACATTTACTATTGAAAACTTATCATACAGTTCTAATAAAAGAAGTGCTGTGTCGTTCTTTTCAGTTCAGTAAACTCTTTCCAGGAATAGACTTAAGTACATTGTGGGATACTGACAATCTCAAAGAAGATAACTTAAATCACACAGGACCTGATCCTGCAGAACCGCAAATGCCTTCCATAAGGTGTTTGGATACCAAGGCGAGAAGCATGGCACATAAGCCCAGCTGGCTAATTTCATGTGAATGAAACAAGATCAGGTTCCTTAATGATTATTTTCTTTATTTAAAAAAAATGCTTGAATTCTTTTTAATTTTGTATCTTAAACTCCTATTACCCAGCAACATTCAATCTCCTAATTGGAATCTCTATAGCAATCTTAAGGGAGTAGTTACTAATAGGAAACAGGTAGCCGTGTCAAACCAGTACTTGTACATTATCAGATATACGTGTACAACCCTGACTTGAATCTCTTTAAATTCACCTGGGTCTTCTTCCTGTACATAGAGCTGCCATGGGCAATCTCCTAGGTACTTGGACAAATCTTTTAAAAGTGTTTTGTTACTGTTTATTATTAATTGTTATTTGTATTATGGTGGCCATCCTTAGATACCAGTCAAGATCAGAGCTCTACTGTGCTAAGGCATGGTGCAAACATGTAATGATCAGTTCTTTTATTTATAAAATGTAAACTTGGGTCCTAAACTACCTGACACTGACCTTTTAATAATCCTTTCTGACTATCTTTAGATAATTATCTTTTTCCTAATTGCACCTGTATACTCAGTGTGGGGAAAAAACTTATCTGCAACATTGATGCATAGATATATAGATGTATAGATCATTAAAAAGGCATTAAATATTTTTAGAAAGACCCAGTGTCAAACATGCTGGGCTAATTATGCATTTATTAATTAACAATACAAGAAAACTAAATCACAGCTGGAACAGTGCAAACAGGATGGAGAGCTGCTCTGACAGGATATCAATGGATTCCCTGGGTCGCATAAAGCTGGTGTAGCTTCCTTGGTGTGAGGGATCAGGATGTGACAGAAAGCAGGAGCCGGGGGATCAGTTTGGAGCACATTCGGCTCCAGTAATCTCTTGTCAGTGCAGCAGCAATCCTCTGAGGGAGCATTTTTGCCAACACAGAGAACAGCAGCCCTTGACTTGGTCTCCAGTCCGTATTAGGATCGGGGGAACAGAAACGTAGCTTTCTGGTTCCTACACTGAGCATATTTCATCTGGCTCTAGAGATCTGGCCCAATCTATTTAACCAAGAAAAGAGTTGTGACTTCGAGTCAAGCAAAAGAAACACTTATGCAGCTAAAAGAATATCCAAAGGAGATTCTCCAAAATGACTCGTTCTGCCAGATTCTTTATCAGTTTTCACATTTTCAGCAGAGTGACTGACAATGTTCTTTTCTCAACATTTATTCTTTACGTGTGAAGATCCAACTCCTGCCATTCTTACTCCTCATTTTGGCAGGATTTGATCCTAAAGGCAAATCTGATTTTAAAAGCATAGGGTATTGTAACATATGGAACTGAATACCTAATCATCTCACTCTTTTGCACTGGATGCATCATGTACAATGCACTGGTTCCTTCACTACCTGTGAGTCTGGTATAAGAAAAAACACACTGTGGAGTTCAGGCATTATTTCAGAAAACAGAGACAACGTGGCTTATTTATTTACCTGGGGCCTATCCTTTACTCACATGAGCAGTGCTGTGATTTCAGTGGGGTTTCTCAAATTAGTAAGTGTTGCAGTGGCTAGCCCTTGGTTTAAAAGCCTGCCATTGAGACAGTCTCCTGAGAAACACATTTAGTTTTCCTGAGGGCATCAGGAGGCATCAGCCATACTTCAGCACTACACAAATAACTTAAAGATACTCAATGAAACCATAAGACAACACTGAGCAGACACAATTCCAGTTTGTTTCAGGAATTAAATGTGTCTTAAGGTACATCTACACTGCAATAAAAACCTGGGGCTGGCCTGGGTCAGCTGACTCAGCTCAGCAAGTCTATAAAACAGCAGTGCAGGCAGTCAAACTCAGGCTGGAGCTGGGTTCTGGGACCCCGTGAGGGGGGAATGTCCCAGAGCCGGGGCTCCAGCCCGAGCCCGAACATCTACACTGCAGTTTTGAAGCCCCCACAGCCCGAGCCCCATGAGCTCAAGTCAGCTGACCTGGGCCAGCTCTGGTTCTACTGCAGATCTTGTATCAAGCACACACCCTTAAAGAGAAAACGTAGGGGCCCTATTTCCCTAGAACAGCTATGTTACGCCAGAGATTTGTGACTATAATGCCTCCATCCTTTGGGTAGTTAAATTCTAGCCCAAAGGGATAATATTAATACTTGCATTTCTATAAAACCTTTCATCCCAGGATCACAAATCAACTTACAAACCTCACTGAGCTTGATTCCCTAATCTGTAAAATAGGTCAATATTATCATCTCCCTTGATCTTGTACTGGTGGGTGAAATAACCTGCCCACAGTCATAGCAAGGCAAGTCCAAAGCACAAGAAAAGTAAGTGGATTCCTGTATTCCTGCACTCCCATGAAAATTTCACAACTCACCACCCATCATAATCTGCCTCTGGCAAGTGGGAAGTGAATGGTGTGTGTGATAAGGTGCGGATGTGTGTTGAGGTGCCTAGTAGATTGCATCTCAGTGCCTGATTTCCCAATCTGGCAGAATAGACGGAAGAAATGTATTTCAGGGACTGATATACCCCCATCCACCGCCTCTCCTCCACACCCCACATACACACTCACATAAACCTTGGCACTTTGAGGACCTGCCAGTCATAAGTCTAGCCCTGGGTAATACAGTAAGTCGGTGGTAGAACCCAGGAATCCTGATTCTCAGTTCCTGTTCTCACTACCAAACAGGACTTTTACATTGATTGCATCCCTGACCAAAGGGTCTCTAACTGTGAATTATGTGTGAAACACCTCTTGGCAGTGGGACAGTGCTCCAACGAACCAGTTAGTCTGTACGGAATTAGAATTCCACAGTTGTGTGTCATAGGACCTATACTCATAATTGCTACCGGGGATTCTTTTTGAGCTCAAAGGGCAGGGGCCTATGTTTTGGAGCAAGAAGACTGGAATCCTGTCCCTGCTGCCACCATGAAGTTCTTCATGGCCAGGACATGCCATTTAGGGTATGTCTACGCTGCAGATAGGAGTGTAATTTCTGGCTTGGGTAGACATACCTACACTACTTTTGTCAAGCTAGCACTGTAACAATAGCAGTGTGGGTACACGGGCAGCTGGAGGAGACCCAGCATCCCTGTTTTCCGGATGGGGGGACGGGAGGCACAGAAAGGGGAAGGCCCCAACCCCAGCAGCGCCCCAGCACTCCCAATGGGGGCTGGCACTGAGCACTTACAAGAGCCACCCCTGGGTGACTCCCCCCAGACAAAACACCCAGTGGCACAGGGCGTGGGAACAGAGCCCGATCCCTGCTCCCCCGTTGCCTGCTCTGACCACTAGATCCCTCTGCCTTCCTAGAGCCCCAACGCCTAGTCGCCTGCCCTAACCATTAGCCCAGACTCCCCTCGTCCATGAAAGCAGCCTGTGGCTAGTACCGCGGCGCGGGGGCTAGCTTGGGAGAGCTGCTATTCCACACAGTACGGTAGGGGTGAGCTCCGCCCCGGTTTACCCTCTCCTCCCCCGGCCCGGGAGCAGCCAGCGCCGCGCAGCAATGCGAGCCGGGCTGGCGCCCTGCGCACGGTGCCTTGGGCTGCGCCCCGCCAGCCCCCGGGTGTGGAGTGTGGCGGCCGCCGGCCAGCGCGCGGGATGAGGAGCCGGTGCGAGGCGTTCCCCGGGGACTGAGCCTCCCTCCCGCTGCACCATGAAACTCTACTGCAAGGTGGTGGCCATCCTGCTGTGCCTGGGCACCCTGCTGCTGCTCTATCTCTTCGTGGGCAACGCGGACGAGCCGCCGCTGAAAGGGGCCGGAGAAACTCGCTGGCTGCCCGTTTCCTCCGGACCCGGGGGCCGCGCCCACCCGCTCTTTGCCCATTTCCAAGCCGTCCGGGCAGCGCCGAAGGAGGAGGGGGCGGCGGCGGCGCAGATTGCCAAGCGAGAGCCACGTCTCAGCAGAAACCCCGGCAAGCGAAGTCCGGCGAGAGGGAAGTTTGCAAACGCTCGGTAAATGCTGCTGCTGGGGTTTTAGTTTCCCATGGCTTGGCTGCAACAATAGAGGATGGGGGAGGGAAGGAGGAGGGAAATTTCCGGGGTAAGTTTGCAGGGAGGGCTGGTCCGGGGATCTAGAGATCCACTGGCTCGTGAGAGATCCTTATTCTGCTGCCCGGGTGGCAGCTGTTTGGATCGGAGCTTCCTTGGCTGGAAGCGGGAGTCTTCCTCTCCACTCTCTTGGCCCTGGAGCAGCAGCCCCGGTAATGCAGTCTGTAGACTGTTTGGTGCCCCGGGTCAGTTTCGGCGTTAGACTCCTCATGGGTCTAGTCGTGGCAAAACGACACCCGAATGCACTTTCCTGGAGAAGAACTTTCAGTTTCCTTTCACTAACTTTAATCCCTCTGATTTGAGTCGCACACTGACCTTTTCCTTTGCTTTTTAACGCCTCCTCAAATAGCCCATTTTTTTCACTCTTGAGTTTGGCAAATACATCACGCCTTCTCCCGCTTTAGGTTGCAAGGCCACGGATTAGTTGCATTGCATACAATAATTGTAAGCGTATAAACTGCTTCGCCTGTCTTTTAATCGACTTTTCCTTACAACACCAGTGTCTGGGACCCCATGGAAATGCAACGGTTCTGTTTCTAACCCTGTAGAGAATTCCTGTTTCTGTACAGGTAACAGACATGTGTGGCTCACCTTTGTGAGAAAGCAGCCTTTATAAGCAAAACCATTCTTACTGGTTTTGTGGTTCTTTTGACGTATAAGGCTGATATTTTTTTTATTTTTATTTTTTATTTTTTTAAAGATGTGTAATTTGGTAGTGATTACAAATAGGTGAGAAATTTCTGTCAGCCTCAAAGGCTAAACTTGTGCTCATTTTGTATTGAAACTGAGTGAAAACAAAATGAAATGTGAATATTTGCGTATGGCATTAATAACATTCTAATGTATTTTATAGAATGATTTGGAACTAAACAGATAAGAGAACAATGAATACATCTTGTTATATATGAGTGTGGTTAGGAAAACTTTGCTAAATGATGTTTAAATTAATGTGATCTAGCTTTTAAAATATTTTGCAACTAGAATATTTTTTTAAAAAGGTACTATGATTATGAATCAGAAAAGTAAAAATATTTGCACTGTTTTTTTCTATGGGTAGACTACTCTTTTTCTCTTCTGCATTTAAGCTGTATTAAGGTGAATATGACTAAACTATCATATTAACTTTGTATGTCTTTGATTCATGATTTCACAGAGATGTTCTGAATGAAAGACTGTCCCGTTTTATAAGATCTTATTTTTTAAGCTATGAAAGCAGTTGGTTTCCTACAAACATTGTATCATATTGAGTGCAAGTGATGTTTACTGTGACTGGGAATGGATCATGAACAGAATTCAAATTGATGTATTAAAGCAGGATTATTTACATTAGCAACTGTACCTCCTGGAGTCATTTTTCTTTGGAGCATATCTCTTAGATTATCATGGAAATCCTGGACAACACTAAAAGAATGAAGAGCGAAAGTAGCCAAATCTTCTGAAGAGGGTAAACAACCCTCTCATTTCAATGAATAAGAATCTTCTCATGTTCTGAAAATTTGACAGTATCTCGGCTTTATTTATGTATTGAATTTTCAAGTACTTTTACAAGGTCTGCACAAGGAAACACTGTTAATCAGGAGCACTGCCAAAAAAAGAAAAAGAAAAAAAAAGTAAAGATGCTGCGTTTTAAATACTGCATTTTCTTCTGTTTTCATTACATTTCTGTGCTCTTAGGGCGTGATCCTGCACCACTGAAGCTAATTGGAGTTGTCACTGACCTCATTGGGAGCAGGAGCAGATAGTGAGGGTCCAATTCTGATACCCTTGCTGATCAGTTCCTTATTGCACTAGCCATTGTTTTTTTCTGGGACAACTGCCAGCGTATTACTCAGTTCAAGTCAGGGTATAATTTGCAAAGTATGTCAAAGTTATGTCATGGCTAGAAAAAAAAAATCTTATTTCTCTAAATAGTTAGAAGACCAGCGGCAGACCCAGATTTAGACAAGACCAGCGGTTCTCAAATTGTGGGTTGGGACCCCAAAGTGGGTTGCGACCTTTTAATGGGGTCGCCAGGGCTGGCTTAGACTTGCTGGGGTCTGGGGCTGAAGCCTGAGCCCCGCTATGCAGGACAGAAACTGAAACCTGAGGTCTTCAGCCCTGGGCAGCGGGACTCAGGTTACAGGCCCCCACTGCCTGGCGCTGAAGCTCTTGGGCTTTGACCCCTCCCGCCCCACCTTGGGTGGTGGAACTCAGGCTTTGGCTCTGGGTCTCCCCAGAGTGATGGAGCTTGGGCAGGCTCAGACTTTGGTTCCCCGCTGCTGGGGTCGTGTAATCATTTTTGTTGTCAGAAGGGGGTCGTGGTGCAATGAAGTTTGAGAACCCCTGGGCTAGACCTCTCTCTCACTAGCCTGCTGACGGCCAGACATGTGGCAGAGATGATCTGCTTGGTTTCTAGGGACCTAATTCAAAGCTCACTGAAGTCACCAGAAAGTCTCTAATTTCGAAGGGCTGGAATCAGGCCCTGGAGAAATAGGCCGTGATTCGGTAAGTTCCTTATGCCTATGTCTAATTTTAGGTGTGTGAGTAGTCCAATGCATTTAGCTGGGGTTTACCTATGCTTACCGTTGAGACACAAGTTTAAGTAACTTGATGAATTGGAACAGGAGTACTTGTGGCACCTTAGAGACTCTAAGGTGCCACAAGTACTCCTGTTCTTCTTTTTGCGGATACAGACTAACACGGCTGTTACTCTGAAACTTGATGAATTGGGGCTTTAGGCCATTTGGTCACAGCCATACTCTACATGGGCAAAAAAAGGTGGTTTTATTTTTTCAACTGAGTTAAGCTAACTTGATTGAAACCCCAGTCCCATAATTCCTTTCACATACCTGTAGTGAGGACATAATTTCACACCTTTAAAATCACTTGACCTGTAAGTAGGTAAGCTGCAATGTGACCAGACCTCCTAGGTATGCTCAAATGATCTTAAAGAAATGAAACTTTGTCTACATGGGCATTAAGGGGAGAGAGGGGGAATTAATTGACTTAACTCAGTTGAGTTAGCATAGCGTGATTGGGGAAAAATGCCCCTTTTTTGCTCATGTAGACAGGGCATTACAGTGTGTCAGTGATGGGAAAAAAGCTTGTTTTTAAAACGTAATAGCTAACGTGTTTTAAAATTTTAGTGTAGACAGAACAAATGGTGGTTTTAATTTGTTAGCTACTACCACTTGCTCTGTCTACATTAGAAGATTAAAACGTGTTAGCTGTCAAGTTTTAAAAACACCATTTTTCCTAGTATGGACAGGGTTTTAGAAGGTGAGGCCTTCACTGAGCCCATATATTCCTCTGCTGAAGTTCTAAGGACAGCACTGAACATCCCCACTTGTTCTGTTTTGGTTAATTATTATGGTTTTTTGATTAGCTTTGTTTGCAAAGTTCTGTTGTGCTTTTAACGTTGTTCTCTAATTCATCAGTTGGCTAAGAGCCTGATCTTGAGAATCCTTACACTTGTAGTAATGAGTCTCATAACTTTCAGTGGCATTACTGGAGTGAATGAGGGTTAGCAGATTCTGGCCCCAGGTATGCAAAAGGTTGTCTCACCTCTAAGGGAGAAAAACTAACAAACTAACTAGGATCTATAGTTAGTCAAGATGGCAAGACTTGGGACGTGGGACTGCAAAATCTTTAAAAGATACTTGTCAACATGTTTAGACCTCCCAAAAGTGTTTCCTTTAAAAAAAGAGCATCTTACTAGATTACACCTTTCTCTAGATAGTATAATCGTTTTACTTTTTAAAACAACCTTTGATTGGATCTTCATCAACCCGAAACAGCAAAAGCTTAAAAAAAAAAAAAACCACTTGTGGGGAATTTAATTTTTTTTTACACTGTTTTTCCCTATTCCCAAATTTAGAAAAAATGTAAACATTTCAACAACATTTTTGATTGTCAAAAAATTTCAATCATGTCTAATGTATAGCTGGCTGGAAAAAATGATCATATTTTTAATTTAGAAAATTTTGAGCATCTCTAGTATATTTTTTTAAGTGTCAATGAATGTGTTTTTACTTCATCTATCCCTTTACCACAGCCATTGTTTCAGTGTTGACTCACAGGAAAGAAGCTTATTTAATGAATCACCAGTCCCTGTAAGGTTTTCCTTTTGGGGTCAACTCTGCCTAAATTTAACCCTATTTATTTTGTGAGATATGATGAGATCATAACATGAGGCTTTTTTAAAGTATTACATAGCATCCTATAGGAATGCTGCATGGAATTTGCCTTCCTCTAAGAAAATTTGCAGGCTTGAATAGATTAGCAGGTTGCGTAGGGAGGCAGGGATGCAATGTCTTGTATGGATCTGGATTGGTTCTGCATAGGTGATGGTCTGATTATCTTCAAGCCTCTGGCTGTGACAAATGAGAAAATTAGATTTAATCTAAACCCCTGGAGAGGAAAGTGTACTGTTGTGCTTGGGAGCTCAGTTTCTTGCCACTATCTCTGTTCTATGAATACAAACAGTGTTAAAGCCAACAGTTAAGCAACTGCGTAGGGGTTGGTGTTGCTGTATCCTTGAGGGGCCAAATGCTGACAGCATTAATATACCCTATTGGGTGCTAACAGAGCTGGCTTAAACTTTTCTATGACAGATGCTGAATGTTTATGATATGCTTTGCAAGTGCTTGTCAAGGCTTTATGTAGTACTTATTTTAAGTACTACTGCTTAATATTAAAGCTATCTGTACTTGGACTAGTATGTAATGAGGCTGCTGATGGCATATTAGAATCTGTCTTACATGGATACTGTATGGAAGTCTCTGTTCTGAATTAATCCTTATCTGCCTGTTTCTTTTCTCCTGCCTTTCCTCCTGCTCCCCGCTCTGCCTAAATCCACCTACGCAAACTAGGTTTATTTATTGGGCTTAGTAAAAGGAGATCAAGATAGCAGAAAGCTCCCATTTTATGTAATCACTTTGGTTGACTGTTTTAAAACCCATCAAATGTCATCTACTTTAGACCCATGTGATTCTAATATTTCAAAATTAAATATTCCAATAATTTTAAAATGGAAAGAAAATTATAAAATTCATGTGTGTAACAATCATTAAAAACAAGTAACTACTTCAGTGACCAATCAATCAGATTATCAATGAACGAACACAAATATGCAAACGGAGTAAGTGTTTGCTAATAATAATCTAGTGCTTTATAGCATCAGAGTCCTTTGCAAAATGCTAATTAATCTCCACGAGACTCCTGTGAGGCTGGTAGCTATTATTATAATCCCCATTTTACTGATGAGGAAACAAAGTCCTAAAGACTTGATGACTTGCTGAAAGCCTCATAGGGACGGTATGCCTTTCCATAACTAATATATTTTAATATTTTAAACTGGTGAGTTCATAAGATCAGTATTTGTTTCTTTTGCTTTACCAACTGCTTATGTCTCACTTAAACAAATCCTAGCACCTTTATGAAGGTTACTACTGTATTTAACAAATATGCATTTTTTTGTTAAAGCATTTTTTTTCAGGCATTTAATTTGCATCAATCATCTTATTGACTGATGTAGCAGTTTCCAACCAAAGTTCAGAAAACTGTCCGTTTCCAAATGTAGTTGTGCCAATTAATGGTTAAACACTAACCAAACATAACCAAATAGAGAAGGCTTTATATAATAGCTGGATTCGCTAAGTATGGTCTCTGTACAAGACCGTGGCCCAGATTCAAAGTAGACCTCTTGTCCCAAAATAACAACTTAAGTGAGCTAACAGTGTATCTTTCCTCCTCCTTTTTGGAAGCTCAGTGTGTAATACTAGCTAAGTGTGTTATGTCCATCACTAGTGGCTCTTCTACACAGAGGATAAGATCCTACTGGTGCTAACCGCTAATGAATTTTCTTCTTTAGCTTAAGTGGTAGAGACCTATGCTTTTTGTGCTGAATGTCCCGGGTTCTGTGGCTGATCCTTAGCCGAGGTAAATGGCTGTTGAAGTTAATGAAGCTACATCAGTTTACCCACGTTGAGGATCTGGCTCTCTATCTCTCTTCCCAACCAATGGTGACATGTAAAAGCTGATCCAGTCTACCACTTGCTAACCTGATACTCAAGCAAAGGTAACCATTTAGTGTGATCCCCTGTCTAGACAAGGGACTGCTGTATGTTACTTCTGTCCAGACTGAAACTGAGAGTATGTCTATACTACAAGCGCTACAGTAGCGAAGCTGTGGTGCTGTACTGTAGACACTTTCGACAGTGACAGAAGGTTTTTTTCTGTAACTGTAGTAAATCCAGCCCGTGAAGAGGTGATAGCTGGGGTAATGGAAGAATTCGCCCGTCGACGAAGCTGCATTGACAGCAGAGGTTAAGTCGACTTAACTATGTCACACGGGGTATGACGTTTTTCACTGCACTGAGCGACATTGTTAAGTTTTAAGTATAGACCAGGCCTGAAGACAGCAGCAGTACTAGGTGGACCAAAAGGGAACCTCCTTTAGGCTGAATCCATTGAGGCTGTGCTGAGCATGCCTTGGCTGGAAGACCATTTTTACCTGGCTTGGGAGGTTTTCCTTTGAGTTCACTCTCTGCATTTGTGGTTGAGAATTGATACTGTGCACAACAGCGCTTTGGGCTTTGGCACAGGGACTTGAAATGTCTTAATACGAGGTTAGAGCTTTGTCCTGCTCCGATTAAAGTCCATGGCCATAAGCGATATCAAAGTAATTCACATTTATATTCTACATATGGCTTGATTTAGAGACTCAATTAAGAGGAAACATTAAAGAGATGGTTAGAAGGAGGGAGGGGGAAACAGGATCTGTATGAGGAGCCAATTATTCATTTTAATAATTCAGTGGTTTTTACATTAATAGTCTGGAAAGTAAATACTACTTCACATAAATGTAGTGTTTCATTATTTATACACTGTTGAAATTGAGGTTTAATTATGATTAAAGACTAAGACTTTTAAACCATAAATGAAACATGTTGCTTTGTGCAGTCAGTAAAGTACTGGTGGCTTAAAGTATAAGCAGATTATTCTGCAGTACAGGGCAACCGCTATCATGCTGAGGTCATTATGAACATTGTTAGTTTCTGGAAAGAGACATCCCCAGCTTTATTAATTAATTGCCATTTTCTCTTTGTTATTTCTTTAGGCTTTTTGTTTTGTTGGTAATATTAGCTGTACTGATTGATTGTGTGCTGGGACCAGGCTAGGATGTATTTCCTCACTTCAGTGATATATCCCCTTTATCCTTTTGAACAACCCAGTGATAACTGTGATGCTTGTGATTTACTTATTTTTCTATGCGTCTGGATAGCAGCACATTAATGTGGTTCAGATCGGCATGCAAATAGGACGAACCAAGAGGGAAAACATTCTAGGAATGGCTTTAATTTCTATACTAATAAACGCAAAAAACAAAGGCCAAAGTTTTCAAAAGTGACTACTGATTTTGTGTTCCCAATTTGAGATGCCTTAAAAGCACTATTTGAGAGTTAGGTATCATTATTTGTTATAAAGGGGCCTGATTTTCAGAAACTGCTGGGCACTCATTCTGTAAATATCAGGCCCCTTGAAGTGTCTCAAGTTTGGCACCCAGAAAGTTGAAGCACGTGAGATCACTAGTCACTTTTTAAATTGATGCAATGGGCTGACCCCTTTTCTCACTGGAGTTAGTGACCCAAGATACAATGGGAATAGGATGAGGCACAGTATGATGAGTATAAAGGACCTCTGAAAATGCCTTTTACATGGCAGTTTTGGATATGTGCATTCCCCTTTTATATACTGATCAAATGTTCTAAAACTTAAAAAAAAAAAAAATTCAGATGGGAGACGTGCTCTACTCAAACTGACATAATGGGCTTGATGCAGAAGGTCAGACTAGATGATGATAATGGTAGGGTTACCATATTTAAAAAATAAAAAATGAGGACACTCCATGGGCCCTGGCCCCGCCCCTTTCCCAACCCCCCACGGCCCCACCCCTTCCCCAAAGTCCCCGCCCTAACTCCCCCTCCTCCCTCCCAGCCACGCGAAAAGGGCTGCCTGAGCGCTACCGGCTTCATGGTTTGCCGGGCAGCCTCCAGACCCTGCGCCCCCGGCCGGCGCTTCCCCAGTGCAGCTGGAGCCCGGGAGGGGAAGCGCCCAGCTGGGAGCGCAGGGTCTGGAGGCTGCCCGGTAAAGCGCGAAGCCGGTAGCGCTCGGGCTTCGGGCAGCCCCCTTGCCTCCAGACCCTGCGCCCCAGAGCCCAGGAGGGGAAGTGCCCGGCCGGCGGCTCAGGGTCCGGAGGCATGGGGGCTGCCCGAAGCCGGTAGCGCTCGGGCAGCTCGGCTCTTAAACAGAGCCGAAGAGTCAGGGGAGGAGCACAGCAGCTGCAGGAGGGGAAGTGCCCGGCCGGTATTTTTCCCGGACATGTTCGGCTTTTTGGCAATTCCCCCCGGACGGGGGTTTGATTACCAAAAAGCCGGACATGTCCGGGAAAAACCGGACGTATGGTAACCCTAATAATGGTCCCTTTTGGCTTTAAAATCACTGAATGTAGACTAAAAACCTCACTCGCTCTTCAAAAGCCAAACAATGACTTTCTGTGCTGTTAATTCAGTGTAACTTGTGTGTACAGAGGTACAGATGTCTGCAGACAGGAAGAGATATCAAACCTGTTCTAGCTAAAGATACGGAAAATAACTAGCATATTTCTTCATGTTCTCATGATAACATTCTTGATTGGACCCAGTGACTCAGTCTACATCCGGTTAACAAGCTCAACTCTAACGAATCCACCGCTTTTTTAATAGATATTGTGCTCTTTTAATGTAGAAAAAAACCTTCCCCCACACTCACTTCAACTGCGTGTTTTTTATTTATATTTATTTTTCAGAAGACCTGGGAAACAGAAACACTTGAAAGAACTTCCATCTCGGCAATGGATGCACCTGGCAGTTGTGGCATGTGGCAACCGGCTGGAAGAGACTCTTATCATGCTGAAATCAGCAGTTCTGTTTAGCTACAGGAAGCTCAAGTTTCACATCTTTGCTGAGGATTCCCTGAAGCCTGAATTTGAGAAAAAGGTGAGTCTGCTTCTTTCTCATTTTCAAAAACGATGCAATGGTTGTAGCCTGCAAATGTATGAGAACAAGGACATGGATGTCAACAAGTTAATTGGTGGATAGGATCTTTAAAAAATAAATAAATGTGAGGGCCTGTTACTAAACATGGGCTGTATAGACTTTTCTTTTTTTAATTGTTTGATTATTTAATAGTATTGCATAAAACTATCTGTGTATCTCAATTTTAATCCTTTCCCCCATGTTTTTCAGTTAAGGGAATGGCCTGCCTCTTACACCAAGAAGTTTGAATACAATGTCTACCCAATTGCTTTTTCAGTAGGAAATGCTCAGGAATGGAAAAAATTATTCAAACCTTGTGCTGCCCAGCGCCTCTTTCTTCCGGTAAGGCACCTGGATTTCTGAATATGCAGCTTCAGGAAAAGGTCTGTTTCCAAGTAAGGAAGCTTTGCCAATGTGAGATTGAAAACATTTTTCCAGCTGAAATTTCCTTTCTAGGACATCTTTATCTGTTCCTCTGTCCACTTAAAACACAATCTTACCATTCCTCCCCCTGGCAAAGAATGCTTCTTGTTTGATGCCAGCTCCTTTTGCCTGTTGGGGGTCAGTGTCAGTGCTGTTTGGATGTAGGTGCTGCATGCTTTCCAAATGTCACATTCCTTTAAAGAGGCAATCCTTGGTCCCCTTTCTCTCATTCCCTATGTGCCTATTAGAATGGAGGGTTTTTAGGACTCTTCTTCCCTTGCAAACCCCTGCTCCCCCCTTCCCTCCCCAATGCATCCAGGTTGTCCTGAGAATGGAATTCCATGGTTCAGAAAAATGTGATCCCATGTGAGACTCTCAAAATTGTGGAGTGTAAAAAGCCCATGTGTTAGCTCCTCCAGCCTCTGTGCAGGTTGTATTGGCCACCCTCTTCCTTAACTTGTACTGCCAACAACTCTGTTTGCTTAGTAACATTTAGGGGGGAGGCACAAAGACCAGTTGGGTGCCCAGGTCCCATGGAAAGTCAACTACAGACCAGAAGGAACGTTGGAGCTAGAGGCAGACAGCTGAGAGTCCCTGTGAAGTGTGTGCACAGGAGGCCTGCAGACCAGGCATGCTAGTAGCTGTAGCATTGCTTTCACACGCCACACACTGCACGTGTTCAGAGCCTGCATTCTCATAGACTCTGGCTTGACTTCGTTGGAGTCCCATAGCTAAACCCCAGCACGCACCAGGAAAACGGACCCCTAAGTGTGGGTTCATGGAACAGCATTTTCATTCTGAGCGTAACCCAGTTTAAGAAGAGCCCTGTTGTGAAGGTGCCTGATCCTCCATGCTTTGTACCTCTCTAGTAATTTATGCCACCTGGATTGAGGCTTTTTGTGCAGAGATTATGCTCTATTGTCATTTACTGGCTCCATCCATCCTTCTGGTGATGGACAAAGGTTAGGTGTCCACGTTGATGCTTTTAGGTCGATGAGCAGCTTTCACCACCTTCTGCCACAAGGTGATGGTAGAACCTGCACACCCTACCAGGGACAGGGGGAGTTGTTGTTGAGTGGCTTTGTTCTCTGAGAGGACGCGGAGGAGAGTATTGGATGAATGCTTGTCAGCTCCAAGGGCTGACTTGTGTAGGGTGCCCTGAGGTTCTGTCCTGTCATTCCTCATATTTAAGATGCTTGTGAAGAGATAGCGACACGACTGAGAGCCCTGCAGCCCAAGCTCTGTCTGTTTTCTCAGACCAAATCAGTTGGTTTTTTCAGCTTTCCTAGTGTCTGACTGAGACTGAGGCATGGATGAGAGCTAGGTGGCTGAGGACCATTGGGACTAGGGTGACCAGATAGCAAGTGTGAAAAATCGGGACGGGGGTGGGGGGGGAATAGATGCCTATGTAAGAAAAAGCTCCAAAAATCGGGACTGTCCTATCGGGACATCTGGTCACCCTAATTGGGACTGAAACTAAGGTGATGGTGAGCTGGGAAAAACAAGAGGTGGAAATGGCTGAGGTGGTAAGTGACCCTTTGGTTGAGGGAGTACACCAACTTTTTGTTGTTCAGGTTCACAATCCGGAGTCTTACTGGACCGTGAGCTGTTTCTGGATGACCAGAGCTGTAGTGAAAGCTTTCTTCATCTGTGCTCAGCCACAGGGTTCCAGCCCTTCCTCATGAATACCCATGACAATGTCCACATTCATAACTTTGTCCCCTCAGGCTGAATCACTGCAGCACATGCTATGTTTGCCCAGACCTAAAACTGGCTGGGGCAATTCAGCTAGTGCAGAAGGCAAATGTTTCACTTAAGAATATTACACCTGTGATCCGGCGCTTGCACTGGCTCCCAGTTTGTTTCATCATGGAGTCCAAGGGGTTCACTTTACACCTAGAAAGCTCTTCATGGTTTGGCTCTTGACTATCTGTGACCGGCTCTCCCATCCTGTATAACCTCAACAGTTGAGATAAGGGACCATTTATACACGCTGGGGATCTGGCCCATGCTATCCCAGGGCTTTCAAGCGATCAGACCTTATGTTTAAATGGTGGAAGAGCATTTTAATTTGAAGGCCCTCATCTTGAGAATTCTCTTCTGGAGTCCAACAGAGACCAAATTACTTGGTCCTCAGGATGTGCTTCAAGACCCATCTATACACTCAGGCTTTTTCTGAGAGGGTGACCTGAGCTGGGTGGGAGTGGAGTTTTTACTGCCCTTTCTACATTCCGTCTGTTTAAACCATTAAGTTGAGCCATGTTTTAAATAAATTAGCCTACTGATGTTGATAGTTCGCAAATAAACCTTCCACCTTTCTTCAAATTACTCCATGTCCTACAGATCTCTGAGTGGAACTGCATAAAACGTTAACACTTTTTTTTGGAGGGTCCCAAGGGAACAGCAGCTTAGCATAGCATAGGCTATGTACCCCCTCAGCTGCATACATTATCTTGGGTCAGCTAATGCAGGTGCTGATCTCAGGTCAGAATTCGAGCCTTTGGTTTACTATCTCTTTTGAACTTCCCTGCCAATTAAATATCTTTTCTTTCCGGAACACCAACAGACCTGTGAAACTGGAAAGAAATGTACAAGAGCGCTCCGAAGGGGCCTTGTACAAGGAAGTTTCAATGCGAAGTTCATTGCTAATAATGCTAAGGCCATGTGTTGTGTTCCTGCAACCCCAGATAATGAAGTGTTTCATTTTGAGTGGCAGACGAATGCTGGCATTCCTGATTTTTGTAGAAGCTACCAGAGACTAAAATATTATTAAAATGTTAAGGACGATCACAGTAGATGCCAAGAGGGGCAAGTCACAGCATCGGATTATAAACCTGTCAGATCAGGCATAGGGTAGATGGACTGGACCGAAGGGAATTTGAAATGAAATCTACATTGATGTTTTGGCTGCAGTCTCTCTCTCTGTAAAACCAAATCAGGGTCGCTGCAGATCGGATCTTAAAATGACTACAAATAATGGGCTTTAAAAACAAAATTAAGTTGAGATACTAAGGGTACATTCATTATACCAACACGTTCAGGTTGGTGGGTAGCAGAGTGACACCATTCCATGGGAATATTATTATTTCTAGCAAGTGCCATCTGAGTATCTGTAATGTCTGTGCAAACATCAGTAGTCAGGTGGTGGTACCCTCACTCTCGCTAGATACCATCTTATGCCACAGACGTCTCCTTGACTTCAGTGTACTCGGATCTGATGGTGATGGGTGGCAATATAAAACCCTGAGGTGGGCGCTGTGCAGTTTGAGAAAGCTGGCAAAATCTGGCCCTTTTTCATTGCCCTGGTGGCCCTGTGAGTGAGCTAAATGCTGTCCACATTTCACAGATGTGGAAACTGAGGCAGAAAAAAAGGTTAAGGGAACTGCTCCAAGTCATGCAGGAAGCCTATGGCAAAACCTTCTGCCTGCTAGTCCTGTTCCTGAACTGCAAGCCCATTCTGCCTCCCCAAAGGAAAATTGCTGCCTGCCTGGCCAGTGACGCTATTGGCATGGTCAGTGGGTTGTTGGCTGCGTTGCTTTTGAATACCTTCACTGATCATTTCACTGGGAACATCAGCAGTGGCTTGGGAAGGGGTGAGCTCCCTAGGGGCAGGGACCGTCACTTGTTTTGTGTTTGTACAGCCCCTAACACAGTGGGCACCTTGTCCATGACAAGGGCTCCTAGGTGCTATTGCAAAACAAACAATAAATAATAACAAGCATCTACTTTTCCAGTGAGCAAGAAGCTACGGGGATGGAGCCCTGCTTGCAGGAGCGATTTACAGATATGCTGTGTGTCTTGGATGCACAGATGCTATATTCCATCTATAGAGCTGGGATGGCCCTTTCACGTTGCTGCATAGAGCTACAAAAACACTATAAATATGCAGAGAGCTTAAGGAAGAAGAAATCAGTCTTAATAATAACTAACATTTATACAGAATCTTCCACCCAAGATTCTCCAAGCACTTCACACATAGACGCCTGTGAGGGAGATTAGTGTCATCCCCACTTTACAGGTAACTAACGTGAGCCTCTTGAAGTGACTTGCCAGGGGCCACATAGTGGATCAGTGGCAGAACTGGGAATAGACTCCAGGGCATTGTCCTGACTGGAGTTTTTGGCTCTGGAGGTAGCTCAGTTTGACAATCCATTAAGATGTTTGGGGGTACTAACGTAGACATTCCCCACACCTGTGATCCTGGTTATGGGTCAGCCATAGGATCTGGACAAAGCGCCAGGAGTATGGACCCGGTGGCCAGTTTGAACCTGTTGGCAACACTGCCTCTCTTGGCACCAGTATATGCTTACCTGCCAGCATGTTACTACTTGCCAGCCTTACTAACATCGGGAGAATCCACAGAGACAGAAGTTGAGGAATCAAATTACAGATAATTGAGTATTTAACTGAAGTGTCAAGCTAAATATAGCAAGTTCTGGAGAGAACTCTCAAAAGATTTATTAGCAAAACGCTACACAGCTGTGAAAAACATGGAGATTATGCTCTTCTAAACTGTAAATGGCTTGGAGAGGGAAGGAAGGGGACAAGGAAAAGCAGGACTCATATTCCCAGTTGGTCATGTTCAAAAGTCATATAAATGAGAGGAATTCTATCACATCCTGACTCAAAAATCTTGTCTGGAGACTTGTTTGTTAGTATCGAATATATCTGTTATTGCCAAAGTGAGACATTAAAGCTGGGATTTTTAAAAGCAACTAAGTGAGTTAGGCGTCCAACTCTCTTTGGCTTTCGGTGAGAAGGCAGTGCCTGTCTCTCTTAACTGCTTATGAAAATCTCACCCTAGCAGAGCTCAAAGATTATTGTAAATACTGCATTTGACTTGATTGTGGGGAGTACCAGAGTTTACACCAAATTCCCTCCCTGGTTTAACCCCATTGACTGCAGTGAAGTTACATGAGGGACTCATTTGGCCAAGTTATTCCAGAAGTTAAATTGCTGTGCCCAAGGCCAAGTCATATGCACGTCCAGGAAGAGATGTGGTCTCATCACACTGACCTCTGCAGCTTAAAGATGATTTTTTACACTTGCTATGTGAACAAGGAAAATGCTAAAGGCTTAGAAGAAGTAGCAGCATTTCCCTTCCAGCCTGCTAGGAAGGTTTTGAAGGAGGATAATGAGTTCGTTTTGCAGATCCTTAAGTCTCCTTTTCCATGACACCTACAAAAGCTTGACTGTGCTGAGGCCGCCGGTGTGCCGAGACCACTGCCTGTCATGTTGACCAATATTGTCTCATTGTTTCCTTGTACTCCCCGATCTGTCTGTGTCCATCTGTTAGCTCTTGTCTTATACTTAAGCCTAGTCTACACTTAAAATTTATGCCGATATAGCTTCATCAGTCGGGGTATGAAAAATCCAAGCGCCTGAGCGCCATATCTATGCTGACTTAACCTCCAGAATAGACGCAGTTAGGTCGATAGAAGATTGTTTCCATTAACATTGTTACTCTTGCTCGGGGAGGTGCTGTTCATACATCCACGGAAAAACACCTTCCATTGGTGTAGGTTGCATCTTCTCTACCGGGTTATGCCAGCATGGTTACGGTGCCATATATATGCCAATATAGTCGCCGTACTGTAGACAAGACCTCAGCTTATAAGCTCTAGGGCAAGGACTGCCTTCTTGTTCTGTGTTTGTACCGCACCTAGAACAGTGGGGTTCTGGGCCATGACCAGGGTTTCTGAGTGCTGTAGTAATTCTAATAATAAAGATGGACTCTACGGTGTGCTGAACATCTTTGGGCAGCTGACAAGGAAGGGTGTTTCAGCTTATCTTTAGCTTTCTGTAGCTAGCAAGAGAAACTCAGAGCCCAGTTCTCTGAGTATCACTGCCCCAGGAGTCCTGACTCCCAGTCTAACTCAAGGCTCTGCCTCTCTAATCTATAGTATTGGACTAATAATAATATATATGCCATTATCTACAGTAAGTTAAGAGTCGAATGTATTATTTAATAACCAAGCGAGTAATTGTCAGCATGGAGCCCTCATTAGAGACATTATTTTCCACTTTAAAAAGTGCAGGCACCCCTTTTGCTTGTCAGGGCAGGGAGAATGTGCCTTTGTGATGTCAGAAATGGGGTGGAGCTTTCATTAAACTAGGCTAAATGTTCATCCAAATCCCGAAGCCTTGAGCCAGGAGGAAATCACATTGAGGTTGGCATTCAAGGATTTAGTCCAGTCTTAACAGAAGCCTATTGAGCATGCTCAGAAGTGTTTTTTGTCACTTATCACTTTAATATTAATAACCCAAGTTATCCCATACATGGTTGCCAGAGGAGGGGGTACACCTCAACAAGGACCGTTTACAAGTTCAACTGGTTTTTGAGTTATCTGAGTAAGGAGGGAAATGTGGATACTTTGTCTTTGCAGTGGGACTAGTGATTGTTTGTTTCTTTCCCCAACCTGACCGCAATCAATGGCTGAACAGAGGTGCCAAAGAAACAAAACTTTGGGTGGGAGCCAGGCTAGTAAATGTCAGCCCTTCAGCTTTTTGGACAGTTTTCGCAAATAAAAATGGGAAGGCATCAGAAGGTTATAATTGCAACTGATTTTCAACTTTAACTAATAGCATTTGCTGTTTAGCAAACAGTATATTGAATAGCTGAATGTGTCTCTGATGCAAAGGTCAAAGGAGTTTTCACACCCTTAAAGTTCGGTATTATCTGCCTGCTAAAATTATCAATGAATGTGTAAGTTACTGGATTTCCACAAGGGGGCATACTGCAAGCAAGAATAGACTAGATATGATGGGCCTGATTCTACTCTCCCATACACCAGCTTTACACTGGTGAAACTGAATTAAGTACAGTAACTCCTGACTTACACTGTGATGACGGAGATGAGAATATGGCCCACAACCTCCTTTTTAAGATTTCTTTTATTTGGCTGGTTGCATATTTTCCTAAAAAACAAAGAATTAAAAACACTTCAGTGCAGGCGATCCACAGTTAATGTTTTTTAAATTAAACTGCATGGAAACATGCAGCTTTAATTCATGTCAATAAGTGGATGTAATTTACCCAGTGAGGGGGCAGAGAGCTGTAACAGGAAAAGTGGCCGGCAGCCGGAAGTAAGGAAACATAAGATAAAAAGGAGATGGGAAACTGTTCTGTTATCCACCACCTTATATTTTCTTCTCTGCTGCAATAGAACACGGATGATTCGGGGGGGAGGGAGGGGTCCATGCTAGCCAATCTGGGATCTAGGTTTGGCTGTCTGGCTAGACCATGGAAGGGTCTCATGCCAAGGTCCTGGTGCATATTGTGACAATATACACACCTCTACCTTGATATAACGCTGTCCTCGGGAGCCAAAAAATCTTACCGCGTTATAGGTGAAACTGCGTTATATCGAACTTGCTTTGATCCACTGGAGTGCGAAGCCCCGCCCCCCCAGAGCACTCGAGGTAGAGGTGTAGTTGTAGAATGTTGGGTGTGGGGGTTTTTTTGTTTTGTTTTGTTTGTTTTTTTTATAATTACTTTCCAAAACATTTGCCATATCAATGCCTAAATTACATACCCACCTTCTGCAGTAATCGCACAACTTCCTAGTCTTCGGGAAAACTAGCAACGCTATATTAGTGCAGAAGGTAGGTGTTTTGCTAGTAAAATCAACATGAAATAAGACTTGTGGGTGAGATCTCAGGTTGTTATGACAGCTAAGCGGATTATTGTTTTGTGTGAAGAATAGCCTTTGATTTTTGCACTTTGCTCTAGCTATTTTGCAATGCTGTTTGCTTTTTTTTTTTTTTAAATCTACCTACTGCTTGTGACTCCCACAACAGTTGGCGATGTCAGTTGATAACTGTCATTTGCATGAATGCATAATTTAAAATGCACGTAATTCTTGAGCAGTAATCCATTTCCGTTTTCCGTCTGTCTGGTTTCCTTTTCCATCTTCCCTCACTTCCCCACTCCGCAACCCCCAAAGGTGATTTTAAAGGATGTGGATTCTCTTCTCTACGTGGACACTGACGTTCTCTTCCTGAGGCCCATTGATGACATCTGGAGCTTCCTGAAAGAGTTCAACTCCACACAGCTGGCTGCTATGGCCCCAGAGCACGAAATACCAAAGATTGGTTGGTATAGTCGATTTGCTCGTCACCCTTACTATGGAACAACTGGAGTCAATTCCGGAGTCATGCTGATGAATTTAACCCGGATAAGAAACACACAGTTCAAGGTGAAAAACTGCTGTAGAAATTTACTTTCTTTTTTTAAAGTAAACTTTTAGGAATACTTGTGCTTGCCTAAAACAACTTGTACAGTATAGAATTGGAAAAGGAGGCTGGACAAACTCTGTCAGAACCAAGTTTTTAGAAAAACTAGTAGAAAGATTTCCTGATATTTAAAAAAAAAAGTGAAAATGATTATTTTTAACAAATAAACATTTCCCCAAAAGCCAGAGTTTTAAGACCCTGGAAGTGCAACAGCCTAAAAGCCAAAGGAAAGCTGCTGTCATTGATTGCCCCCCTCCCCCCTCAGCCCCCCCATCTGAGACGCATGGAAAAATAAACCCAAGGATCAGTAGTGCTGAGCATACTGGACTTTAAAAAATACCTCTCACTGGTAATGATAGAAGGTGGTGTAAATAACATAGGGAACCATCTGTTTTATTTACATCGAATGAGGCCTGCTCTTGAGCTCCCTGGCACCCCTGCAAATCACGAGTGGCTGTCAAGGGAGATACTTGTGGAAATGAGAATTAGTTTCAAGTTGGCCTTGTTCTTTGCATATCAAAGGGCCTTGCCTGTGGAACCTTTTATTTACCTTGGTGAGCACTTGTTCCCATAACTACTCTTGTGAGTAAGTGCCCAGCAATGTGAAGAAATATTCCACGAACTTGCCTAAATGATCTGGCCCTGATAGCCTTACCCAGGCTAGATTGAGCCTTTCAGTTCAGCCCTGAGTAAGGATCAGTGCATAGCTGTGCCACCTCCGGGGCAGCCCCAGGAAGGAATTGTGCCTCCAAAGTTATGATCCCTCCCCTGCCCTGAAGGGGAAGTAAGTTACCATAGCCCTTGGGAAGGTGCGGCATACTTCCCCCAACTTGCACCTGGTCCCTACTCTGGCCAGTGAGTAGGAAGGTTGGAGCCAATGCTGTACCCACGCCTGCTCTTCTTCACCAGCTCCCTGGCCAATTGCTCTCAATGGCAGGTATCTGGAGAGCAGGGGATGTGCACCACGCCAGTCTGAGACCCAAGTGGTCTTGCTTCCCTGTTCGGCTGAGTAAGACAAGAGCACAGCCCACCCTTCAGTGAGTCCTGACACTCCACTCGTAGCCAGGCCCAACGCTTCCTCACAGTGCTCTGGGTACAGGAGGGTTTGGGAGAGTTCTGCATAGGTGGGCCTGGGCATTAAGCCATGACTTTATTACCCTGTTGTTTGGCAAAACATTAACCCGCCTCCTCTGATTTCTTTCTGCCTTGTAGAACAGCATGATACCGACAGGCTTGATGTGGGAGGAAATGTTGTACCCATTATACCAAAAGTACAAAAATTACATTACATGGGGAGACCAGGACTTGCTAAATATTATTTTTTACTTTAACCCAGGTATGTAATGATTCCTATTAGTCTCACGCTTGTCTGAAACAAGTGAAGGGCTAGACCTTGTATAATCTAATAATGGGATTGTTATGATTGAAAAATATACATGAGATTGAATTCTGGCCTGAAAGGAATAACCTAAGGCCCCTAGACTGCAAACATGAATGTACATGGGATTTACACCCGCTGGGACTACTATGTGTGGTTGGGTCTGGGGCCTGCTTCCAGTGCAGATGCCCAACTATAATACCTAAAGAGCCTGGAAAGTTTAGAAGAGTTTTCTAGGCATGGTACTAACTGCAGGCTGAATCCTGGGCTGAAGTTATCCAGGCACGTACTTACTTGCGTTGCTGCATTAGAGCCTAGCTAAGCAACGTTTTTGTTGTCATAGTCATGGATGTTTATCAGAATCTGAAATTACTCACCTTTGTCCAAATCCATATCTATTTTCTGACATTTGGGTCAATCCCAATATTTATTAAAGGGGTGACGGTGTCAAAGCCGATAGATGCGACACTGACTCTGCTCTGAAAAGAACATTTAAAAACGTTGTTTTATTTTTTCCCCCTTGAAAAATCTCTTCCCTTCCCAACCGTGTGCTAAAAAGCCAGACCTTCCAATGAGACAATGTTTCGGCTCTTCAGCTGAGTTACCCATCCCGGTGACCTCAGGATGTTCGGATCGTTTGCACTCCCAGCTGTGTTGCGTTTTGTGCTCTCCCTTTTTCCTGCCTGCTCTGTGCCTGTGAACAGGAAAGAGGGGAAAACCCTACAAGATCTTTTGTTGTCGGAAAGCAGGTTAGATACCCCACCTGCCCGAGAGAGTGGATAAGAGCAAGCAGAGGGGCAGTGTGACCTACAAATGTGGGCCATGAACACAAATATGTTGTTTTGTTTGGATCTGACTTATGCCCGCCAGCTTTGCACAGGGTCTTTTTAAACAGCTTGCTCTATTTTTGGCTTTTCACGTAGTTCCGCCTGAATTCAGGTCATAGTCACATAGGTTTATGTTTTCAAGTGACTAGTGATTTTGGGTGCCGCAATTTTAAAGGAGCCTGATTTTCAGAAAGTGCTAAGCACCCACCCGTGAAAATCGGGCCCCTTGAAAGTGCCTCAAGTTGGACTCATACTTTTCCGAAATCACTACTGACTTTTGAAAACGTAGTCCGAAGTTCTGTGGTATGGTCCCTGCTCACTCGGAGAAGTTGAGACCTTTGTCCTGGACCTGTACCATCATCTTGATATGCCAGTATCCACTCTGATCTGCTTTCACTTTCCCCCTTTGCCCTACATGATCTTGAGCACAGCATAAACATGGGGGTACCTTTATTTTGTTCCTTTTTGCCCCTCCTATCAAATCTTCAGTCAAGTGACAAGGGCTATAATAAAATCCAGACAAAAATCCAAAAAAATGGAGGCGGGGAAATGCAAAGCAATAAAACAACTGTTATAGCAACAGCTATTTAATGCAGACAGATGTCCTAAATTAGTGTTTCGGTTGCAACAAGTAATAGCCTCATAATCCTAGGAAAAAGCTAATGTGGCAAAAACTGTGTACTCCTCATTATTAAATGTTATGGTTTCCAAAAAGCAGCAGACATCCCAAGATGCTTGGGCAATACGGCCTTGGGCTGCAGTATGAGGAGAAGGAAAGAAGACGACGCAGTTAATTCAAATTCACAATGATCATTTAAAGTGGGAGAGAAAATTGAGAAACCACTTGAATTCTGGGACTAGCAAACTCATGATTAGCTCCACATGTGAATATCATTTTTCATTCCGTAGGGCTGGTCTTTTCCTCACATCTGGTAAATATGCTCCTAGGAACTATTTAGTATATCAAAAGTATTTTCAGAACAAACAACAAAACTTTCCTTCCCATGCCAGTTTAGAAAGCCCTATTGTAAAGAGCCATCAATTCAAAATCTCAGACATTACAGAGGACAATTTAATTTATCTACTCCATCCCACTGCAGCTTTTCCAGTGCATTAGCCAGGCATATACCTAGTCATTTTACCTGGGAAAGTATAACCTCTGTTCCCTGAAATAACCCAGCCATGCAAAAGAAACAGTCAGAATCCAGTCAGATAATCCTTGCAGCACAACCCCCCCCCCAGGCAGCTCTGATATTAATAGACTTGAAGGAGTGACTAGAATTAGCACCTAGTTGTGACAGCAAAAGTTGAGTGCTTGCATAGCTGAGGGGTGCGGGAGAGGAGAATGGGCGAGCACCACATGTAAAAACTGATAAGCGACATGACGCCCTTGTTCAGTATTAAGGGCCCGGGCAGGAGTTGTGCTTGTGCAAACGCTGAGTACTGGCATCTGCTGATAGAGGCCTCCATCTACAGCTCATTGGAGCCAATGGAAAGGCTCCCATTGACATTAATGGGATTTGGATCGGGCCCTTGCAGCTTCCCCTTCCACTGATTCTAGCACTGAGCGTTTGGCTGGAGCGAAGCATGAGGAATGTCAGGCGGAACAGAACGAGCTCGGAAAAGGGCCCTTACAACCACCTCCTGCATTGGCGGGGTCAAGGGGAAAAGCGCTTCTGCTTTTCCCTCTCCCCCCTTAGAAGCCCACCCAGGGACCAGTCACAGCTTTACTGGGCACGATGAGTGGAGCCCCAGGAAAGGCCACATGAAGTATTCAGTTTTCGGTGCTTATGGCACAGCTGTGATTCTGCCATCATGGAGACGGGTCCAGTACAGCTCTACTCCCTGACTGGGAGATGACCCACAGGACTTGTCATGATTTATTGTAACGTGCTGCGGATGCTGGGAATGTACAGAGTAAATTAAGAGGAGAGGTATAGCAGGAGGAGCCCGTTCATAAGGCACTTTGCGAGTAATTAGTTTGCTTTTGGAATTAATCCGGAACTGTATACGTAACAGAAGGACTTAGAAATGGGTGTCAGTGCATGTAGGGTGGCTTTGTATGTTAGGGACCACACAGATTCCCATGGCAGCATTTGTGGATAAATTATCTCATTGCATGCTCTGGGAATCCATTGTACAACAAATTGCCATCCTCTGGCTTGGCGTGTCAACTGCCTAGATGAGAGTTTCAGTGGTAAGCATGGAAATAGTTGAAAAGCTTTGTCCCACTGGCTCCAATAGGAGTCAAAATTCAGCCAACCACTACAGGTCTGTCTTCAAGTGGGATGCAGTTGATGGTGACTTGCGCTGCCTCCCTCTCATTCCATGGCCTCTCATTCCACAACTAGAGAGGATGCTGGACGAAGGAGCTACACATTGCTTAGGATCTAGGCCTTGTTCTGTCACTAGTAGCCTGAAAAGCATGTTGTTGTTTTTTCTCTCTCTTCAGTTTCTCTCTTCTCCCAGTTCTTCTATGGGCCAAGTCTCCTATTGTAACAATCCCCAGCCCAACAGTGGTGGGACTCTCACAATCATCTCCTGAAGAAAACCCAGATAGAATTCTAGGCTATTAGCCTGAGTCACTATCAACAAAATGACCGAAAATCTCTGACAACCCCACCACTTTCCTAGCAATGTGATTAACTTGCGGTAATTGTTTAGTTCAATCTTTCTCTCTCTCTCTCATTGATGTTGCCAGAGTGTCTCTATGTGTTTCCCTGTCAGTGGAATTACCGGCCCGATCACTGTATGTATGGGAGTAACTGTAAAGGCGCAGAAGAGGAAGGCATATCTGTTCTCCATGGTAATAGGGGCGTCTACCATGATGACAAGCAGCCTACTTTTAAGGCACTATATGAAGTGATACGTGATGTAAGTGTTCTCCTCTTTGGTTTTTGTTTTTTTTTTTTTTAATTTGATACAAAGCAGTGCAAGATCTTACAGCAGAGCGCTCAATGGCCTGAATTGCTCAAGTCTGAGGAAAAAGGGTACTGTGTGTATCCGCACTGTTCACAAAACACTCTGTGTTGGACTTCCACCTCACAGTGTGTGTACACAAGGGATGGTTGAAACCATCCTCCTCAATGTTAAAACAAACTTCAAACCCTAAGGCCTGGTAAACTGCTTCTGAAGTGTATTAATGGAAATGGATTTGAATGGGCTGGATCTTACATCCTTCACTATGGCGTTATAACTGTGACTCCATAACTGTTATATGGAGCCTGATCCTGGCAGGGGCTGAGCACCCGCAAATAGTCTTCACCTCCCTGGGGAGTGCAGGGCGCTCAGCACCTTGAAGAATCAGTCCCATATTTCCATTTTGTGGGATGGAATTCTAACTTCAGACTCTGCTGGGTATTTTTGGTAAGTGTTTCAGGGGTTCCTTTAGTTTCTTCTTAAGACACTGGATTTAGTTCTCTCCCTTTATTTGTTAATAGAACCTGTGTATAAGTAGCATAAGTCCAGCAAAACCTCTCCGGTTACTCTACCTTTGTGCTACTTAGTAGGCTGCCTACATGTGTCATTGTCATGGTCTCATGTAGCGACAGGTCCGCATACAGGATAACAGCCTGCTACTGCAGCCAGTTAATGAAGTTACTCAAGCTCAAGTGGCATAGGCTTATGCTTTCAGGGTTGAAGTCCCTGGTTCAGTCTCAGCTGCTGACCCCAGTTGGGGATCTTTACAACAGCCTATCCTTCCACTACTGAGAAAAGGAGCTGTTTATACATAGTGCTGTGTAGTACCTCAAGGATTGGTATAGAGCTGCCTCAGACATCACTGTGGAAGATGATCTCCATCAATGAGCATAAGCGTAAACTCCAAGAACATGCTTGGCCCCAGCTGTATTACACTTACCCCCTAGCCTGGGCTTTAAAAATGCAGTTTCGGTGAAGCTGGCTGTGCTAGACAACATGGCTGGGCAGAGCTTTCTGAAAGTCAGTAGTCTCAAATGGATTTGACAAGTGGTTTCAATACATCGGACGTCAGTGGCGACTCAGGAGCAAGCCAGTGCTCATTTGTATAGGGCCTATTCCTGCTCCTATTTATGGGTTGAATGGCGGCCCTGAGGACATTTTTAGCTCCCTTTGAATATCTCCCAACTAAAAGTGGTGTTAAACTTTTCAAATGTCATTTATAGCTACTGAAAATAATCAGTTTTCTTCCCTGCTCTCCTCCCTCTTCAGTTTCCCTTTGAAGACAATCTCTTCCAGTCCTTGTACTACCCTCTTCAGTCTAAGTTTCTGGATACTGTACACACTTTATGTGGGCGAATTCCACAAGTTTTTCTGAAGCAGATTGAGAAAACGATGAAGAAGGTTTATGAAAATCGTGTCATTGTTCATGTGGGAGCCAACTACAGATACTAAACATAGCTATACCGTATGTGGTAATTTTCATTCTTGTATCCAAATCATTTGAGGCAGATTAATTAAATTGAGGCAGGGGCACTGTCAGTTTAAAATTCATGTTATAAAAAAAAATTGTCTAAATTGAAACAATTCACCAAGGATCATGGTGGATTCTCCATTACTGACCACTTTTAAATCAAGATTGGGTGTTTTTCTGAAAGATCTGCTCTAGGAATTATTTTGGAAAAGTTCTATGGCCTTTGTAATACAGGAGGTCTGACAAGATTATCACAGTTGTCCCTTCTGGCCTTGGAATTCATGAATTTCCTGTTTCATTAATAACTCCTTAAATGATTAATATGGAATTTTAAAAATCCATTCAAACTGCCACTACTTATACTCTTTGTTCACTTCCTGCATTTCTCTCCCCTTGAACAAGGAGAATCAATGGTTTGACTGTCGCTAGAATGAGTTTCATGTTTTTAGTTCTGTTATGTTTAAGTTTAAACACTTCAGGGGAATGTGTATGTGTTTAAAAACAACTATTTTCATTGGACGTGTTTTTCAGTTGTGGAAACATCTGTTTTATTTAAAAAAAAATTCATCCCACAAGATTTAAATTTGGGTCTAGATTTAAATTGACAGCCTCACTGACTTAAAAATAGATGCGCAAACCATCATGACAGCCTTAATTAAACATGACTGTATTAAAGGGAAACCATCTGCTTAAAAATCACTGAAAGGTATGTGGGCAGGGGGGAGAGTCTGTTTGTTTACTTTGTGCATTTGACAGCACTTTGTGTCTAGTGAGTATCATTGTTCCCTGGTCTACTTTCCCTGTTTTGTTTGGGCCTTTCACACAGCAACAGGAGGGAGGCCCATTAAAGCCACTAAGAAGAACATATCCACAAATATTGGGAGAGGGATGTAGAGATAAGTACAGTACTTGAAACTAGTGTTAACTCACTTGCTGAAAGTACCTAGATTTCAAGTGTCTGTTTTAAATTCCCCTCTCTGTGGGAACATGGCCTTGGTCTTTTTTTCTTCCCGTTTTAAATACATTACCTTTCTTGCTATTTTGTGGTTTTAATTATGTTAAAAACAGGCCAAGAACACTGTGAATGAACTGTAGGAAAACAGGTACTATTGAACTGTTTTTCTCATTAACCTTCTTTAATTACTACTTACTGCTTGGGAATAATTCTGTACCACTGAGAACCTTTCTTCCAGCACAGCGTTACTGGGAGACTGAGATTGCTGCCTCTGACTGCTTTTTCCAATATGCCAAAAATCCACTTGTTCTTGGACATAAAAAAAAAAAAAAAAATCCACATCTCTGCTTGGCACTTTCATCCCTTGAAGTTCAGCATCTGTGCCAGGATTTTAACTAATGGCCTCAAAGTGAAATGGGATACAAGATGGCTTTGATGTTTGTTTTTTATTTAAAATATTTAATTTAGGTTCTATTTCAAAAGAATGTTCATGTTGTAAGTAGTTAGATTGAAGGTTACAGACAGTGTTACACAGCTCATTAAAACTTGCAGTAGTTAAAAGGTGCTTAGCAGAAGCTGTAGGAAACCTGAAACTTTAAGGATTCATGGTGCAATGACAGACCCATAAAAGACACTTTGTAAGTGAAAATCTTGAGGGGATGTATACAGCAGGAAGGTTATATTGTTCAGCATGTGGAAGGCAACTGAATAGACAGCCTTATCTTACCTTATCTGTTCAGCAGAAAAATCAGCCATCACTTGGAACAGTCTTTTATGTCTAGTACGCAAGGTGTCGAGGGGGAACTATTCTGTAATGAAAAAGTTGCACTAGACTGCATTATAATATGCATGTAATACCAATAGTTTTCCAGGCATACATACTTACCTCGCATGGCTGGTGAGTGCTAGGGACATGTCACTTTAATTAGAGTCTAGAAGTTCAAGACTGTCTGCAGTGTTGGCATTGCTGCCCTCACCATTCATGACTGATACACGCAGTTTCGCGAGGGAACACGTGCCAACCGAAAATCCTCTTAAATGGGTGGCCTATGTGTGTCCCTCTTCTCCAGTAACAGCAGGCTAGCTGTCTCTCTCTGCCTAATCAGAAGAGTTGACACTAATGTGCCCAAATGCAATACCTGGCTTGTGAGGGAGAGGAAGTCATGAGGTTTGCTGGCAGCTAAGGCTGCCAAACAGGCAGGTTGTTCACAGTGGTAAGTGCCTGTGGAAACCTTTTACAAATGCATGGGGTGTGAAAACATATGAGACACATCTGTAGGCACACTGAATGAATGGCATGGCATGACAGACAGCAGCACTAAGGAAGCGTCCGAGTAGAGTGAAATGGAAGAGCCCAGAATACCAGACTTGAAATCCTGGCCCCACTAAAGTCCGTGATTTCATCCCCGGGCTGGACTAGTCTTCAGAAGAGACACAACAGACAAAAGAACAGTTCTCTGACACAAGGCCTAATAGGACCCTCAAACCCCCTTCTCTCCCCCACACTTCCCTTCCCCCTCACAATTTGCACATTTCTGGCTCTCATCCTCAAATTATCTTATGCTCTTACTATGTAAGAGATCAACGTACCTTAACTAGCAATGGACAGAAGCAGTCATTCTGAACAGTCTTTCAGCTATCCCTCTTAATGGGGGACCAGAAAGGCATTTAAACCTATATAATGCAGGCTTGAAATATTTAGTATTTTTCTTCAAGCCCCAACTCCTGGAGTCAGATGATTTCTTCAGAATTTCAGTTTTCATTTAAAAAGAAATGTAAGTTTTTTGGCTCTTGTGGTTATGGAGAAGAGCTTGAAAATGTGACCCGAGTGTACCTGAATTACTCAAAAGCTAGTAAACAAATAAAAAGAACCCAAAGTGTATTATTTTAAAAGCTTCACGGTATTTAAAATACTCTTGTGCTGTCTGGAGCTTGATTCATGATTTTTAAACATTTTGGGGTTGGCAATAGCGCATACTTAAAAAATAGTTTGATTTCCTAAAGCAGGATAAAGCAGACTGTCTGTAGGTCCTGTTTGGTTAGATTAGACATCCTCTGAGCATTTCTAAATTGCTCATCTCTGTGGTATCTACAAGCCACAGAGGTTTGTAGAGCAAAAGTCGTCTTGCCCAGAACTTGGAACAATGCCTCTCATATACAGCAGTAGATTTGCTAACTCACAGACGCTTAGTAGGTTATGATTATGTCCATTATGATTCAGTAGAACTTGGAACCATGGGAACATATTTGTGATGAAGGAATCAAATAAGATACTATAGTTAATTACAAAAGAAAGGCATTATTACTTATAAAGTTATTGGAGATTAAAACTGTTTACAGGTGGTGCTATATTTTTATAAAGAACAATATTATGTTAACAGTTGTCTAAGGTATATGAAGTATACATTTTAACGTGAAAATAGCTTTCAGTGTAATGAGAAGGCGATTATGCAGGAACGTAACTTTTTTTGGTATTGTTTTTTTGAAAAAAATTAATTGAGCTGTAATTTGAACACTCCAAAGCCTTTTTTAAAAAGTTACATAATTTTTTTCTCATTCTGACTAGAATTATTAATTTATATTTTACTACTGCTTCCAAAAAACATTTGTCTTCATTTCAACAGCAGTTGGTTTTAATATTAAGCTTACTTTAATCACACTTCATACTCATTGCTAATTACTTGTAAATTAGCCTCATTTATTTTAATAATGGAACTATGTAAATACTTATGTAGGATTTATATATTTTTCCCTCCCCTTATATACTATTATTGTATTGGTAACAAAAAAACCCCCAACAAAACAGAATACCATTTTTCATGTACCACACTAAGCAATGACACCATAACGTATTAGCACTAAAAGAGGGAACACCAAAATAGTTATCTGTAGATTCATACAAATTCATTCTTTGGCACGTTCAGAGAGTTGGTAACCCAGATTTCACAAAGAAAAATTCATTCGCTGCATTCAGAACAGTGTGGTACGGTACAGCCTAAATAATTGTGCCCTAGTTATTTGAACGCAGGCTGTGATCCTGCAAAGGCTTAAACTTTTCACACTGTGAGTCGCCCCGTTGCAGTCAGTAGAACTACTTGCAGTGTATAAAATGAAGCATGTGCCTAAGTCTTGGCCTGATCAGGGCTATAATGCACATTTCCAGGTTTTAAATTTGCTGTGCTATACTTGAACTTGCAAAAGTTATACAAAAAAGGGCCTGACACAGAGCAGTGCTGAGCACCTCCTTTCAGCCCTAACCCTTTTAAGGAAGTGTCAGAATAAAAATACACATTATACAGTGAGGAACTGCCAGTGAGGGAGGCATCTGTTTGCATCATTTTATAATGTGAAGGCTTTTTTGGCTGTTTGGCTGCACCTGGCAAAGTGAGCTACATAGCTTTGCTATAATTTCTGTTCTTCACAGGAGGAAACTGGAAACTATTTTTTGATGTGTGTATGTGCGCACATGTACATATGAGTGGGTGTGTAAAGAATTATGATCAATTTCTGTATCATTTAAATGCTTGTATATTTTATCTGACAAGTGCACCAATTGTTTATTGCTCCCAAGGAGGCATTGCGGTGCATTTCTATGTTTAAGATTCTTTGACTTACAGTATAAATAAATGAACTTTTAAGCAAACTCCACATTTTCATGTTTTTTGTTTTTTGTTTTTTTTAAAATCAGAACAAATTCAAAGGATCACAGTAATAGGTCTCCTTACTTTAAGGACCATATTTTGCCCTGACCACCTATATGCACAACACAATGGAGGTTTGACAATAGCTGGGTATTAGTGTAGTTATGCAGTTGTGTATGAGGCTGTCCTTAATATGTTGCATATTTACAATAAATGATCATTTTCTGTTAACTTATTTTTAACAATAAAGTTATAGTTTGAAGTACAAAACCTTATTCTTCCATACCATGCTTTAAGACTAAAACAAGATTTTGTTGGTTTTTCAAATTACATTTTGTGGATATTTTAAATTTAGAAATGAAGACTAAACCCTAAATGTTCCAGGTCAAACTGCCCTCCTAGTACATCTATGTAGTCCCATTGGACCAAATACACCTGCAGAGTTGCACCCTCTTTCACCAACAACGAATTTGGCCCGTTGACCTCAGGGGATTGTATGTGCGTAACTGAGGGCACATTGGGCACTTAATCTTTATTATGTCTTCCCCCCCGTCTGGTTTATTTCAATCATATTCTTTCCTGGGGAGCTAGCTTGTATAAAATAGACATCCAACCTCAATGAGCTTTCTTTTTAATACATTTCTGCCTTGTAAATTCTTTGTTATACTGTGTGTCTTTAAAGATCTTATCTGTTCAAGATAATTGGCATGTGCAGGGATTTGGCCTAAAGGGAAATTTGTCCTCTGCTAATGCTCATTGAATTTAACAAAGAAAATTGGGTCTATTCCAGCAAGATAATTGAATATGGCTACTGAAAGGGACAAAAATATATGTATTTCCTTCATAATAACAAGAGACCCTGTTCCTTTCTCACTTGACTTAGTGTTATGACAGAAGAATTTGGCCCAAGCAGGGCCGGCTCCAGCTTTTTTTGCTGCCACAAGCGCTGAAGCACCCAAAAAAAAAAAAAAGGCCGCAGTGGCACTTCGGCAGCAGCTCAATTGTGCTGCTCCATTCTTCGGTGGCGGGGCCTTCACTCCCTCTCTTCCTCTTCAGCGGCAGCTCAAAGAGGAAGAGCGGGACTGAGGGACTCGCCGCCAAAGACCCGGACGTGCCGCCCCTTTCCATTGGCCATCCCAAACACCTGCTTCCTTCGCTGGTGCCTGGAGCCGGCCGTGGGCCCAAGATGTGTATTACACTGTAAAACAACATCTTAGTTCCATATTAACTAAAATAGTAGAGGTCTTCAGTTGTACATGTACTTGCAGGATTCAGTCATTGAGTATCCTTTCTCTTCCTTTCCCTACTGATTCTGCATTACCCTGTGTTGTCTTTCCTCATAGTATCTGCCTTCTTATGGACTCAATCTTGTACAATCACTGCTGGGATTGAATTGGCTTCCCTGATATTTCTCTGCAGGACAGAAAATTCCAAATCTTTCTGCAACCAAACCAGTTTTCTGTATGGTCATGTCTCCTTTTTTGAAGGAGACAAAGGTAATCAGATGCTGTTCTGTGGCACTAGTCATTTGTATTGCAAGTTGGGCCTAGTCGTCCTTTTAAAGTCAAGGACAAAACTCCTATTGACTCTAGTGAGAGCAGGATTGGGCCAATTATGTAATAAAGTGATTGTCTATTGATTGCTAAGGGTCGTGGAGTGCTTTCCAGCTGTCCACAGGTATAAACCAAGCCATAGGGAATGGAGGTGTTGGGAGAGAGGATGGGTCCATTAGAAGATTGTGAAGGAACAATGTGTTCCACAGAATGGAAGACTGGAGAAAGGCTAGTGTGAGTTTGATTAGCAATCTCCAGCACTTTGCTTTGTCGTGGGAAGAGCTAGTCAGAACAAAACATTTTTTCACTGAAGTATGCGGTCTTATCAAAGCTGAAAGTTTTGCAGAGACCAGTGGTTCTCGAACTACGAGTCAGGACTCCAAAGTGGGTCACAATCCCATTTTAATGGGGTCACCAGGGCTGGTGTTAGACTTGCTGGGGCCCAGAGTCAAAGCCTGAGCCCAAGGATGACCCCCCTCACCTGGGGCTGAAGGCTTTGGCTTTGTCACTCCCCCCTGGGGTGGTGTGACTTTGAATTTGCCCCCTCCCCCTGAGGCATTGGGGCTGGCAAGGGGTCAGACTTCAGTCCCTCCTCCTGGGGTCATGTAGTAATTTTTGTCAGAACGGGGTGGCGGTGCACTGAAGTTTGAGAACTGCTGGCAGAGATGCATCAGTTTTGATTACATTTTGAAGGGGAAGGTTTCTGAGGTCCAGGGTGGGCTCTCCAGAAAGAGTAAGACTAAATGAGAACCTGACCTGTCTGTTCCAAAAACAGATCCATTTTGATGCAATTCTGTTTCACGAAAACACTTAAGGTTTGTTTTCATTCCAGTATGGAACAAAACCAAACCTTGAAAATGCCGCAAAATGGAATTGTCATTCTCCAGCCAGTCTTGGGCACTTGAACCAACAAAGCCAGATCTGTAGCATTATAAAATAATGCTGTCTTTCATAATGCAGTTGGAACAGTTGATGCTGGGGTATCACTTGCCAAACAACTTTTTTCTTAATGGGATGCCTGAATTTTTTTAGTAATTCTCCATGTTCTTCTTATTGTTGATGCTCAGACCTACTCCTTGGGTCAATGCACAGCGGAGGTCTTCTCTCTCACTCCAGGACTCCCACCCCAACTAATTAGCATTTCCACATGCCAGCTTGCTTGGTTCCATTTCCTAAATAGCAACTTAATTCCATCTGAGCAATATCTAGCTGTGTGGCTCACCCTTGGAGCGTGCCTCTTGCTGGCTGTCTGCCTCTGACTCCAGATCTTCTGGGGCTCTGTCCTCTGGCCAAGTCACAAAGTTCAGACCCCTTCCAGAGTATCCTGGATGAGTCTAAATGAATCTGGATAATTCTTTTGTCCCCTTGGGCTATTGAAGTGGTCTCCTCCTTGTACTTGTAAAAACCCATTTCGGAGCTTCCCTGGCAGGAGCCTGCACTGCCCTCATGATCGTTGTCTGTTACCTTCCCCTGGGCCAGAGAGACTAGTTTCTCCTCAACTGAGCTCCTTCAGTCTGCTTAGTTCTGCCCCCTCTGTCTGGGAGCCAGTTAGCTACTCACCTCCACAGAGCATGCCTAATTGGGTGTATTTGCTAGCTGTGCAAGTAATGGGGGGTAAGGCCCATCTCAGTTCAATTGCACACAGGAGTACACTTACCAAAATGTGATTTAGGACTTTGCTAAATGCTATGGGAGATGATAAACTCTTCCTCCTCTGCACTTGAAACAATTTGCTAGATATTTTTCCCATTCATTTCTTCTGAGTATTTGGATCGTTATCAGTTGTCAAAATCAATTTTGTTTTTAAAATGTCTTCTTCGTAGGTACTAACAAATTTTAAAGGGCAGGGGATATAACAACATGACACTTTCAGCCCAGCTTCGCATCCTAACAAAATACCTGTTCTAATCACCATTTAAATGTTTTACAAATGATGCTGCTATGCCAGAGAAACCAACGTGATCCCGAACATGCAACTACAAACTCAGCCCTAAACTGTATTTCATTTACTAACACACTATTATTATTATTATTATCATCATCAGCTGTTATTTGCAGTCTGGAAAGCAGTTGTTCCTCCTGGACAGGATTGTGAGATGTATGCAAATCCGTACTGTACTATAAAGCGATTTAAGAATTTCAGAGATAGTCATGTTAGTCATTTAATGCAATGATAAATTGGCATTGAATGAGCAGAAAGGTTTTTTCTATAAACCTGAAGAACTTATAAAAAAATGCCTTGTGTTGCACAATAATAATTCATAATGTCTTTCAGCAGAGAATCTAGTGCGTACCAGAGGTGGTGGTATCCTCATTTTACACATTTAATGTTAAGAGACTTACCCAAGGTCATACTGAATTACACACATGGGCTTGTTTACACAGACAAATTATTATTATATGGAGCTATACCTATCTCATAGAGCTGGAAGGGACCTTGAAAGGTCATTGAGTCCAGTCCCCTTCCTTCACAGCAGGACCAAGTACTGTCCCTGACAGATTTTTGCCCTAGATCCCTAAATGGCCCTCTCAAGGATTGAGCACACAACCTTGGGTTTAGGAGGCTAATGTTTAAACCACTGAGCTATCCCTCACCCCACTTTACCACTTTAACTATACCAGCACAGTTAAAGTGGTATGAGCCCCTTAGTGTAGACATAGCTGTAGAGGTAGAAATGTGCTTATTCCCATGAGAAAGGGGATAAGCTATCTGGTTTAAGCACCCTGGTACTAGTATACTTGCATCTACACTTGAGGTTGTACCAGTAACTATATAAGTAAAAAAATCATTACATCCCTAACTGAAATTGTTACACTGGTACAAAATGTGTGTGTAGATCAGGCCTTCGTGACAGAACTGACAACAGCCTCAATGTCTCCTAGTCCACTGCTCTAAGCACTAGATGTGCTGCCTCCGTCTGTCCCACAGTGTGGTGACGGAACCAGACAACTCTCATGAATGTTAAGGTATGGCTTCTATATTTCATGGAATGAATGTCACAGTATCCTAAGCAAGGTCCCTTTTACTATGGATCGTGCCGCCAGGCAAATGACTGCATCATTTTGCTTTTGTAAAGTTGTTCATAAATCCTCCTTTGTGCCATGCAAATGGCCAGCTGAAGGCTATGGAACATGACTTCCAAATTGGGGGGGGGGGGAGCAGGGAAAGCAGGTAGCAACACAAAGTAGACTGACTGATCCCCTGCTGGAGTGGATCTTAGGATCTGTTGCAAAACAGGGGCCTTCTCCAGCTACACATCTCCAAGCATACGGTTCATTTTTGTGCACCTTAATAAATCCTCTGAGTGGACCTGGGGCAGGCTAACCCTAAATCTTCAAGTGGGAATGATACAAGTCTAGATTTTCACTTGAATGGCGGCCTGGTTCATGATAGCTCCCTATAAGAGGTTTTCCATTTCCTAGGCTTGGGCATAGAGAGGCGGAAGGCTTGTGGCAGCTGGCTGAGTGGAGAGAGACAGTTCCTCTGGCATGTGCTTTGCTATTGACTGCTAGTATAATGTGCATTAGAGAATGTGGAACCTCAATTCTAATGATGGGCTAATGTAAAAATGTGTCTGTATGGATGACCACCAGCAGCCTCAGCAGGTCTAGTAGTCTCTCTCTTCAGCTGAGAATGGCTATTGTCTTAAAACCTAACAGTCTTCCAGGCTTCTCCAGGTGAACGGCACCCTACAATGCATTGGGCCATTCTGACCTTATGAACCCAAGATGAGATTGTAGCAGATTTTATGGATTTTGAACCAGTCCTTCAAAGGTGGGGGCCAAAACTTATCTTGGAGTAGGTAGGAAGTATTTACCCATAATTTCTGCCACTGACTTCTGCGTGTCCTTGGGCAAATTACTTGATTTCTTGGTGCTTCGGTTTCCTCATCTGTGAAAGGGGAATTATACTTATCTTACAGGAATGTTATGAAGATTAATGTACACAAAGTGCTCTGAGATCCTCAGATAAAAAACTACATAGAGTGAAGTATAATTATTTCTCAAACGTCACTGAAAGATTTGGGTGGTATTTGAAGTTGGGATAGTGGTATGTAACCTATCATTTAATTCCATTTCTGTACCAGATGACTGGAGGATAGCTAATGTGACACCAATTTTTAAAAAAGGCTCCAGAGGCGATCGTGGAAATTACAGGCCAATAAGCCTAACTTCAGTACTGGGCAAATTGGTTGAAACTATAGTAAAGAACAGAATATCAGACACATAGATGAACACAATTTGTTGGGGAAGAGTCAACATGGTTTTTGTAATGGGAAATCGTGCCTCATCAATCTACTAGAATTCTTTGAGGGGGTCAACAAGCATGTGGACAAGGATGAGCCAGTGAATATAGTGTATTTAGATTTTCAGAAGGCCTTTGACAAGGTCCCCCCTCAAAGGTTCTTAAGCAAAGTAAGCTGTCCTGGGATAAGAGGAAAGGTCCTCACATCTTGAATACTGAGTGCAGATCTGGTCGCCGCATCTCAAAAAAGGTATATTGGAATTGGAAAAGATACAGAAAAGGGCAACAAAAATGATTAGGGGTATGGAATGGCTTCCATATGAGGAGAGATTAATAAGACTGGGACTTTTCAGCTTGGAAAAAGACAACTAAGGGGGGAATATGATAAAGGTCTATAAAATCATAACTGGTGTGGAGAAAGTAAATAAGTGTTGTTTATTCCTCATAACACAAGGGGTCACCAAATGAAATTAATAGGGAGCAGGTTTAAAACACAAAAGGAAGGATTTCTTCTTAGAATGCACAGTCAATATGTGGAACTCTTTGCCAAAGGATGTTGTGAAGGCCAAGACTATAACAGGATTAAAAAAAGAACTAGATAAGTTCATGGAGGATAGGTCATCAATGGCTATTAGCCAGGATGGCAGGGATGCAAAACCTTGCTCTGAAGTGTCCCTAACCTCTGTTTGCCAGAAGCAGGGGATGGATCACTTGATGATTACCTGTTCTGTTCACTCCCTCTGAAGCACCTGGCATTTGGCCACTTTTGGAAGACAGGTTACTGGGCTAGATGGACCATTGGTCTGACCCAGCATGGCCGTTCTTATTTTGCTATGAACTCGTTTGCCTATCCCTGTGGTATATACTTCTGGCTTAATTGATATTACATCAGTTAGTTACAGATTCTTTCAGTGTACTAATCAATTTTAGTTCAGACTGAATTGAAGTGCCACACACAGTGCTGTCACACTCTAATGAATTAAATTATTCTAGGTCAGGTCAAAGATCACTAGATACCTAATCTGAGCTTGATTACTAAAAGCAAAGGTAACTGCTTGGCACATGCCTTACATCATTTTAATCAGTTAGGCCTATTGATGATCAAGCTATGCCTTGGAAGTTCTCCAGTGTATAATTCCTTAGAACCTTTAAAAAGTCTTTCACTGCTAGGACTCAAGAAGCAGACTTTCTACTGCTGCTGGGGGAGAACTACACACCTTCCACCCCAGGCAGGACAAACCTTAGTCCCTGACAGGATGATTCCAGAGAAGCTCATTGCACTGACTTTCTGTCTTTTTCCCTCCCATGTAGAGCATGATCTGGCCATAACGCTGTCACTCTTCTGTTAGCTCACTCTAAAGTGCCTTAGTATTAATGGGCACGTGCAATCTGGGAGTGAGTGAGCTTGTACAAATAAAAAAACTGCAATATCTCAGCAAAATAAGGCTCAAATATGTGGTCTTAATTGTGCATTGCCTCACTCGGGGAAGTTAGAGCCCAATTCTGCCCTCTGGCATATGGACATAATGAATTCCTATCAGGCCAAAGTCTGCTCTGGAGTTACAAAAGTGTACTCCTTGTGTACAGAGATGGATTAATATTATCACATATGGGTCCTGATCCTTCATTCTCTAGGCACTCAACATTCTCACACGAGTGGGAGTTTTGGGTTTCCAAGGAAAGTAAAATCAGCTCCAGTCTTGGTTTTCCTTTTTGTATTAAAATTCTAATATTAAAAAAAAATCACAAAAACGAAGTTACATTTAATGAGTAAGTGAAAATGAAATGGTTTTGTCAGGTTTTTTGATTTTCTTTATTTTAAAATGTATTGAATCAGCTTTACGCCTAAACTAGGATGACCAAACAGCAAATGTGAAAAACCAGGATGGGAGTGGGGGGTAATAGGAGCCTATATAAGAAAAAGACCCCAAAATTGGGACTGTCCCTATAAAATCGGGACATCTGGTCACCCTAGCCTAAACTTAAGGGGTCCATAAACAACCATTAGAATCCTTGATTTTACACCCAGGTTCATGTATGTTGAAGAAATCAGCAACATGTGCCATATGAAAATAGAAGGGTAAGAATTCTCAATCATGTGGTAATTACCGTTGGACTAAGTTGTTTTGCTGGAAAAACAAAACCTGGGTTAGAAAACAATTTGACATGAAAGAAAGTCTCATCACTGTAATATTGTGTGACTCAAAAAAAAAAAAATACCTGCCAAAATAGAAAAGAAGGTGCAGTGTGCTTACCACACAGTAAATACTCAAAAAGCAACACAAAAGGAGCTCACACAAAGCATAGCCACATATGTGCTTAATCAGTGCTTAATTAGGTTCTGGGGATCACACATAGGACATAAAGATTTCTTTCCCCCAACCATGATTTATGAACATATTAAAGTGAAAATATACAGAAAGGGAAGGGTTAATCATTGATTCCTTTCCGCTCCTCTGTGTAGTCATCAGATATACAAACAGAATCATTCACTGTTTTCTTCAAACAGCAATATGGAGACTGGAGCAAATCTCTTATGTACACAAATGCTATTAAGTTTCACAGCAGCTCATACAATATTGTTCCACACTAATTTTACAATATGTGAAATCCAAACTGATAGTACAGCACGTCCATGAGGAAAATGACAAAATGAAAGAAAACATATCCTAAAAGAGGAAAACATCACCAGAATGCTGAGCTGCAGACACACTGTGGTGTGACATAAGTGTGCAAGGATATGGGGGCAGATTAAGCTGTACAAGACCAAAACCATGTAAGGTCCAGTAGGGAGCTATGTGAGCTCCAACAGATTTCCCACCACGTAATAAACGTGTTAGCCTACGATAATGTAACATCTTCAGGGCATAGGTTCCATTATCTTTCTTACAGCGCTGGAAGAAACAGTCCAAATCTAGTAATATTCCTCTTTTCAACTGTCAGTATGATTAATGCTTTCTTCTACTGATGCCAAGTCTCAGATACCAGTGTTTGTAATCAACATTTGGAGATTTGCCTGATTTCCAGAACTTTGGTTTCCACTGACTGTGTGGGTGACAAAGTTATGGGCCTGTGTCCCACTGCCTGGAATGGTTCCTGACTGTGAGTGCCATCTTCAGGGCAGACTGTCAAAAAGCAGGGCAGAGACCCCAACCTGGTTGTATGTTCTATAATCGGATATCACTAACCCAGTAACAAATGTGAACTTCTGAAGCACTATAACAGCCTTACCAAGGAGTCACAGACAGTCCCCTTGGGCATTCCAGTTTACCTTGCCACCTAGGCAAACTTGACTTAGTGATAGTTGGTTGCTATACACCAAAGATCACAAAAGATACAGATTGCTTCCAGTCCCGAGAGACCAGTCACTTACCCCAGATCAATTTGTACCCCAGATTTCACACTTAAAGAGAACACTTATGGCCAATCCTATAGTAAGCTAATTAATGATTTATTAACTATGAAAAAGAAATTATAGTTATTTACAGGTTAAAGCAGGCAACATATATACACAAATGAGTGTGTAATTTTAAAAGGTGACAGACTTGTAGAATCTGTCAGCACTGACATAGGCGGCGAGTTATATGGGCTCTTGGTGCCCGTGCTCCACCAATATTCAGGCTCCACCCATCTTTGGGCTTATATTTTCAGAGCCGTCCCGTCTATAGGACGGACCAGGGCAACCACCCCAAGCCCTGTGCTTTGGGGGGCCCGGCACTTCAGGGGTATGCAGGATCCAGGGAGGCCTGGGGAGTTAGCAGGGAGCCTGGTGCCGGCAGCAGCGAGCGATCCGGCCCCAGCCTACTCCGCCCCGCCTTTGCTCTGTCCCCACCCCACCCCCACTCCACCCCTTTCCCTAAGCCCACTCTTCCTGCCCCTGCTCCGCCCCCTCCCCATCCCATCCCTTCCCTCAAGCCCCTGTCCCCACCCTGCCTCTGTCCAGCTCCCTCCCCCGAGCGATGCCAGGAGCCAGTGGGGCGGAGCGGAGCGGGGAGTCTGGGGCCGGGTTGTTGGCTGCTGCCAGTGCCAGGGCCCCCACTAACCCCCAGGCTGCCCTGGACCCCGTATCCCCCTGAAGCGTGGGACCCCCCAAAGCGAGGGGCCTGGGGCAGTTGCCCCGGTCTGTCCTATGGATGGGACGGCTCTGCTTGGATCCATTCTGGGCGCCACCAAAAATTATACAAACCTGGCGCCCATGAGCACTGAATGTCTTTTAGGGCTAACCCAGGTTGACTCTGGGGATCTCTGCTTCTGTTTCCAAGCTCCAGCCCTGTGAGAGTCCAAACAGCAAAAAGAGATTAAAAATTTTCATGTCAGCTATCTTTATTTCCTTCTTCCAGAATTCAAGCTGATGGGACGAGCTTTTTTTACACGAAGCACCTTCATGGGTGTGAGAGGACCATTAACCAAGTCTTTGTATCCTGATATTCCACAATGGCCCATTTACTTTTGGTAGTCCTTCTTGATGAGCCGTGGACCATTCTTATTGGAGCAAGCATTTTTACAGTTATAAAGCAAAACTTGCATATCACCTTATAGCATGGGATACAGACATAACAAGTAAAATTAACACATGCAGCAACTTACAAGCATTCCATAGAGTCTAAACACATTCTTATAAGTCTAGTACCTATCTTGAATACTAACATATAGGTGAACTAGTTTGGTTTCCAGCTATGAATTTGTCAGTGCCTAGCTAACACCTACACCCTTGGCAAGAGCTGGCACGCGATCTGCCAGTGTCACAGCCTGACACTGTGTCCTGCAACTGTTCACTATGTGATTAGTCTTATTACCTTGAATGGGATTAGCCACATAAGTAAGGATGACAAGATCCAGTGGGCTCAATTCTCCACTGCCATGCGCCTTGCATAGTCATATATCTGTGCAAGGTGTAAAATGGTACCATTCTGATATGGTAGCAGTTTACTCCCACTCTGCACAGATGTAAAGGACTACACAAGTTGCAAGACTGTGAAGAATCAGGTTTAGTGTGCTCCCTCGTTAAAACTCTGCTGCATTGTGAAGCAGCAGTCTTTCTTCTGTTGTACCAAGGACACATTACAATAACGTCTTATGTAATATGCCAAGATACACATGCAAGTGGTGAGTGCTACAAACTAGAAGAGCTCATTGAGGAACTGGTGCTGATGAGTTGTTTCTTTTCCCTCTGATAGATTTAGTTCAGAGGCCACTGGTTACGTCCAACTCATAAGATAGCAAGACCCATGTGTGGAAAAGCTGTAGGTAACCTTTTTCCAACAGTCAGATCCTGTAGGGAGGAGTCTGGTGACTTACATCCTCCTTCGACAGATAAACTGTGGGAATGGTGGCTACTAATGACTTTTCCTACCCCCTAAGACAGCAATATCCTTCTTACACAGCAAAGCCAATGGATTGTATAACTTGCCAGTAATGTAAAACACAAGTCCAAAAGTGACCATGCTCCAAATGCAAGTACCATAAAAAACTAGCATTTTAATCTGATCCTTAAATGAGAAGGATCACCTGGCTCAGCCAACTAACTTTGAGACAGTTCTGCATTCATCCCCAGAACTTGTTTGCTAGGTTCTAAAAGACAAATCTGCATCTTCCACCATCCCAGTTTATAGCACTGAAGTATTTCTCTGGGCTCAGAAATGAAAAATGTAATAAAAACTGTATTGGGGTGGTATAATTCTATTACAAATTAGGCTGATGACGATTTGTATTTGATAGCAGTACAGTACTGAATGAAATATTCAGAGTTTAAAGAAAACACAGTCCTCATTGTCTGTAACGTGCTTTTCAGTGAATTACATTGAGCTATTTCAACACAAGTTTCCTGGGAACTTTCTGTTTGTTTGTTTGTTTGTTTTGTTTTGATCCAGACTGGGTACATAATTTTTCAAATGGACACTTAGAATATGGGCCATATTCTGATCTTGATAATACCAGTGAATGGAAGAGTATTGCACAGGAGGGCTGATTTGGCCTACTAATGTTTTTGCAGTGAGCAACGCAAGAGGGCCCATGCATCTATCCCAGTATGTCTGTTATGACTCATAGGCCCTTTAAAAACAAGTGTTCTGGGAAATGTAGTTCCCCCGGAGGGACTGAGTCAAGGTCACGTACCAGAGAATCAGGTGACCACCTCTGCGAACTATATAAGAGCTAGGAGAGCTGAAGGGAAGTTAGTCCATGGGGGAATTGTAATGGGGCCTAAGGAGATAGTCAGGAGAAGCTACTTAGTGGGAAGAATGTATCTTGGTAGAGCTATGATGCAGATCTCCTCCCATTATGACAGATTTTGCACTAGTTCGACATGTGGAGCTCCCAGTGATATTACTGGTTGAGAATATCAATGAACTAGAGAGCAGAATATTGCCCTAAGATAAAAGCAAATAAATATAGCTTTAATTTGAAAAGCTTTTCAATGTATTGATTTCCCCACAACCATGGCAATGAGCCACTTGAATGAACTGCAGCTTGATGGACAGTTTGCTATAGCGCAGACCCCTGCTCCACCTTCATGTTCCCCCATGCACAAAACTAGTGGCAGATGGCAACAAATGCTACAAGAGAAAAACCACCAGTAATGAAAATTTTTAACAATATGGGGTGGCCAACGTAGCAGGAACAAAACCAGTAATGATTTTCCCAGTGGGAGCATTCCTTCCTCCTTTCACTGCCACTCAACTTTCCACTATAGATCTCCTGAGGGAGTAGTATGGGCACAGCACAGGACTGGGAGCCAGGAACTCCAGAATTCTAATTCCAGTTCAGACACTGATTCCCTCAATGGCTTGAGCAAATCACAGCTTCTTTTTCTCAGTTTGCTTATGTGTATAATGGAGCTAATGATACTTAAAGGATGCTAGAATTACTTGTGTGGAAAATAAATTGAAAATGAAAAATGCTACAGTATGTAAATCCTAAGTACTATTATTCTCATTAATGCTGTTTTTCTCTTGAAATTGAGTTCAGGGAGCAATGCTGTTTTTCTTTTTAAAACTGAGGATTGACTGATGGCATGAAAAATAACATTATTTGTAAAATGTTTACAGTTCAACTACTGCCTTTGGGTTCTTACCAGGTATCCAGATTCAGCCAGGGAGAACTCCAAAGTGTTAAATCTGAGATACTTCTATGGGTTTACAAATATTTTAGAGAGTTTACAAAACATTTAGAATTCTTTTTATACAGTGTGTTTAAACGAAGCATATTTTTTACATTGCATCACAAAATAGCTGGTTTGTACAGCATGTTGTAAATATGAAGTGCTAAGTAGCATTATTCGTACTGTTAAATAGTACTCTACGGTCCAAAAGATCTACAAGGTTCTCAGTTCTAGAACCCATGAAGTTCTAAAATAAGGCTTGTGGTTCTCTGCTTTGTAGAAAAAACATGCCTGAGGACATCGTTAGATTCTAGGAACTGGATCATCCCTGCCCCATGCCAAAACTCACACAGGGGAGCTCCGGGGACAGTAGTCCCCAGCCAGAGCACCCTGTATTGTTGTCAGGATATTGGTTTTGCCCTTATCCAGAGAAAAGACTGTACACAAACCTGCATAATCTCCTATGCCACCCCCAACCCTCCCTCCCAGCTTCCTTGCAATGCAGCTCTATTGGAGTTGTTCTACTAAGGACTCTGGATTGGACTATATAGAAAAGATAATACAACCTGAGGCTGTATTATCTTTACCAGGAAATCTTGCTGGGGCTGGAGTGTGGACAACGTATGTCATCACCAGCTATGCTCTGGCTCTCCCACTCTTCCTCGTGGGCTGTCAAATCTCCATCTCATGCTATGCATACTCTGGACTTGCAGGAAAAGTTGTTGGTGGGAGGAGGAAGGATGGTGCCACAGGGGCTGCTGATTCCCCCTTGCCCCTTTTTGTATGAGAAGAGGGAAATCTATATGCACACGTCCCTGCATATGCAGATCTGGGGTAGAGCATGGGAGATGATCCAGGTCTATTCAGGATTTTACCTAATCGTAAATTACAGCAGATGTGCCAGCTCACATGCCTAGAATAACAGTTGACTGCAATATTTGGCTACTTTATTTACAACTTCATTTTTATGGGCATTTCCATTTCCTTCTAGGAATAATCACCATGGGTGCCTTAATTCTACAAAAGTGTTCGCAGTAGACAAGTTTCTGTGTGTGCAGCTGGCTGGCTGGTTAAGATCTGCAGATCTGGGGGCTCAGATTCCCATGAATCCCAGGCCTCTCTGCTTCAATTTTAGGGCTTGTTCATAGGCCAGTTTACACCCCTGATGATTCTGGGACCCAGTCCAGGGAAGTATGGGGAAGATTGTACAGATTTTACCACCACAGTTGCAGAGTTGTGGTGTTTGTCCTCTGTGGATTTTTGTGTAGGGAAATGTATGGACCATTATAAGAATACATATTGAAAAGCCATTTCTAAAACTGCTTTTAGAAGTCCATCACACTTCTTCAGTATCTGTATTCAGTGGATGGGTCTGTTTTCTCCCTTAGCACAGGCTGTCATTTCACTTAAACTTCCCAACAAAAGTCCTATTTGATGATGTTCACTCTAATGTCCTGATTTTGCAAATTACTACGTGTGCTTAATTTTAGGCATGTGAGTAGTCCCATTGACTTTAATACATTGTTGTGTGTGTGTGGGGGGGGGTTGGGAGGCCCCCAGTCAGAGTGTGGAAGGTGTGTGCGTGTGTGTGTGTGGGGGGGCGGGTTGGGAAGCCCCCCAATCTGAGTGTGGCAGGTGAGGGAGGCGGGTTGGGAAGCCCCCGAATCTGAACGTGGAGGGTGTGTGCGTGTGTGTGTGTGTGTGGAGGGTTGGGAAGCCCCCCAATCTGAATGTGGCAGGTGAGGGAGGCGGGTTGGGTAGCCCCCAGGCAGAGTGTGGCAGGTGCGGGGGTGGGTTGGAAAGCCCCCCAATCTGAGTGTGGCAGGTGTATGGGGGGGGGGTTGGGAAGCCCCCCAATCTGAGTGTGGCATGTGAGGGGGGTTGGGAAGCCCCCCAATCTGAGTGTGGCATGTGAGGGGGGTTGGGAAGCCCCCAGTCAGAGTGTGGAAGGTGTATGGGGGGGGAGGTTGGGAAGCCCCCAGTCAGAGTGTGGAAGGTGTATGGGGGGGAGGTTGGGAAGCCCCCAGTCAGAGTGTGGAAGGTGTATGGGGGGGAGGTTGGGAAGCCCCCAGTCAGAGTGTGGAAGGTGTATGGGGGGGGAGGTTGGGAAGCCCCCAGTCAGAGTGTGGCAGGTGGGGGGGCAGGGGTATGCCTGCGGGCCCCCTAGCCCAGGCCTGGCCACAGCCGCCGGAGGGTTGCGTTTTGTGCCGATACACCGGCCCCCGCCTAGCGCAACCCCCTCGCCCCCCCCCCCGTCTGTCTCTCAGACAGGCAGGCGGTAGCAGCCTGGGCCCCGCCCCCGCGCGCGCTCCCGCCCCGGTGGGAGGGGGCGAGCCGCCGGGGGCGCGCACGGTGACGGCCCGGGCGCCATGTTGGAGGCTTGCTAAGCCCGCCGCGGTGTGTGTTTGTGCCGCTGCCGGTGCCTGTTTCCTGTGCGGGGCGGGGGGCAGGAGGCGGGAGCGGCGCAGAGAGGGGGCAGCGGCGGACCATGGACGTCGAGAGGCTGCAGGAGGCGCTGAAAGGTGGTGGCCGGGCTGGGGGGGGGGTCCCCACGCGGGAAGGGAGCGGGCGGGCGAGTTCTCCTCCCCGGGGGCGGCAGGACCCCCTGCGGGTGGATCCCTGCGCTGAGGGAGGCCATGGCCCCACTGGGGCGGGCGGTGGGGAGGAAAGCCCCCTCTCTCCCCGCCCACGGGCGGCAGAGCCCCCTGGGACATGGGGGAGGGGAGATGCTCTCCCCCCCCCCCCGGAGGTGTCCTGGGTTTCAGGGGGGCTGCTGGGGGGGTAGGGCCCCCCTGCTTTTCCTCCCCCTCCTCCCGCTGATCTTTCCCCCCCTCCCCTTGCCCTGCCGGAGCCGAGTGCCCCCCTCCTCCCGTGTGCCCGCCCCCCCTCTCACCCCGTCCCTTTCTCTCCCCAGCCCCGTTCGTGCTAGCCTCGTCCTGCCTCCCTGGACGCAGCCGGAGTCCATCAGCCTCTCTCTCGCGGCTGTAGCCGCTCCAGAGAAGTTGCAAATCAACTTCGAGTGACTTACTGCCATTCCGATGTAGACGGTTCCCTCCTCAGAAGCAGTAAGAGGCTCGCAGGGCCCTAAGGCTGCGGCTCGAGTGGGGTGGAAAGGGGGTGGCTCTGCTTTCCAGCACACTGGGACTTGGAAAAGCTGCTTGGGGGAGCTGCATTTACAGACCAAGTCCATTAATGTTGACTGGGATTTTCTCCTCCCCCCACCCCTTCTTACCTGCAGATTTTGAGAAGAGGGGGAAGAAGGAAGTGTGTCCAGTACTGGATCAGTTTCTTTGTCATGTTGCCAAGACTGGAGAGACAATGTAAGTCTGATCCCTTCCCCACTTCCCCCTCCTCTTCCCCAGTTGAGGTTTATAAGAACTCTCTCAATTTTGGGCCCAGAGATAGATTGAATAATGCCCAAGTTTTGTTTGCATATAGGTTGATTTGGTGAGCTAAATATATTCTCCTTCGTTCTAGTTGCAGTTCTTGATGGCTGAAGACCTCTTGAGTTTTGTTCAGTTTATTTCCTTTCACACTTAGAGTTGGTACACATTAGTCTGATGTTGATTGAGAAGTTTCTCCTTATGTTCAGGGTCATCTGTCAGGTTTCATTGATCCTATTAAATACAACGAGCCTGTTGCTTTTTTTGCATTTTATATAATACTCATATCGGTTTTCATAGCCTGAAAGAGGAAAAGTTTAATGTGTATTGTGATCTCTCTTTTGAATGTGATATCTGATAGCATGGTTCACAGAAGTGAATGACATAATTTAGATTAATTTTTGCAGGCTGTGTGTAGCATACCCACAGGCTCTCTTACATTCAGTTGCTGCTTTTTATGTGGATGGGGGAAATAATTTAGGCGCTCTTTGCACAAGAGGCATATGGGAGCTAACTTGTTACTCTGCATTTCATTAGGTTCTCATTTCCCAGTCTGCACACAACTACTCCCATTTCACTTTCCCCAGACTTTCTTTCAGAGATCATCATTAATTGGGGCGGGGGCCATTTGTTTTTTTCTTGGAAGGGGTATTGTAGTTATAAAGGAGCTGGAATATCTCTCTCCTTGTCAGGGATAATCTCTGGTGCTGCAGTGGGTGACTTCCTTGTTGTCTCACTATTTGGCAGGAAGGAGAAAGGCTTCCCTGGGTGCATTGCTGGTGAGTTGCTCTCTTTCTGGCTCCCAGGCTGCCTCCTTGTTTTTGAGGCCTAGTACAGGCTTGAGAAAGGAATATATGTCTATAACAGCGTTTTATTAGGAATCACTGATTCACAGAGTCTTTGTTCTAATTTATAATGTGTCTAAGTTGCAAGAGATCTGTTTTTAATGTAGTGTGCTATTCCTGCTTGAATTTGTGGCCTTGAAGGGAAAACTGAAGTTCTGAAATGTACTTTGCTCTTTGAATCAAAGGCTTCAGTTTAGCAGAAAAAGGCACAGCTGTAATACAGATATTTTTGCTTAATGAGTCTTTATGCTGTCTTAATTTAGGAGAAATTCTATTTTTATGAAGTGTAAAATTACTCTTTAGATATGCTAATTGCTTACATTTGTGTGAACTTTTCTTTGAGGCTTTTGTTTTCTTGTCTATTACTTTCTGTTTTGGAAACTATAAAATATTTTTAAAATTGATTGCAGGGGAAATATTTAAGAAATCACTTGTGATAGAGCCAGGTGATACAATGTAACTGTTTCTGTACTGTTAACTTTTGCTTGCTTTTTGTTTGGGAAATATGTGGATTAACTTTGTACTCAGTTACACAAACAAAGGCCTTGATCCTGCAACTGGCTCTGTGTTGTTTGAGATACAAATATTTTTCACACTTTAGACAAATGATGGCCCTGTACATTCTCAGTAGTTTCTTTCTCTTTTGTTATCCCTCTGTATTTTTCTAAATACTCAAACATTCCAGTTGCTCTAGGCTGCTTGTTAATAGTTTCACATTTGTTAGTAACAGTTCAACAAGTCTCCAGTGTTCTCCTTTGTACACAAACAAGGCAATATATGGAACTACATGTATGCAGGCTTCACCGTACATTTAATTCTGCTCCCATTAGATCTCAAGATCTGCATTATTTCTTTGTCTAATATTTTGCAAAATTTATTTACCCATTGCATATTGAAATATTCAGAGGCAATGTTTGTCAAAATGAAACTAGTTCTAAGGGTTGCTAAACCTCAGTATCAGGAACACAATTATTTAAATAATTAGGGCCCTCTTTTTAGGGTGGGTCCTCTGTTGGAGATTCTGCATATTGGCAACAGTTCTTTTACCAGTGCTATGTGGAGTTGTACATATTCCTGATGACACATAAGCTAGTGAACAAAAAGGATTTGCGTTAGTGGGGAAGGAGGTAAATGAGATAATATAACATGAGGCTATTTTGCTTTCTGTCTTGTCTCAGTTTATTGTTATGCCTCTGGTTTTCAGGTAGAAACGTTGGGGCTTTCATAATGTTTCTTTCCAAACTTTCTATATAACTTTATAAAATAAGGTTTAAAGAATAGGGTTTTTCCTTCTGTGGCCAACTGTACTTTCTGGTAGGTAAACAGTAACTAAATTTAATTAGTATGGCTTTAAAAATTAAAATGAAATATGTCAAGAAAAAATGGTCTTGAGGTTCTCATAGGAGCATGGATGTGCTATATATTGCACATTTAATAGCCTATGTCTTAATCCTGCAAACACTAACTTATATGAATTGTTCCATCTGACTCAGTGGGACTTATTCACCTGAGTAAAATTACTTGGTGTGTGTAGGATTGGGCTAGTATATAAAAATCTTATAGGTACATTGTGAAGCCTGGGTATAAATGTGCAAATGCTAAACTTGGTTTGTAGCATCTTGTAGTAAAAGCCTGATCCTGCACCGGCTCAAGCATATGCATAACTTTACTTATTGGAGTCTACGGGGCTAATCCTGTGAGCAAAGTTAAGTATATACTTAAGTGTTTGAAAGATTGTGGCCTGAATTTTTAACCAAGCACTATTGAGCTATGCAAAATAATGTTGGTTTCTTATAATTTGAGATATATACTGAACAAGAATTATGCCCAACCCACACTGTCTGAGAACTGGTGGTTGCAAGTTGTTTTTTAGTACCATCTTATTTGTAATGTGCATGTGAAACATCTTTCAGCTAACGGTTTTTGGCAGAAAGCAACTCTGCTGACTAAAAACCCTACCTGGAGATCTGTGAAGTTGCACAATTATTTTCTGCCACTCTGTAGGCCTTAAACTACATCACTCAGTAGTTATAAAGAAAAACAATCCAGTTGTATCAGTTGTGGAGCTGCACAAACCCTAATGTAATGTAGAAAAACGCTATTTTTCAGGAAGTCTCTCTAGGTGACTGGAGAACTAGTATTTATGACATTTCCAATATTGCGGAAGTAAAATCTGATAAATTGAGCAATTTTTGTTGACAACTACTTAAAACTAGGTGTGTGTAGGGAGGGGGTTGTTTAGTATTGCCACTTAATTCAAATGCCTAATAGTTGAAAGAAAGGGTCTCTGAATTAAGGATAAAATTATCTACCCCTTTAATTAATGGCAGAAGAGCTTCAAATCCATTTATTTGGGTCCTTTGAGGAAATGTAAAAACAGGGAAAGAAGATTGGACATTCCTGGTAATTCTAAGGTAGAAAAAACAAGCAGAGTTTTAAAAAAGTTTCGGGATGTCTTCATACACCCCAAAAAGCATAATTATCTTTTTCCCTCCCTTCTGTCTTAGGCCTCTCCTCTCCGCTCCCAATTCAGGTAACCTTTAATTTTGCAGTCTTAACTATAGCTTTTCCTATTGTAAAAGATATAATGCAGATGTTTTATTAGTTACCTATTTGTTTCTAGCATCCTTAAGATCCTACCAAAACCTGGAGAAATCTGGGCTCAGGGCAGGAGTGATTAATTGTAAAATAGGTTTAGGCCTTTTCTCTGCTTGGGAACAGCTATGATTCATGACCTGTGACCAGGAATTGGTGGGGTTGCAGTAATGCTTACTCTAAGTGCCTCTGAGTACATTACTCTGTGGGTACGTCTTCACTTACCGGAGGGTCCGGCGGCAGGCAATCGATGTTCTGGGATCGATCCCGGAAGTGCTCGCCGTCGACGCCGGTACTCCAGCTCGCCGAGAGGAGTACGCGGCATCGACGGGGGAGCCTCCCTGCCGCGTCTGGACCTGTGGTAAGTTCGGACTAAGGTACTTCGAATTCAGCTACTTTATTAACGTAGCTGAATTTGCGTACCTTAGTCTGAAGTGGGGACTTAGTGGGGACCAGGCCTGTGTTTATCTAGTTTTTTGGTTTTAACTTTTTTACTTTAGGCTGTGGACTGCATAGTTCGTTCTTTTCTGTAGTCAGGTTTTCCCTCCTAGATGTTCTTGTCTTCTAAGTTTTCCCAACTTCTATCTAACTGAATACATAGGAAGCTACCAAGAGTCAACCTTTCAGTTTCTCAGGTCGGCCTGCATTTGAAAAATACCTTGGAGTGAGTTTAGCATGTAGTGGTCTCTAAATGTCCAGCATATGTTCTGTGCATCTGTATTCTCCCTAAGGCAATACAGAAAGAGGCACATTTTTAACCTCATTAGTATTTTGGTCCATTTTAATATCTCTTTGTTTACTCTTGCTGGTGGAAAGTGTTTAGTTTTTAATTGAACTCTTTTAAAACTTCCTCCGATCAGTTCTGTTTTTTGGTTTTTGTTTTTTTTTTTAGTTGAACCAGAGCTTAAAAAGGGATTGCCAGTTATAAAACTGGTCTAATGATGAAAATAACTATAAATATGGACAGAAGTTCCTCTAATTTTCATTCTGGCATTTCAGCTATATATTTTGGCATTTTGTATGCTAAATTCCTTTCTTGTGTTTCAGTGTATTTAAATTTTTGTAGCAACATATACTCTAACTTCAAAGGTTCCCCCCTATAATTTAAACCTTATTTTTATGAACAATGTTCTTGTTTTTATTTTACTTTAAATTTGCTTTGCTTTATACATGGGTACGCTAGTGTAGAGCTTTCAGTAGTGTGGAAGCAGAGATAAGTATAGATAAGATCACATTTATCATCTGACTTTCACTTGTAACTTTTTGAAAAGCTCCAGGGGGGGAGGGATAGCTCAGTGGTTTGAGCATTGGCCTACTAAACCCAGGGTTGTAGTTCAGTCCTTGAGGGCACCACATAGGGATCTGGGGCAAAATCAGTACTTGGTCCTGATAGTGAAGGCAAGGGCCTGGACTTGATGACCTTTCGGGGTCCCTTCCAGTTCTGTGAGATAGGTATATCTCCATATTTTATACTAAAAGTTAGAAGTTTGGTCTCAGAATAAAATTGGATTTCTTTTGGTAGAAAAAATAAGAGGCAAATTCATTCAACTGTTTGAGTTACCAGAGAGAGATTATTTTTTCTGTTATCTTGATTTTTTTACTTCAGCTGACTAAAAAGGCAAACTTTTAAACTTCAGCCAGAGGACATTGGTAGTTCTCAGTGAAGAGTGCATGTTTTTACTTAGTCAAGTTTCTAATTAACTACCACTTAAAAATTCTGTGCTAAGTGCAATATAACACTTTCAAATAAATACGGTGCATGTGACTGTTAATGTGCACACTCTAAAAATGAAGTTAAAGTGGTCAGTCTTTCTTGATTTTCTTCGGGGATCATCCATCCTTGATTCCATACCAAAATGGGCTTATTTTTGAATGTTTGACCATCCAATAGGAACATAAGAATGGTCCTACTGGGTCAAACCAAAGGTCCATCAAGCCCAGTATCCTGTCTTCCAACAGTGGCCAGTACCTAGTGCCCCATAGGGAATGAACAGAACAGGTAATCATCAAGTGATCCATCCCCTGTCGCTCATTCCCTCATTCTGGCAAACAGAGGCTAGGGACACTATTCCTGCCCGTCCTGGCTAATAGCCACTGATGGACCTATCCTCCATGAATTTATCTAGTTCTTCTTTAAACCCTGTTATGGTCTTGGCCTTCACAACCTCCTCTGGCAAGGAGTTCCACAGGTTGACTGTGCATTGTGTGAAGAAATACTTCCTTTTATTTATTTTAAACCTGTTGCCTATTAATTTCATTTGGTGACTCCTAATTCTTCTACTATGAGAAGTAGTAAACAACACTTCCTTATCTACTTTTTTTACACCAGTCATGATTTTATCGACCTCAATCATATCTCCCCTTAGCTGTCTCTTTTCCAAGCTGAAAAGTCCCAGTTTTATCAATCTATCCTCATACGGAAGCCGTTCCATACCCCTAATAATTTTTATTGCCCTTTTCTGAACCTTTTCCAATTCCAATATATATATTTTGAGATAGGGCGACCACATCTGCACACAGTATTCAAGATGTGGGTGTATCATGGATTTATATAGAGGCAACCTGATATTTTCTGTCCTATTATCTATCCCTGTCTTAATTATTTCCAGCATTCTGTTGGCTTTTTTGACTGCTGCTGCACATTGAATGGATGTTTTTAGAGAGCTATCTACAATGACCCCAAGATCTTTCTTGAGTGGTAACAGCTAATTTAGACCCCATCATTTTATATGTATAGTTGGGATTATGCTTTCCAATATGCATTACTTTGCATTTATCAACATTAAATTTCATCTGCCATTTTGTTGCCCTGTCACCCAGTTTTGAGAGATCTTTCTGTAGCTCTTCGCAGTCTGCCTGGGTCTTAACTATCTTGAGTAGTTTTGTATCATCTGCAGATTTTGCCACCTCACTGTTTACCCCTTTTTCCCGATCATTTATGAATATGTTGAAAAGGACCGGTCCCAGAACAGACCCCTGGGGAACACCACTATTTACCTCTCTACTCTGAAAACTGACCATTTATATCTACCCTTTGTTTCCTATCTTTTAACCAGCTACCAATCCATGAGAGCACCTTCCCTCTTATCCCGTGGCATCTTACTTTGTGTAAGAGCTTTTGGTGAGGGACCTTGTCAAAGACTATCTGAAAATCTAAGTACACACTATCCGCTGGATCCCCTTGGTCCACATGCTTGTTGACCCCCTCAAAGAATTCTAGTATATTGGTGAGGCATGATTTCCCTTTACTAAAACCATGTTGACACTTCCTCAACAAATTATGTTCATCTATATGTCTGACAATATTGTTCTTTATTATAGTTTCAACCAGTTTGCCCGGTACTGAAGTCAGGCTTAAACGCCTGTAATTGCCGGGATCGCCTCTGGAGCCCTTTTTAAAAATTGGCGTTGTTAGTCATCCTCCACTCAATTCAGTTTGTGAGGTTCTGGGATTAGTACCCCAAAGTACGCTCCGGCCTACAGAGCACAGGAGGGTTGACTGAAGGAACTCTCCCATTTGTCTCTTCCCAGGTGGTAAATTGGCTCCCTGGCTGCTATGGGGTTATTGATGCAATGCTTATGCTTCAAGGATTATCTGTGTAGTAATAGTACAATTTCAGTGCTGTACCCTTAGGAGGCATCATTGCAGTGTATACAAACTGTACTGGTGTCTCCCAGAAATGTGAACTAGTGTGGGTCTTTTTTGTTTTGTGATTTTTGGGAGTGAAGGGAAAGGGACATTCGGTAGCTCACATTGTGGAATTTGGGTGTTAAGCGCTTCTGAATCTGTCCCACAGAAATTAAATGTCAAAGATACATTAATGCAGAATTAACATTTTGAGAAAAGAAATGGAGAATCCAAGATCCTCATAATAATGCTAACATGCCACATTGAAGGTATTGTGTATCAGCCTTGCTAAAGTGTCAAGAAAATTTTCCAGCCTAGGCAATAATGTACACAATAACAGTAACATCAATGTGTGTGCAAGCATATGCTGTCACATACAACTCTCTCCAATGCCACTGTATGTATTTTCTGTTATGTGAATACCAGGCCTTATAAGCTCACTTCACACCATTGCTGTTCTTCTTACAAACATCAAGCTGTTCCTCTCTCAGGCTTTGTCTACACTAGCACTTTCGTTGGTAAAATATTCGTCAGTCAGCTGTGAAAAAAACAACCCCTTGACCAACGTAAGTTTCACTGACAAAAGTGCCAATGTGGACAGCGCTATGTCAACAGGAGATGCTGTCCCACCGACATAGTTACCATCGTTTGGGGATAGTTTGCTGGCATAGAGCAACTACGTGGGAGACCTTACACCTGCGCAGCTGCAGCGGTACAGCTGCCAGGTCTGCAGTTTAGACATAGGGATGCTACACTTACTATTTAAAGCGCACAAAGTCCCTTTTTTTGCACTAAAACTGTGGGAGCATCTACACTTGTTAATGACTTTTTGCGGTGAAACACAGAAATTTCACCGCAAAAAGAAAACCACTTTCACGAGAGGCATAAAGCTCTTATCGCTGTTGTGAAAGTGAAGACACGTTCTACCACCGTAAACGCCTTTTGGCCTCCGAAGGATATCCCACAGTTCCAAAAGTGATCACTCTGGCCAGCATCTCCGCTGCTCTGATGCCAAGTAAACGGACGTCCACCCCTCCCGCTGTGAGCCCCGGGAAGTTTGAAACTCCCTTTCCCTTTGCTTGTAGATATGGCAGGGAAAGCAGCCAGACAGCAGGGTTGTTTTTTTGTTTGTTTTGTTTTTAAATGCCACGAAAGAAACAAGGAAGTAATGGGGCTGCTGGGACATGAAGCAGGGCAGCATGGGGCACTGAGCAGGGATCCAGAATGCCTTGCGCTCACCCCTCCCTTCCTACAAGACCCATGGAGAGAACTGCACTGTGGGATAGCCGCCCTACAGCGCTGCTCTCATCTAGGATGGAAGTGCTGCTAGTGACACCTTAGGCATTAAGTGAGTACACAAACCAGTGCTTTTCTTTCACTGTTTCCCTATCACCGGTGAAACTTACAGTGCCAAACCTCTGCAAGTGTAGACATACCCATAGCCTCACACAGACAACCCCCCCACCTTACCTTTGATTCACTCTATACACCAGCTAATTTAATCACACCCTGACCCAGGTCTAGTCAGTTTCCCCTTCTATTCATTCATTAACCTTGCTTCATCAATTCTGTTCCCTCTCTCCACTAATTAGGTTTCTTTTTCCCCTCAGCATCTTCATTGGTTCTTTTCTTATACTCTGGACTTATCTACACTTGAAATGTTACAGGGGCACAGCTGTAGACACTACCTGTGCTGTTGGGAGGGGTTCTGCCATTGGCATAGGTAGTCCACCTCCCTGAGAGGCAGTAGCTAAGTGGACAGTGCTAGGATGACAGAAGAACTATCTATACTAGGTGTTAGGTTAGCTTAACTAGGTTGCTCAAGGCTGTGGATTTTTTTGTACTCCTGAGGCCTTGGCTACATTGGTGCTGTACAGCGTTGCAACTTGCTGTGCTCAGAGGTGTGAGAACGCCCCCCCCCCCCCCCCCCAGCGCAGTGAGTACAGTGCTGTAAAGCACCAGTGTAATCAGAGTCTGCAGCGCTGCACACTCGCTTGCAGCGCTGTACGCTATTCCCCTCAGAGAGGTGGAGTACATACAGCACTGCAAGAGAGCTCTCGCAGCGCTGGTGGCGCGACTACACTCGCGCTTCACAGCGCTGCCATGGCAGCGCTGGGAAGTCCCGAGTGTAGCCAAGGCCTGAGTGACGTAGCTGGGTTGACCTAACTTTTTAGTATGGCCCTGGCCTCGTCTCTCAATATTGGCTCTTCAAAGATGCAGCAGCTGCTTTAGTACCTCCTTTGTCCTCCCCAGTTGGGACTTAAATTTAACTTCCCATAGGGGCTTCATTTCTGGCTACTTCTCTTGGAGTGCTACTCTCCCAGATCCTTTGTTCAGGCTGGGAGTTCTGTCCCATCCTAAATCATGCTTAGAGCACAACTGTTGTTTATCTTGCTCCTACTTAAAGAGGGATAAGCCAGCTCTCTTCTCTCTTCCTCTGTAGACCTTGGGAAGGGATTGCTGAACAGGGCAAGCCTTGAGAGAAGACTGCAGGGTGGTAGTGCAGGACTGTTCTGGTCTAGACCTCAGATAGTAGATGTTAGGGAAGGGAACAGACCTTGCCCAGGTAATTGAGTCTCGAACAAAAAGGATTCAGCAGAGGGTATTGCAGCATCTCCTCAACTTGGTCTTTTGCTCCCTCAGTTCAGCAGGAGTGGCATTCCCACCACAGACCTGGCATTGTAACAACAGCACTGGAAAAGTGATTAAAACAAAAGTATTTTACAGTCTGCATAAGTTGATTGGTGATGCTTGCTTGGAACAACTTACTGTTTGCATTTCGTGAACAGGTAAATGGGATTTTGCAAAGCCATTGTGTGTACATATCAATGTATTCAATTTAGCAATTAATAACCAAAAATGTTAAATTTCTATAATCAGTCAGCCTTCATTAGCATTTTAAAGGGAGAAGAATAAAGGATAGCTGAAGTAATGCATCCTACTTAGTAAAAAGAACAGGAGTACTTGTGGCACCTTAGAGACTAACAAATTTATTAGAGCATAAGCTTTTGTGGACTACAGCCCACTTCTTTGGATGCATCCGAAGAAGTGGGCTGTAGTCCATGAAAGCTTATGCTCTAATAAATTTGTTAGTCTCTAAGGTGCCACAAGTACTCCTGTTCTTTTTGCGGATACAGACTAACACGGCTTCTACTCTGAAACCTACTTAGTAAAATTACCTAAAGATATACTCTTGTTTGAAAATGTCTGAACCCTAATTCAGATCTTGTTTACCTCCAGTGTGCACTACTGTTCTTCACTGAAGTAAGTGGAATTACACCAGTATAAACCTTGTGTGAGATCAGAATTTGGCTTTTGATATTCAAAGGCATTTTCTTAATACCATTATAAGTTGTCAGCTTCCTTAACACCTAGGCCTTGCCTTTCCTGGCAAATATGGAACCTGCAATTCACGACCAGTGGAGCAGCACTGATGATCACCAATTTTGCCAGTATCAGAGGGGTAGCCGTGTTAGTCTGAATCTGTAAAAAGCAACAGAGGGTCCAATTTTGCCAGTGTAGATGCAGCCAGAGTGTATTCCTAATTCTTTAGGCCTGGATCTAACGTGTCATACGCCCAAAAAGAAAGCAAGGACTTTATTTACACAAATAGTCAACAAACCAAAAGAACGTCTTCTGAATTGTTGAGAAATTCCATGTTTTTTCCCCTTTAGACTTTGTCTTCACTAGAGGGGAAAAGAGTGTTAATTTATTCGTTAACATAAGGTAAAATCGTAGTGAAGACTCAACTTGTGTTAATACTACACACCGCTAGCCGGTTCAGGTAAACCCTAGATGGCCCATAGTCCACATATTTCGTGCTTCTAACTTGTGTTAAAACTACAAACTGCCTTGTCTTCACTAAGATTTTTACCTTGTGTGTGTCAGCTCGTGTTAGCTAACATAGTAAGAAATACTTTGACTCAAGTAGAACATCCCAATAAATACATAATCACGAGTGTTACATTCAGTGCTATAGATTTCTTTATGCTCCTACAGCTATCATTAGCTCACAACTTTTATTGTTAAGCCTGTAGAACTTAAGGGTTTGTTTGCATGCTGAAAACATTTAAGAATGTAATTTTCATTGATGCACAGGGGGTCTTCATACATAAATCTTATTATCATTGTTGGGAATTTCCCATGTTAATCCTCAGTGCATCGATGTTGCTATTTTTACTGTCTCCAAACCAGAAGCATTGAAATGCTTTGGTATATCAAAATAGCAAGTGTGCAGGAGAAATCAGGGAGACTAAATAATTCTTAAAGTTGAGAAATTTCAAATATTTGAATCTAGGTTTAAAAACAATATAAGATCTATTATAGACTGATAGTGGCACTCTCTTCTCACCCTAAATTACTAACTAGTTATCTCTACCTAGTACAGCAACACACTAGCTTTCAGACAGTAATTTTCTCTCCTGGTTCCTCAGCTCATTCACTAGCTTTGATGCAGCATAGGGATGACATATATAAGTATCAGGAGTGAAATTCTGGCTTCATTGAAATAATGGGAGTTTTGCCATTGACTATAATGCCAACAGGATTTCATCCTAGATATTCAGAGGCCATCGGAAAAATGTCTTTCATTTCTGCCCCATCACCAAACACTTCTGATTGTGTGCACAGTGATCCTTATCTTTTACCCCCTCCCCCCCAAAATAAAAAAACGTGGGTGTTAAGGCATTTCCAAAAATAGTAAATGGTAATTATCTGTTTGGATACTGTTTGCATCAAGGCCAGGGAAGAATACTGCAAAATATGGCTCCTAAAGCCGGTGTTTAAATTGGATGCAAGTTTGCAAGAGTGTCTTATTTCTTTGCTTCATCCTGAATTTTTAGATAATCCTAGTGATAAATCTATTTCAGCTGTGCTTTCCCAACATTTGCTAACACTAGGAGAGTGGAATTGCTCATTTCATGCTGCTACTGCCTGTACCTCTGGGGAAGTACTGTGTTCAGAAGCATATCTTTCTCCACTATGGGTGCTATACAAAGGGGTAGGAGGATGACAAACAGTGAAAGGAAGAGCTAAAAACTTTACTAGATTATTTTGCTTTGTTGTTGTATTTAAAGGCCATAGTGAGTACTGAGCAAACCCACACACAGAAATAAAAGAAAATGGACGATAAAATGCTCAGCATTCAGTTTGCTTCAAAGTCAGCAATAATAGTAACTTTGGGGAAAGCTATTAACGTAATGAACGCTCTCTCTCCCCCCTCCCCCTCCCCCCCAAATCACAGAGAATACTGAATGAAGCCTTCACCTCTCTGACTTAGTTTTCAGCTTGTCCTCTGGTTTTGAATTTTCATTTTTTATGACCCTCTTAGAGACAATACAGCTTTTTTCTTTAGGTTAGCTGGAAATGGAATGCTTGATTGTACTTTCTCAGTAAAGCTGTGTTTCAAATTTTAGTTTTTTTACTCTTCACTGGGCTAGTGTTGGGGGGGTGGGGGAAGAATAAAAATCCTCCTTTCCTATATCTGAAACAAAATTTTGTTTTGTTCTATGGTCTCAGGTTCACAAAATACAGTAGTAGGTGTCCATTGTTTCCCTTTTCGTTTTACTTTTTCTGGTATTATGACTTTTTTTTTCAGAAGAGATGGAGTCCTCTTAACATTTAAAGTAACTTGGTAATGAACTCCTTAAATTCAGCAAAATCTAAAGATTGCCATTCACCAGGACTCCCCAGACTCTAATGCTACAAGATCATGGCTAGTTCTCCAGAAGTTCAGCATCTCCCCAGGATAATGTGATTTTTTTTTTTGTTTGTTTAATTAAACCTTTAATCTGTGACACAATTCCAGAAAGACTGAGATAATTGCATACCTTCACTTCAGATTATTTGCTCTGATCTAAACCTTAATTCCCCCCCCCTGTTCAGATTCCTTTAGACCTCATTCTGACTTTCCATTCCACATATGTTACTGAAGTTTACAGTTTTATTCTACATTAAATGTCCCATGTACTGTGTGAAAACTGTGTTGATCTGTTTATTATACAGTAGTCTCTTACATGGTTAAAACAAGGTGTTAATCTTAGTGTGGACAGATCTGAAATCTGCTTTAACTGTATTCTTTGCTGCAGTTCTGTTAAGACAAGTGCTGTAACTAAATTAATTAAAACATTCTGCTGCACCTCAAGACCAAACCTTATAGTAGTGTCAGATACTACAGTGTTGTTACCATGTTTTCCAGTGTGCTGCCCTCTTTTAAAAAAAAAAAAAAAAAAATACATAGGACGGTAGGGTGTTCAAATATGTCTTGGATAGTTATCTTCAGGAACACGCCAATGGGCAGATGTGTGTTTTGTTGAGGACAGCTGCAGTTAGTGTACACTATTTTATTTATGTATGTATGTGTATATTTTGGCACAACTATCTTTGGTCTGCAGTCTGCCAGAGATCCAGCATTGGGGTACCCTTCTGAAATCCTTTGGATTCTAGGATTTTCTGCCTTTCTAGTTTTTATGCTGCCTTTTTAGAGGCCATTTGGATGCTTCATTTTGTGCCAAGTTCTTGGTTTAAACACAGTGTTGGAGGTTTTTTGACATTTTTTGTTTTTTTTTTATTAAATAGTTTTTTTTGTTTGTTTGTTTTTGTTTTTTTTTTCCTGGTCAAAAATGTGAAGTCTGGTCGTTCCAGGAAGGATAATCCAAAAGCTAGTGAGATAATTGTAAAACTTACCTGGTGCCTGCAAAATGCATTCACTGGTAGGAAATGGCTTGATACTGAATGAGAACAGATGAAAGAAGCTTCCCCCTTTCCCAGTAGTCAGGGAGCCGGGGGAAGAGCTCCCATGACAGATAGGGGAAAAGGCTAGGACGAGGGGGAGAGATGCTTTTCCCACTTCCACAAGTGTAAGGCCTCCAATTACGTGGGTGGTGGAGCAAAAAGTGGAGTCTTCCACTTCATTGTTCTCCCTTCCAAACTCCCAAAGAGGTAGGAGGAACAGTATGATTGGGCTCTTCTGTATACAGTGAAACTTTGGATTTTCTGTTTAATTGGCCAGGATAAGCTTTTGTATCCGTATGATCTTGCACAACTTGGTAATGCACTAAAAAGTGAGTGTATTTCATAAAGAACTTAATGTGCTTGTAGTTCTTGCATTAAATCAAAACATAGCACCAGATTGCTGAATGAACTACTGTTTTCTTTACGTTCTTTGAAAGGCTTGTTAATAATGCATTGCTGTAATGAAGCCATGGTAACAAGAGGAATGAAAACTTTAGCAGACAATGTCAAGCTATGGGGGAAGGCAAGCAGTGTTCCTTAGGTTGGGAAAGTATTCCTCAAATAGAACTAGTATAACTTAAAGGAACTTTGACAAGGAAACTGTTGGCTAATTTGTGCAACTTCTAAGAAGCAGTTCACCTTAACCCAACTCATCTTCATGCAGTGTAATGGCAACTTAGCTACCTTTGACTTCTCCCTTTCTTTCTTTCCTTTTTTATCCAGGTTCTCAGCGAATCTTGGTGCTTTTATATTATTTCTAAAATTCACTGTTTCCTCTCTCTTTCCAGTTCCATGCTATCGTGGTCTTTCCTATGAAGTATTATAATCTCTTCCTCTGTCCTCGCTAACTTTCTTCCCTCTCAAATACATTCAACTTCCATCAATTAAAACACATCTTCCTGTTCTGCTTTGACCATGTTATTGTTCCCAGCTCCTTATGTCTTTCCCCATAAGGGTCAAACTCCTTGCCTTCGTTGTACACAATTCTGCCCTAATCTCATCCTTTTGTTTTCCATCTCACGTCTTTATCTCTGTCCACTCTTCTTGCTCCTTTTGTCTATTCCTCACCCTCCGTCCTTTGTCTTTTTATTCTGTTCCTGCTTATAATGAATTCCCTGTCTCTGTGTGCAAGCCACCTCCTCTCCTTCTCAAATCCCACCTTTTTAGTTTGATTCACATTAGTGACTTTCCACTCTAGTGCTGCCCACTTCCGTATTTATTTACTTCAGTCTCTAGTTAAAAATTTCAACCTATGATCTACACTGGGGCGGGCAAAGTTTTTGGCCTGAGGGCCGCCTCGGGTTTCAGAAGTTGTATGGAGGGCTGGTTAGGGGAGGCTGTGCCTCAGCAAATAGCTAGGCGTGGCCCAGTCCCCCCTCCCCCCGGGGGACTCCTGCCCCATCCCCCCCACTCCCTGTCCCCTGACCACCACCCCATCCAACCCCTCCTCTCATTCCTGACTGTCCCCCCCCGGACCCCTGCCCCCATTCAACCCCCCTGTTCCCTGCCCTCTGACCACCCCAACCCCTATCGACACCCCTGACCACCATCCCAAACTCCCCTGCCCTCTATCCAACCCCCCCGTCCCCTTAACGCACTGCCTGGAGCACCAGTGGCCGGCGGCGCTACAGCCGCACCGCCTGGCCGGAAGCAGCCACACCACCACGCAGCTCAGAGCACTGGGTCAGGCCAGGCTCTGCAGCTGTGCTGCCCCAGGATCTTGCCACCCAGAGCATTGCGCTGGCGGCGGGGCAAGCTGAGGCTGTGGGGGAGGGGGCTAGCCTCCTGGGCCAAGAGCTCAGGGGCCGGGAAGGAGGGTCCTGCGGGCCGGATGTGGCCCGTGGGCTGTAGTTTGCCCACCTCTGATCTACACTCTATCCACTATAACTTTTTGTTTGTTTTAAATGTTTTTCCTTCCCCTTCATGTCTGTTTTCTTTGTGATCTGTGTCTGGCTGTTAGAGTGTAAGGTCAGAGACTGTGTGTGTGTGTTTTTTATTATTGCATGATACTTCCCAGAATCATAGTGCAATATACGTTTGGTTACTGTTGCTATGTAGCAGTAGTGATTAACAGTTGTTAAACTAGAACATTGTGTCTTGTTTGATTTGCTGAGTACAACATGAAATGGAAAGTCTTGGTTTAAGAAACCAAAGTGCACTATAACATTAAAGCAATGGTTCTCAAACTTTAACAACCTGTGAACCCCTTTCACTAAAATGTCAAGTCTCATGAACCGCCTCCTAAAACTGAATATTTCCAGGGATTTTCTCCTCTACCTGCACATAAATTATAAAAGCAGTGATCTTGGAAATATAAAATTTGTTTTTATGACATGCTTATTATGCATTATTTATTTATTATTCATTATTATTTATAATTACAGTATTTTTATTACATTATGAAAATGGCAACACACTTCCAAGATCTCACTTTTGTAGCTTGTATCACTTTGAATAAGCCTGTTATAAGACAAGTCTCCTATGTTTCATCAAGGCGTATCAGATGTGAAACAGCATGAAGGTATTTAAGAAGCCAACTCAGAGTTCCTTCTACACAAACATTCAGGTCTTGAGCAGTTCAGGCAAACAACGCACATTACAACAAAACTTAAACTTGTTCTTCATAATAATTTTAAAAATACTAGCTGCCTATTTAATTTTAAAAACAGCAAAAAATATCCACCTCCCTTTCCATTTCTTATAAGGAGTCTTGAAGTTTAAATCTCCTCAGTGTGATAGATGTGCTTGCTTTGATCTGCTTAGCTCTTGGAAGTCCAGGGACTCCGGGGTGCTGGCCCCATGCTGCCCCGGGGTCCCTAGGGACAGCGCTGTCTGCCATTAGGGAATTTTTTCCCCAAGAACCCCCTGTAACATTTCACTGCATTAAAGAATAGTTGTTTCCATGTTTGCTTATATTGCTGTACCATTTTAATACTTCAGTGTTTCAATCCTTGGGTTGCATTAGCCATTATTATTGACAGAAATGCTGCTTGTTACATATTTGCATCATATCTGGGGATTAACTTTTGTTCTTCCTATGCTGTCATTGGCATTAGATATATTGATAGAGGATGACCAAGCTATTCGAGCATTTTAGAAATGCGTAGAATTTGGGTATTTTTTAAAAGTAATAATTCAGCCTATCAAAACTAGAAAACTCTGGACAGCAACAAATATTTAAGGCCAGTTGACTTTTTTTTCATCCCGAGTATTGATTCTGAAAGTATTTGTACAGTATTTGTGGAATACTCCTAGGAATGTGATTTAAAATATTATATAGTTACACATGTAAATAAACTGCCATTCAGGGTTCTTGATAAGTTGCTAGTATAAATTCTCAAAAAGAACAAGGAGTACTTGGGGCACCTTAGAGACTAACAAATTTATTTGGGCATAAGCTTTCGTGGGTTAAAGCCACTTCGGATGCATGCAGTGAAAAATACAGGAAGATGTATATAAAACATACATACATAGTACATGAAAAAAATGGGTGTTGCCATACCACATCACGCAATCCATTGTCTACAGCCAAGCTCTAAGATACAACCGCATTTGCTGCAATCCCTCAGATAGAGACAAACACCAAGAGGATCTCTATCAAGCACTCTTAAAACTACAATACCCACCTGCTGAAGTGAAGAAACAGATTGACAGAGCCAGAAGAATACCCAGGAGTCACCTATTCCAGGACAGGCCCAACAAAGAAAGTAACAGAACGCCACTAGCCGTTACCTTCAGCCCCCAACTACAACCTCTCCAGTGCATCATCAAGGATTTACAACCTATCTAGATGGACGATCCCTCGCTCTCACAGATTTTGGGAGACAGGCCCGTCCTCGCTTACAGACAGTCCCCCAGCCTGAAGCAAATACTCACCAGCAACCACACAACAAAAACACTAACCCAGGAACCTATCCTTGCAACAAAGCCCGTTGCCAACTCTGTCCACATATCTATTCAAGGGACACCATCATAGGACCTAATCACATCAATCACACCATCAGTGTGTGATGTATGCCATCATGTGCCAGCAGTGCCCCTCTGTCATATACATTGGCCAAACCGGACAGTCTCTACACAAATGAAAAAAATGGACACAAATCAGATGTCAAAAATTATGACATTCAAAAACCAGTCGGAGAACACTTCAACCTCCCTGGTCACTCAATTACAGACCTAAAAGTTGCAATTCTCCAACAAAAAAACCTTCGAAACCAGACTTCAATGAGAAACCTCAGGATTGGAATTAATTTGCAAACTGGAAATCATTAAATTAGGCTTGAATAAAGACTGGGAGTGGATGGGTCATTACACAAAGTAAAAACTGTTTTCCCCTACTGTTACTCGCACCTTCTTGTCAACTGTTTTGAAATGAGCCATCCTGATTATCACTACAAAAGCTTTTTTTTCCCTCCTGCTGATAATATCCCACCTTAATTGATTAGTCTTGTTATAGTTGGTATGGCAACACCCATTTTTCATGTTCTCTGTGTATGTATATCTTCCTACTGTATTTTCCACTGCATGCATCCTATGAAGTGGGTTTTAGCCCACGAAAGCTTATGCCCAAATAAATGTGTTAGTCTCTAAGGTGCCACAAGTTCTCCTGTTTTTGCTGATACAGACTAACACGGTTACCACTCCGAAACCTATAAATTCTCAGTGTCAGGAAAAAACTTGTGGTACCTTATTTACCTGAACTTGCATTTGGGGAGAACTACTTCCTTACAGTGTGTAGATCCTGATCATATGTCAGTGGCAAGTTCTTGTAAGCAAATTCAGTGGGTGCATTGTCCTGAGAGTACTGTCCTCTCCATGCAGATTCCTCAGTTGTGTTTATTCACAGAGCTTGATGTGCAGGGTTTCTTTCTAAATTATTCTTTATGTAAGAACTTCATACATAAAAGCATTTTCTGTTTTTATTTCCATTCAGCTGCTGGTTGGTGGAAGCTTTCTGTTGTTCAAACTCTGCTGTTCCTCAAGGAGAAAAATTCTGTTGGTTCACAAACTCTTTCCCCCCCCCCCCCTCCTCCCCACATTGTAGCAAATAGTTATATTTAGAGGTCTTGTATTTTTGTTTGAAGAGGGTATTCTCAAGGCATTTTTGACACACTACAATGTTGCTTTACTACTTGAAACGGAAATCGGCTCATCCCCATTTTTTTCCCTTTGATTACTATGCTGACTTCTTACAGGAATGCTTCAGGTGCTGAACGATTGGCATGCATTGATCTTTTCTAAACATGACAAATGAGTGAGCCTCTGAAAAACAATAAACTTCACAGACCTATCAAACAGCCTACCTTCTTTGATAGTCTCTTGTAAATCGATGGATTTTAAGGGTCTAACTTTCAAACTTTAGCTATGCAAATTGTATGTCTAACTTGTGCATGTAAGTTCCACAGTTGAATTAATTTGATCTACAAATCCAAGTATATGTATGCAATTGACTCAGCTGGTTGATTGCATGTGAAAATTCTTCTATGTTCAGTGTTGGTATCTAAGAAAACCAAATTCACACCCTCAAACTTGTAAGTTAGACCATGAAAGTGAAGTTTGTGCTTTAGCTGCACCTACTGGTAAAGCTATTAAACAAGTTAGGCTTGAGTGAGGTGATAAAATGTTTTTAAAAAAGATTCAGCAAAGTTGTGTGTTCAGCAGTTCTTCTAAACAAGGAACTTATTTTGTTTTGTAGCATTGCTATCTAGATAAATGGCTTCTTTCAATGCCCACATGAGAAACCACTGTTCCCAACAGTCTGGGAATGACAGGCTTTCTGCCTCTAATCCTATCTGTTGGTGACTTCTCTTGTCTTTTTTGTTACAGCTAGTTGCTATCCCCCTCTGCTGTCAAGAATGGGTTACTGCACTCATCAACAGCCCTACTCTGCCTCTGTGCCAGAATTTTTGGTTGCTTTTCCTCCTTCTCCCTTCAGCCTAACAGTTTTGGTAGTGAGATACTCCTAGGAAGCTTTGAGGGAATCTGGGGATGTCTTGTCTGTGGCTTTTATAGCCATTGATCTTTCTTTACACAGGACTCCACTTCAAAGGGGCTTCGACTCCTGGCTCAGTTCTGTAAACCTGCAGCAGCTCACTGGAAAAGAATTTGTAGCTGCTGGAGGCTGTTTTTCCTGGGCCAAGACTTGGCATTTCTTGATACATAAAATCATCCTTCTTCTGAAGCTTAATCTGAATATGGCACCTATGGAGAAAGAGGAGTGAACAGGTTAATCAGAGGGGAAATCTCTGGAAAAGAATAACAGGAGTACTTGTGGCACCTTAGAGACTAACAAATTTATTAGAGCATAAGCTTTCGTGGACTACAGCCCAGTTAAATCTGGAGAAGATCAAGTTCTCTTGGGTCCAAAAGATCAACTTCTCTCCCATCTCAGCCAAGATTGCTAAACAGAAAAATCTTGATCCTGGTAAATGAAGTGAGAATTCTTGATGATTTTATGGACATGAAAATTAATAGTATCATAAAAGACTGAATTTTCCTCCATTACCAAGCAGCTGTGAGCTGTATAATTTCATCTTGAACATGCTTTCCACTATCTGCTCCTGTTTCATCCAGAATTCTGCAAGATCCTATAGACGTTTAAAATGAGAACAGGGCTTCTAAGAGCATAGCGTGTGATGTTATCATGTGTCTCGTCTGATCTGTGGACTTAACAGAGTTGCTGTTGGTCCTTATCAGTCTATTGCAGGAGTACTCTCCAAGGGTACCACTACCTGGAAAAATGGCTCCATAAAGTTCAAAATGGCAGATCTTCAACAGGATTATCTAAATTCCAGCATTGTCTAGTGTTTAAATCATCGTATTAGGGATCAGGAAATTTAGGTTCTATTCCTAGTTGTACCACTGACCTGCGTGCCTCTTGGACCAATTACTTAGCTTTGCTTGTTCTTCAGTCTGTAAAATGGGAACACTACTTTCTGCTTGACAGGTATTTTGTCAAATGTTTTGAGATCTTGGATGGAAGATGCTGTTAAAACTGAAATCAGCATTATAGCCTGGAGAGGTGCAGTGTATTAAAGTAACTTAAAAATAAACTAAAACCAAGTAGATTTCAGATTCAACTTGTAGGGATAATTTCTGCCTTGTGCTTTGAAAATGTGATTCCCATATGCCCAGGTGGCACCAATATTTTCTGTGGTTTCAGACATTTTAAAATGACACAGGACACTGTTTTCAACCCTCATGGCAGTAGACTTCCACTATAAACCTTCATACTAGACAGTACATATTAGACCACATGGATCTAATATCTGTCTACAAATAATTGAGAACCAATGATATTGTGTGAAAGGATAAATAGTAGTATTTAGGAAGAAATAATAAATTGAATGAAAATGAGTAAGAGGAAACTAACCTAGGTTAGAAGTAAGGGGAAAAATCTTAATGGAGCTGTGAAATCTTTAGTGCAATATTGGAATCTACTTTCATGGGCGTTCTACGTTCTAGAAAGTGTAATCCAGCACTAGCATGGAGGTGATTAAATTTGCTCACTTACTATAAACATATACTATTTATTCTGAAATCTTCTGTCTCCTTCAGTCTGTCATGGTTACAGTTTTGCAGAATCTGATGATGCTAGCATTGAGGGTTAAACTTTAAAAAAAAATAAAAAATATAATACATTGGAAATGATATACTTTTGCTTTAGTATTATGTAGCTAATTAGAGTGGTAAACACAAACAATTATTCTGTTCAGTTTATCTATGCCTTGTGATTTTGGGATTTTCTGTTTTTCCCTTATTTCTGCCCGTTTATCTCTGCCCTCATGTTTTTGGTATGGGTGTTTCTCAATCCCACCTTTTTTCTTGTCTAGTTAAGTTTCCATCCTCCCTTTTTTTTGGGGGGGGGGGTGAGGGAGTGAGGGGTAAAGTGTCTTTTCAAGGTATGTCACTCACTTTTAAACCCAGTTTAGCCCCACTGTTATATTTTAAATAAAAGAACCACACATTATTTCAAACTTTGAATGTTGTTGCACCTCCATTTTTTGCCCCTAATCATATGTTTTAAAAAGACCAATGCCTCATATCTGAATCTCTTTGGGAGGGGAGCTTGAATTATATTCTCCCCTCTTCAAACCCCCGCCCCCTTTAGTCCTATATTTACTTTGTCTTAATTTCCCTTTTGTCCTTGAAGATTATGTGGAATCCCTTTTCCAGCTGAAGAAGGCTAAATGTGGCTTCATCAACTATCCAGAATCCTATAAACCACACCAGTAGGAGTAGATTGAAGTGTATTAAGATAACATTATATTAATCAGTTTCACAATTCTACCTGCACTGCTGAGGTTGTGCTGTGTTGTGAAAAGGCCCCAAACTTTTCTTTGCAGTGCAGGTTCTATGTAGTGATCAACGTAGAGAAGCTTATTCAGAACCTGCCCATAATATCTGTAGTAATTTTTTGACCCATCCTTTTCTAGTTTTTTGGCAAGCTCCAATACATGGAAATTATTCTCATTGGCATCAAATTTAGATTGAAGTTATATGGTAAATTGCACTTCAAAAGATTCTCTATAAAAGTTGTTTAAAAGAATCGTGTAAGTTTGAAAATGACTTTCATAAACACGTTTTACATCTGAATCTTTAAGCACCGACAAGTCTGGGAGACAGATGAGTTAAGGCACCAAAAAAGTGTCTGATTCGTTGTAAAGTTCTCCTTTCACAAATTAATATGGAAGCATGTAACTTAAGCCTATTCTAAAGAGACACTTAAGACCAGTAACTATATAAGAGAATAGTTATAGTATGCACATCTTTTAGGTTAGCACAATTCTAGTCTTTTAGCCATAGTCCTATCTTACCGTCAGTACCTTGTCAGATTTTGTAGACTGGAGGAGGGCTGAATAGATAGTATCTTGTGTTAGGCAAAAAGGTGAAGGCAAAAATACTGTTCACACCAACTTGGCCATTTGGAAGTAAAAGATGAATATATCCCAGCTCAACACAAATAGAAAAACACTCCCTTATTATATAGGGCCTTGCTCCATTTTAAATTGAAGTCTATAAGACTCATATCAATTTTTAATTTGAATAAAGGAAATTGTGTGCTGTTTCTAGAAGCTAGGTTGTCTAGGTTAGTTTGAATGTATATTAATTCTTTAAACTCTAAATATTCCTCAGAAGTGGTTTCTTACACAGGTGCTAGAATGATTCTTCTGTTTTAATTTTCCACATGAATTACATTATAATTATTGTAGATAGCTATATGAATTAAATATGGACAAAAATAATCAGTGTTATGTTCCATATTATTAGTGGTAAGAAGCACCTGGAAGAAAACGGAGCCCTTAATCTCTCCACTCCCTGCAAACCCTCCCACCTACCTCATTTCTTGAACGCTGTGGACAACACCACCATTCTGCCTTCCACTCTCGCTCTAGGCCCTCACATCCAGGCTATACCTAAAATCTTGCCAATTCTTTCTGCACCACATCTATAAGAGATGGCCTTTGTTATCTACTCGCACAGCTGAAACTCTCGTCTAGGCTCTCATCTCACACCTTGATTACTGCAATATCCTTCGCTCTGACAAATGAAATATTGCCCTGCTCATATCTATTCAGAATTCTACTGCAAAGATCATTTTCCTAGTCTATTGCTTTGATGCTGTCACCCCCCTCTTTGAATCCCTCTACTGGCTGCAATCTCATTTAACATCAAACATAAGTTGATTGTATTCACGACCCTTCACAGTGAACTCCCGCCCTATCTATCATCTCGTTCACTGTCTGGCAGTTGCTGCTCACCTCTGATCGAGCCATGATGCCCACTCGTTTAAAATTTCAAACAAGCATATGTATGCTTTCTCCTATGCTACCCAACACCCATGGGAGGTGCTTCCTGTAAACATCTGCAAAGCTATCTCATTATTAAGGTTACATTTTAGTCACGGGTACTTTTAGTAAAAGTCACGGACAGGTCACGGGCAATAAACAAAAATGCACGGCCCGTGACCTATTCAGGACCCACTACATATACCCCTGGTAAAACATGGTGAGCTCCTTGGGACTAGAACTTTTTTGTGTGTTCTGTTTGTACTGCATCTGGCACAATGGGGTCCTGGTCCATGCATAGGGCTCCTAGGCCTACTATAATGGGAATAATAATTGGGATTGCTGACCCTAAGTGTTCTCCAAATGTAGAATAAAATTATCCATGTAATGAAGAGCTGACAGTCTAACTGTCAGTAACTTAGTTGCACAACTGAAGAATAAGTTTGTTCAGCTCTTCTTCAGGACTGCAAAAGAGCTTTTGTAAAATTTCATATCTAAATTTATTTACAAAAGTGGTGTTGACAGCCTTCTTGTTGAAGATAAAATGTTTAATTTTGTCCTGTCTACTATCCTTGGAATAGTCTTCTAAAATGTCTCACCATTGGCTACAGTAAACTACTTGTTGCTTAAAAATATTAAATCTGTGAACTACCTGGTTATAAAAATTCATGCTCTTCTAAGATTTTTGCTATGCTCTAAACAATTATAACATGGATATTTTTCGCAAAAAGAAGAACAGGAGTACTTGTGGCACCTTAGAGACTAACAAATTTATTAGAGCATAAGCTTTCGTGGACTACAGCCCACTTCTTCGGATGCATATAGAATGGAACATATAATGAGGAGATATATATACACACATACAGAGAGCATAAACAGGTGGGAGTTGTCTTACCAACTCTGAGAGGCCAATTAATTAAGAGAAAAAAAACTTTTGAAGTGATAATCAAGCTAGCCGAGTACAGACAGTGTGATAAGAAGTGTGAGAGTACTTACAAGGGGAGATAGAGTCAACGTTTGTAATGGCTCAGCCATTCCCAGTCCTTATGGCTGAGCCATTACAAACGTTGACTCTATCTCCCCTTGTAAGTACTCTCACACTTCTTATCACGGCTAGCTTGATTATCACTTCAAAAGTTTTTTTTCTCTTAATTAATTGGCCTCTCAGAGTTGGTAAGACAACTCCCACCTGTTTATGCTCTCTGTATGTTTGTGTATATATATCTCCTCATTATATGTTTCATTCTATATGCATCCGAAGAAGTGGGCTGTAGTCCACGAAAGCTTATGCTCCAATAAATTTGTTAGTCTCTAAGGTGCCACAAGTACTCCTGTTCTTCTTTTTGCGGATACAGACTAACACGGCTGTTACTCTGAAAATGGATATTTTTCATGCATCTTAAGTCACTTGTGTTTTTTTTTTTTTTTTTTTTTTCCCCCCTTGAATTTAGGATTCAGTGGTCTCAGTTTAAAGGCTATTTTATTTTCAAACTGGAAAAAGTGATGGATGACTTCAGAACCTCTGCACCTGAACCAAGAGGCCCCCCTAATCCCAATGTGGAATATATTCCCTTTGAGGAGATGAAGGAACGAATCCTGAAAATCGTCACCGGATTTAATGGGTATGTAATTTTTAACCAAATCTTATTTGTTTTTGAATAATTTTTTTTTCTCAAGACTAGGCAATGTATCATCCTTCATATATGACCTCTTGAGGTCCCTTCCAGGCTTACTGTGATTTACTTCCACATGTTTATTCTGCTCAACGCTTGCCATAGACAACTTCAGCTACAAATAAATCGGTACCTATCAATTTAAACGTATTTTATTGTGATCTTTTAAAAACCCAAAGTCCGAAATCTGTCTTTTAATGATTACTCTAATATCTTGTGACATTTGTTAGTGTCTTCAGTTGTTTTAAAATCTGTGATTAACTTTTTCTTTAATGGAAATTGTTCATATAGTTCAAAACATAAAGCGGCATGTTGATAGAAATCGGTACTAAAAGTCAGATTTATTTTAACCCATTTTTAGGTGCTTAGGTTTTTATGAACTGTAACCATTCCGTGTTTGTCCCCTTAACTTGCATGTGGCAGTTTGGCAGCTCATTGAGAACAATGAATTCTGTGACAAACAGTACAACAAAGAGACAGTGTATCTACTATGACTGGTTAACAACCAGTAAACACATGGTTGTGTTTTTCACCTACAAATCTGAATCTGTAGTTTAAAGTATACTTTTAGCATTTGAAAGATAACTTGTTTTTCTCCAGACTACAAAGTGTATTCTTTCTTGCTGTTTATTGCTTTTGTAAAAGGACTTTTCTGAAGTTCACTTTTGTTTCATTTAAATAAAGCTCTTGTTTTTCATGGGCGTCTACTCTTATTTGCTATTTCTTTGGAATGGCTTGATAGCACTTTCTTGAGCTTAAACTCAGTCACAAATTTATTATCCAGTTAGTGTTCTGTTCATTTGCACCAACCACTTATCTGATGTATTTTCAGCTTATCAGCAAATGGACATGTTGGAGCCTTCCTCCATGTTACCCCTGAGAATGCTAACTTTAAAGGACTGTGATGACGCCTCTTGAGAGTCATATGCTGGACTTAGATCAATGGTTCTTATCACAGTTCCCTAAGACTGACATAATTTAAAACATAAAACATGGATTGTGCTTCAGAATTGACTCTATCGAAATAAATGTTTTTGCATGTTGAAAGTTTCAGGTACTTTCACATTCAAATATCTGACTTAAGTGTGATGCCAAGAATTTCTCCATGAAACCTACAAATGGTAACATGATTTCTTACATTCTGCTGGCTAGTATTAATGGTAGCCTGCTTTAAGGAAGTAAAAACTTGTCCTAATGTCTTGGCTTTTTGTTCTATTATTTCAAAGCTGTTTTTTGCTTATGTTGCATAGCTTACCTAAACTCGTAAACCACTCAGAGGAAATGAATAGCTAGGCAACCACCACATCATATAGTTCCAAGGCAACACATGACAAAACTTCTAGGTGTCTGAGCCTTTTACACTATTAAAATACTGTGACGACAAAGCAAACTTTTAAAAAGTGTTACTGTTACACTAAGGAAGAACTCCAAACACTTTCCTCATGTGTTCTTTAAAAGTGGAAACCAGCTAGTGTCACCAGTTGGAAAAACCAGTGGCCATATAATAATTGCCTTTAAACAAATGCTAAAATTCAAAACTTTTCACAACCAGGAATGAAATAATCCATGTAGCAACTCATATATAACTTTGTTATAATGAGGCTATGATTCTGAAACTTCTTAAGTAATCACAGTCCTATGGTGTGTATCTAAAGCAACATATAACACAGACAAGCTGCGGTTTGTACACTCTGATACCTGATTTGCTCATCACTATCAGTTAATTAAACTGATTCAGTTTAACAAATTCAAGACCAGTTCTACACTCAGGCCTGTATTACAACAGCAATACATACAGTTCAAAGGCTTAAAAATATGGTCTATGTATCCTGCTCCATAAAGCCCATGATTCTGATAAAGCCCATGACAATGAAGACCTTAGCAATGTACTATAAGTTTGTTGGCAAAGTAAAAAAAAAAACACGTAAGTTACTAGAGTTGTTGCATAAAATACATGTGAATTTTTGGTAATGTGACGTTAGACACTAGAACGTAAATAAAACTCAATTCTGTGTCCTCAGGTTCATCAGTCTCTATTGTTGAGCTATCCTTTCCTGCTCCTGACAACCAGGCAGCAGCAACCAATCAGATGAAGATTTCATATCACAGCACCACTACACCACCAGTATGTTCTTGTCTCTGTCAGGCTGTCCTGCAGACACCATTTCTCTTTTAAGAATGTAGGGTTTTTTCCTCCCTCATTGAGATAATGGAGCCTCTATTTTATCTATACCATTGCTGTCACTTAATGAACTCCTTTGAAAATCTTGACTCCAGAGAGCACCAGTTGCCCCAGAGCAGTTATTTCCAGGCCTTTTACCATTTTAGTTCATGTATCTTCTTATTCAGATCATTGCAGGGTAGCCTAACAGAAAATGTGGATGCTTACTGTGACCCTGACCTAACAGGTTTTCCTGGCCTTGCTTCTAGGATGCATAAGATAGGAAGAAAAAGGGCACATTTAATCTTTCCTCTTCATCGGTAAAGGAAGACATCATACAAAAGCAGTTACTAAGAGATGATTGCCTTCTCTGGGTAATCAGTGACTTTGGCTGAAATGACTTTGACAGATAGAATAAGTGTGCTTTTTCTTTCAGGTGGCTGCATAGTGACAATGCAGTGCTTGTTTAAACCCAAAATATCAGTTTGTATCCATCTGAGATTGTATGGGGGTAGGGCCAGATTCTCCTGCCACATTTAAGAAACTTAAGAAGTTTCCCATGTCCCTTTTCCCCTTTTCTAGTAAATTGTGAATACTTCCAAAACTAACCACTGGAGGTGTATGGCTCATGGAAAATTCTTTACAACAAGAAGTAAACTCTTCAGTAGTACAAATAGGGCTAATTTTCAGATTTATTCCTTGCACTCTTGCTAATCTGAGTTAGTTTCTGGCTTTTCAGCACCACTTCAATGCTCTGGTGTGTGGTGTTTTTTGTTTTTTTTAATAGAGGTAAGCTTCCTTAATCTTTGATATTTTTGGATGGGTACTGGTCCTCAGGTGTGATTATTGGGTTAGGAGAACTTTTTGCATAGGTACCTTAGAGAAATATTCATGTTAGAATATACAAACTTTGTCTTTGCTCACCTTTAGTCATGTGACCAACTAAAGAAGTTTCTCCACATCTTGTCTTCAGTCCTTTTTGCTTAACACACTATAACATGGCTGTCATGATCAGGCTCTCTTTACAGCACTCTGACCAAGGCACTGGGAAGTGCAGTTCTGATCATTTTCACTTGATTATGGAATTCCTAATCCCTTTGGTCACTTGAAGCAATCTTTGGCCTTATCATGCAGTTTGTGCATGGATTTAACTAAGAGTTTAGAAACCTATTTAGTACTGTAGGTGCAACTTCCTCAGTACGCTCACTCTTAAATTCGTTTGAATGTCTGTGCACAAAGTTGCACTTATTTTAATTAAATTGGTTTAAAGCTACACCTTTAATTTCTATAATATGTACTTGTATATGACTTTTACGTAGTTCACTGTAGCTGAGATGTCGTTGCCTCTGGAAGTCGACTAATTAAAGTCAACAAAAAACAGTAACTCAATGTCAGTTTATTGTAAAGCACATACTTTGATGCTTGGTGCCATCTACTATGCATTAAACAAAGTTCACTGTTTTATAGACGCTTTAAAGGAAACAGTGTTGCTGTTGGCCAGAACACAGATTATAGTATAGGTTAAAATAAAAAATTAGAACCTACAATTTACTTTGAAGCTGCAAATCTTACATTGTATGGGGTTTGATATCACCTAAGTAAGCTGAATCCCACTGAGTTTTATAAACATACTTCATGTATGTTAGTCTTTCAAATTGTATTCCAAACATCCAATACCTATTAAAATAACAAGATTTGACACACTTTCACTTTTTTTAATATGCTACTACTTAAACTATAGGTCTGAGTAAATGGATGTTTAAGCAGACAGGTAATTTAAATTTACTGTTTAAAGATTAGCTGTTACAGCCTTTGGTAGTATACTACTGTCCTGTCCCTCCCGACAGCCCCCCAAAAGTGCCCAACAAATAAACAGCAGTTATATCTTTATGCAGCTATCCACAGATTTAGATATGCAGCACATATATGGGTGAGTTCACAAATCAATTAAATCCTCCTGAACACTTACCAAGATTGGGGGAGAGAGTGAGTGAAACTACCAACAAGGGGAGCAAATTGAAAAATCTGTGCATGGAAGAGGTTTTCTGGTTTGACATCTCTGAGTAAAGTCATTAAACACCTTGGCCAAAACTTGATGAAACACGAGGTATAACTTAATCCATAGCAAAGATGCTCTGAGCGGTATTAACAGGAAGTGAACCCTCACAGTCTCAAGGACATTCTCATTGGGTAAATTGAACCGAAAGGAATACACAAGCTCATTTTAGTCAAACTTTGTAGGGAACCAAGTTAGAAAAAACAGTCAAAATATCTTTTGGTCAGTGGTAGGCAGATGAGGGGTCAAACACCTGGTGGAGAAGTAAAATATGCCTGCCATAACATTCACTAAATTCCTACCTTTCAACTTACTTTTTTGATACAAAAGAAATTTACAGTGAAGGTTTGTTCTGGGAATATTCTTGTCCTCTTGCTTTATCACTCCTGTCGCAAGCCTCACATGCATTTAATTCTCTGCCATTTGAAGGAGCTATGTACTGACCCACAAAGATTAGCCTGTCAGACTGACTGTCTTTTTGTTCTTCAGGAGTGAAATAAAGATGAGATTCTGTCATGGTTTAGGTGTATGATGATAAACATTGATTAATCCACAGTACAGTTGATATGCATCATCTCTGAGGTATTTGGAGGTAGAGATGTTGACAACATGCCAAACATAAGATTTCTCCTAGATTCTGTTTACAGCATACCTCTTAGTTGTTTCAGATTATGGTTTATATACCTTCCACTGTACCATAACACATGGTAGAATCTGCAAAACACATTAAAATGGGTGATATTTAGTCTGGTACAATTTCTGTTTATAGGAAAAACATTGGCACTTAAGGGCTTTCCAACAGAATTAATGCCAGTAACCACTCACTGGTTGAAAATGGTTCCTCCTGACTAAGATGGCATATTCTTGGTGAAAAATCAGATCAGTGTATGTTTGAACAAGATCCGTTTTTTATTTAATGAAGTAGGCATAAAATATGCTCTTTACCCATTGCAAACTCGATTCGTTTATATTTTTTTATAACAATTAGTAGTCTAATTTCTGAGTAACACAGTTGTAACAGTTCTCTGCAGGAATGGAATCGTGTTGCGTATAAACTGTTTTGGTGTAATTTTTTAAAAATTTCCTACATATCTAATATAGAAGTCTTATTCTTCACATTGTACTTAGCACTTTGTGTTCCAAGTGTAATGACTTCAAGCTCAGACAAATTCAGTTAGAATGCTTAAAAAGCAGTATTGCATTCCTGTACCATAAATCACAAAGTTTTGTTAGATGCTGATTATTTTGTTACAAAATAGATTTACTGTAAATGTATATTAATATTGCTACGGGAAGTGCATGTAAGATCAGCTAAACTTAAATATTTGATCCTGTTATGCGTTGCTAAAACGAAAATTTTCAGTTGATCTTGCTAGTGTTTGTGTGAAATCAATTACTAAATTGCTAGACAGAGGACAGATTGTATGAACAAAATATTATATGAGTATATATCCCTGTCCTATTTCAATGCAGCAGAAAAACTAATCACACTTGTTTTGTTTTATTTGTATATATCAGCAGAGCTGAACATGTAAATACCATATTTTTCTGAACTATTAACTGGCTGTACTATTTACAAAATTTAATGCATTTCCTATAAACTGTAAAATCAAAATAGGTCTTGAGAATCACTTATTTTTGCCTGGTGTAGGAGTGTGAATCTTTAATTGTGTTAAAGCATTTTTTACTGTTGCTGTTTCACATATTTTGTTACCCTCATAATTTACCCAATAAAAGTAATCTTAAACTGTGACTGATTTTGATTTCTTGAATTGAAATCTACATGTAACTTAATTATTGAATACAGTGTGCTTAGTGAATTGTGATTTTTTTTTTTTTTTGGAATGATGTCTTTTGGGTTTTAGTTAGTTTTTTGGTGGAGGATGTATTGCCCAAAAGTGTGCTGTGTTTCCTAAGTGTTTATGCAAAATGAGAAATGTAAATCGGAGATTAAAGCTATGTCTGCAGTTGGAGCGAAGAGTGTGATTCCCAGCTTGCATAGACATCATTGCACTACTAATTGAGCTACTGGCTAAAAATGGTGGTGTAGATGCAGTAGCGTAGGAAGCGGCAAGCAGTGACATGGGCTATCTACCCCAAGTACGTACCCACAGCGTGTGCATACTCGGGGCAGCTACCCCATGCCACGGCTGCCCATGCTACTATGGCTGCACTACCATTTTTAGCATGCTAGCTCAATGAGAACTAATGCGATTATGTCGACATGATCTGGGATTTATACCCCTACCTCCAAGTGCAGAGGAAACCATCTATCCGTTTACTACAAGCTCTTTCAGTCAAATTCTACTTCCTCTGTTTGAACCTTTTCAGCCTGCGGGGAGAGCAATAATGCAGTTGCTTCCTGGCAGCCTTTTGCCCATTAAGTACCATTTACATTTTTCTATATGTATTTCATTGCAGTATCCCCTTTACTATTCAGCGACTTTGTGAGTTGCTGACAGATCCAAGGAGGAACTATACAGGAACAGACAAGTTTCTTAGAGGAGTGGAAAAGGTATGTCTTTCTTTCAGAGGCATTGGAACTAAATTGTAACTACCCACTATATCCTATTTAAATGACTCCCAACGTTTTATTGGCTTCATTATGGCTATAATAGCAACTCCAATATGGTTATTTTTTTAAAAAGATAACTGCAAAAAGCTATTCTAAAATGTTTTTTACCCAAAAGCAAATAAATGCCAGGATTAAGGCTGTCTCTGTTAATCAGTTTGTAGTGCTCCAATATTGCAATATATATAGGATTTAATATCGCTCACTGTTCTGAGCCCCCCACCACTAAATAACTGAGCCATATGCAATGGGTGCAGCCATGTAAGTTATCAGGTCTGGGCAGTTCTTCCTTCCTCGCTTTGTGGGTTTGAACCAAACTCAAAAATCTCTCCTTTAGCTTTTGTTTTTCAGATCTTTAATTTTGTTAGCACATTAAAACCCTCATTCAGTGCATACAGAACTTGTTTTGTAGTATTTATATAGAGTGTTTTCCAAAAGCATGCAGTACTACTTCCAGAATTGATGTCAAATTGTTGTTCTCCTAGGAGGGCCCAGTTATATTTAGGGCATGTGTAAGTCATTGATCGCAAATTAGGGCCCCATAGTGCTGCTGATCTATAGTGGATCTGCCACTGATGCTTGTGGCTGGTTTCAGGGTAGATTATAGCCCTTATCTAGTAACCAAATTTTTATCTAGTAAAGCTGATGTAGGTGTTCAGCAGTGAGAGGAAAAAACATGCGTTTCTTTAGTTGCACCACTGTTTCTGCCCTTTGTGCATGCAATTACCAATATTGTGTACAATTGCAGTAATACGATGTTAGAAAATGTGGCTCTTCATCACTGATATCTAAAACTAAAACCCCATTGAAATGAATAGAGCACCCTTAAGAGTTTTTTCAGGCTAAGACAGTGCTACAGTGTTCACGTTCAGAAGGTACTTGAAATTCTGAGAGTTACAGACTTAGGCACTCAGGTTTGCAAATCTTGGCCTAGAGAGAGAGAGAGAGAGAGATTTTAAAGTGTGTATTTTACAGTCTGATTTTTATCATGGGGGATCAAGAGCAGTCTGACACATACCTTGAATCCTCTGGTAATTTGACACCTTTGTTAGCAGAAAGCACTGATTAGTTTTCTATCTGTGTTGATGTTGTGTCGAGACAGGTTCATGTTGTTGGACCATGTTTTGTGCTGTAATTAGTAGCAACCAACCAACATGCATACTGGAGTATATAACATTGCATGTTATCTTTAATTGCTAATTCAGAAATCCCTGTTGTTTGATTCTTATAATGCATACTAAAAACTGCATTGGCATAGTCATCTTGTAGATGCATTAGCTATCTTTCAAACAATAATCAGTCATTTTTCTGAAATAAAATAAAAGGTCTTATACCTTTTTCACACTAAGGTTTTTTCTGAAATGCTCACTGTTGCTGTAGCACTAGTGAAACCCTGCCTGGGCTAGGACTGATGGGAGTACTAGTATAAACCAGCAGCTGGTGATTACATGACATAGGGTAAAAACTATTATAGCTTTGCTTCACCTACTGCTGTTAAAGAGCACTGGCAGCAGCTTGGGATTTTCACAGTTCCATGTGAAGTATCAGCTTAATGTAATCAAAACATCTTAAGTTACAAACCTCACCAAAATGGCTTAAATTGCTTTGACCTCTACTGTAGCATATTGGAAATTGCAGTGTGGTGGAAGCCTTGTTTGGTTTGTAGTCTTCACAGTAGCAAAGCACCTTTACCACTGAGGATTTTAGGAGGTAAAAATTACTTCCAAGGTTGTATTTGACTTCAGAATAAGCTAACTTAAAGTTCTGTAGAGAATATTACTTTTATCAGCTAGTGTTTTTTAAATCCAGTTGTCATGTGTTAATCTTCAAGTTTACAAGTTCTGTCAGGATCAGAAATGTTTCATTTTTCTGCTTCTAAACTCTCACTACATTTTTTTGTATTCCAGAATGTCATGGTTGTCAGCTGTGTATACCCATCTTCAGAGTAAGCATAAATTTACTTTCAACTACTTAAAGATTTGGGATTATATTAGGAGGGGGGTTTTTTTTGTTTGTGTTCTCCTTGTTGCTGGCAATAATGGTGTATCCTCTTGCCAACAATAAGACATGCACTACAAAAATTCAACTTCCATGTCAATGGGTTAAACAAATGCCCTTCAAAATCTCACAAACATTGTGTGGCAAAAGTGGTGATGTCCTGCAGACATATACTGCTTGCTGGTCTACCTGTGTGGTAACTTTGGGATGAAAAACAAGCTTCTGAGACAAAATTTACAGCACGGTTTATTAATTCAAAACCATAGATGAGTGCATTAAACAATGCCTGTATTAGAATTGCATCAGCCCCACTCTTATACTAATGTTTTGTCAGTCTTTGTAATAAACTCTTTTCCTCTTCAGAAATTAATTCCTTCTGCAAAAATACGCTCTGAACAGCAACTTGGCATACAAAGTGATGCTTAGTGGCGGCACAAAGATGGGGTTAGTTTGCGTCTTTTAAAAAACAAACATTGACGCAAAAGTGAAAGGTTCAGATATTAGAATCTCATTGGAACTGAACCCAAGGGAATATAGATTCCTGCCTTCCACAACTCGTTTCAAGAGAGGATTCCCACATCACCCATCCCACTACTAGCAGGGTTGTCCTACAGTAGGCAGTTTAGTGCTCCTATGACATCTTGTGCTGTTCCATCTATTTAGATAAAACTAGATTAAGTGTGAGTGCCTGGAAGATTGCAAAGTAAAGTACAGGATCTGGAGTCAATGACGGGGCAGTGAAAGGGAGTAATTAAAAAAAAAAAACAAAAATCTACAGTTGTATGAAAGAGGAAAAACAGACTTCAGAAAAGTGGCTGTAGGCAGTTGAGTTGTCTAGAAGAGGAAGCGCCAAATTATCTTCTACCTCAGTCTGTCTTCCTGGGCCTGCAGGAGCTACTTTCCCAACTACGAGAAGCCGTCTCTCCCCTCCTCCCCCCCCCCCCCCCCACCATACTAATTTGAAGAATGTAGGTAAAGCACAGAAACAAGCTCTTGCAATGCTATTATCTTAAGATGAGGCTGTAGAATCATAGAAATGTAGAACTAGGTCATGTAGTCCAGTCCCCTGCAGTGAGGCAGGACTAAGTATAAAAATGACAGTACTGTGCCCTGTCATAACAGTTAAGCATGGCACATGTCACACAGGCATGTGAAAACCCCACTCATCACATGTCAGAACCTGAAGGATGTTGAGTGGGATCGGAGAGCGTAGGATCTGAAGGCATTCTTGCTGGATCAGAATCTATTCTGTGTGGAGAGTGTTGTTCTCCAAAGGGTGTGGTGTAATGGGGAAATTGACCTTTAATGAAGGCCTAACGTGGTGGTGGTGGTTTTATCTTTTGCATCTATCCCATAGTCACGCATGACATTTTAACATAGCCAGTAGACACGGTTGCTGCCCGCAGAGTTTAAAATCTAAAGCCCCAATCCAGCAAACACTTATGCATGCGCCTCACTTTAAATATGGGTATAGTCACATTGAAGATAAATTATGCCTTTTATTTTATTATTTAAAGGAAATTAGAGGATGTCAAGGAAGATATTCGGGTTATAAGGAGCAAAGGCAAATGACAGTGCACTTAATCACTTAATGGATATTGAAGTCAATTTGGTTGTAAAAATAAACCCAGTGTATAGGAATATGTTATTCAAATCTAGTAATCTCTAATTACTTTTAACCAAGAAGATTTTTTTTTTTTTAAATTTCCTTCTGTGAACTAAGGAACCTTAAATTGCTAAGTATAATATTTTTGATTTCTCGTAGGAAAAATAATTCCAATAGTTTAAACAGGATGAATGGTGTTATGTTTCCAGGAAACTCACCAGGTTATTCAGAGAGGTAAGTTGAGCAGTTTCAAGAGGCAACATGTGCTTGGGTGGGGGTGTGATAGGATGAAGAAATCTTATGGTTTTGGAAGCATCTGGCCCAGACACCCTGCCATAGTAGTGTATTACAGAATGCCACTGATGCTTTAAAATCATTTTTAATCCAGTTCATATACAGGTGAATTTTACTGATTTTGCTTGATAGGATGTATGTTGGATTTTGGGCTAAATAATGCAGCTTTGAAAATTAAAATATTCTAGCATGTTCCTTTTCCAGGATTTCTGAATCTAGAGTATATTTTAATTGTTTAATCAAAAAGATTAAAAAATGAATTGTATTTTTTAGATCTAATATAAATGGTCCTGGAACTCCCAGACCAGTAAATCGACCGAAGGTTTCCTTGTCAACTCCTATGACAACAAACGGTTTGCCTGACAGCACGGACAATAAAGAATCAAACTTGCAGCAAAAGGAAGAAAAAAACCACAGGTTTGGGCGGAGTAATACATACTGAATGTTTCATTATTCTCATGCTTCACATTTACAATATTGTAAATACTTTTAAAGTAAAATGTCCCTTTTGGTAAGGATTAGTTATTCAATAAGACATTTCAAAAGTACTGTGGTAAATACTCAGCTGTATTAGATATGTACTTGCTACTTTTTATTTATTGACCTGATGTATCCAAAGTGAAGATTTGTATTGGACTATGACTCTCTTCAATAGAATTGTCTAGTTGAAGAAGTTCCTCAGCTTTCTCTGCTGAGTTTTTATACATTTATAGTAGTCCAGCTCTTTTCTGATTGTGTGGATATCTAGTAAAAAAGTGTGACTGAAAAGTGAGTAATGTTAAGAGGGGATCCCTAAGTTTCCACATTTAACTACTGCCAGGATGGTACGCTAAAAACAGTACATTTAAAATCATAAATGCTTGTTACTTTATAGATCAGCCTTTCCTCAAATTATAATAAACCATAATCCAGACCCACCATTTATCAGCCCAATTATGCAGCTCCTTCCCAAATGCTGGAAAAAAGAATGGTCTTTACCTCATGCCTGAAAATTTAATCTATCTGGGCATTAGCCAATAATGAGCAGATTGAGTTCTACAGTGTAGGATCTCTCCTGGAGAATACCTTGCAAATAATGTTGATCTCAGATAAGCAGTATAAGAAGTGAGGCAAGATGTGGAATGTTTTTTGGTACTCACACATGACTTCTTTGGATCTTACAGTGAATCACCAGCATCTGAATCAGAAGGTACTCAAGGCAGTCCTGTAAAAAATAAGCACCCTGAAGATGACCCTGTGGAAGCAGAGGGACATGAGGTAAAAAGACTTAAATTTGACAAAGAAGCGGAAGCAAGAGAGACATCTAACCAAACTGCCTCCAGTGAAGTCTCTTCAGTCATGGCAGAAGAGTCTGAAACATCTTCTACACCTCAGGATAAAGAAAAAGATACTAGCTGTACCAGACAGCATTGTACAGAGGAAGAGGAAGAAGGTATTTCAGATTTATCCAAATGTGTAATGTTTTTCTAGGGACAGGGAATCCTCTAGGTTGTATCTAGATCTACTTTGGGACCTTCCTTCTCTTGAGGATGCCTGATTGGGGTGAGGACTACACTTGACAGTCAGTGTAATTCCTAAATTACAGCGAAGTGAACGTAAGGTGATGCTTGTCCTTAAAGCTGAGCATCACACAGCAATTTGTAACTCTCTCAAACAGTGCCGGGGAGCAAGTCAGAAACCTAACAGCCTTGTGAGTTGTAGTGCTGAGTACTATCCAGAAGGCCCTGAAGCTGGCACTAGTGCAGAGTAAACAAATACATATTGTATCTAGAAGAGGCTGGCACGAATACGTATCTGCAGATTCTTCCTCTCTTCCGTTCTGATTCCCTACATTCAAGGTTCACAATGTAGTTTGTAAAATATCCTGCTGGGTGGAATTGTGATGTCCACATTGTGTTCAAAACAATTTTGTGTTCTCACAACTCATATCAAGAAGACTGGCTACTCTTGGGAAAAGATATGGGAATGTGGGGAAGTAAGAAAAGCCCATTCATCGCTTAAAAGCTTCTCTGTATAAAGTCACAAGGTTTAATGGTGTCAGACTACATTCATGTTTATATTGTAAACACTGTATATAATATGGTGTTGTGGAAGTTAAAAGCAACAGAGGGTCCTGTGGCACCTTTAAGACTAACAGAAGTATTACTTCTGTTTGTCTTAAAGGTGCCACAGGACCCTGTTGCTTTTTACAGATTCAGACTAACACGGCTACCCCTCTGATACTTGTGGAAGTTAGTAACTTTAGTATTTTTAAGGTGGTTCAGAGTTTAAAATTTACATCAACTCACTTTTCTATGGAGGAAAAATAGATTAATGCATTTTTATATTCTAAATAAATCCGTTTCCTAGTGTAAATGTTTGGGTATTCAAACTAACTTAATACTATTGTTGACTTGTTTAAAAAGAATGTACTGTTAATACTGATTCATGAATTAAATGCTTTCAGAGTCCTTCATGTCCCCAAGAGATGTTTCTCCAGAAAGAAAAGATCAAGAAAAAGACACTGAATCCTTAACTGTGAATGAAGAGATCTCCGAGGAGAATAATCAAATGGAGGAATCTGACCAGTCTCAAGCAGAGAAGGTTTTATGTTCTGAAGACAGTGAAAATAGTGGATCTGTCATTAGGGGAGCTGACTGCAGTGAAACTGAAGAATTAGGATCATATGTCAGTGAAACTCCTGAAACTTCATCAGAGACCCCTATGGAAAACAGCGATGAAGCCACAGAAGCTGCAGAAGAACCTATGGAGCAAGACTAATAATTTAAATACACTTAGATGCAGTATTTTCCATAAGGCTCTGGTTTTACACTGTATAAATAATTTTATGTAATAAAGTGGACCTTTAGTTTTACAAGAGAAGCAGGTTGTAAAATAAACTTCTCCATGGATTGAACCCTGAAAGAGTCGTACATGTTAAGAACTGTGAATACCAGCTCCTTCAGGTCCTGCTTACCGCTGACTTTTTGGTTTGGTCAAATCAGTGGTTTGTGTATAGTTTTTTTTATTTAGAATAAAAGTTTTTAAACTGGAAGGTAATAATTATAATTTTGACAACCTTTTTGGAGATTACCACATTTAGTTATATGTACGCAAGAAAGCTTTTTGTCTTGTCTTTCTCTGACAGCTATAGCAGTTATTACATATTTTGGTTACAGTTTCAACATTAACATGTGAATTATAGGGTTTCATGCTGGTTTCCAGACTTTTATTTGACTACATACTATGGAACCTTAAATTGTGTGTTTAAAATGTTACTTTACACACACACATATATATACACACACACACTGTTCTAAGGGGGGAAATGTTATATTTTTTCTGTTTCTACAAAAGATGAATACAATGTACACTTTTTCTATTGGAAAAGACTGAGTTCACCTCTCAAGGCAGTTTTTTGCCTCTGAATAAACCAAATAAAATCTGGCCCATATGGAACACTGGAAATCTTAACATTGTTGGAAACACCAAGTGAAACACATTCCAAGAAAACTGTTCAGACTACAACACTTTTATATACTTCTGAGGTGCCTGAGTGAAAGGATTTCATTTATTTATGAGAAAATGTGCTTTATGTGGAGGACGGAGTAATCAAAACTTGATCTTAAACTTTTGTAGGTGGAATGTTTGCAAATCTAATAACATCTCAGAAAAATTGGACAGCTACTTGCCTTTTGAATTCTTCTCGAGCATTGTGAATATTACAGAGGAGTTTCTTTCAAAATTCTAATGTAGGCAAATGTCATTGGTATGATACACCACTGTATTGGAAGAATTAATATATTACCTTAGTTATGTACCTGAGCTAAATGACTAAACGTTTTAGGGGTGCATAGAAATCACCATAATTTGTATAACATTTTGGAAGTGAACTAAATATTTTTGAACATGCTACTTTGACAGCCAGTGTTACATTTTTTTTTTCAAGCCAGCTCAAAGCACAACTACTGCTTTAAACTCACAATGTTTTCAAATTCCCATATTTAAAGACATGCAAACTGCAACCTCCCAATCACAATTACTGGCTGCCAAATTTATACCTGTTTCTTCAACTGTATCTTTTTGATATTTAGAGTTTTTAAATTTCTGTAAAGTAGATTTTTGTAGATTGTAATGAGTGCTCACTGCCATTGTGAAACGGTATATAATTGTATAATTTCTGTGTGTAAACTGAATGCTTGGGCTTTCAATACAGTATTCATATAAAGCAATAAATATTAATGTTATAAAACATTCGAGTACATTTTTATCACAATATGAAAGGATCCCATTTTTTAGTTGATCAGATTCCTGAAGTACAAAAATGACCTCCAAAAACGCATGCTAACAGTTTCTTGTTCTATGTGGTATGCTTTATATATACGTTTGGGGAAATACAGGTTTTGAATAATACCAGAATAATTTGGCTCAGTTTGTATATTTGTAAGGTAATGTACTACTTACTGACTTTGCTTGCCCATCAAGTTCAAAGCAGACAGGATGTATTCAGGTGAGAGGCTTGTTAAAAAAATAAAATACTAATCAGAAGGATTTTTTTTTTGTTCCCTAGACAGAACGGAAATCAAACATTAACAGCTTATTTTCTTTCATTGTGCTGAAGGGTTGGATATGTATCATAAAAATAAAAGGACTGAACCAAAATGTTGGAATTAGGAAAGTTTTTCAAAAATGACGTAACATCTTACCTTTTTCGTTTTTGGAAATTTTTTTTGGAAATATTTTACCAATGAGAACAAAATTTTAAAATTAAGTTGAGAGACTTCTGAAATTTTCTTTAGAATGTTTATTTGTGAAAATATTGTCAATAAACCTATTCTTTAAGCACCTATGACCTTTTGATATGTTTATTTTAGCAAATGTTTAGTGTTGCAGAACTGTTTAAAAACTTGCTTGAATAACTGAGATGTATCCCCTTGTAAATCAGCAAATGTTGCTCTTTTGCAATGAGTGATTACTAAAGTAAACTCATGTTTGAATATACATCATACATTAAGTGTTGATTGCTTTTAAATATATCTGCATTTAAACAGTAGTTAATTACAAAATAGCACAGGTAAGTGCACACGTTGCTAACATTCTGTACATGCTAGTAATTGGTATTCAGTGGTTCCAAAGCAGAAGCATAGGCAGATCTCTAATGTGTATGACTGCATAGACAACGGTTTCCTACCATTATAAATGCATGTAATTACATGTACTCATATCTCCACACTTCCGGCTTGATTTAAAAAAAAAAAAGATGAATATCTACAAATACCACAACTGCATACATCGTGTACAAGCTATTTTAGTGTTTACATACATGAATTAAGCATGTAGCTTGTGCCATCTCTTTTTAAAAAAAATCAATCTTATTTATTGGCCACCCTCACTTATAAGGAGTAGCCAGTTAGAGTAGTCCTACTCTAGCTTTGAGTTAGCGTTAGTCTTTCATACTTAAGGCCACAAACACTGAGTCAACGTTCAGAATATAAGGTGTGTAAGATGACACACTAACTATAATTGCTACATTGCTTATTAAGTAATTTTTTTAATTAAAATGTCTGGATACTATGTAACACTATTAAAGCTTAGCCCTGGCTTCTGCGACACTTATGCTGTAACATAAAACTAACAATAGCATATGTTCATGTTTCAAATATTAATACTATATTAGGGTAAAGCTTAAGATGGAATAAGGCCCTTTAGTTTCTCTGCACTGGAATTAGAATTTGGAATGTAGGTCAGGTTCTTGGACAGAAGTCTAAATGAGTGATGGCTCTGATGGAGTGCTTTGGCATGCTCTCACCTTCAGTATTGTCCATTTATGATTCCAGAACCAGTGGGCCTACACAAATGAGTTCAGCTTTACAGAACGAAAAGGGATACATAGCTCCTTATTTCACAAATTGAATTTGTGGTAAGACCCAAACCCTTCAGTTATGCCCTTCTTTGGTTTATCTAATGTAAATTTTTTTTCTATTTTAGATTGTAAGATCTTCAGGGGGAGGGTCTGTCTTTTGCATATCATACAGAGCCGAGCACAGGTTGGATTTAAATAATTAATCCCTTTTGGATCTGCTGCTCGTCTAGATGGGCAAGGTAAAAATCGATATAAAAAATTTGGATATCAAATCTATGCCTAAGGTTCCTCAATACACAACACAAAGGCCATCTGGCTATTTAAACATTTCAGCAGGGAGTACTTAGTAATTTGGAAACTGACTTAGAACTGCATTCAGCTCTCACCTGGTGTAGATGATACATGAAACTAGCTGAAAAGTGTATTTCTTTATCTGAATCACTGGGTACTTTTTGTTGTATGTAAACTTTCAAAGTTCAGGAAGTGCACTGGCTGCAGGGATCCAAGCAAGTGCAGCACTGTGACTCCAGTTATAGAAAGGTACAAAATATTGTACTCGCCTTTCATGGGTCCAGTACAAAAGAATGAGATGCATCTCTGAAAGAAACTAAAAACAAGAACTTTCTCACTCGTGGAAGAACTTGTCCAGATCTGGAGCTTGGTCATATCCTTATTTCTAGGAGTCAGGCAACTTCAGCTTTATTCACTGAAAATGACTGGCCCATTATCATTATTAGCTGTCAATGGGAATCTATTTAATTATTTAGACACAATGGATGCATCTCCTGTCTGCAATTGAGATATATGATACAAACATTCCTTTTAAAAGTCTGGCAGTTTCCTTGCATGTATTATTCTGTGGCCAAACTTAGAAACACTGGGCCACCTCAGTGCAGGTAAAGGAAATGAGATTTTTCAGGACCATTGAACGCTGAGTTGAACAGCGGTTCAGCCTAATGTTTGGTATGCATCTTCTGTAATCGATACATTAGGAAATTCAGAGTTTAATGGTCCTTAAGCTCTTACTGTCACCTGTGTGCTGTCTTGGCTTATTGTTAGTAGGTGGAGTTTAATATAAAATAAGCATAAATACTGACTGGTTTCAGACCTGTTAAAATGATTCCCTCCCCAAGCCTTTATTAATCAGCTCTGCATAAAAGAAAAAGCTATTGTTACAGCATACGAATAAACAACTGCATGAGTGTATTACTGAGCATGCCTTTCATACTTGATCTTCCATCTGTTCAAGAAAAGTATTCCAGCTTTTTAAAAAAAGCAAAATCAAACCAGACCTGTTCATAGCTCCAGTATTGTAAACAAGGACAATCAATCCTGTTCTTACTCAGACCTGGTCTATTTATGTTCTCAGTTTGAAAGGAGGCACGGCAGCCTGATTTTTGGGAGTGGAGTTCAGGAGGGAGTCAAGGAGAGTGGTGTTGCTTTGGGAATTAGCTGCTGCTAGTGCATATTTACCATGGGTGTTGCTATACTTGTGACTACAGGGAGTGCAATCCTTGCTGGTCAAGAACTGCACTAAAGAAGTGGTTAGCTGTAAGGTGCTAACACCCTCTCCAAATTGCTGTATGTCACCATTCTTCACTGAATGTGCTTTGCTGGAGGTGTGGGTGTGGAAGAAACCCTGGAGCTGATTTGGGGGGAGGGGAAATAATGACAAGGCTTGGTGGGTCAGATTTTGAGGAGTTACTGTTTATAGCAGGGGTGGGCAAACTTTTTGGGCCAAGGGTCACAGCTGGGTGGGGAAAGTGTATGCAGGGAAGGGGGTTGGGGTGTGTGTGTGTGGGGGGGGGGGGTGCATGTGCGGGGATGCAGTGTGCAGGAAGGGGCTCAGGGCAAGAGATTGGGGCAGAAGGGGTGTGGGGTGATGGGGGCTCGGTAAGGGGTTGGGATGCAGGAGGGATGCGTCGGGGCTCAGGGCAGGGGCCTGGGGTGCAGGATTTATGAGGGGCTCAGGGTAGGGATGCAGGAGGGGTGCGGACTGCAGGGGGGGCTCAGGGCAGGGGACTGGGGTGCAGGAGGGGTGTAGAGTGTATGAGGGGGCTCAGGGCAGGGCCGGGGTGCCGGAGGGGTGCAGACTATGGGAGGGGGCTGAGGGCAGGGGGTTGGGATGCAAGGGGCAAGGAGTTGGGGGCGGGGTGCAGGAGGGGTTTGGGCTCCGGTCCGGCGCTGCTTACCTAAAGCAGTTCCGGGGTGGCAGCGGCGCGCACTGTCCCTGGCCCCATGCCGGTCCAGGAAGTGCTGCAGCCCCTGGGGGAGGGGGTGGAGGGCTCCACATGCGCTGCCCTTGCTGTGCCTCCAGGTACATCCCCAGAAGCTCCCATTGGCCACGGTTCCCCGTTCCTGGTCAATGGGAGCTGCAGGGGGCGGTGCCTGGAGGCATGATCAATGCACAGAGCCCTTTGCCCTCCCGCCCTGGGGCTGCAGGGAAGTGGTGCCGGCTGCTTCTGCAGAGCGGCGCAGGGCCCGTAGTGCCATGGGGGGCAATCCCGCTGGCTGGATCCAAAGCCCTGAGGGGCTGGATCCGGCCCACACACCATAGTTTGCCCACCCCTGGTTTATAGGGATGGGAGTGCACCTCTGGTAGCCTCTGTTTTTCCTTCTGTTCCACCAGCTACCAGTCTTTGGGTCAGATGGTGGAGTCAGCCACCACTGACCCCATGTGCATTGTGCTAAGGCAAAGCCTGCTGGCTCCTATGTGTCTCCTTTATCTGGAAGTTCTGATTGATGGTTTTAAAAAGAAAGGGATGAAATCAGTGGCAGATACAAAACTACACCGAGGGTGGCAGGAAACTTCCAGGTTATGTAAGGAAACCTTAGAACCAGGGCATTTCAGCCTAGAGCTTTCCCTCTAGAACTAACTGGTTTTAAAAAAAGTGCAATTGAGAAGCAGCTGAGGACAGTTCTTGGTTTATAAATGTGTATGTCCTGGGGGAATTTTAGGTATTTGTGCCCTGATTCTTTTAGTGCTTGTCTACATGGTGAATAGAATCAAAATAACTATTAGTTGTATTCCCCACTCTTACCTATTTTGGTGTTATTGTGTGTGTGAACAGGCTTCTTGTGGTCCAAGCACTTATGTCAATTTAATGAAGCTGGCAAGGAATCAACTTAAGTTCTATCAAAGTAGGGCACTGATCCTTTAAGGGGAGTTGGGCTCAGCCTTGCCCTGTGATGTAGCAGTTAACCTCTGGCTGATCCTGATCTGGTGCCTCAATTAAAATTAGCCATCTCAGCTGTGAAAGGGTCAGGGTGGCTACAGAGACAGGGGAGATTGCAGTGGGAGGAGCAAGGGGAATTACCTCTCTCTGGGAAGGGCCTGGTGAAGGCAGGCTGGAGAGGACTACAGGGAGCAGGTTAGGCCTGGAGAGAAACCTGTGAGAAGCTGCCGGAGTCCCTAAGGAGGGGAGGCAGTGGGGAAACCTGCTAGGAAGAAGGGCCTCCAGGGAAAAAGCCCATGGAGGCAGTGCTCAGTCAAAGGATAAAAAAAGGAAATCTGTAGTCCCCAAGAGAAGGGGTGAGGAGCAGGGAACTTTAGCATAGCCTGAGAGGAGCAAAGGATCTTCTGTTTGGAAGGGGACTGTCTTGAAAGGTGACCCAGCTGGAGGGTCAGAGACAGGCCATCTCTAAACCAAAGAAGTGGTGGGCAGGAGTGCGAGGTGAAGATCTCTGCAGTGTCATGTTGTGAAGATGGGATGCTACAGCAGAGAGTGGAACCACTTATGAGTACTCCTACTGAAATGCCCACACATAGACTGGCATTGAAATAGCCAAAGGTATGAATCAAATCATATACATATAGATTCCTCCTCACTTAAAGTTGTCCCAGTTAATGTTGTTTCGTTGTTACATTGCTGATCAATTAGAGAACAGGCTTGTTTAAAGTTGTGCAATGCTCCCTTATAATGTCGTTTGGCAGCTGCCTGCTTTGTCCACTGCTTGCAGGAAGAGCAGCCCGGTGGAGCAAGCTGATGCCGGGGGGGGGGCTTGGCACCAGGGTGGGCCGGCTCCCCTAAGTTCCCTGTGCAGCAGCCGCCCAGCAGGCTATCAATTGCTGGCAGTTCAGCTGTGTCCCTCCCCCCACTGCCATGTGCTGCTCCTGCCCTCTGCCTTGGAGCTGCTCCCGGGAGCCTCCTGCATGCTGTGCCGGGGGTGGTGGGGAACAGGGGTGTTGATGTCAGGGTGCAGGAAAAGGTGGACACCCTGACATCATCTCCACAGAGCAGTGGGGGGACAAACATGACAGAGCTCAGGATGGAGGGAGCTTGCTGGCAGCAGCTGCTGTCTCAACTTGCTGATCTACTTAAAAAGGCAGTGTACTTAGTGGGGTCAGTGTACTTAAAGGGGCAATGTGTGTCACTCACACACACACATACACTGTATCTCTGTCTCTCTCTCACACATGCACCCCCCGGCACTTTGGAAAGTGGAGGGAGTGGTGCGCTCCAGTGGGATAGTGTGGGTTCATCATCACGTTCAGTTTCCGCAGGGAATGTTTGCAGCCCATGCCATGCATCTATTGTGTCTCCTCCCTCCATTTGTGTTGTCTTGTAGATTGTGAGGCTACAATAACAATGTGTTAACCCTTGAGGGCTCAGATGAGTGCTAATTCATCATTTAGCAGCAAGGCATTCCCTGGGAAATATCCCACCCTCTGACTCCTCCACCTCAACCAAGCTTCACAATCATCATTGCTGTGTACAGTATTAAATGGTTTGTTTAAAACTTATACTCTTTGTGTTTGTATATGTGTGTATGTCTTTTGTCTGGGGTGGGGGTCTGATTTGCAATGGTGCTGTACACCACTGAATTCCCATTGGTTTTAGTGAGAGCTGCTAGATGCACTTGTGAAAATCCGGCTACTTGGGTTTCTAAACAGGAGCCAAGCCAGCTGTTCTGAACACCTTGCCTTCTATACCAGATCTATTACAGAAATTAGGGATGATGAACACACTTTGCTCAGCTGCTCCTGCCTCTGTCACAAGCAAAGGGGTTGATCTTAGAAGATGACTGCATCACTTGTTCCCTCTTATGCAGCCCTAAACAAATAGCTCTTGTCTTTCTTTGGTGTTCATATCCATTCATGTGTCTTTCTCATGGCTTAGCCAAACTGCACATATTTGGCTCGAACGCTTCCTCCTAACTGTTGATCTTTGCTGAACTCACTTCTTTATGTCAATAGCTCTCTGGTAATGAGGTCCCTAGACTAAATGTGGTGATCCAAATGCAGTCTTAGTGGTCCCCCAGAGACAGCCATGCCCTATCCTCTCCATACTCTGAGACACCTGCTCCCTAGGTAACCTCCAGTGTACTTTGTGACTTTTTTATTATATTGTGACTTGAGCGTCTTGTCATTTAGGGTTAGAAATTCTTCTGAAACCATGGTGACCGAGGAAACAAAGTTCAGAACAAAACACCCCTTCCCTCAAATTGTTACATTAAATACTAGAGATTAAGTAACTAACAACATTCCTGCGTTTCACTTGTAACATGCTACCTTGAACTCCATGTAATAGCCTAAGGAACTGATTCACCACAATGTAGTTGTGTTAAACTGCAGAAGTAAACCCTTGTTAATAGGAGGAAGCTGCTGCAGAAGACTCTTCCATTCTCTCTCCTCTCCCTCTAGCCAAAGTCCCTGGGCAGATTCAGTTCTGTTAAAGCCATGTTTGCCAGTTAGAGTACAAATGGTGTTTCATAGACAACCCACAATGAGTGATGGGGGCCCAATCCAAATCCTCTCTGAAAGGTTGTAGATCAGGTCTGAATTTTGCAGATGGCAGGACAGCGCTGTATGGGTCTGCATAGGTTACTGTGCACCTAACCTGCATTGTAGAGTATTGACCCCAAAAGGAGTGACTTATAAAAGTATAGAAATTGGCAACTTGGGCAAAAGTCTAGGATCTAAAACTTCTTGTAAAACAACAATAATAATAAAAAAGACTAGATTACAATCTGATTGTGTCTCCTTAAGCAATGCAGCTTGCAGCTGCAGGCTTTATGAAAATGATTGCCTTTAGTGATCAAATATAAGCCAGCAAGTTAAGAGGGGTTCATGGACCAATCTTATTGCATGGGGAGTCTATACCTTTTTATGACCAAAAATTGTTCCTCAGCAAGCAATTTGCTAAAGCATCACATCAGACAAGCAATTTGCTCGTCTTAGTCCATTGATACAAAAGGTTCAGTAACGAGGTACAAGAATAACTGGAGGTCTGCAAAACCTGCCTTACAATGAGAACTTTGACAAGCTCAATCTATTTAGCTTACCAAAGGAAAGGTGCGAGGTTACTGGATCAGCTAAACGTGCCTTCTGGAGAGAAGACTTCTGTGAGTGGAGGGCTCCTTTATTCTAGCAGACAAAAGCATAAGGAGATCAATGGCTTGAAAATGAAGCTAGATCAATTCAGAGTGAAAATAAAGTGCACTTTTTTGTGCTGAGGGTGACTAACAATTGGAACAACGAACTGAGGGATGTGATGGATTCTCTGTCACTTGGGATGTCTTTCTAAAAGATGTTTTCACTCTAGTCTTAAAAAAATCTCTGAATCTGAACCATGAAGCAGGGCAGTTTGGAGTGCGAGGCAGACAGCTGCTTTGTGGTGTTGGGTCCTGGGGTGGAGCCTGGAGGAAAGGGAGTGCCTGATAGTCTCTACAGCACCACCTGGAGGCGCTACTGAGAACCCATGTGGTAAAGGGGAAGGACCTGAATTGGGAGGACTGAAGGACCTTGTTCTGTTGTTAGGACTTTTGCTTTCAGTGGAGGACCAGTGCCAGGGCTGGCTTTAGCAAGTGCAGGGCCCGATTCGTACTCACCCGGCGGCGCTCCGGGTCTTCGGCCGCACTTCAGCAGCGGGTCCTTCACTTGCTCTGGGTCTTCAGCGGCACTCAAGGACAAACCGCTGAAGACCCCCGAAGCACCGCCGGGTGAGTAAAAATTAAAAAGGTGCCGGCATGGGGCCCTCTTAGGTGTGGGGCCCGATTCAGGGGAATCGGGTGAATCTGCCTAAAGCCAGCCCTGACCAGTGCCTTAAATCATCCTGCCAACCCTACCAGGGAATCCCTTGTGGGGAAACTGAGACAGTCCAGGCACATCCCCTTCCCAGACCTGGTAAGGCACTATCGGCGTCTGCATGGAAAGGAGTGGACTGTGCGTACAAGAAGCCTAAAAGGTTTCAGACTCTGAAACAAGATGTTTGTACTGAGGACAAAATGGCTAGTGGGCAGTTAGTGTAGTGATTTGGGCTGATAAGTGACCAGCTGGTTGGTAGTTAGGTTCTCAGTTTGTTTTGGAGGTGCCCTACCTTTCTGACATCTCTATTATTTAAACATCAATTGTAGATCAAATATAGTAGTTTGACAGAATGTTGAAAACTGGCTTAATCTCTGCTTCTTTCTTTCTACTTCTCTTCGGGGAAGGAACTGTGAGTATATCTACGCTTCAGCACTGCAGCTGTAGCACCATAGTATAGATCAGGGGTCGGCAACCGTTCAGAAGGGGTGTGCCGAGTCTTCATTTATTCATTCTAATTTAAGGTTTTGCGTGCCAGTCATACATTTTAACATTTTATAGAAGGTCTCTTTCTATAATATAGAACTAAACTATTGTTGTATGTAAAGTAAATAAGGTTATTAAAATGTTTAAGAAGCTTCATTTAAAATTAAATTAAAATGCAGAGCCCCCCGGACCGGTGGCCAGGACCCGGGCAGTGAGAGTGCCACTGAAAATCAGCTCACGTGCTGCCTTCAGCACGCGTGCCATAGATTGCCTACACCCGGTATAGATGCTTCCTATATTGACAGAAGGAGTTTTCCCATCCATGTAGTTAATCCACCCCTCCCAGAGGTGGCAGCTAGGTCGATGGAAGAATTCGATGGAATATTCATACATACAATATGATGGGGGCTAATTTATCTACAAAAAGTCAGGAAAAAGATCTTGGAGTCATCGTGGATAGTTCTCTGAAGATGTCCACACAGTGTGCAGAGGCGGTCAAAAAAGCAAACAGGATGTTAGGAATTATTAAAAAGAGGATAGAGAATAAGACAGAGAATATATTATTGCCCTTATATAAATCAATGGTATGCCCACATCTCGAATATTGCGTACAGATGTGGTCTCCTCATCTCAAAAAAGATATACTGGCATTAGAAAAGGTTCAGAAAAGGGCAACTAAAATTATTAGGGGTTTGGAACGGGTCCCATATGAGGAGAGATTAAAAAGGCTAGGACTCTTCAGCTTGGAAAAGAGGAGACTAAGGGGGGATATGATAGAGGTATATAAAATCATGAGTGATGTGGAGAAAGTGGATAAGGAAAAGTTATTTACTTATTCCCATAATACAAGAACTAGGGGTCACCAAATGAAATTAATAGGCAGCAGGTTTAAAATAAATACAAGGAAGTTCTTCTTCATGCAGTGCACAGTCAACTTGTTTACAATGCTCGCAACATCAGCAGTGAGCTGAGCAGGCTCCCTGCTTGCCATGCTATGGCGTCTGCCGGGTAACCCAGGAAAAAAGGTGTGAAATGATCGTCTGCAGTTGCTTTCACGGAGGGAGGGAGGGGAGAATGACGACATGTACACAAAACCACCCGCGACAATGTTTTTGCCCCACCGGGAATTGGGAGCTTAACCCAGATTTCCAATGGGCAGCGGAGACTGTGGGAACTATGGGATAGATTCCCACAGTGCACCGCTCCATAAGTCGATGCTAGCCACGGAAGTGAGGACGCACTCCGCCAACTTAATGCGCTTAGTGGGGACATACACAATCGACTGTATAAAATCGATTTCTAAAAATTGACTTCTATAAAATCGACCTAATTTCGTAGTGTAGACATGCCCTCAGGTTAGCAGCTTGAGTTGAACCGCAGGCTCCCTTAGGATATCTCTGCACAGCCTTTGGGAGCGAGCAGGAGCGAGTCTCCTGGCTTGAGTGGACGGACTCCAGCTAGTGGTGCTCAAAACCAGCTACACGGACAGCGCTTTGAAGTTGCGGCTTAGGTGGAGCTTGGGCTCGTTAGGCATCAGAGCCTAACTGTTCATAGCGCTAGTGCAAGCCCTGCTGGCCTGAGTCTGTTGACCAGGTCTGGGAGGCTCGCTGCTGCTCGTTCCAAAGGGCTGTGTAGACAGACCCCGGCAGGCTTGAACTTGAGCTGTTAACCTATGTTAAAATCCGAGTTGCCATGTCTTCATCGCTATTTTAACCGAGTTGGCTAATGGGGTTTAGCTAATCTGAGTTATGAGCACTTATTTTTTGGGGGGCGGAATTGTAGAGAGACCCAAAGTCCAGCCCACACATTCAAATTGGCATCCTTCTGGCAAGAGGCTGAACAATCAGTAGCCAGGGAGACTGAACTATTATGCTTCCCTCTGAAGTCTCCCCTCCAGAGTAGCACAGAACATGGAAATTAATGCTACTTCTTCCTGATCATCCTAGACACACAAACACATGGCTAGAGCTTCCTGTCGTTTCACTCTGTGATTTGTGAGTATCAAACTCACTAAAAATAAATGGAAACACCAAGCAATAGCAGATCACTGGGGGGGGGGGAAATGAAATGGGGAGCATTTAAAAATGCAGCTAGTGTCAGTTATCCTTGGGGTAAATGTCTTTCTCGAGGGAGTCCCACTGAAAATCTGTTAACTTTTCATCATTAGACTGTATTTCCATGTGCACAAGTGGAATACAGTAGTTGCGTCAAAAGAATTATCTTTGGCTTCTGCCAAAACTTCTTCTGCAGCAGCCTTTATACAGCAAGTTCAAGTGGGTTTGTTCTGCCACCTTCTGGCGACAAGAATGGGTTGCAGGTCTGTGGTGTGTTTTATGGTCTTAATTTTTTTCTTTTGTGCTCCATATGTTTTTAGTCAGTAACAAACTCTGAAATCTGACAGCTCAGTCAAAACAATGTAATCCAAGGAACTTAAAAGTAACCGCACCAGAGGAACTGTGGAAAACAGTCAAGTTTTCAGTACAAAGCACTCACAATTAAAGGAGCCAAGATATTTTGAAGGAATAACAATGAGCGTTAGAACGGAAACTAGGGTTAAGTCAGATGGGGAAACAAAATGGAATGAGATTAAGCACTTCAGCTGTGAAATAAATCTAACAGGATGAAAAGAAAAATAACCAGCAGGAAAGAAAGGGGAAGACTGGAACTAGCCATTCTTAATGCTGCTGGGAAGCAAGATTGCATGGCTAGCAATAGATGAAATAATCTTCTGAGGGCATCAGATCACATTCACGGTTAATCTGTTTAGTGCCCTATTGACAGACCCAGACATTTTTTTTTCAAGCAGTCTCTAAGTTTTGCATCAGCAAACAAACAGTGGGGTTTAGAAGTCTAACCAGCCAATTGCATGGCCTACTAGGAGTACAAAATTAGCAGCTAGACCCTTCAAAAATTTGTCCCCACTGTGTCTATTGCTCATTATGGTACCTGGGGGTAGCCCAGCCGAGGTAACTAATCCTGCTTAAAATCCCTTTGGATTTTGCCACATGCGGCGGAGGCCAGCAGTCCTGGGTGAACTGAATCTGTGATTGGCTAACCTACAAAATGTTAGTGTCCAGTCAGGCTTGGGGGGGGGGGGGGGGAAATCACATTGGCTGATAGGATGATGACCAGGACTTTGTGGAAAGCAGAGAGTAGGGCAAAGCGTGCTCAGTATCATGTCTGCCAAGGGTTTTGTCCTGATTAGCTCAGTTGATGTGATGCTGATCAAGCTGTTGCAATGTGGTGGGTCTCGTGGGTTCTAAAGCAGAGAAGAGCTAACCTTAAAACCACTGGAAAAGCTGGGCACAGAGGAGAGTGCAGTGCATTTCTGAGTACTTTCGCATGATACCCAAGAGTCATTGAACAGGTGTGGGTTTGAGTCGAGCCAGAGTCCTACGCTGCCCACTGAGCCAAGTGTTATCGTGAAGAGTTCTCGACAATGTAGCCTTGTCTACAATGACTGCACAGTTAACTTACAACTGGGCTAACCACTGTAACTCTTTATAGGGAAGATGAGCCCTCCGAGTTAAACTAGACAATTGTCCTGAATTCTTGCTAATTTAATTGAAACACTTTTCAAAGCCAGTTTATTCTAACTCAGTTGATGGTTGAAAAAAAATCATCCATTTTCTCTGATATAACGTCAAAGGTGTTTGGGCTGCGTAATGATAAACGGCCCTTACCCAAATTCAGGGAATAGATGAAAACTTGGGCTGCTTCCTCTCCTCTCCCACCTCCAATCCATTTCTTTTGCATCTAGGCAATCACGTAAACCAGAGCAGTTCTGTCTGGCATTTGTAATATTAGAAACAACTGCTCTCTAAGAAGTAACACGCTGTAATTTAAGTTCTTGGAATTGCTTCTGAAAACCAAGAGGTCATGGTTGGATGGAGAAGCCAGAAATATAAGAAATAGCTTTAGTTCACTTTTCTCCAAGGAGTGCAAAGAGACTGGATCTAGAGTGTGACTCTGCTTATAACAGATCAAAGTGTGTGTGCATGTCTGTGAGTGAGAGAGAGAGAGAGAAGTGCCATCAAATGTTATTTCAGAATAATAATTTGCCCATATGATCCTAACTAATCCTTGTTATGTAATTTACAAAGTGATGAGAGATCTTTTGAACAGGTGATATAGTCTCCTGCAGGTAGATCTGGAGGATTGTTGAAACCACCCACCAGCCAGATGTGCAGTGTTGGTCTTCCTTTTTATTTGGCATTTCTTTTAATACATTTTGTTTGAATTCATGATTATTTGTAATTATTTCATACCAATGCCTTTTCATTGGGTCTTCTGTTTCCTTTGGCTTGGGACTCTTGGCCAATGGGTGGAGAGGAAGGATTGTGCGGGTCAGGGAGTGGGATGCAGGAGATCGAGCTTCAATTCTCAGCTTTGTCACAGACCTCCTGTGTTGGTCAATCTCTCTGTGCCTCAGTCCCCCCACCTGTTAAATGGGGATGACACTACTTCCTTTGTGTTTGCTGTAGTTAGAGTGTACGATCTTTGGGGCAAGGACTATCACATTGTTTGTTTGTACAGTGCCTAGCACAGTGCAGCCTTGATCTCAGCTGGGGTGCTACTATAATAGAACTACGTCTCCTGCTTATGTAACCCACTGGTGACTGTGGTTCCGTGTCTCCCCCTGTGCTGATCCACAGAGGATATGACTTGTGACAGAGCTATAGCTGTTTATCTCAAGTTGTAACAGCTCATGCTCTTAGCTCTGGAGGTCCCAGGTTGAATCCCCAGTGTGTTGGCCAAGATGGGGACTGTCATACTTTGAGACAGTTTTAGCACCATTTTACCCTCTTTATGTCACTATAGACCAGAGGTGGGCAAACGGGCCACATCTGGCCGGCAGGATCATCCTGCCTGGCCCTTGAGCTCCTGGCCCCTCCCTTGTTGTCCCCCACAGCCACGCCGCCGCGTGGGCAGCACTCTGGGTGGCGTGGTTGCATGCTCCTGCCGAGCAGTGTGGCAGCTTGTCTGGCTCCAGCCGGGCGGCGCGGCTGCCAGACATGCTGCTCTGAGCAGCATGGTAAGGGGGCCGGGGCTGGGGGGTTGGGTAAGGGGGGCAGTCTGGGGACAGGGAGCAGGGGGCGGTTGGATGGGGTGGAGGTTCTGGGGGGTGGTCAGGGGATGGGGAATGTGTGTGTGGGGGTTGGCTAAGTGTGGGAGTCTCGGGGTGTGGATAGGGGTCAGGGGATGGGGAATGGGAGGTTGCATAGGCGTGGGGTCCTGGGGGGCCTGTCAGGGGGCGGGGGGTCCCGGGAGGGGGTGGTTAGGGGACAAGGAGCAAGGGGGGTTGGATGGGTCGGAGATTCTGAGGGGGACAGTCAGGGGGTGGGAAGTGGGAGGAGTCGGATAGGGGCAGGGGCTAGGCTGTTTGGGGAGGCACAGCCTTCACTACCTGGCCCTCCATACAGTTTTGCAACCCCAATGTGGCCCTCGGGCCAAAAAGTTTGCCCACCCCTGCTATAGACTATTGACAACCGGTGGATACCTGACTCTGAGTCTGTGCCTCACAGCTGATCTGCAAGTGCTTGTGAAAATGACCTTTGCTTAGAATACACGCGGGTTACAATTGATCTAATGAGCAGAGGGAGCCATCTTTGGTGTCAGTGACTCTGTTTGCCTTTCCACAGACCCTACAGTCCCCATTACTAAAGACTTGAACCAGAGCGGAACTGGAATGTAAACAGGCTAGCGCGGATGCTTGAAAACCTGCCCAGTCCATTGTTAATATTTCAGCACTTCTCAGCAGTGATTACAACTTCCTTTCAACTAATATGTTAAGACTAAACCCTGTAAATAAATGTATTAGCAACACAAACATTGGTATAGCACACCTGGAAAATGTAGACGTTGCTGATGATATGATGTTACTGACCAACACGCCTGAAAAGCTGCAGAAAGAGACAGCAGGCCAAGCAGGGCTCAGAATCAGTTGACATCCTCCCAACCCAGACATGCAGCAGCAACATCACATTAGAAGGCAAAACCATAAAAAATAAAACTAGAACAGTTCATCTACCTGGGCAGCACCAGGTTAGCCTCAAGAGGGAAGTGACAGCAGGGATAGGAAAGGCATCCACAGCATTCACTAAACTCACCCAATGTATGGAAAGCAAAGATATGCAGCACCAGAACAAAACTGAGAATTTTCAACTCCGCTGCAAGCTCAGTGCTAATGGAACACCGACAGACCCCGGTCGTCGGCGGGTGGGATCGAATTTGGAACCTCTGGAGCTAAATGCATGAGCCTCTAACTGCCATATGGCCCTTAGCTAAGGCTGTAGAGGGACTCATTAATCTTTCTCTGAGTGGTCTCGGAACCCCTAGAGCAGTGGTTTTCAAACTTTTTTTCTGGCAACCCAGTTGAAGAAAATTGTTGATGCCCATGACCTCACAGAACTGGGGCAGAGGGGTTTGGGTTGTGGGATGGGCTCAGGGCTGGGGCAGAGGGTTGGGGTGCGGTGATGAGGGCTGCAGGTGGGGCCGGGAATGAGGAGCTCAGGGTGTGGGACGGGGCTCTGGGATGGGGGTTGGGTGTGTGTGGGGGGTCAGGGCTCGGGCCAAGGATGAGGGGCTTGGGGTGCAGAAGGGGGCTCTGGGTGGGGCTCAGGGCACGGGAGGGGGTGAGGCTCTCGCCTGCAGACACCGCCCCCCCTCGGCACCCATTGGCCGGTTCTTGGCCAATGGGAGTGCAGAGCTGGTGCTCAGGGTGGGGGCAGCGCACGGAGCCCCATGGCACCCACCCCCACTTAGGAGCCGAACCTGCTGGCTGCTTTCGGGGCGCAGCGCAGTGTTGGAACAGGTAGGGACCAGCCTGCTTTAGAACTGCACCACCGCTGACAGGACTTTTATCGGTTCGGTCGGCGGTGCTGACCAGAGCGGCTGTGAGCCAGCGCCTCACGTTCTGCGACCCAGTTCTGGGTCGCGACCCAAGGTTTGAAAACCACTGCGCTAGAGGGGACAGAGCACACCCCCAGGAGGGGTGTGGGTTCCATGCTTCCTCTATCTGAGGAAGCACATCCTGAGCTTCAGAGACTTCCCAGTTGAAATCCTGGACAAGCCCCCACTTGTAACACTGACAGACCCCGGTCACCGGCAGGCGGGATTGAACCTGGGACCTCTGGAGCTAAACGCGTGAGCCCCTAACAGCATGAGCTGAAAGCCACCTGGCTCTTAGCTAAGGCTGTAGAACAGGCTCATTAATCTCTCTCTAAGTGGTCTCAGTGCCACTAGCGGGGACAGAACACCACCCTCAGGAGGTGTGTGGGTTACACTAGCATATAGCTGTGAGAGCTGGAGATCTACCAAAATGTTCAACACCACACTAGACACGTTTACAAATAAGTGCCTATCAAACATCCTGAGCACTGGATGGAAAGTCTTCATCGCCAATGAAGAGATCTGAGAAATCCTCAACCAGCAGCTTGTTTCCACTAGATTTTGAAGGAAGCTTGGGATGTACAGATGCCAACACATATTCCCACATGAAGTCATCAAGTGGAAACCAACTGATGTGAGCAAAAAAGGGTACCCAAGCAGGGCCGGTGCAAGGATGTTTCGCGCCCTAGGCGAAACTTCCACCTTGCGCCCTCCCCAAGCCCTGCGGCAGCTCCCCACACCCCCTTCCACCCTGAGGTACCCCCCCACCACGACAGCTCCCCTCTCCCCCACCCGGGGAGCTGTGTAGCAGCTCCCCACCCTAACTCACCTCTGCTCCACCTCCTCCCCGAGCATGCCATCGCGGCTCCACTTCTCCCGCCTCCCAGGCTTGCGGCACCAATCAGCTGTTTGGCGCCGCAAGCCTGGGAGGGAGAGAAGCAGAGCGGGGCGGTGTGCTCAGGGGAGGAGGCAGAGCAGAGGTGAGCTGGGGCGGGGAGTTCCCCTGCGTGCCGCCCCTGCCCCTTACTTGCTGCAGGCGGCCCTCCCCACTCCCCCCCCCCGCCCCAGCTTCCTCCGCCTAAATGCCGGTGGCGACCGGGGCAGCCAAAGATCTGGCCGCTACGGTTGCCGCCAAAGAAAATGCCGCCCCCCAAATCCTAGTGCCCTAGGTGACCACCTAGGTCGCCTAATAGGTTGCATCAGCCCTGTACCCAAGAGAAACCATAAGAAGAATATTAGCAGTGAGGGCAGGACAGTTGATCTTGACACCATAGAGCAGATGGAAGCAGCAGCAAATGTCGGAGAGGAAGGGAAGAGACTAGTATCTGTCCTGTGTGCCAACATTGGTGCAGGAAGGATGTAAAAATAAAAAACAACCTTCATGCAAAGGCTGCCTAAAAAGTACAAGCAGGATGTAAGCAGTGCTTAGGTCTTCTGCTGGCCCTCTGCGGATGGATGAATGTCATTCATATGTGTCTATGGTTTCTATGAAGCTTCTAATATGCAAGCTCAAAGGAGCCTGCAAATGGGAAAACATCCTTCATGATGCTATTTTGTCTTGCACAAATCAAATAAGTGAAAAAACAGATGAGAAAATAGATCTTCTCTATTTACAGGTTTTTTAATCACTTAGATCGATCCCCTATATACCACATGTCATTATGTTTCACCCAGTTACATCTCTACTGAGCCCAATAACTTGTATTTAATTAAATCATATCTTCCAGAAAGGCTTTTCTCTGCTAGATTAGAGAGCCTTTTAGTACCCGGTATTTTCTCACCTTTGAAGGTACTTATATAGTGTAATCAAATCACCTCTCAGTCTTTTTATAAATGAAATAAGCAGATTTAGCTCTTTAATCTCTGTCTAGAAGACATTTTCTTCAACCCTCGAATAATTTTTGTGGCTCTTTTCTCATTCTCTCCAGGTTTTCCTCATCCTTTTTAAAATGTAGAGCCAAGACCTGTAAACAATATTCCAGTAATGGTCTCACCAATGCTGCATACAGAGGTAAAATCTCCTCCCAACTTGCTACTCCCTTGTTTATACATCCAAGGATTGCATTAGCCCTTTTGTGCCCCCGCATCGTTTGGGAGCTCATGTTGAGGTACTCATACGCTTTGAACACTATATCGTTTTCAGACTCGTGTTCCAGGATAGTCTCTCCCATTCTGGAGGTGTGGCTTGCATTCTTTGTTTCTAGATGTATGGCCTTACATTTGGCTTTATTAAAATGCATTTTGTTTGAATGGGCCCAGGTTACCCAGTGGTCCAGATCACTCTGTATGACTGCTCTGTCCTTGTTATTTACTGCTCTGTCAGTCTTTATCATCTGCAAATGTTATTAGCAGTGATTTTACATTTATTTCCATATCATTGATTAAAATATTGAATAGCAACGCCCATTCAATGATTCCCCATTGACAACTACTTTTTAAAATCTGCTAGTTAACCAGTCCGTAATCTATTAAAGATGTGCTTTACTGATATTTTATAGTGTTAACCTCTAGACATACTGTTTTGTGATGCTTAGTCAGATGCCTTATAAAAGTCCAAGTATACTACATCTATGCAGTTTCCTTTATCAACCAAATTTGTGATTCAATAAAAATGAAATCAGGTTTGTCTGACGAGACCTATTTTCCATAAAACCATTAATTATATTCCCATCCTTGCTTTCTTTATTGATTGAATCCTGTATCAGTTATCCTATTATGTTGTCTGGGATTGATGTCAGACTAACCAGAGTATAATTACTTGGGTCATGGTGCTTTCCCATGTCTATATTTTTGAATATTGGCACAACATTTGTATACGTCTTCCAGACTTCTGAAATGTCCATGGTATTCCAAAATGTATTAAAAATTAACACCAGTGAGCCAGAGATTTCCTCAGTCAACTCTTCTAGGACTCTTGGGTGTAAATGATCTGGGCCTGCTGATTTACAATGTTTAACATTCTCCTTAGTTACTAATGGACTGGAAAGTAGTTACCACTGGAGGAATTCTGTGTCAAAAAATTAAAAAATTCTGCATACAATATTTAAAAATTCTGCAAAATTCAGCATATTGTCAAAATGACACAATATAATCATGCCAGTTTCAATTACTTTGGCAATTTATTTCAAATAGCTGTCAGCAAGTATATCTGTAACAATACAGACCACAAAAAAAGATTCAGGAAATGTTTTTAACAAATAGATTCCGTATTAGGCATATTAATACAGAACTTTGAGTCACAATTCATTTAAACTACAATACAGCAATGTATTTCCCACACCCTTCAGAAGCAGTGCAAAGTCTTGGGGGAAGTCAGGGGTAATGGAGAAGCTGAGGGAGAGAGAAGTAATTGCTGAAAAGAAGCCTCGGAGTGAACCTGGAGGGTTGTTGTGGGTGGGCGAAGTATGGAACAGGTTTTTTGGGGGGATGGGGTGGGGAGGGATTGTTAGGGAGTTGGGGAGCCTCCCCCATGGAGACCCTGGCTGACCCCTAGCCTCTCTCATTCAGTCAAGCATAAATGCTCCCCCATCCCCATGTGACCCTGCACCCTCACTCCAATTCAGCCCACCAGTCTGTCCCCCGCTAGCCCTTCTGAACCCCAGTCTCTGTGACCCCCCCCCAGCAGCTCCATGCGCCCTGCTCTGTCTGTCCCCCCCCATATCCCGTGTCTCCTCACCTGGCTCTGTGGGCAGGGCACTGAGGAATGCAGCCTCTCCTCTTCCTTATCAGCTGCTGGCTGCTATGGGTAGTGAGCCCTCTGTTCTGTTGCCATAGCAATACCTGGTGGGCAAAAGGCATAACTGCAGCACTTCTCTGGCAGAATGTATTTTCTGCGGAGAGAAAAAAATCTGCGGGGGATATGAATTCTGCATGTGCTCAGTGGCACAGAATTCCCCCAGGAGTAGTAGTTAATCATCCTCATGTCACATGCTTCTTTCCAGCTACAGAACAGAAATATTTAATATTTTTATTGTCTCATCTTGTAATGGGCCTACACCATTGTTAGGATTTCTTTTGTTCCTAATGTACATAAGGTGCTCTAGAGGTTGAGCTCTCAGTGGATCTGTTGATTGAACTGGGATAATTCAATAATAACAACAAATACAATCTAGGTCTGGTTCAGAAAAGCTGTGGGCCAAATCTGTCCTTGGTGAAGTCTGCAGAGTGCAATCCTGCGCTGACCTAGGGGATGGACTAATTCACCCAAAAGTCTCTTCCAATTCAGATTCTGGACTTAGATCTGAATGTCCCAGGAGTTCTGGAAGCATTCACATAAACCTTCCTCTTCCTACTAGAGAATCTAGGTTTACCGGGCTTAGGAATCAATCATAATGCAAGTGTAGCCCACTATTCAGTGTGTGTTAGGCCTGATTCAGAGAGGATATTGAGTCTGCTTCAGTGCCAGCCGTGGGACTAATTTAGCTCAAAGTGTAGAAGCTTATGCTGGTAGTTCTATGGGTCCCAGGTTCGGTCCCTAGTTATAGTCATCACATGAGCGATTTGGGTTCAAAATAAACAAGTTCTCTGAGTGAAACGGCATATGAAATGACCAAGAAACAATCAGCTGGTTCAAGCACATTATGGCCGGGGGTTCTTGGATTCACAAGCAAAGGCAAATTGTGCCTTGGCCTGTGATGCAGCTAGGGCAGAGAAACCTCTTCCTCTATGTACCTTGAGTGCAACACGGGCACGAGCCCCCACCCTTAGAATGTGCCCAGGCTGGTGCAATGGGTGTGGGTCCATGAACTCACCTCTTCCCTACCCTTTCTATGGTGGAATGTACCTCTTGTGGTGGATGTTGGAAGGAAACGTTCCTTGCCCACTGAGATCTGTTAATGTACTGACCCCTTATGGTGAGTGTGCAAGGAGGGTGGAAAAAGGCTCCTTTCACACCTATCCCGCCTTCACACCTTGTACAGGACCAGGCAGAAATTGGACCACAACTTGCCAAACCTAGGTAGCTTCTGTACATGCCATTCTCCAAGTCCCTGTTAGATACAGCAGTTTCTGCTGGTTAAAGGTAAACCCCAAATCCCATTTCTGTTATCAGTTGCTTACACAGCAAGTCCCAAATCCTGATGCTGTTGCCCAAAGAACCTGAATCCCACTGCTCTGAAGTGTCCAGAAGGAGACTGCCAGTTTCTAGGTGTACTATGTGATTTGTGCACCAGGATCCTCCAAAGCAGGCCTGCATCTCATGGGTTAGCAAAAAGCTGGAAAGCAATTTGCATACAGAAACAGTACAGCCAATGGGGTGGTGAGGCCAGTGCAGCAGAAGGCACCTTAGTTCCCTGACTTCGTTTTTAATAAGTAAAGTAAAAGCCTGTCATCTAATTAAAAATAATGGTACCATTTGTGGGGGGAGGCAGGGGAAAAGGAGTAATTTTAAAGTGGAGGGCAAGGAAAGCCTTGAGTAAGACCCAAAGAGGAATGACACAATCTGAATCTTTTGGAAATTTAGAAATAGAAGACAAATGAGAGGCAGAAATACATGAGGAGGCATGTCAAGCTGGTGACTGACCGGTACTATGGTAGTGCTGCTTCAGCAAGTCCAGTGACGATTTGGGCCAGACGGGAAGGATGGGCCAGACGGGAAGGAACAGCTCCCAGGTTTTACACAGAACCTCTTTGGGAGTTGGGAAGATGGCTGTGTGTGACCTGCATTCCCTCGAGAGACCGCTTGATGGCTCAGTGGTTAATTATTAGCTGCTAACAGAAAAGATACTTGATCTCCATAATTGGCTGATGGCTATCTGGGTTGCTTTTGTCTCTCCCAGAAGGGGACCAAACCTCTCCAGGGAGGGATGGCTTGCCATTGAAGGACACTGTAGTGTGCTCATTTAGTTTTGCAAACCATACAAAGATAGGCTTTCAAGTACATTGTATCTCCAGAAAGGCATTGCTATGCTACTTGGCGTATGGATAGCTGATGCTCCCTTGCATAACTTTCTGTATGATAAAATTGTTGGGGATGGGGGAAATCTATGGTATACACATCTCACAAACTTCTGAAAGCTGTGGAGCAGAGAAAATACTGCATCCTAATACATATAATACATGACAATGGAAGCCTATGGATCATTATATTGAGAGAGATTAATTCCCTGGCAGGAAAGTTACTCAACAGTTAGAAACAGACAGAAGGAATTTTTCCCTACAAATTAACCATTAGTTACAGTGAATGTACAACCTACTTCGAGTAATGTGGCTGGCATACTTCTATATATTGCTACAAATAAAATAAAAATAAAATAATTTCTCATAAATGTATGGATCAGCAATTAATTTTTCTTTAGAGGAGCACTAACATTATCTGTGCATATTTGTGTATATGCTTGAGTCATTCCTGGTCGCTTGTGTCTGATGTCCGACTGTGCAATATTTCTAATGACCAGTAGAGAGAGCACTATGTTTTGGAAACCAACAGAAACATACGCACATTTAGTAAGAATATTTAATGTTGATAAAAACCTGTGAATAATGTAAAAACCATAATCACCTACTATACATATGCAGAGTAGCTAATGAGATAAAGCTGGAAGCTCCCATCCTGACACTATGAGAAATTTAAGCATATACACAACTAATATGCATACATTTACTTTCTTAAATAATTAATGACAGGAGTGCAACTCTGAATTAGGTAATATTTGTAATTGGTTGGTGCTGAGATGCATATTTATCTCTTAATGAATAAATAACTATCTTGTCTCACAGGTCTCATTAGTTCTTAGTACATGTCATGAAAAGTGTTGTATACAAATATCAATTAATAACCATTTAACACACAACACTGCTATCAGATCATTATGCTCATGTATTTAAAATGGCCATTAAGAGGCAAGAACGGTACATCTCTTTCTTCTCCTTAAATCTGGAATGGATCAGAGGTGCAATATAAGTATTGGCTGTGAAAGATTAAATATAACAGGGAGAGTGGAGGGGAATGAAGTGGCCGTGAAACATTCTTTCTAGTTTTGGGTATATTTAAATTTGAAATCATCTTAATCCTTTTCCGAGTTCAGTTGGATGTAAAACTGAGCACAGCTAATTGTAGATGTTTCTTACTGGGGAAATGTTCCTGGTGTTTCATCCTACATTTTCCTTTTCTTTATTTCATCACATTATTTCTAGACATACCTCTGGGTATCCTAATAATTTTCTTAATCCTTGCAGTTTGCATCCTTCAAATATCTATAGATGATATCAAGTCTGCCCCTTTCCCTCCAGTCATCATTAAGTTAAGCAATTCGTACTCAACTCTTTTTAGCTTCCCTCATAATCCTTTCCAGTCTAGGGTTGCCAACTTTTTAATATTTAAAAAACAGACACTCCAGAAGGAGTGCTGGAACCTCCCCTGCCCCGCCTCTTCCCCACAAGGCCCTGTCCTTTGTTCGCTCCTTTTCCCCACTCCTCCCCGTCACTCTATGTTTTCCCCCTCCCTCCCTGTCCAGGTTGAGAGGGACTCATCTGCAGAGCCGGGACGGGGAGCTACAGCTGCCCGATGCAGGTAGGAGGTGGCCCTGACTGAGTAGGGGCTGGTGTGAGTGATGACCCAGCACCTCCCCCGCCTGAGGTAACCAGACTTTTGGTTTCTGGTCAGTAGATCTGACTGGACACTGTCAGGTCCCCTTTTCGACCGGACTTTCCAGTTGAAAACCAGACACCTGGCCACTCTGATAATTTCAGATGCTCCTCTCTGAACGTCCTCCAATTTGTCTACATCTTTCTGAAAGGGAGGTGCCCAGATCAGAACACAGTGTTCCTGGTAAAGTCTAACCCGAATTCTGTGTATGCTTTTGCTGGATCATATATGTAACTTGCAGAGGGTGTGTAGAAGCCAGGGCAGGTGTTTTCTGACATTTCATGTGACAATCAAAAATAAGAAATAGTTTTGTGGGAGAGAGGCTGCTATTTCCCACCTGAGCCATTTAGTTCATGGGAATTTGAGTGAGAAATGGCTGCTAGCATTTAAAAGGGTGTTGGTCCATGTAGTTACTTCACACAGAATGCTCCCCACTTAAATTTATGGTGAATAAACCACCTGACCCCACATAACCTTTTCTGAGCATCTGTTCACATCTCCCCCTCTTACCACATAGTCCCTCTTATTATTTTTTAAGAGTTTGAATGCTGCTGAGCTGTGTATTTCCTCAGAATACTACTGTACTGCATGTGCACACCGATCCCCAATATATAGTGGATTTGGAGTTGATGATGTCAATCAAACCATACCAGAAACTGAAGCAGAAATAGGGCCTGATCCAAAGTTCACTGAAATAAGTAGGACTATTTTCAGTGTCTTCAGTGCGCCCACAGAAAGCAGCCCTTAGAAGAGACAAAGCAAAACCACAACATTAATTCCATGACCCTGTGTTTAGCAATGCTTTTCCTGTGCTCCAGGTGGGAACGTGATTATCTCAGATGAGCGGTCTGATGTAACAGACTCAGAAATCCTCAGTGGGTACCAGTACACTTCCATCTGTGTGCAGGTTTCTAAATAGGCTTTGCCCTTCTCTAACATGAGTTTCTGCTTGTCTTCATCCGAAGAAGTGGGCAGTAGCCCACGAAAGCTTATGCTCTAATAAATTTGTTAGTCTCTAAGGTGCCACAAGTACTCCTGTTCTTTTTGCGGATACAGACTAACACGGCTGCTACTCTGAAACCTGCTTGTCTTCAGGAGCTTGATAGGACCTTAAGAGCCTAGGCACTGATGTTGGTGCCAGTTTACTCTTCCAAATCAGTGGGTTCTCTTATTATTTATTCATTCAGCACCTAAGAGTGCTATACACAAAATGATAATGAAAAGACAGGGTAAATTTTTCAAAATGCCTAAGTGATTGAGGAGCCTAAGTGTCATTGAAAATCAAGATGTGGGATTTAGGAGACTAAATCTGAAGTCACTTTTGAAAATGGGACTTAGGCAAGTTCAAAAATTTTACTTACAATTCTTGCCCCAAATTGCTTGTAATCTAAGTAAAGACCTGGCAAGACCAAGGAAGAAACAGGGGGAGTGGGTGGGAGAATTGGAGACAAGGTCACTAATTACACGTTTATCAATTTAGTGTTCTTGTCTTAAATTATGGGCAGTGCTGGTTGTGTCAACTATAGTTGAGGTGGCTTAAGACTTTCTATCACAAGCCACTGTTTTTAATGCCTTATAACTTTGGCAAACTGTAAACTTTTAGACTAAGATTTTCCACACTTGCCCTCTGTCTAAGGCAGAATTCAGCCCCCTTATGAGTATATATTAGGCTGCCGTAATTAACTACATGATCTCAAACAATTTGTTTTCATTGTCTCCTTCAGCGCACAGTGGGGGAGGCAGAGGGTTGTGAGAAGAGAGGCTGTTCTCTTGGGATTAATGCACTGGACTGGGAATCAGGAGATCTTGTGCTCTGCCAAGATTTCCTATGTAACATTTGACAATGTATCATAATGTCTAGGCACAAGAGGGCCTAATTAATGTTGCACAGTGTGTCAGAGTGTACCTGGTCTTTGCAGCTCCCTACAGTGAGCCTACTACACTCCACCCTAGGAAGCAGCAATGTGGGAGGAAAGGAGCAGTGAAGGTGGGTCCTCCAGGGCTGCCTGGAGAGGCCTCTCTGGAGCAGCCATCTTGGAAACTACAGAGACCTAGTCCTTCAAGGGCTAGAAGGGTTAGCAACAGCCAATCAGAACCAGCAGGCTCAGATAAAAGGAGCGGCAAGGCCTTAGCAGGGCAGTCCCTGGCTGGGACTAAAGGGGCATGATGTTCCATTCCTCTCCGGCCAAAGGAGCCTGTGCACTAGCCAAGGTTTATCTCTAATTGCACTGGCAGAACTCGGTATTGAGGGACTTGAGAACTTTGGCCCTGAGATAACGGGGCCAAGTGGGAAGAGGCCCAGGAAAGTAGCAGCAGCAAATGGAATTGAGCAGTACATTGGTGCTGTTCATAGGGTCCCTGGTTGGAACCTGGAGTAGTGGGTGGGCCCAGAGGGCAAAGTGGCATAAACCTTGGGGGAGGGGGGGACAACAAGCCTAATCTAAGCCCCAAGAAGGGGACAGGGCTCATGTGGAAGTCCAAGTGCAGAGCTAAATTTAAAGGGATGAGTAGGGTGACCAGTCGTCCTGATAAAATTGGGACCGTCACGATATTTAGGCATTTGTCCCGCGTCCTGACTGATGTTTGGTAGGGATGCAATTTGTCCCGATATTTCGCAGCACTCCATTTTTTTTTTTTTGCTCCGCCGGTGACCCCCCACCCCCGCATGTGTCCCAATATTTTTTTCCTCTCATCTGGTCACCCTAGGGCCGAGGACAGGAGCTGAAGACCCTGGTGAGGGCAGATAAACTTTATTTTTTGGACTCTTTGCTACCCAGGAAGGGGTTCATTTTGACTGTGTGGCCCCGCTGAAGGGCTGAGCCACAGAAGACCAGCAGGGGCAGGCAGATGGGTCACAGGGGATGGCAGGAGTGGGAAAAGGGATGCAATACCACACCTAGTCACAAGGAGATGCTCAAGAGGTGAGAGCCTCCCTGCACACAGACAACCCTAACATTCAGTCAGTGTGTTGAGGAGGGAAGATTATATGTAATACACAACCATATGCATGTGTTGTATTATTACAAAATGGATTTCTTTAAATGCTTATTTTCTTGGTGCTCTCTTAATACAAAATACAGCTCTGCACCAATCAGAACCTTACAGGTTTCATTCAACTTCCTCCCTTTGATTCTTTATTCCCTTTTTCATTCTGTTTGACTTTCAACTTGGCTGAAGAGCTTTGCGCCAGACTCCAAAGGCGTCTCTCTTCTGATCTCGTTTCCTGACTGTAGGTCTTAGATATATTTTAAAATATATCTCTAAAAAGGGGAGGGGTATGTGTGTGTGTTAGGATCAGGTCCTTCCTCCGGCTACAGAAGAGAGTTGTCCTGTGTGCAGCAATTTACAAGGTAACAGGGCTTGGCCAGCTCCTGTGAATTAATTTTCTACTCCTTCTCATCTCCCTGAAGCATACTATAGAGGGATGTGCTGGTCGGAGGTAAGTTTAGGAATGAGAATCAGGGAGGAATGATCTCTTTGAAACCTGCTGGAGTGGAGCAGAGCACTGGTGGCATCCTTTTCTCTCTGGGCTTGCCTGAAGAAAACCAGACCTCATAGCTTTTTGCTCTGGACTTTGACTGTAGGAAGCCCTGTCATAGTAGGACCTTCTTTACTTTTCTGTTGCACAACACAGAGGTGTTCAAATCTACCTGGGCATGCAGAATCCATTCCTGCCTGTCACACAAATCCCTGTACAAGCGGTGTTTTCTAGAACTTCAGAGAGTTGAGATTCCCTAGTTCTAGGGTTCTCTTCAGAAAGTGGATCTCTGCCTTTGGGGCCCAAGAGGGCAAAGGTCACCTGAACACAGAAGGTCCACACAATGCATGTTCCACCATTTAAGCCAAAGCCGTTAATGAAGGACTCAAATGGTTCATAGGGCCTATGCTTGCGGGTGAATGTGCCCCCCCCAAAACTGGTATGGCCATTTTGTAAACCTGACAGCTATCTGTGGACATGAAGTTCACGAGCTAAAATGTTTGGAATTAGAGTAGAAAATTGTTTCTGTGCATGCACAGTAGATAGCCTGTGTCTAGGTTTATTGTTTGTCAAACTGGAGGCAAAACCTATTAATGGTGATATTTTGATTTTTAAAGTCTTCAATACTTGCTCGATTTTTAGTTGATAAAATGATTTGTTTTTAGTATGAGGTCTTAATACGTTTAGGCTTCAGCCCATGGCATGTGTGTTCCCTCTATGTGCCAGCAGAAAACAGTGGAAGGAGTTTCCTTTCTCTTTCTCTTGTGCTGAGCGCATCCTCACTTAACAAGAACCAATCAACCACTTAAAGTCTGGATATAAAGCCCTTGGAAACTGCTTTGTAAGAGGGGGCCTAGAACTCTAACAGGGTAAACATGCCATGCTCTTGATGTTATGGGAATAAAATCAGGATGAGGAATTGTAAACTACTGTAATGACCCCTTCCCTTGAATGGGCCATCAGAAGGGTTTGAAGCTGGAACCTGCAGCATAGACATCTACCACTCGAGGGAAGAGTAAATCTGGTAGCAGTAGTAGATTCTTATTTTCTAGTCAACCAGCCACTAGAGGGAGATATGATGTACACTTTGCCAGTTGGTTACATTCTTCCCCTGCAAGAGGAAGCTTGTCCTGTGTACCTGGGGCCTATCAGAAGAAGCCAGCCCTTGATGGGACGTTGCTTTTACAATGACGCCTTTTGCATGGATCCTTAGCAGGGTTTGAACTTGGATCCTTTACTGTCACAATACAGATCTCTGTTACCTGAGCAAAAGGAGTAGCTTCACTACCTAGTAGCAGGAGCAAGTTGTTATCCTTTAGTGTACCTGCCGCTAGAAGGGGATTTACATGCAAGGGTTACACCTGATCTAAAATGAGAAAGAAAAGCCTAGAAAAACCCCAAACCTGTCTGGTTACAATAGCCCCAAGGAGACTGAAATGCAACATATATTTTAACACATTGAGTGTACAATGTGACTTTCATCAGCTCTCTGTTAAAGGGACAAAAAGTAACTAATCTGCTCCTTAACCCCTCTCCCCCCTCCCATGAGACCTTAGGAAGCAACAATGTACGGAACAACCTCCTTGCCACAATGTAGGGCTGTTGACTTAAACATAGGAATCATGCAAGAAAGAAGGTGTGAGGTGAATTCCTTGGGGAAATGAAGCACCAAAGAGGGTATGAACCATATGACTGTTACTGGATACCAAAAAATTGTTTTGATGTAGTGCAAGAAAAGTAGAAGGTACAGGACTAGGGTGACCACCCATCCTAAATTGGATGGGACAGTCCCAAAATGGAGACTTCAAGTCCTGGTCCTGGGCTGAATGACTCTAACACAGCATTTGTTCTGGATTCCCTGCAGTGCTGCTCCACACCTGCCCGAGGCTCAGGGGCGGTGCCAGCCTCTTCCTGGTGGGGGGCCCTGCTTTTCCTCTTCCCGCCCCCTAGACCACACCCCCTGGCCAGTCCAGAAGCTAGAGCCGGGCAGCAGTAAGAACCACCCAGGAAGTCTGGGCTGCTGTGGGAAGCCCCAGACTCTCCATCTGCTCTGGGCGGCGCACCCCAGTGGGTGGGGACACAGGCTGGGGGCTGCTCTCGGGCAACCCAGCCTCCTTCCCAGGGCAGGTGGAAGGTTCTGGGCTCCCCACAGCAGCCTGGGCTCCATGAGCGGCCTTTACCATGGCCCAGCTCCAGCTTCCGGCCTGGCCAGGTGGTTGGGGGAAGAGGAGGAGCAGGGGCAGGGCCACATAGGGGGTGGAGCTCCTGCATGTGTCCCACTTTTGCCTTTTGAAAAGGTGGTCACCCTATACAGGACAATGTGTCAATGAGCTGTTCCTAAAGGCTCTCTGTATGGCTTTGGTTTGGGGTTATTTTTAGTTATGTTTTAGCTAATGTCAAGTGGCAGGAGTAACTGACTCCATGTCATTTTTTGTACAGTTTTTTTTTAAATGACTTAGATCCGATACACATTCGGAGAGAAAGTGGATGTGGTTTGGGATCCCACAAGGGAACTAAATGTAAGTGTTATAGTTCCTTGGTTATTTATTTATCTCCCAGTCTCATGGGAGAAGTGAACCATGCCTCAGTGACTAAAACGATCCCTGCACAATACCTCATCCAGAGATGGAGATTGATTTATTTTTTCTACCTCCTGCAAATACACTCTTTTCCAGGCAGTTGCCTGTCTGTGGGAGTGGTTCATGCATCTGCATTCTCTGTGAGGTTTCAGTCCGTGACACCCCTGTAGTGCGATTTGGTAATGAGAAGTCTTATCGACAGCATGGATTTGTTCGGGTTACAACTATCAGTGGCAGCCCACAGTGTAGCTGCCTGAGTGCAAACCCCTCATGCAGAAAAGTAAAGACACTACAAGATGCCATTTGCACCCTGATGTCAATCAAGAATAAGCTGTGGTGCTGCCAATAGCAGCTTGTACAGTTTGCTTGTCTACACCAGGAGTTTGCACTTGTGCAGCGAGGCTGGTAACCAGCCACTGGTGGCTGAATTGCCTAGTATATGGATAAGGCCTGCAGCAGTCAGGGCAGGGAAGAGGCTAAAGCAGTTGGCAGTAAACTGGCACTTTGAGTCACCCACTGACAAAGCATAAGGGATTGATTGTGCATTCCTTGCCCAGGCAAACACACTGTGTTTCTATAAGAAATGCAGGATCAAGCCCAGTTCTGAAGACAGTGCTTGGAACTAGTTACAGCTCCGCATGCTGTCTGAAGAGGTACTAAATAAGCAAAGAAAACTCTCTGCTCCAAGCAATTTCTTCTCATGAGGAACTCCAGGTCTTGGGATTTCTTGAGGCTTGGTAGTTCTTCAGTCCCAAAGGGAATGCCGAAAAAGCTGTGTATGAAACAAGCAGGCAGTCTGAGTCCTGCCCACAGCAACAAGCCTAGAAGAGAGGGACTGCTTTCTTGTTTACAAGCAAAAGACTTTATTTGATGTAGGCTATCAGCTGTCCACTCTCTGTCTTTTCATTGTCATATAGGCCTTGTCTACACTACGAGAGTATTTCGAATTTACTTGCATCGAATTTTTGGAATCGATATTGCAAAGTTGAACGTCTGTGTCCACACTAAGGACAGTAATTCGACTTTGTGAGTCCACACTAATGGTGAAAGCGTCGACATTCGAAGCGGTGCACTGTGGTCAGCTATCCCACAGTTCCCGCAGTCCCCTCTGCCCATTGGAATTCTGGGTGTAGCCGGCAATGCCTTCTGGGTAAGAAAATGTGTCGAGGGTGCTTTTGGGTAACTGTCGTCATCCGTCCATCACTCCCGCCCTCCCTCCCTGAAAGCGCCGGCGGGAAATCAGTTCGCGCACTTTTCCAGTCATTGACAGCACGGATGCCACAGCACTGCGAGCATGGAGCACGCTGGCCGCTCTCAACGCCTCGCAGCTTATCATACAGGTTTCCCTGAGGCAGATGCAGAAAAGTCAGGAGAGGAGGCTACGGCACCGCGGTGATGTCCTGAAGTCTGAGAGTAGCACAGACCTCTCAGAAAGCAGGGGACCCAGCGCCGAGGACATCACGATGGCAATGGGTCATGTTGATGCCGTGGAACGGCGATTCTGGGCACGGGAAACAAGCACTGAGTGGTGGGACCGCATAGTGCTGCAGGTCTGGGATGAATCCCAGTGGCTGCGAAACTTTCGCATGCGGAAGGGAACTTTCCTGGAACTTTGTGAGTTGCTGTCCCCTGCCCTGAAGCGCAATGACACCCGGTTGCGAGCTGCACTGAGTGTACAGAAGCGAGTGGCCATAGCCCTCTGGAAGCTTGCAACGCCAGACAGCTACCGGTCTGTCGCGAACCAGTTTGGGGTGGGCAAATCTACCGTGGGGGTTGTTGTGATGCAAGTAGCCAAGGCAATCGTTGATGTACTGCTGCCAAAGGTAGTGACCCTGGGAAACGTGGAGGCGATCATAGATGGCTTCGCAGCGATGGGATTCCCAAACTGCGGTGGGGCCATAGATGGAACTCACATCCCTATCCTGGCACCGGACCACCAGGCCACCCAGTACATTAACCGAAAGGGCTATTTTTCCATGGTGCTGCAAGCACTGGTGGACCACAGGGGACGTTTTACCAACATCTACGTGGGATGGCCGGGCAAGGTTCATGACGCTCGTGTTTTCAGGAACTCTGGTCTGTTTAGACGGCTGCAACAAGGTATTTACTTCCCAGACCACAAAATAACTGTTGGGGATGTGGAGATGCCTATAGTCATCCTCGGGGACCCAGCCTACCCGCTAATGCCCTGGCTCATGAAGCCCTATACTGGCGCCCTGGACACTGAAAAAGAACTCTTCAACTACCGGCTGAGCAAGTGCAGAATGGTGGTGGAGTGTGCTTTTGGCCGTCTCAAGGGGAGATGGAGAAGCTTACTGACTCGCTGTGATCTCAGCGAAACCAATATCCCCATTGTTATAGCAGCTTGCTGTGTGCTCCACAATCTCTGTGAGAGCAAGGGGGAGACCTTTATGGCGGGGTGGGAGGTTGAGGAAAATAGCCTGGCTGCTGATTACGCACAGCCAGACAGCCGGGCGATTAGAAGAGACCAGCGGGAAGCACTGTGCATCCGGGAGGCTTTGAAAGCTAGGTTCCTGAGTGAGCAGGGTAACCTGTGACTTTTAAGTTTGTGTACAGAGAAGCTGTACCTGCCCCCGTTTCTTTACCCAGTTAATGTTGACTATCCTATCCAGTTACATACCCCCTTCACCCCCTTCCAACACACGTTTCGAAATAAAAATAGTTCTACTTTGTTAATGCACACCGTTTTCTTTAATACTGTTTTCGCGGGAATTTTTTAAAACTGGGACGCAGACTGTGGTGCGGAGCGGGGGTAGTGTAGTGACGCGAATGAAGCTTCTAAACTCAAGGATTGACGGGCTCCGCTGCGGTGGGATGGTTGTTTCAACGGAGCCTGTCACCCCTCCTGATCGGGACTGTGTGTATGGGGGGGCTATGTGACTTTGTGGCAGGGGGAGGACGGTTACAGATCCCCTGCTGCGTGGCTCTGTGATCCTGCATAAGGACCGCCGCTTAAGATCTGTAACTGCCCTCCCCCGCCACAAAGTCACAGAGCAACCCACCCCCCACCACATAACATGAAAACAACCTCCCAGACTAACCAGGGTAACTAGTCACTGCATCACTGCACTGTGTATGTGCCCTGCTGCTGTGCCTGCCCCCGCCTATGTACCCTGCCAAAGGCGACTGTCCTGTCCAATTACCAACCCTCTTTCCCCTCCTCCTCCAAAAGAACATCATTGAAACAGTACTTAACATGAACGTATTTTTTATTATCAACTACACATGGAACTGGGAGGTGAAACTTGGACGGGGGCTTGTGTCAGGCGGGAAGGAAAGAACTTTTCAAGTTTTGGGGAATGAGAGCCTTCTGCTACTAGAGCTCTCTGCAGGGGTGGAGTGAGAGTTAGCAGGGACTCTGCCGCCTCTCCTTCTTTGCACTTTGGGTGAGGTGGGTATGGGACTTGGTGGCGGGGGAGGGCGGTTAGAGATGGACTGCAGCGGGGCTCTGTCCTCCTGCCTCCGTTCCTGCAGAACATCCACAAGGCGCCGGAGCATGTCTGTTTGCTCCCTCAGTAGTCCAAGCAGCGTTTGAGTCGCCTGCTGGTCTTCCTGCCGCCACCTCTCCTCCTGATCCATGTTTGCTTGCTGCATTTGGGTCAATTTCTCCCGCCACTGGGTCTGCTGTGCTGCCTGGGCTTGGGAACAGGCCATAAGTTCAGAGAACATGTCCTCCCGTGTCCTCTTCTTCCTATGCCTAATCTTCGCTAGCCTCTGGGAGTGTGATGCCAGGCTAGGTTGTGAGACAGTCGCAGATGTGGCTGTGGGAATGGGAAAAAGGGAGTGAATTCCTCAGAAAGATAAATATAGTTGTGAACAAAGAACATAGTCTTTCTCTGTGAACAAGACCATGCACAGCACCTATCACATGCGCACTCAGCACAAGGTCGAATTCTCGGCCTTCGCATTCAGTGCCTGGGGTCTTCCACAGCACATTTGAGAAGCGGGGCAGCACAACGGAATTTCTGTTGCAGGCAGACATGGTAAACCGTAGACTTGTGGCAGTTTAAAACTTTTATATTACCACTGGCCTCATTTCACATTTAAAGCAATGTCAGTCCCTGCTGCCAGCAATCCGGCAAGCGGGAACTCTGCCCCTGTCCCACCCCCTCGCGGCTGTCCCCAGGAACGATCCCTTTCGGCAGCCCCTCTCCCGCCTCCACCGCGTGGCTGCAAACCAGCGGTTACAGTTCTGTAAAGGAACGAGCAAGCAGTCCCAACACTAACATTCCCCTACCTAATTCAAAGCAGGTCACCATGGGCGACATCACCCTGATGAGGATCTCTGACAGCGAGAGAGAGAGAATGCTCCGGGAAAGCCTCCAAAGACCAGGGCCGTATGCCGCCCTGCTGTGCAGAGCAATGATTCACGAGTACTTGATAGTCTCGTGGCGCGGCAACGTGTCGTACTTCGGAGGACCCAATAAGGCCGCTCTCCCCAGGAACCTCATGCAACGGCTTTCCAATTACCTCCAGGAGAGCTTCATCGAGATGTCCCGGGAGGATTACTGCTCTATCCCTGCACATATAGACCGCATTTTACTCTAGCTGCAGTAGCAGGGACTAAACAGTAGAGCAGCTTGGGCAGGACAATCACGGAAAACCGGACATTGCTAGATTTTTTTGTCAAAACTTGCACTGCCCATGACTGAACCGTTAAGCGCCTAGGGCAAAGTAATCATGAACAACCCATTCTTTTAATTGTTAATATTCCTGTTCTGTTAAAAATAAATGTTTAGATGTTTACAACACTTACTGGCTGATCCTTCCCCAGATTCTGTGTCCGGGGTAACGGCTGGGGACGCTTCGTAGGGGATCTCTGTAAGGGTGATGAAGAGATCCTGGCTGTCGGGGAAATCAGTGTTGTGAGCGCTGCCGACTGCCTCGCCCTCCTCATCTCCTTCCTCATCTTCCCCGTCCGCTAACATGTCCGAGGAACCGGCCGTGGACAATATCCCATCCTCAGAGTCCACGGTCAGTGGTGGGGTAGTGGTGGCGGCCGCACCGAGGATGGAATGCAGTGCCTCGTAGAAACGGGATGTCTGGGGATGGGATCCGGAGCGTCCGTTTGCCTCTTTGGTCTTCTGGTAGCCTTGTCTCAGCTCCTTGATTTTCACGCGGCACTGCGTTGCATCCCGGCTGTATCCTCTCTCTGACATGTCTTTTGAGATCTTCTCATAGATCTTTGCATTCCGTTTCTTGGAGCGCAGCTCAGAAAGCACGGACTCATTGCCCCACACAGCGATGAGATCTAAGACTTCCCGATCAGTCCATGCTGGGGCCCTCTTTCTATTCACAGACTGCTCGGCCATCACTGCTGGAGAGCTCTGCATCGTTGCCAGTGCTGCTGTGATCGCCACGATGTCCAGACAGGAAATGAGATTCAACTGGCCAGACAGGAAAAGGAATTCAAATTCAAATTTTCCCGGGGCTTTTCCTGTGTGGCTGGTCAGAGCATCCGAGCTCGTACTGCTGTCCAGAGCGTCAACAGAGTGGTGCACTGTGGGATAGCTCCCGGAGCTATTAGCGTCAATTTCCATCCACACCTAGCCTAATTCGACATGGCCATGTCGAATTTAGCGCTACTCCCCTCGTCGGGGAGGAGTACAGAAGTCGAATTAAAGAGACCTCTATGTCGAACTAAATAGCATCGCAGTGTGGACGGGTGCAGGGTTAATTCGATGTAATGGCGCTAACTTCGACATAAACGCCTAGTGTAGACCAGGCCATAGTTGCCCTTTTGCAAATTGTTGGTTAAACACCATAAAAGCACCCGTTTCTGTTCTCCAAAGGGCTGTAATAGGGCTCTGGTTTTGAAGCTGAGGGAACTAGGGCAGCAGAATTGCCCATTAAAGAATAAATAAATCTTTCTCCCGTTACTTGACTCAAAATCCCAAGAATCAAGGAGCGAGTCAGAGTGGGAGGGAAAGGGGTGGGAAGGGAAAAGTGGGGATGGAAAAGATGTCATTGAGTCAAAAGAATTTGTGGGGTGAATTGAGACTCAAATCCCATTTTTACTTACGACCTAAACAGGCTTCAATCCTAAATCACCAAAGGCACCAACCTCCTGCACCACACAAACCTTCTGTAATTTTTATTTTCTGTCATGAGGTTATGCACAGAACCTGGCGGTATGCTCTGTCTGACAGTGCTAATGGATGGAAGAGCTGGTTATATGAAAGGTTATTCTGTAGCTGAGATTGCTTTAGGTGGCTCAGCTGTATTGTGTCATAAGATGTGCCATCAAAGCAGGAATTGGCAGTAAAGTACCCTTTGTATGCTTGTAAATGGAAAACACATTTACGATGTGGCAATAGAATGTTTGGTAGACACGGTCAGCTGTTGTCCCCATTACAAACCCCATTTGTCTGGGATTTAGTGTTTGGGTATGATTAACGGCGATGGGTTAATCTGACATACAGCTTCTTGTATCTTGGGTGCAAATTTTATTCTAAATAGTTGGACTCAGATTATATTTGCTTGTTGTCCACATGTGATTCTAGTGAGAGTTGTGCATGTACACTAAAGGAGGATAAATCCTTAGCATCTCTGTACAATAGCTTCCTGACCGTGTCATGCTTTAGGAGAGACAATGGCAAATCTTTGCTATTGCAGTGGGAAGAGGTAATCTCCGCAAGCTGTGAACTTTTCACAGGTATCAGCACGTTATTTTAGTCTCTCGTATGTGTTTAAGTGTATGTTTCACAATTAAACAGATGGGGCCAAACTGTTCCCCTGTGTAGCTTCTCTCTGTGCAGAGATTAGAATAAACACTGGTGGGAATAACGTAAACTGATGCTTTGAGGAAGGATGGTATTGTGATTAAGGAACTAGACTGGAACTCACTTTATCCGTGTTTGACTCCTGGCTGTGGCCCAGACTGTGTGACTTTGTGCAAGTCACTTAATCTTTTTTTGTGCCTCAGTTCTCTAATTCCTTGGTCTTGTCTTTTCTCTTTAGATTGTAAACTCTTTAGGGAGGCACAATGTGAATATACCATGGTGGCACACCAGGATACAATCCAGACTGGTGAGCAGCTGTGTCACCCCTGCCCTGCAACCTTGTGTGGCTTCCAAGGCCTTGCTGATGTAGCCTGCACCTGGGTCATTCAGCTTGCAAGTCACATTCTGAGTGACCGTGTGTAACAGCAGCCTACCAGTCACACTTGGGTTACAGTCTGGCTGCCATCAGCCTTGGTTATACTGCAGGGTGACCCCAACACACCCCAGTCTTAGATTTCCCCCTATGTCTTGTCCTGCCCAGACCCCTCCTGGACAGTACCAATTATATTCTCTGTTCTTCCTTAAGAGAATAATACGCACACAACTTGTCACCTCAAATGTAGTTACCCAGAAACTTCAATTTAAACACACTGGATTAGATTAAAACCATAAAACAACTGCAAAGAGAGATATTAAGTGAGTACAAGTAATGAGGCATTAAAGTCAGAAATGGTTACAAGAAAAATAAAGATAAGATATTTACAAATGCCTGATTTCACAAACTATATCAGATTCAAGCAAAGTTTCTCACCACATGCTTCCAGCAGCCTTACTGACCAAACCCAGTAGGTCAGGACTCCATTAAATAGCTCTGCAAAAGGTTGGCTATCCCAGGCTATTGGTCCGCAGAAAGATAATGACTGTTCTGACTCTCTGCAAGGTGTTAACATTTCAAGGCAAGTTTAAAAATCAGTAAGGTCGCTCTCCTGCTGAACAGCCACAAAGGGCATGAAGATCAGATGATCTTGTTGTTTGTAGTCTTGGGAGAACAACTGTGTCCTGGTTTGGTCATGGTGCTGTTGATCATCTCCCTGGACTTTAATACAAAACTTTAATCTAAGTGGATATCTGTAATCAGATTGCTTTGTATTACCTTGTCTTGGATTTAGCCTTTATTGAAGAGTCTTGACCATGGAAATACTCTAGGGGACATGTCATCCAAACAAGATGGCTGCCACCAGCTTCATATTTCAATACGAGCTGAGCGCAGCCCCACAACCAAAAGGTAGGACTTGGAAGACTTGCATTTTTTTTAACTGAAAAAAAGATTTTGTGCAAGTGACTCAGGGATCAAATATTTGTTTAGTAGGGAGTAATATTTAAAATACAAAATGAGGAACTTGTTTAAGTATTTTTGAGGAATATGGAAAGACTCAATCAAATGTGTCATATTTTGCATGAATTTCAAGATTGAAGATGAAATAAATAGACGAGATCTGTGCACTATATTCCCATTTATGTAACAATTTATAAGGTTTGCTATGAAATATCGTGTGTACTGTCTGTAGTTTTGCTGTTGTTGGGGTGGGGACATAGACTAGCGACAGGACAAATTAAATATAATTTATTATTACTGCTGTAGCACCTAATCAAGGATCAGACCCCTTTGTAGTAGGTGCTTTGCAAACCGTAGTTAAAAAAAAGAAAGAAAGAAAGAAGAAAGTTCCTTTCCCAGAAATCTAATAAACTGAATACTATATTTTTTAAAACATGGAGGTTTATAAGTCACAAGTTACTTAGCCAATGAGGGTTTAATTATACAAAAGTATCAAATGGTCCAAAATATAAATCTAGTCTTCCAATGCATATATATAAATCTGATCTAAATCTAGTCTTCCAATGCAGAATGTAATGTGTTACAGGGCTTGTGCATTGCAGTGGCTGGCTATCCTGGATTTAAAACAAGAACCAATGTGAGTAAATGAAGAACAGACAGCTCTCTCTGATATTACTTAAGTGTAAGCAGACAATGAGCATAACCTACCTGTGCTAGAATCACATCTTCACTTTGCAGTGTAGACATATCTATAGATACTGATACAACCCCCATTGCTGTGGTATGTGAGCACCCCACAATGCCCCAACCCTGGCCAAAATGTTTATCCTCAGCATCCTGGTGAGGTAGGGAAATGCTACTATCCCCATTATACAGATGGGGAACTGAGGCACAGAAAAGCAAAGTTACTTGCCACAGAGGAAGTCTATGGCAGAGCAAGGAATTGAATCCCACTCTCTGAAGTCCCAGGTTAGCATCTGAACCACTGGGCTCATCTTCCTGTTTTGCAACAATATCATGAGCTAGACTAGATAGGAACATTGTCTGGAAAACAGTTTTCAGTCAACTCTAGAGTAAACTTTATGATAGCTCTCTGTTCAGACTGGATACATTGTTCTGTTGTTCTACAGAAAGACTGTATGTAACTGAATGAAAGGCATTGTTTTTTTCTGATCAGTACTGTTCCTGTTTTAATTGAAAAACCTGAATAAACATACCTATTGGTATAAATATTACTAATGTTGGCAGTAATTGAAGGTGGAACTGTCAAATATGTGTATCAAGCCATTTTACAAAGTAATCATTTATGAACATAGCTCTATTAATTTGTTTAGTCAGATGCAGAGAAGCAATAAAAGTGATTGACTAAAAACAATTAAAACAGTAAAAGTAAATTGTTTGTGTCCATTAAAACCTGCTGAGCCTGTCAGATGAAAATTGTGGGTTTAAATGCGAAAATTAAAACTATTGATTTTATCCAGCATGTATGTGAATATCCAAGTCCTAATTTGTTTTAGTTCTCCTAGCTAAAAGCCCTGGAGGTCAGAATAAAGGTATTCCCTAAATTAGCTCCTGCAGATACAATTTATAAACCTTCAGAAAGTCATATGTGATAATGTCTCAGGGAGATGGGAATATTTTTGGGGAGGAGAGCTAATGTTCACTATCAGTAGCTCTGCGTTGCTGAACTGAATATAAATATTTACCAGTAATGGTAATTTATTGCATTTTAAAGGAGGGGAAAATGAAAAATGGACATCAGAAAAATATGACATTCATACAGGTTAGATTTTAGGGCTTCTCTCTTAATTTGTGTGTGTGACTTTATTGTCATTTTATATTTTGCGTGGTATACTAAATCTTTCACTCAGTGAATTATTATTTTTTAGTGTTCAATTAAAATGATAGCATAAAAGGCGTGTTGTGTCTGGCCAGGTATAAAGAGTGTGGGGGAAAATACTCCAGCCGTCATGTAGGGCTTCAGCCACTCGGAAAGGGCTAATGTCACAAAATTAAATCAGGGCTTTAAAGGAGTATAATGTGTTGACTTACCAATGTTAAAAGCTAGGTCACTGCATTAGACTGGGTATTTCTTTTTACAGTCTCTTTATGCCCTTAATAAATCACACCTTTAGATTGTAAAATGTAGTATTTGGTGGTTAACTATTTGATCAATAAATAGAGACTTTTAATCTTGCCTTGGGGGATGCAAGTCACTTTTCCAGACCATCGTTGGTTTTGGGAGAGATGTCATTAGCAGCACATCCTCAAACAGCCTTTCTTCCTCTCCTTGCTATTTAAGGACCTAATATTGGTCCAATATTTCTAAATCTGGTCCGGGGGGTGGAGGGGCGGGACAGGACCTCCATGCATGGATCCCCTCTTCCGTCAAGTATGCATGGAAGAGATACTCAGCTGCCATTGCAACATCATGGGTCTCTGCTGCAGAGGGTGGTGGGTCTCTGCCAGGTTTGGGGTCAGACTTTGCAGCCTTTACTAGAGCAGAGAGATAAACACAGACAAACACACCCCTCCCACCCCAGGAACAACTGAAGAGGATGCTGTAAGTGGATCCTCACAGAGATGTCCTCTCCCTTGGGTTTTGCCCTAGCAGGGAATGATCTGGCCCTTTATTTACACAGCGGTGGAATAAAAAAAGGTCTTTTCCTAAAAGAGAGAGGGAAGGATTTTATCAGGAACGTGGGGAAACCTCTCAAGTTCTGGATGTTTTGTACCTTCCCAGGGAGTGAGGACTGGGTGAATGGGAGACCTGGGCCTGTAGTGCTTAAGGGCTCTCCTGTTGTAAAATGTGAACATCTTGACAAGAAAATACAGCAATAAATGTTGAGCTATGCCAAGGGATTAATGTGGGATACAGAGGGACAGGAAAGGCATGGTAGTGTTGCCCTACATTCTGAGTCCTCCGTTCTTTCATATTTTCTCTCTTTCCTCTCTTGGTGAATGTAGTGCTGCTGAAAGTTGTGGTACTGACAGCTCTGGAGACTAGAGTCCTCTGTTTATCCTCAGAGCTGCTACAGTATGGGAAGTGGCAGTATGAGTTTCCTCATGCCACCTTGTTGATATGCCCCAACCCTGGCCTGATGGGAAAGGAAGCACATTCCGTCACCTGAAGAAGTGCTGCTTCCCCTGCTAGTAGGGTGACCAGATAGCAAGTATGAAAAATCAAGACACGGAGTGAGGGGCAATAGCCACCTATGTAATACAGAGCTCCGACTATCAGGACTCTCCCTATATAACTGGGACATCTGGTCACCCTACCTACTAGTATAAAGCTTGACTGCAGGCACTACGGACTCTGCTTTGCGGTGGTGTCACCTAATTTACCTTCATGATGACTTGATGCTGTTCCCGCATAACAGTGCATAAGCATGAACACACAGAAAAACAAAGCGGGAGAATCAGAAGCAACCAATGGGAAAGAATTAAACCTGATTAACAGGCTCAAAAGATAGAGGGCACCCTTACTTGTCTTACTAGCAAGAGCAGCACAGTGAGAATTAACAGGCAATGTTTCCCTTCATACATGAATTTGGTTTTTCTTGCCTTATGAAAAATTCAGATACTATAGTCAATTCACTCCAGTTCCAGCAGCAGCCTGTTAGGAAAATTCTTGGAGTCTGTTCCAACAGAGGAACTTGTTCAACATAATACATATAACAAATTACATGTAGAACAAATAACATGCAGTTGCAATCTTCTATCTTAAGGTCCTTTTATGGCAGTCAGAATGACCCAATTTATCAGCATAGGACAACGTTAGCATTTCAATAACTCTAATGTTGAATATCCCATCAAAAAGACTGGATTGTTTGTAAATTAAGTGAAAAAGCCACACAAATCTGCTTTTTCAGCTCCACTACCAGTCCACGCTGTACTCCAGTGAGGTGAGTCTCCTGCACTATAGTGATATGTTACTTCCATCATGTGTGTGATACCTGTGAGAGGATTAATTTACTATGGTTCCCATAAGGGAGATGCCAAAAGGGGTCAGGGCTCTGACTCGGCAAAGTACTTGAGCATGTGCTGAAGGGGTTTGCTGAATCAGGGTCCAAGGAAGAAACTTATCAAAAGAAGCAACTGCCTATTCTTCTCTCTGCCCAAGCAACAACCATCCTGACCTTGAACCCCTCAAAAGGGCCAATGTGACATTTTCTAATGGTAGATCTAATTTACACATCAGCCACAAACGCTATTATAAATCTTCCTTCTCCTCTAGATTAACAAATCCTATTTCTTCTCCCACCTCACCTCGAAAACTGACATTGCTTGTCTTGACAATAATAAGAAACAGGAGCCGTTTTTACTTAAAACTTTGTTTAAATGTAATGCAAGGCCCTCCCTCTATCCATTACAGTGATCCCTACCAGTTGTAATGTGTACTACAGCAGCAGCTAGCAACTCCAAACAGTACCATGCTTGGCACTGTAGATAGATGTAGTAGGAGGCTGTATGCCTCAAAAAGTAAACTCTAAACAGACAAATGGTGGAAGGAGAAAGAGGCACCAACTCACTCGCTGTTACACAACACAGCAGTGGCAGAGTTGAAATTAGAACCCCGTTCTTATTCCCAACCCGATGCCTTATCCACTAGACCATCTCTCTCTTTCCTGCCTCAGTATCTTTTGTTTTAACCAATTGTGCCGACAATCACTGAGGCTACGTCTACACAACACTGGTGAAGATGCTCTAAGCCAATGAGAGAGAGAGCTCTCCTGTCAGCTTAATAACTCCTACCACCACAAGAGGCGGTAGCTATGTTAGTGTGAGAAGTTCTGCCACCAGCATAGTGCTGTCCACACCAACCCTTAGGCCAGTATAACTTACATCTCTCAGGGGTGTGGATTATTCACACCACTGAGTGACATAGTAATGTCTGAAGTAATTTGTAGTATAGACATAGTCAGTTGTTGCTCAGATTAACTCTCCTTATTGAAACACGGAGAAGAGATAAAACACTATTACCCTATTCGAAGCTGATCTTTTACTTCCATGTATTAGAAAAAATAAAATGTGAGTTTATAAGTAAACAGGTTTATAAAAGACAAATAATCGAATAAAAAAACCTGTATCCATTAAGAAATAATCTTTTATTATAGCTAATGAGGGATCACAGCTAGTATGAGTGATTGGGAGTAAACCATATTTTACAGAGGGCTGCTGTTCCTGCAAAGCAGTGAAATGGTTAAATTTTATGGTCCTACATATGTAGCAGATGTTCTGACTGTGCATTTTTTATATAAATAATCATTTATTCACACCAATTTCATTTTATATTCAGAAGCCTTAACACTCAATGTGTTTTACATTTTGGATTATCACAGGAGGAAACTATTCCCTTGGTAGCAGAAATATAGTGAATTTTCACATAAGCACCATACTAGCTTTTCTTTACTTGTGAAGACTGCAACGTTCAGCAATTCCAATTCTGCTGGGAACCATAGAATGGCACCATTATAGCAAATAATTTGAGCAGTTATGTTCCTAAGTACTGTTACTGGCAATACCATGCTGAGCATTTCAGGCAAAGCAGGTGTGATTTTTATCTCTGGCTTAAGAATAAGAGTGTTTGCTTTGCTTTCCATAAAGCAATGCAGAGGCCGGTGCATCAATATATCAAAGTGAGTGATGTGAGGTTTAAAAAAAAATACAAAGATCAGCCTCTCCCCACCCCACCTCCCGTCTAGCCTTTAATCCTATTAGATTAAGTGCCAATTAGACATTAAGTGTAAAACAACATTAAGGGCAAAATTCTGCTCTTCTTCACACCAGGGTTAATTCTGGAGTAATTTTTCCATGTCAGTGGATTTACACCAGTGTAGGTTAGAGCAGAGTATGGCCCTAGAGGACTAATCCAAAAACTGCTGAAGCAAATGGGAGGCTTTCCATTGACTTCAATGGGCTGTGGACCATGCCCTTGAAAGACCCTGTTTTCAGCAACAGAACATGGAAAACTTGACATATAGAGCCTGACCTGGAAATTTTTACTCACGTGAGTAGTCCTTACTCACTCGAGCAGTCCCATTGATGTCAGAGGGATTGTGTGTGTGAGTAATTGTTGCAGGATCGGGCCCATAGTTACTGTCTAGTACTTATTAAGGAAAAAGGCCTTTGTGTGAATAAAGAAAAGTAGAAATATATTCAAAGTAATTTTAAAAACCAGGCTCTTGGTCAGTGTATAAATCGGAAGTGATTTATAGAAGATAGCAATAACTACCTGCTTGCTGAGGGCTAGAATAGATGCTAAGGCCGTTAACTTGCCTGCAGTTAAAGCCTCCCAGTCTCTAATAAAAAGCATCGTGTTGCTACTTCTCAGCACGAACCTCTAAGTGTTCCTGATGAAGCTCACAGCAATGAAGGTGAAATATTCATGATATTCGCTTTGAAGTGGTTTAACATAGTTTTGATTAATAGAATCACGGTGGTTGCATGTATTCCATTTTGTAGCGTGAGCTTTGTTCAGCTACAGAGACAATGATGAGCTCCGAGGGGGGAAATGGAATGATTCTAATTAATTGCTTTAGGATGAACTGAATATTACTTTTCTAAAAAAAAATAAAAAAAATAAAATAAAAAATCCTTTCTGGAATTACATTTTGTCTTAGTTGTAATGCTGAGTGACATGCAATCAGAACAGATGTGAGTGTTCTCACCTGCTGTATTTACTCATCTAGCCCCCAGTCCAGCAAATTGCTTAAGCAGACACTTAACTTTAAGCATGCACATAGTACCCAGTCATACATTGAGATGAATGCAGGCAGACCCTTGTGTTAGGCCTCAGTGGAGTTCTGTGTAGCTCAGCAGTTCTTCTGCACAGGTCTCATTGCGGATCGGGACTAATGGGACTATGCTTAAGTGCACTGCTGTATCGGGGCCCTATTGGTGGGGTTACTCTTCCCTTGTTCCATACATAAGTATCATTAATATTTATGTGTGCGTGGGGAGATATGCCTCTTTGATATAATTAACCCTGATGATTGATTGCCCATGTGCACAGGGTTGAACTGATTGTTAGAATTGGGGTTGGGAAATAAAGTTCCCTTAGCAGGGCATATTGGCGGGGACTTAGGGTTTTCTACCATTCTTTCTTGGAGCCCTGAGCAGGATCGTGCTAGCATACCACATGTGATTGATTTCCTGCAGTCCTAGGGAGTAGGCACTGGTGGACCTCAAGCCAGCTCACCTTTAGTTTCTGGGATGAATTAAAAATGGTCTTGCCTGCCAGGATGTCAACTAAATAGCAAGTTTTAAGCAGATATGTACAAAAGGCCAAATCATAACCTGGTCTGCATGGTGGCACAAGGAGGTGTGGGGCGACCCCTTACTCCCTGGTGCCAACTACATGCATTACAGGGAGCGGAAGCAGGCTCCACAGAATCACTATGTTCTCTTTCCACCCTTCCCTGCAGGTGGGTGGAAGTGGGTGGAGCCAAAGCTGACACCTCAAGGTTTCCAGCAGCGTAGCTCTGTTGGCATATCAAGCTTTGCAGAGCGTGCTGGGTACCAATCAGGGTTGATCCATTACTCCCCCCGAGCAGATAGGAAATTCCGAGTCACAGTCTCCCTCGTGGCCTGGTCTGGGGGCAATGCAACAATTGTTACATCATGATATAGCCCCAATGAGCATTCCCAATGGGAAACATTATGATATAGCCCCAAAGAGCTATATAGCCCCAAAGAGCTATATAGCCCCAAAGAGCGTTCCCAATGGGAAACATGAAAACCATACACTCCTTTCCCCAGTTATAGTTTGACACACACTATATAACCATTTGACCTGCACTCCTTTCCCAAATTATAGTTTTCCAAAATATGAATCTGACTGAATTAAAAAACTACGCCTGGTTTTGCCGGTTTCTAGACCTGGATCAGAACATGCATCATTTCACCAAACCCCCAAATTTTGTGGGTTCCAATGTAGAAGCAGAGAAAGAACTGACAGGAAGGGGATGCAATGCATGACAGTTCTTTCTCTGCTTCCACACCAATAAGGAGGACTCGGAGCAAAAACATGGTTTGAGTTTTGCAGAACTGCTGCCAGTTTTGCTAGTCTCTAGTTCCCGGTGGAGGATGTAATCTGAATAATTTGAGGTAACAATATATTCTAAAACAAGTTAATAAAATTTGGCCTGCTCTTGTTCCCACTGAAATCAGTGAGAGTCTTACCATTTATTTCAGGCCTGTTTAGGCAATATTTTTAAAAGCACCCAAATGACTCCGGAGTAGCCTCATTGAAAATTTTCCGATGAAACTTTTTATTTTTGCCAAAAAATGCAGATTAATCTTGGCCAGAACATTTCACAAATATGTGTCAAATTCACCACATTGTTTTGATTGGGGAAAACCCCCCTTAAAAATTCCCCCCAAAACGGAAGTGATTCATTCTGATATTTTCAACACAAAATGTTTTGATTTTTTTTTATTCCAAACATCTTTTTGTTTAGACATTTACTTCAATTTTGTTTTTAAAATTAAAGAAAAAACCCAACCCTCAAACAAAATGAAATGTTTTGATCAACCCCAAACTATTTTTTTTTCATTTTGTTTAGGTTGGCCAGGAAACCAAACAATCCGTTCCTCACACATCTCTACTCAGCACCCTATGTCCTGGGGATTTTGAAAAATTTCTCCATTGCCTCATAGTGAACCGTAGAAACTTTATTTTTTAAACTGCTTATTTGAATTTAAATCTGTTTTCATTTTTAGGTTACAAGGCTTGTGGCGTTTCCACCACTCGTGAGTCATTATGAAAAAACTCGCAAGCTCTAAAAGACACTGCCCTTTGGAGAGAGGTTAACGTTCAACATTCAATAGTTGACTTCTATTGGAGCAGAGTTAGGTCAAATACTGAAGGCTTTTGAAAATGTCCCCCTTATATATTTGGCCTCCCAGTGTGCTATATTTTTCTAATGTAAAGGAGTTTTAATTAAATTTAAACAAATAAAAAAAAACAGCCGGAAAATCCTGGTGGAAAAGATCATTTTGGTAGTAGAAATACAGGGTAATTAAGCAAATTTATCTCTAATCGACTTTAAGGACTCATGGTGGGAAACAATGTTATGTAACAAAAAAGCCTAAATCATAAAATCAGGAAAATTTATTATTTATATCTTTATTTTATATCTTCCTATAGGTCCCAGCCAGAATCAGGGACCCATTATGTTAGGCACTGTAAAAGCCTGCAGTCAGAAATAGTCCCGGCAGCTCTCCCTGTTGACATAAGATATAAAATCAAACTTTATTATAGAGAGTTAATGCATAACACTTCCTGCAGTCCAATTTCAAATGCAAACTGTGGTTAATATATATGCAAATAATTTGCTTTATAGAAGTAAAACTTCATATAAATTAAGTAGATAATTAGTAATCCAATTTGTACAGTGTAATATGCATCATGAAATGAAACCGTTAAATAGATTTTGTACAACATTTTAACTAAGATTTTTGGGAGCGTAGTATAAAACAGTCCAATAAACATACAATTTTTCTTAAAGGCTCAGTCCAACTCACACTGAACCCATTGGCTTCAATGGGAGTTGGATCAGGCCCTTACATCTGGAATGTGTACACCACCATCATTAGGGTTTACAAGCTGCTTCAAATAGAATCCATCCAAGATTATATTTATGGGAATGTTTTTACATGTGAATGACTCAGTAATTATCACACCGAAATCAAATGTGAAAACAGGCTGGTCTGATTTTTATTCTGTGAGTGCAAAGTACTGCTACAAGGATCTGAGGCATGGTCTACACCTAAAAATTAGATTGACCTAGCTACATTGCTCAGGGCTGTGAAAATGTTTATGCCCTGTGCAACATATTCGGTCAACCCAATTCCCACTGTCGACACAGAATTCTTCTGTTGACCTAGTTACCACCTCTCAGAAAGGTGGATTAACGACATTTCAGGAAAAACCCCTTCAGCTGACGTAGGAAGCATCTACACTATGCTGCAATGTCACAGATGCAGTGCCATAGCTGTGCTGCTATAGTGTAGACATACCCTGAGTGCAGGTCTACGGTTTTCTAGGTTGACACAAGGGCGCCACAAAGCTAGTGAACTTTGGTGGGAGTGAGCACAGTCTAGCAATTAAAGGAGTGTGATCCCCTTCTGGCTGGCTGATGGAATGACAGTGAACTTGGGCGTGTCCAGGAACATCTTTTCTGATTCGCTAGAACCCAGATTTCTTTAGTATGACACTTTGGGTGGTGGTAAGGGGAGTAGTGAGGGTGGAGGGGGAAGAAATAGGACAACCCATTACGTTTTAATGCATCTTCTGTTAGCTTTCTTATTGTGTAGTTCTTCCTTCTTAACTACTTTTCTTTTTATTGAAAATTGAGACTCATCATAGTCTTGTTCAGGGGCTCAAGTGAGTAGAGCTGGCCAAAACTCAGGATTTCCAGTTTGCAGAAAGTTTAGATATTTTGAAATTTCCTGCAAATCATACATTTTGGGAAAAATGTTATTTTGGGAACACCAGTATCTAATGCTGACTTACGTGTTGTGGGTGGTGCAGAACTATCTTTGTGGATTTAAGGCCCTGCTTCAGTAAATTAGTTAAGTAGGTGCATGTCGTCTTGTGGTACTATACTTTTGAGCACAAGAGGAGCTCCATTGACTACACATGTGCTTAAAGTGATGCACATGCTTAAATATCTTGCTGGATTGAGGCCTTATTCCATGATATTCTACTTAGCCCTAGGTTTGAAAAGGAGGATGACTTGGGCTCCTCTGCTGTAGATCGATTTCATAGGAGACTGTGGACATAGTGGCCAGCATATCCATTTTTGTCCCTGATCAGGGCTGGGTACACCATACCAAGCTCCCATGGCTGGGAGAGTAGAGCCGGGTGAAATTTTTCAGTCGTGTTTTATTTGCTGCAAAAGGCAAAAAAATGTGAATTTGGCAAATAGTTGCACAATGGAAATTTTCTTTTTATTGTTGAAAAAGTCATAATGGTTCATTTAATATTGAAAGTTTCAACATGTTTTGATTCTCTTTCAAAATGATGGTTTGTTTAGAAATGTAGCTAGATCTGTTTTCCACAGGATGTAAAACGCTCTCAAACAGAACAAAATAGAAATAAACATTGTAATGAAATGGAACTAGAAAAACCGAAAAATTTTAGGTTTGATTCAATTCAAAACAACAATTTTCTGTGGATTTTTTTATTCAGCCACGAAACCGAAGAACCAAATATTCACTCAGCAATGTGTGAGAGGCATGTTTTGGTATCAGTTGAGCATGTTCTTACGGGTAAAGAAACCCCATAATGAAACCTTTGCTTCTGAACAGCACTAAGAGGGATGATCTGGCAGAGAAACCAGAAACCCTTCCTTTCCTTTGATGGATTTTCTAACAAATTACTTGACTGGATGGAGATATGCAATTCCTAACCTTCCATGCATGATATAAAATGATTGTTGAACAGGTCTGTCTTATAAAAGCACTAGTATGGAACACCAGCTTTCAGTCAGATCTAATAACATATTCAATGTATCGGTAACAAATCATGTAAAGTTGTTGAAAGATTTTTTTCTTTTCCGATTTTGACCATAATATCTTGCCTTGTACTTCTATAAAGCACCTACTTAAACATTTTACAACAGTGAAGCTCAAATACTAACGGGCAGTGTCATCAAACTCATAATATCGCATTGACATTTTTAACTGGTTAATTACTTCATTTCCTTGCAGCCAGCAATATAACTATTTCACAGTTTATATAGTTGTATTTTTGGCCAGTTCTAAGAACACTGCAGGTTCTCCGATGCCATATTGCTCTTCAAACCATCTTTTTGCTACACATTTGAATTCAGCTTTTATTTTTAAATAAATATTTTGCAGCTGTAATTTTGATAAAAATCTCTTTGTTGGCTTAATGAAGTTGTTTTTATGGATCCATATAACATCAGTGCCTTAATTACTACAAATGGATAGTAAACCCTTTCTCATATATGAGAATGGGAGACACACAGAGTGAATGTCATTAGGAACAATTGGATTTTTCACTTGATAATTTAGTAAAAAATGTAAATACTGCAAATAACTGCCCTGAAGGGAGGTTGGGTAACTACACCAGGAACCATATAGCATAACTGATTTTTACAGCGATTGTTCTCTGTATTGTCTGGCTGTGCTGAGAACAACAGCAACAAAACACCCATTCACCCATAAAGTACAATAATTTTTCATTCTGTGAGAACTGTTTAATTTCTTCCCATGGTTTTAAGGTTTCCGGTACTTAATTTTCTAATAGTACAGGAGAGAGTTGAATATTTGCATATGTTTTGCAGAGTTATAGCCATGTCTGGGAGCCAGTTCTCTTGGTTACAACATAATTCCCCTGGCTTCGGGTAATAAAACCAGTCCCTTGTTTCATGGCATTATAGCTGAAGCAGTCTCTGTGCTTTCATGTATTAAACAGTCTAGCCTCTGGTGATTTGGGGCAAACAAGGAATGTTGATCATTCTGTTTGGCTAGGTCCATAAATAAAAATAAACCATCTCCCTTGCCTGCCCTCTACCTCATAAACCAAGGTTCCAGTCCCACAAATGCTTAAGTCCATGCGTAATGTTACACACATGAACATTCCCATTGATTGCAGTGGGAGTTCATGAATAGTCCTCTTTGGGGAACTTGAAGACTAGCTTCACTGGGCATGCGTAAGTCTTTGAGGAATTGAATCCCAAATCATCCACCAGTCAAGGTAGGGAGAGAGCTTCAACGGAAGAACTCTGGGTTAACCCTGGGCTCTATTCCTAGCTCTGACATGGTGACATTGGACACATCACTTAACTTTGTTAAGAGCTTGTCTTCACTACGGGGTAAGTCAACCTAAGTTACACTACCCTAGCTACATGAATAACATAAAAACATAAGAATGGCCATACTGGGTCAGACCAAAGGTCCATCCAGCCCAGTATCCTGTCTACCGATAGTGGCCAATGCTAGGTTCCCCAGAGGGAATGAACCTAACAGGTAATGATGAAGTGATCTCTCTCCTGCTATCCATCTCCACCCTCTGACAAACAGAGGCTAGGGTCACCATTCCTTACCCATCCTGGCTAATAGCCATTAATGGACTTAATCACCATGAATTTATCTAGTTCTCTTTTAAACCCTGTTATAGTCCTAGCCTTCACAACCTCCTCAGACAAGGAGATCCACAGGTTGACTATGGGCTGTGTGAAGAAGAACTTCCTTTTATTTGTTTTAAACCTGTTGACCATTAATTTCATTTGGTGGCCCCTAATTCTTATATTATGGGAACAAGTAAATAACTTTTCCTTATTCACTTTCTCCACACCACTCATGACCTCTATCAGATCCCCCCTTAGCCTCCTCTTTTCCAAGCTGAAAAGTCCTAGCCTCTTTAATATCTCCTCATATGGGACCCGTTCCAAACCCCTCATCATTTTAGTTGCCCTTTTTTGAGATGAGGAGACCACATCTGTATGAGAAATCAAGATGTGGGCTTACTATGGATTTATATAAGGGCAATAAGATATTCTCCATCTTATTTTCTATCCCTTTTTTAATGATTCCTAATATCCTGTTTGCTTTTTTGACTGCCGCTGCACACTGCATGGACGTCTTCAGAGAACTATCCACGATGACTCCAAGATCTCTTTCCTGATTAGTTGTAGCTAAATTAGCCCCCATCATATTGTATGTATAGTTAGGGTTAATTTTTCCAATGTGCATTTCTTTACATTCATCCACATTACATTTCATTTGCCATTTTGTTGCCCAATCACTTAGTTTTGTGAGATTTTTTTGAAGTTCTTCACAGTCTGCTTTGTCTTAACTATCTTGAGCAGTTTAGTATCATCTGCAAACTTTGCCACCTCACTGTTTACTCCTTTCTCCAGATCATTTATGAATAAATTGAATAGGATTGGTCCTAGGACTGACCCTTGGGGAACACCACTAGTTACCCCTCTCCATTCTGAAAATTTACCATTTATTCTTACCCTTTGTTCCCTGTCTTTTAACCAGTTCTTACTCCATGAAAGGATCTTCGCTCTTATCCTATGACAACTTAATTTACATAAGAGCCTTTGGTGAGGCACCTTGTCAAAGGTTTTCTGGAAATCTAAGTACACTATAATGTAGCTGGAGTCGACGTAACTTAAGTTGACTTTCCCCGGTGTCTTCATTGCACTGCGTCAATGGAAGGCACTCTCCGGTCGACTTACTTTACTCTTCTCGGAGAGGTGGAGTACCAGGGTCGACCGGAGAGCGCTCTGCCATCGATTTAACAGGTCTTCACTAGCCCCGCTAAATCGACCCCTGCTCCATTGATTGCAGTAGTGTCGATCTCCCTGTAGTGGAGACTAAGCGCTAAATCTGTTTGTGTAAAATGGGTGAGGCTTAATTATGGTTTATAAAGTTCTCTGAAAGCCTTTGATGGAAGATGCTATAGAAAGGCAAAGTATTAATAATAACTAGACAAATAACCACCTACCCCAACTATTGTGCATTACAGAGGGAGGTCTGTGTGTGTCCCTCCTACCTTCTCCATGCACTGCTGTGGAATTGGGAGGCAGAGCCGTACTCTGGGTAGATAGAAGCTGACTTGAAAGAATTGACAACAGTGTTCTTTCTAAGCATCCCTTTCCTGCAACTCCTCATTCTCAGCCTTTCAGAAACCCACTTAACCCATTATGTGGCCTTTACTAGCTGCCTTTTGTATTTCCTCACTAAGTAGCATCTTATTGTAGACCCTAGATGTTCACCCCCTCTTGTTCAGTTGACACTTGTCTGGCAGAAAATGTAAACAGCTCCACAGGGATTTTGTGAATCAATATAAAAAAGGACCATTACCAACGTGGATTTTCTTCTTGTTATGACTTCAGGCAATTTTAATGTTTAGGGAGACTGATATGGTCTGAATGTTTTCTTCTCACTGCTGACACTTGGTTGACAGTTCTTGCTTTTGTGACCAGCCATAATGGGGCATTCATTTTACCCTTTCTTCTCTAGACACTTTCAGGCACAGGTGTCACAAGGAGAACCATAACAGAAGGTTTGTACCTCTCCAATACTGTCTCTAGGAAAAGCTGGTGTATTCTGAAAGACTTTCTCAGTGGATGAAGAAGGAGAAGGCTAGGGGAGCTTGGGAATTCTGGTGATGGGGGCTTAAAAGCTTTCTGTGTTTCAGAATGTATGCCACGATATGGAATGCTGTTAAAATGAGTTTCAACTGGTGGAGAAATCAGATACTGGAACGGTCAGAAAACCTAGCTCCATTAAAAAAAAATAGGCACCAGTCTAGACTGAAAGTCTAAAAACTCAAGACACCCGAATATTGTCCAGGATGGACAGGAGATCAAGACTTTTACACTTAGCAGCTAATCTTAGGCTCTTAATTCTATATTTGGGCACTTAAATAAGTAACCTGAATTTCAAAAGGGCTGAGCACCCACAGTAGCTCCCCTTGGAGTCTATAAGAGCTTCTGAGTGCTCAGAGGTTTTGTGATTCAGGCCACATATTTGGGTGCCTTATGGATTAGGAGCCTAACTTTAGGCTCCTGTTTTTGAAAGTCTTGGTGAATAGCTTGAAAGGAGTAATGTCCCAGACAAAAAAGCCCCCCCACCAAAGCTTCTCACATGAAGATTTGTGTAGGTACAAACATGCTGACTCTCACCATGAGCATTTGCAGTAAAGAGCAAAATATCAACAGGTCTTGAAGAGAGCTAAAAGTCAGAAGGCTGAGAGCTTTCAATGTGATTACATTTGAAACTTTGCCAGGAGCTAATGTCTGAGTAAGTTAACCTTGCTGTGGAGATGAGCCGAACTTTGCATGTATTGAAGACCTTGGTTTTGGCCAGAGGGGAGACCAGTCGAGAAGAGTGTAGTATGAAATAAACAGAACTCATGTCAAAGCTGCTAAGTGGTGTGGGAGTTAACTTGAGTTTTCCTAGTTATCTTAGACAGAAAGGTGACAGATTGTTCACCCCAGGGCCGAATTAAAAAGAAGAGAGTCACCAAGACGACTACTTCCTGGGAACACTGCTTGTTTGAATAACTAATACATTTAGAGAAAAATGCCACCTGCTTGTGGACACTTCATGGGAAGGAAAAGAAGTGAAATTTATAGAATAAATTATACAGCACAAACTTTTTCCATGCTGAGCCTTCGCTTGAATAATGTTTAAAGATCTCTACACATATATTATGGCTTACCTTTTAATATTACAGGGAAAGGGAAAAGAAAAATGTGGTTATAATAAACTGTATGGTTTACTATATTATTTTTATGCTGGGGACCAGAAGTAATCAGGCTGAAGGGAGACTATTTGCCTTTTCAGAGTCAATAAAGGATAAGTTTTAAAAAAAATAAATTAGTAACTACATGTGGCTGTTCCCAACGGTGATGTCTTAATCAAAACCAATAGTGGTTTTTTTATTTAAAAAAATGATGATAGAAATTGATTCATTTTAAAAGTAGGACACATAGGAGCTATGGATTTAATATCTTTTAGCATCTATTATTGGCTTTGTTTTAGGATTTAGTGATTATTTCTATCTAAACAGAGCTGGAAGTCAGATGTCTAGAAAACTGTGTTTGGTAGAATTTCCTCTGAACATGTACAAAAAGCTTTTGGTTTATTATCTCTGTGCCTTGATTGTTAAAGAAAAACAAAAGCTAAGGCTTTTTGTAATTATCCTGAGCAGATTGCACTAGACAACAGATAAACGCAGATAGCAGGGTTCCTTTTTCTTTCTTTCTTTTTTAGAGAAATGGTCACAAAGGGTGAAGTGTCTCCTTGTGCTGCATGCCAGCACAAGGCCCGTGAGACACCACTTAAGCTCTCTTTTGAGGGTTTAAATGGAATTTAAGTGCTGCATAGATTTTATACTGCCCAGCTGCATAGGGGTCAATTTTACCCAAAGGAAACTGACCACCTTGGAGGCTGAAGTCCTCTCCTTCAGCCATAAAACAAGCGCAGTGCTAGCATTGCAGGGCAAACTGCCCTGATCTGAAGGGGCCACCTCTAGCTCAGAGGGTATTTCATCCTCCGAGGCCCTTCATTCATTAAATGCTGAAACTCATCGCCAAGTGTGATGGTAAATGCCCATGGGTTTGGTTTTCTGGACTGAGCATGCCAATTTATTTCATGTGGACCATCCAACCAAGTTCCTTATAGCCTTGATACTACAAGTCCTTGTGTGGTGTGCTATAGGGAATGCAAGTATGAGCAGATTGCGTAGAGGTGACTAGGGTTAAGCACAGGCCATAGTGTCTTGCAATGAGAAGCAATAAGTCTCAAGGCCCAGGCGTGATCCCCTGTCTTACTCTAAAAGCAGATTTCAGAGTAGCAGCCGTGTTAGTCTGTATCCGCAAAAAGAACAGGAGTACTTGTGGCACCTTAGAGACTAACAAATTTATTAGAGCATAAGCTTTTGTGGACTACGAAGAAGTGGGCTGTAGTCCACGAAAGCTTATGCTCTAATAAATTTGTTAGTCTCTAAGGTGCCACAAGTACTCCTGTTCTAAAAGCAGAGGGTCAAAAAGAGACAGGACATGGGAGGAGAATGGTCATGTCTGAGGGCTTCAGTGTGATCTTAGCATGCAAATGAATCACTCAGCTACATGTTCTAATATTGTCTTACTCCTTCTATTAAGTAGGAATAATGTGGAGACAACGGTGTTGCATTCCCAGCAGTGCAGGATCAGGTTCCTCTACATTCCTTGTCCTACATCACTCTTGACCTGCTGCTGATGCACATTATACATAGCACAGGATTAAGGCTGGGGTGCATAGGTGCTTTGTCAATAAAAACCTGTTATCTCTTTTGCTTGCAGATATTAAAATCAATGAACAGGTCTTTTGAGGGAGATAAAGAATACAGAGGACTCTCCTTGACACTCAGTGTGTAGGCTTGCACTTTGCTCGCTCTTCTCCGTTTTCTGTTGTATTGTAAATCTTCATTTGTAGGAAGCTGCTATAAATCAAGAAGGCAAACATAAGACAAATTAGCCATACCATGCTGTAGATGGAAGATTTCATGATACATTTCTCACATACAGTGTTGCTCCACCAGGGCTGCCATCAGATCTAGCTCTTAGAATGAAGACCAATGAATAATGGCTTAGCCAAGCAATAAATACATAATGCAACATCACCTTTGAACTTTGTAGCTGACGCTGAGGTCAAAGATTATATGGGTTGTAATCATGATTTATGCTTTCAGTCTCTTTGCATTTTTCAGGTCATCTTTGCCTGTCTCTTGGTTTGATCTGAATTATTTAATTATTCTATTTCTTATAGTAAGCCACAACAATATGCCAATGGCTCTTGTATTGTACAAAGTACAGTTTTCTGTGCAGCTTAATTTTTTAAATATTTTCTCTGCATATGACTTATTCTTTCTGGTTAGGTCAATTTACTTTGCTAACTTACTGTACAAATATTATTCCATATACACAGATCAAATAAAAGGTGTCCATGGGGTTTATTTTAAAGGAATGCCACACTGTAGTTGTTAAAAACCCTGCTTTATTAATGTCAGCAGACTTAGCAATCACACATCTTTTCCATTATTAGAAATAAGAATTTGTTTCCTAATTGCTACACTATGGAAATCATAACTTCAAGGCAGCTTGATGGTCTCTTAATTCCTTTCTATCACACTGGTTGATCAGAAGTTAGGTTTAACTGACGAATGGTAACTATGTATCCCAGATTGCTTTCAAGCTTAATACTTGAAAATACATCAGTCAATCTTTTAGCATAACTTGACGCTTCACTTTGATACTGCCAAATATTTGCTTCATACATTGCCTCTATTGATTCTTTGGCTTTGTGCCTCTGTCGGAGCCATGTGCAGTGTGGAAGAGCATTCAGAAATAATGCTGAGAGAAAATGGTGTCTGTTGCCGAAGTCTACTATTTCATCTCTTCTGCTAACGTGTGAGGCCTTCATGGCAGCCAGAGAAAGTTTAACTTGCTCCCTTACACAAAGCCAAATCTACTCCTTCCCTCTCCTCCCTTCCCAGCCCACACCTGAGTCGCCAGCCTTCATGCAGCCGATCTTGCCTTTAGGTGTGAAGCAAAAGCAAAGTGGCCTTGCAAATACAACTACAGCCTTGCAGCTGGAATAAGTCTTGCTTCTGCTCCGTCCCCTCTCCCTAGGATCACTGGCTGACGGTTCTGTGTAGCGGTGGATACTCCAGGCCCCACCTCTATTCCTTTAAGTAATCTTAAGCACACTTTTCTAGTGCTGTACTCTTCAGTGATAGCTGGGAGACCAGGCTCTGATTCTCACTCCTAGTTCCTTAACTTCCTTGGTTCCTGGGCCAGCCAGGAACGCTTGAGCTCTCCAAGAAGGGGGAATTTGTTTTCTATCTTTCCGCAACTGGATCAACAATGAGAGTTGCAAAATGAGCTCCCTCCACACTAGCTCTCTCCTGGGGATATGTCAGAGCAATGAATCTGTTCTGCGTGTGGGTGGGTAGCCAGAATATCCAACCTCCCTTTTGTTTTGCTCTATTTTTGCTCCTCTCAGCGATATGTATGTCAACAAGCCAACCCCTCTAATTTCCAACATGAGTTTTACCAGCTGTGTGTTTATGACAGTTTTCTGAACATTTCACATTTACATTGTTAAACTTTTGTACTTGGGGCCAGGTTGTAAGTGAGCATGGAACATAGGAATTGCCAGGCGGTGGTTCATCTAGTCTGCAGACATTGGCTGGGATTAGATGCTTTGGGGTTAGCACATCAACAGGAATCAGGCAGTCATAAGGTGGATAATGATGGCATCCTCTGCCCACAGGGGGAAGTTTCTTCCTTACTTGTTCAGTTTGAGGTCAATTTATGCCCTGAAGCATGAGGGTTTATATCCCTCTGGGAACAGGCAGTGCTAACTAGACAAACCTGCAAGGCTTCCTCTGCCTGCAGGGAGGATGCTTAAAAGGAGCAAGGCCTGCCCCTCAATCCCCAGGAAAGGGGTAGTACTTAGGGGAAGGCTGTTATGTCTTGGAGATAGCTGGCTATGGGGCTAGATCAGCAAAGAGGAAGAGAGTCATGGACCCTGCCACTAGTGAAACCCTAGTAACCAGGTACAGAGCAGGGTTATTAAAAAGAGGGAGCCTAAAGACAGATGTTAGTCCTGATCAAGGACACTAGAGCCTACAGATGAGATGACCCCCAAAGGGGTGGCTGAGAGACTGAATTTGGTTGTTTGGAGAAACTCTTGTATATCACAAGCAGAAGAAGGATTCTGCAAGTGCCAGATAAGAGAAGCCCTTCCCCCCCCCCCCCCCGAAATTGTGGCCCGGTGGAGACCCAAGGGGTTCTCTCCCCCGCACCCTCCCAACTGTCTCTTTAAAAAAAAATTCCTATTTAATGTAATGGTGGATATTTTCATTGTCTATATACATGTCCAATCCTTTTTTGAATGTTGCCATGCTCTTGGCCTCAACAATATTTTGTGCAATGAGTTCCACTAGCTAATTGTGCGCTATGAATAAACACACTTCCTCTTATCAGTTTTAAATTTGCTGCCTTTCACTTTAAAACCTGCAAATCCCTTGGTAAATAAATTATATAGGTTATCAGTGATATTTCAGTCCCAAACAGAGAAATGAAATGAAATACGCTGAGTTGAATTTTCTTCCAGTTTCACCTGGGCAGTTGGATCGAAATCAATAGGGTTAGCCATAGGTCTAACTGGGGTCTTAAGTTTGGCCCATTTGAAGACAACCACAGATGCTCTGGTAAAACTTAACCCGTTCTAAGTGTATACAGTTAACAGCAGAGTGTAATTGCAAGGAATAGTATTTGGCTTTACTATATTCTGGCCCCAGGGCACTGTGGCAGACGTAGCATAGGGTCTAATAAACTATAAGTCCCTGATGCCAGTATTGCTATATAAGAAGAGTAATAATAACACAATCGGAGAGTGAAAACATCCATCAAAGGCTGACAAACCTCTGATATAGATTTTATTTTATTTTTATATTACTAAAGAAGCTAGTTAAGTCTGATGGAACTGCTAATAAAATTTCTGTGCTGGTCTGAATGAAACATCATTTTGTGCTTATTACTTCTTTCGTGTGAGGTTATTATTAAGAAACAAGCATTTGAGTGTTGTTGAAATTACAAAAAGTAAATAGTAATATGCACTCTGATAAATCATGGGCACAATAGCTGTGTTCAGACAGAGACTTATACTCCCCCAGGCATTGCAGAGAGTGAATATACATATGTTTATATTTAGCATACAGGCTGTGCCTTTTTTTAATACACCAAGAAAACTTGGTAAACAAATGACTTTTATTTCAGATTGTGGGTGGCCCAGTTGCAGATGTGTTTTTCTTTTAAAGCACCATAGAAAAAGGATGGATTCTGGTGCATGAGCTTAAACTTGATTTTTGTGCCAATGAAACAACTCACGAGTAAAATTAAGCTTGTACATATTTTGTTTGCTACTGTCATCTTAGGGGCTGGGTTAAGATTCCTTTGAAAATTCATCCCCAAGAGCCATAATGCAACAAAATTTGGTTTAGCGTTTCCAGCACAGGGAGAAGTTGCAAACTGAATTGTGAGTTTCCTTCTGTTGAGTGTTTATTGCTTGATCATCCTAACTTGTAATATGCAGAATACTATTTATATTGTACCTCCTTGCTGGAAGCAAGGTTTAAAATAGAGAGTGAGACAGCAAGAGAGAGCGAGAGAGAGAGAGAGCACTTGATGAAATCAAGATGTGGATTCAAGTTCAGATTTCAAAGACCCACAATATTGGGATTGTTCAAAATCTTGAGTTGTCATCAAGCGTGTCCTTAGTGCTTACATAAGTCAATGAGAAATGCATATTAATTATTATTTAAATTATGGCAGCTCTGCAGTGTGCTAAGGCACTTTCCAAACCCAGAGGAGGACATAACCCCTGTTGCTGCCGAGCATGTGTGGTCTAATCTGACCTGTCTATAGTTAAACTGAATTTCTTTTGTCCAAAATAGGTTCCTTATGTGTCTTACCAGATATTATATTTACGGCCAAAACACACACACACACACACACTTTTTCCCAAATGGTGAATATGTTCACAATTTCCAAGCAATGAGGGTTTGCTTAATGTTGCATTGTTCAGCTGGAATAGCTAATATATTAGACATTTCCCCAAAGGACAGTTGTGGTCTTTAATTAACTTCTTTCCCATAGGCCTGCAATATAGCATTGTACAATATTTGGTCACTTCCATAGCTTGCCCTTCTACTCATATGTAGGACTTATTGGTTCTCAGTTCCTGGGGGAGTGTTATGAGCACAGAGAGGAAGGATTCATCAAAGGAGAAGTTAATTGTGTTTAAGCTCTGTGTGTGTATGAGATAGAAAGAGAAAAACTCCATCCCATTGTGCAGCTGTTGTAAGATAGGCAGTGAACCTGTGTATTTGGCTTATCGACCCATTAAAACAGCAGAGATGTTACCTGTGTCACAGAAAGGGCAACCACATCACAATGAGAGTATGTGAGAAAAGACTATGATAACAGCCTAGAAATGATCCACAAGTCTAATTGACACCGAAGCAAGACACAGTGAAGCAGTTTGTGTTAATTTGTGGCGGCTGTTTTGTTTTATAGTTTACAGTCAGGGACTGCCTCCTGTATTGTATTGTTTAAATTAACAAACAGCAGAAATATACAATCATAACCATTCAGTGATTTTTCTTCAAACCAAGTATAGAACAAAAGCGTTAAGATCTATTCACTTTGCCTCCTTTAGGTACTGACCCTGTGCGATCCTGAGCCCTGTCAACTCCCACTGTTTTTGGCTGGCGTTGAGGATGATCAGTGTCTTGCAGGATCAGGTCCTTATTCAGGGAGGATGAAATCCTGCTCCCTTGCCCCCCCAAGCATGGCCAAAATTGAGCAAACCATCCTCGTTCTGCAGTGTATAGGAGCCAGGACTGGGCAGCTCATGTGTGGGGACTCAGCCTCTTGTGTATTGTAGACATACTCTACTCTGTGGCAGCACATCTGGAAGTGGGAGAAGGTGGGCAGGCTGGGGAAGCTGTTATGGCATGGCCGGAGCATCCATGGGCATGACCCCTGCATGGGAGTGTCTGTATTGGACTGAGCTTACTTACTACCATCCATTGTTGTGAATACTCCAGGACTTGCCTGCATGGCTCACTCACGCAACATCTATTTACTTGGGCTTTGTGCAGGGACATGAGTTCCCAAGTGAATAATCACATGAGAAATAGCAGCTGTTTCAGAGCAGGATTTGCAATATCCTTCTCATTTAAGATGTCCCTGGTGCTTACAGGGCATTTTCATAGGAACATCTCCAGCCATGCGGTACTTGCAGCTCTTCATTTTCTATTCCAATGTGGTTAATTGGACTTTGTGAAACTTTGGCCTGGTCCCCACTAACCCCCCACTTCGGACTAAGGTACGCAAATTCAGCTACGTTAATAACGTAGCTGAATTCGAAGTACCTTAGTCCGAACTTACCGTGGGTCCAGACGCGGCAGGGAGGCTCCTCCGTCGATGCCGCATACTCCTCTTGCCGAGCTGGAGTACCGGCGTTAACGGCGAGCACTTCCGGGATCGATCCGGGATCGATTTATCGCATCTAAACCAGACGCGATAAATCGATCCCAGAACATCGATTGCCTGCTGCCGGACCCTCTGGTAAGTGTAGACGTACCCTCTGTGAGTTCAGTTCCTTGGGAGGTTTGCAGGAACCTTTTTTTCCAGTTTCAGTCCATGTGAGCTTGCACCTGGACTTTCATAGACACATAGACTTTACGGTCAGAAGGGACCATCATGATCATCTAGTCTGACCTGCACACTGCAGGCCACAGAACCTCAACCACCTATTCCTGTAATAGACCCCTACCCTGTGGTTGAGTTACTGAAGTCATCAAATCATGATTTAAAGACTTCAAGTTACAGACAATCCACCATTTACCCTAGTTTAAACCTAAAAGTGATTCGAGCCTCATGCATCCAAGGAAGGCAAAAATCCCCTACAGTCTCTGCCAGTCTGATCTTGGGGAAAATTCCTTCCCAACCCCAAATATGGGGTTAGACCCTGAGCACTTTGCTTTGCAGGTTTAAATGAACCAAAAAAACCTATGCAACTCAACCAAAACTGCCAGTTTTTGTCTTGATTAGAGTCAAAAGAACACAAAGCCCCAATCAAGAATAAAGACATCACTGGGATAGACACTGTTCCCCTATTCATTGAATCAAACAGATGGTCCTTGCCTCAACAGCTTACATCTAAGACCCAGATCCTGCAAAAACATATGCAAGTACTTAACTTTACTATAGAATCAATGGGACTGATCCTGATCATAAGTTACGCATGTCTGTAAATGTTTGCAAGGATTGGTGCTTCTGCATATATCATGAATATCATCATTGCAGGGCCAGTAGTGAAGATTACATTTATGGTATATCATAAACATACATCTGCTTGTGAAAAAGTGTACAAATGTATCCTTTTACGTTTTCACATGTTGATGCATGCCTCGTGCTTTGGTTATGTCAGTCACACTGCAAATTGTCACTGCTGTAACATAACAAGATGTGGCTGACATTGTGAAACGCAGTGAAACCGAAGCTGCCACAGGAATTTTCACTGAGAATATCCTCAAAAAAATTGATAGATATGGTGTTCTGAAAACAGGGCCGGTGGTGATTTTTTTAATAACTAAATTATCTTTCTCTAAGTGGTTACTGCACAACCCCTCCCACATATACCTAGCAGATCTGATTTTTTTTTTTTTTTTACCTATACACACAAAAATAGATCCAAATTCTATTAAGGTTTCTCCTTAAAGATAACAACATCTATCATGAAAAACTTGATCCTGCAAGTGCCTATCTTTATGCCTGTGAGAAGTTCCACTGAAGTCAGGTACTTGTAGTACATGTACATGCACCTGAAGTCATGTATATGTGTGAAAGTGTTTGCATGCACAGTAGATCTTGATTGACTGACATTAAGGATGATCATTTGTGTCCACTAGCTTTCTGTGCTATTGTGAATGTATTATTCATATTGCAGTAGCACTTAGAATTTCCAGTCACAGACCATGACCCCATGTACAAACTCTGAGCAAAAAGATGGCCCATTCTCCAAAGAGAATTTGGACAATTTACAATCGAAATAATGCCAGGCTATTAAAAGGAACCCTATCAGGTTACTAATAGCCAAGACACTGGCTAACATCAATATTGTTATAAAAGTGCAGTGTTGTGTTTAAATCTCATGTTGATGCTGACATGTTTTTTTAAAGCCACGTTTAATAAAGTTTGCCACTGTGCTCTGTTACAGCCAAGCCAGGCAGGAGAATGGGCTGAAGTTAACAAACCCTGAGCTGGTACGCACACATAGTAGCACCATACTGGCCACTGAAAGAACACAGCTGGTGCACGGAAGGGTAGGAAACCTGCAGGAAGAAAAGTGCAGTGGTTTAGTCCCTAGCTGGAGAACCTGGTTCCATTTATGGCTCTTCCTAGACTTCCTATGTGACCTGGGGTAAGTCATTTAGCCTGTCTATGCCTCAGTTCCTGCTATGTAAAATGGGGGTAATTGCGCTGCCCTGCCGTACAGGGATGCTGTGAGGATAGATACCTTAAAGACTGTGAAGTACTCAGATATCATGATAATGGTAGCCATATAAGGGTGGAGAGTGAATACAAATAAGTATAAGGGTGGAAAGTGAATACAAATAACTGAACCATCAGATAAACTGTGTAGAGTCCATAAAACAAACTGCTATTGGAAAATGGTTTTGACCAGCCCAGATAAACTATCCTCTATCCCACAAATAAAACCCTCTCTGCTAATTCAGGCTGACTGACTTGTAGCCTAGCGTTGTTCATTAAGCCACATCAACACCTGGAGCTAAGGGTGTGGTTCACAGCTAAATTAGACACAATTACACTTGGTCACATCAAGTTAGCGCAATAAAAGTAGCAGTGTAGCAGAGACAGCCGTAACAGCACAGGCTAACTGTCCCGAGTATGTACCCAAGGGGTCCAGAGGATTTGTACTCAGGGCAGTTAGCCTGTACCACTGCCCTCAGTGCTCACGTTGCCATGGCTACTCTACTACTTTTAGTGTGCTGACTTGGTGAGAGCAAGCAAGAGTGTGTCTACCGGGGCTGGGAATGGCACTCCTGGCTCCAAGTGTAGACATACCCACAGATCTCTAGCTCCTCCTCACTGGTTCAATCAGCATAAGTTTGTCTGAGGGAGGGGCTTCTTCTATAAATGGCTTGTCCTCCATGTTGGTTTTTCTACACAAGCCAAACAGTGCGCCTGATGCAGAGTGGAGCTGGTAAGGGTTAAACAAGCAAAACCTAATAAATAGAGTAGGGGAAGCAATGTCATAAACTGGGATGGAGTGGTCACCCCCCTCTTCCCTTTTCTGCTCTTACTCATAGTAAAAAAGAAATAAGGAGGGAAGGGAGCCCCCTCCCCAGCCCTTGTACTCCTTGGGATTGTCTGGGGCAGGGGAATTGCAGGTAATTTAGTCACAGATATAAATGATTAATATTAGAAACCTGAAATGATGGTTTCCAAAATAAACTATTATAATGTTATTTACAAACTTGTCTTTTGTGTCTGTGATGGCCATTACTTCTGCTTGTTAGGGATGTTTTTGCAGCTTTCTTAAATTAAAAATCTGAGTAGATTCATTTCCCCCTTCACTCTGCCCTGCCCTTTTCTCCCCCCCCCCCTCCAAAAGAAGTGAATTAAATCCTTGTTTGGTTGAAATTTAAAACTTTGTAAGTGGGTTCCCCCACCTGTGATTCATTTTGTCAAGTTTTTCTTAACCACTTGTCTGTTCTGCTGCAGCTGTAGAACCAATATAAGATTTCAGACTTGTGTTTGTTGTTGAGGATTTTGTAAAGAATAAAATTAAATCGTATTTTTTTATTAAAAATGTCAGATCTCCAAAATGAAATTTAGTTTACAGGGATCCATAAATGTTGTGATTAATATTTATATAATTGAAGTATAGGTGAATAGAAACTGATAAATGCTCTGATCAAATGTCTGATCAGTTAAGTTAAGAAAAAAATTGTGTAGTATGTCCCATCTTCTTAATAAATGCCAGGTACTGCACCCTACCATTCATTTAGCCATTCACTCCTGGTGAAATCCTCTCTGTCAAGAGTTTTGCCTGAGGAAGGCGCTTACAATTTGCTTTGCTATTTCTGGCTACATAAAGTGATTCAAACCTAGCAATATTTTCAAGCACAGCATAGCTGGGGATAACTCTTAGCTCTGTTGTAATAGCTGTTGTAAAACTTAGCCCCTATACACTTAACAGCAAAGAGATTTTCTACTAATTAAACAAGAGTTTAGCAGGATTTTTTTTAAAACGCTTTGGACAGTTATACAGACAGTATAATCAGGAGTTATGATAGTAAATATTAAATAAACAGTTTGGGAAGGGATATCAGCTCACCTGCTTCAAGGCATAAGACAAACCCTAGTTCTAAGAGATGAGGAGGAAACTTCCCTAGAGGGCTCGTTATCCACTACCCACCTCCTTCACCTTTCATTGAATCATCCAGAAGCAGAGACAGGATACGGGACTGGATTGACCTTAGGTCTGATCTGCTCTGGCTGCTCCTAAGTACTTTGTTACAGTTATGCCAGAAATATTAAAGTTAATGAGCAAAATGGTGCAACAAAACCAATGAATCAAGCATTAAAACTATTTTTGTTATATTCTTATTTAGGATTGGAAATAAAGACCCGTGCTGTATTGATAAGATCAGTAACAGTTTAGTATGACACTGTCTCCTAATGCTGTTTGTAATGAACCTTCATTAATATAGCTTGTGATGACCTGGTAACAGGCAATAAAGAAATGTCCTTGATGGTAACTCCTTCCTCAGCTTCAGCTTCATTGACTGTATAAGATGTTACTAATGAGGCTGCAATCTCAGGTGGAATTAGGTGCAGCTGATCTTGAATTGCTGTGTTCATTCATGGAGAGGAGGACTCAGAAGGTGGTAGGGATATTTTTAAATTTTCATGCAGAGATCTCCCATTTTGGTTGTTGCAAGGATCCACCCTGTCTTCATGCTGATGATACATAGTGATGCCTTTTTTTTTCTTTTCAAATGAGCCATTATAGATTGTCCCTTGGCCACTGGACCAGCTAGGTGGCATTTGTATTTGGTTGAACAGAGGAGATCTTTCTCTTCCAGCTGCATAGGTTACATATGCAAGCACAGAGTACGAAGAATATTAAGGATATGCATTCTGCTATATCCATGGCCCTTAGCTTTCTCCATTTGTTGGACTTGGTGTGTGCCAGAGAACTCCTTGTGAAGCAGAAATAACCCACAAAAGAGCAAGCACACTAAATTCTGTCTGAGCTGCTCTGCTCAAGCCATCTTTATGGCATTTGGTGCTGGCATCCACTCAGAGGGTTAAACTGGCTCTTGATAAACAGGCATAAAATAGGGATGGTATGTGAGAGAAGACTGCGGGGGAGGGAGTTGACACACACACAAAAAAAAGCTTGGTCTGTTGTGTGTGTTTCAAGGGGATGTAATGAAATAGTTAAATCAGTTCCACGGGCAGCAAATGGAATTCTGCAGTAAGAGTTGATACTGTAGAAGTGGAAATACAGACAGTGGCAAGTATTTATTGCTGTTACCCCTATAGAACTCATTAAAACATACAGCAAATTTCTCCTTGGCTTTATTAGAGTATCTGCTGTTGAGTACCACAGAATATCATCGCTTGGGCTGTCACCAGGGCAAACCCCTCTTTGACCACCGCCGTTTTACTAACTGATTTTTAACATCCACTTTGCAGCGTTTGCCGCTGGCAAAGTTTAAAGTCCCATTGAAGATGCATTATTTAATATTTTCCCTCCCCTGCCGGAGATTTATGGCTCTTGGTGAAAAAATACTCTGGGCTTTGGAGTATGATGCCAAGTATCAGTTCTACAAAGATCCGTTACTAGGAGGAAGATTCATGCCGTGATGCAAATAATACTCAGAATCTACCGCTGCACATGTGCCCGTCTGCAGCTAAAATTCCCTGAGGAGGCTGGCAGTTCGCCTTCTACTGTCCTGTCACAGTTTGTTCCATCTGCCACTGCTGCTTCACTGACTACTCTGTGATCCTTCTGAAATAATAAGGGATGGTCAAACCCATTTTGCCAGATTTACAGCTCACTCCAAAATGTTGATTCTAAATGTAGAACCCACCTGAAAATTACAAAAGTCTAGAATAAGGCCCCAGTCTTTCAGACAATTGCACATACTTAACTTTATGCACTGTGAACTTTTCCCGTTGATTTCAATAGTGCTATTCACAGTATGTTAATTTAAGTCTCAGTGGTTTGAGTACTGGCCAGCTAAACCCAGGGTAGTGAGTTCAATCCTTGAGGGGGCCATTTAAGGATCTGGGGCAAAAATCTGTCTGGGGATTGGTCCTGCTTTGAGCAGGGGGTTGGACTAGATGACCTCCTGAGGTCCCTTCTAGCCCTGATATTCTATGAACTTCTATGAAGGATCAGGACCTGAAGGAGAATTCAAATCATTTGAAGTTTGTGTTCTTTGGCTCCTGCAAAATATGAATTCTAGGCTATTGCATGTTTTTTTTTTATTTAATCTGCAGTAGACATCAAGAAACAGGGCAAGAATTATTTTCAAAAAAATAACTTCATTAGTGCTTGTGTATATGACTCCACAGTCCGGACTTAGAAAGCTCTAACTGCCCTGTGTAGACCCTGCTGGCACAAACTAAAAGGTACCTAGTTCTCTTAATGTAGTCCTGTTTGAAATGGGACTTGAATATAGGTACTAAGTTTTTTTGAAAAAATCTGGTCCTTAGAGGCTTCCCCCCCACACACACACCTCTCTTCCTGTGACTGTTCTTTCATCAAATCTTAAAAAAAAAAAAATCTGTCAAGTCTAGTGAAATGGAAAAGTCAGAGTTCTGATAGCTTGGATTTCCCCCAAAGAAATGAGAAACAACTGCAAACCAGGTCTTTGAGGATGAGATAGTAACACAGAGAATGCCAATGGCCAGGAGCAAGGGTCTGCAATAATTATTATAGATTTTTTTCAGATGATCCTGTAGCACCATGTGAGGTGCATCTAGAATCTGTCAGATGTAATGATCATGTGTGGTGTGCGTGTGTCAACTTGACCTCAGGATGAGTAATAAAACTATAACAACCTCACAGTTGAGGGAGAACAGCCAATCTGTAAAATCCGGTAGGAGGAGAGTGAGGATTCTCTTGATAAACATAATGGAAAGTGACAGGGAAGACGCATAGTAACATCTCAGACATGTAGTGGTGGAATCAAGTCCAGCTCCTGCACTGAGGCAGGACCAAGTAAACCTAGATCATTCCTGGTTGGTGTTTGTCTAACCTCTTAAAATCCTCCAGTGATTGGGATTCCAGAACCTCCCTTGGAAGCCAATTCCAGAGCTTATCTTCCCTTGCAACTGGAAATTTTTTTCTAATATCGAGCCTGAATTTCCCTTGCTACAGATGAAACCCATTACTTCTTGTCCTACCTTCAGTGGACATGGAGAACAATTCATCACTGTCCCCTTTATAACAGCCCTTAACATATTTGGTAAATAATGAAGAGGACAGGTCATTGATTCAGAACAATCTGGATTGCTTGGTAAACTGGGGGCAAGCAAACAATATGTGTTTTAATACAGCTAAATGTAAATGAATGGGAACAAAGAATGTTGGCCATACTTACTGGATGGGGCACTATATCCTGGGAACGAATGACTCTAAAAAAGATTTGGGGGTCAGGAGGATAATCAGCTGAACATGCGACATTGTGGCCAAAAGAGCTAATGAGCTCCTGGGATGCATAAACAGGGCACTTTTGGGTAGGCATTGAGAGATTATTTTACCTCTGTATTTGGGACTGGTGTGACCACTGTTGGAATACTGTGTCCAGTTCTGGTGCCCACAATTTGAGAAGGGTGTTAATAAATTGGAGAGGATTCAGAGAAGAGCCACTAGAATGATTAAAGCAGGAGTCGGTAACGTTCGGCACGCGGCTCGCCAGGGTAGGCACCCTGGGGGGCTGGGCCAGTTTTATTTACCTGCTGATGCGGCAGGTTCAGCCGATCGCGGCCCCCACTGGCCGCGGTTTGCCGTCCCGGGCCAATGGGGGAGGCGAGAAGCAGCGCGGACGAGCAATGTGCTGGCCGCGGCTTCTCGCCGCCCCCATTGGCCCGGGACGGCGAACCGCGGCCAGTGGGAGCCGCGATCGGCCGAACCTGCCACGTCAGCAGGTAAATAAAACTGGCCTGGCCCGCCAGGGTGCTTACCCTGGGGAGCCGCATGCCGAACGTTGCTGACCCCTGGATTAAAGGAATACAAAACATGACTTATAGTGATAGTCTCAAAGAGCTCGATCTCTTTAGCTTAACAATGAGAAGGTTAAGAGGTGACTGATTAATCTGTAAATATCTACATGGGGAACAAATATTTAAAAATGGGCTCTTCAGTCTAACAGAGAAAGGTATACCACGATTCAGTGGCTGGAAGTTGAAGGTACACAAATTCAGAATGGAACTGAGGCATTAATTTTTGACAGTCAGAATAATTAACCATTGGAACAATTTACCAGGGGTTGTGGTGGATTCTCCATCATTGACAAATTTTAAGTCAAGATGGGATGTTTTTCTAAAAGAGCTGCTGTAGGAATTATTTTGGTCTATGGCCTGTGCCATACAGGAGATCAGACTAGATGCCATAATGATCCCTTCTGGCCTTGGAATCTATGAACACTTGAAGACTTCTTATTGGGTCCCCCCTCAATCTTCTTTTCTTAAGATTAAACATGCCCAGTTTTTTTAACCTTTCCTCGTAGGTAGATTTTCTAAACCTTTTATCATTTTTTGTTGCTCTCTTCTAGACTTTTTCCAATTTATCCACATATTTCCTAAACTGTGGTGCTTAAAAATGGACACAGTATTCCAGCTGAGGCCTCACCAGTGTGGAGTGGAGTGGCACAGTTACCTCCTGTGTCATATACACACCACATAATGATATTACCCTTTTTTGCAGCTACGTCCCACTGTTGACTCATATTCAATTTGTGATCCATAAAAAAACCCCAGATCTTTTTCAACAGTATTACTGCTTAGCTAGTTATTCCCCTTTTGTATTTGTGCATTTGATTTTTCCTTCCTAAGTGTAGTGCTTTGCACTTGTCTTTATTGAATTGTTGATTTCAAGACCAATTCTCCAATTTGTCGAGGTTGTTTTGTATTCTAATCCTGTCCTCCAAAGTGCTAGCAACCCCTCTCAGTGTGGTGTCATCAGCACATTTTATAAGCCTACTCTCCACTCTATCATCCAAATCACTAATGAAATTACTGAATAGTACTGGACCCAGGATTTGACCCCTGTGGGACCTCACTAGATATGCCTGCTGGTTTGACAGCAAACCATTGATACCTACCCTTTGAGTTTGGTCTTTCAACCAGTTTTGCACCCACCTTATAGTAATTTCATATAGACCACATTTTCCTAGTTTGCTTTTGAGAATGTCAGGTGGGACTGTGTCAAAAGCCTTACTAAAATTAAGATATATCCGTCTACTCCCCCATCCAGTAGGCTAGTAATCTATCAAAGAAGTAAATGATGGCTTGACATGATTTGTTTTTATATTCCTTATAATCCTGTTATCCTCTAGATCAGGGATTGGCAACCTTTGGCACGAGGCTCGCCAGGGTAAGCACCCTGGCAGGCTGGGCTGGTTTGTTTACCAGTCACGTCTGCAGGTTCGGCCGATTGCGGCTCCCAGTGGCCGCGGTTCGCCATCCCAGGTCAATGGGGGCTGCGGGAAGTGGCGCGGGCCGAGGGATGTGCTGGCCGCCGCTTCCCTCTACCCCCATTGGTCTGGAGCAGTGAACCGTGGCCAGTGGGAGTGTGATCAGCCGAACCTGCGGACGCAGCAGGTAAACAAACCAGCCCAGCCCACCAGGGTGCTTACCTTAGTGGGCCGTGGGCCAAAGGTTGTCGATTCCTGCTCTAGATGCTTACAAATTAATTGTTTAATAATTTGTTCCAGTGCCTTTCCAGGTATTGAAGTAGGGTGACTGGTCTGTAATTTCCTGGGTCCTCTTTGTTCACCTTTTTAAAGAAAGATATTATTTTTGCCCTTCTCTAATCCTCTGGAACCTCACCAATCCTCCATGAGTTCTCATAGATAATTGCTAATGATTTGAGATAGCATCATGTAGTTCCTTAACTATCCTGGGATGAATTCCATCAGGATGAATTCCATTTCATCATGAAAGCAGATGCGAGTGGTAACAGAGAATGGAAGCAGGTTTATAGAGACTGTCAAAGTGGATGTGGTTATACATACTGTCATTGTTCAGCCACTGGGGGGAGAGAGGCTGACAAGCCAAAGAATATCCTTCGCCGTTGTAGAGCATGGGGTGTGTTTATACTGTCATTGAGTCTTTTCCTTTGGGACATATGACATTACTCACACTTTCCTTATGTGCAAGGAGACAGAAACAGAGTCAATGGGCATATCATCTGCCTGTTGGAATATAACACATCCCATATGGTAAATGTAATGTGTATAAATGGAAAAGGAGTTGACCATCTTAGGATATTTCCTAGCAAAGTTTTACTAGAAGCTGGGGATAAGTGAAAGGATACAAAATGTTGGCATGAATCTGAATATCAAATTCAGATATGGATGAAATTTGGCAATTTCAGATGAAAATGAGCATTGGACAAATCAAGTGGTTTTTTTATTGTTGTTTCTTACCTAGCTGCACAGTTATAGTTCTGAAAGAGCTGACTTTTGGATAAGAAAAATATCAGGTGAAACATTTATCCAAGATAAAATTCTTCCCCTGTGCTCATTCAGCACCTCTTTGGTCCTTACTAAATATGTCTGAAGCTTTGGCAATACATCTTGTCGCATCAAGATGGGGTGATGGAGTTCTGTGAACAAATGTTGGAGGTGTTATCAATTGACATCTTGCAATCTTGTGAGCTTTGGGGAAAACGCCAACCATTGAATATTAATGAATGTAGCGGTTACAGTCAAAAGACCTGTGTTCTGTTCCCAGTTTTGTCATTGACCTCCCTTGTGCAAGTCACTTCAGCTGTCTACCTCACTTTTCCCCTCTCACGATTTGTCTATTTAGATTGTAAGTTTTTTGGGACAGAGACTGTCTCTCACCATGTGTGTGTACAATGTGTGGCACCATGGGGCTAAAATGTAAGTTGTGGCCTCTGGGGATGTCTAAAATACAAATAAGTAATGGTATAGTAATTCAAGAGGTTAGCAATAATATGTACAGACTTCTTTCCAGAACCATAACCCTTCTTCAGCTGCTGCTTCAACGTGGGACCTTCATATTTGATCTGATTCCTTGTTCTCTGGTTACCAATCTGTTCAACTGGTACCATCATCCCTTGAATTTCCAAAGAGGGATTTTTTCTGAGAATGAGCTTGATGCATAGCAAGGCCTGCTTGGTTATCAACATAAACAGTTGTGCTGAGATTGATGTTGTCTGTGTTGGTGGCTGACTGCAATTGAAACTGACTGGCTTGTTACATCCAAAAGGATACCTTCACTATGGCTTTCTTTTGGTTTTTTGTTTCAGGAATGAAATGCACATATGAGCAAACGAACCATGTTTTCTAAATTCAGCACATTGCACCAAGATCAATAATCTCTACCACCTCCCCATGTTGTTGGTAGCTGCTGTGGAGTTTCTTGCTGCTCAAAGATTGAGTCTTTATATAAGCAGCAGCTAGATTATCTCTGGTTTGTTTGGAGAAGTACTTAAAAACGCTGTGTAAAAACAAATGACAGGCAAAATCTTGGTTTTATTGAAGCCAATGGCAAAACTCCTATTGACTTCACTGGGCCTACATGCATATTCCTGCTCCGTTTTATTTATTTTTCTTGCCTTCTTAAAGTTGTCAGCTGTTTTTTGTAAGGTATTTCCTGTAACTCCCATATATTTTTTCAAATAAAATCTGGGTGGGAACATTTCCATTAATTTGATTGTGCTGTGTGTCTGTGCATCGTGGCACGATTCTGGGCTCTGAATGAACCTGTAAAGCTAGAGTACAAAAAAAAAAGTGGTATATTTTGTTTCATTTTTTTTAACGTTACCCAGAAGACAGAAAATATTACTTCGGTGTTGTAAAAGCTCAATAATGTTTGCCTCAATAGCAATTTTTCTGTCAATAGTTTATAAAAACCCATGCTGCAGAGGTTTTTTGCTGCTCACAAGTATTGACTTTTGTTTCAGCCATATATGCCAGAGTATTTTATATTTCCACTTTCAGTCCTCCCTATGAGAGTCTTCAGCAAAGTGGGTCTTTCTCTGTGGATTTCTGACTTGGAGTTATATCAAATTGACTGACTTTTTTTTCTTTTAAGTGGAGGATCTCCAGACATCCAAGCCATGGGCAGTTTCTTCACTGCCACCAAAAAAGAGTAGCGCAAGGGACCATTCTCCAAACTCTTGATGCCGACAATAAATAGACTATAAATGCAGCTATTATGACAGGATACTTTTCATTCATCTTTTGGACCATTTCCAAACCCCCCTCCCTGATTTAAACCACCGACTCTGCCTCTCCCTCATAGCAACGGTGTTGGCTATACCCAATCTTCAGCTAGGCAGATGGGCAGACAGCCTCCAATCAGTTCCCTAATGATCTGCTGGCAGAACCTAAAAGCCCTTATATAGCAGGATGATCTGTATCATCTCCCCAGATGTCAGTTCCATGAGGAAATGTGGTATATGTGTATAGATGTGATTTCAAAAGTAGAATTTTGGCCCAATAGATCAGAACAGATTCCCTCGTAGCTGGTGCTGTAACACTTTCCAAGACTATGCTACAAAAACTGATTGCTTTGGATGATTCAATGTTGGTAAAAATTTCCAAAAGAGCTCCTCTGTTTTGCATGAGATCGTGTTCGTTTACATAATTTACTGTGTTGCTTAATGTAATAGAGCCGGGGCAGTAAGGAGTGAGAGGACTTCAAATCATCTAATCCCCTGTGTAATACAGTTCATTTTGCACATGTATTTTAATGCGTCAGTTACAGTATTAGTCACTTTATTCCCTAATTGGATCATCCTTACCTAATGATTGACTCAAATCCACAGTCCCATGATTTAGAGGGGAGTGTTTCAAAATAAGAAACTGGCCCTAGATCCAAATTTTTAATGGCCTCTTTTTTTCAGTAATTGAACAAGCTAAACCTGGAAAAATTTGCAGTGTTCAAGAATCCTGCAATTCAGGCTAATCGTTAGGCATATTGCAAAGTGCATTCAAGTCCCGGAGGGTCTTTCCATTGGCTTTGAAGGACATTGCATTGAGGCCTAGATATTCTCCTTACAAATGCTAAGGAGAAAGTGCTGTTTGTTGGTGACAATATGGAAAAGGTACAGAAAATTAAAGTTGTTTTGAAAAGGACAGGTATGGGAAATCATCATTTGAAATTAAAGTGGTACCAGATTTTAACTATTCATTAAGGCCCTGACTCAGCAAAGCACGTCAACACATGCTGATCACTTCAGTGGGAATAAGAAATGCTCAAAGTTTGCTTAATACTTAAGTGCTTTGCCAAATAGAGATAAACTTAAGAACATGTTTGGTGCTTTAAGTGCCAACTTTGGGGAACAGAGTCAAAGTTCAAATGGAAGCTCAATGATTTCCACTAAGAGCTAGTTAATTACCAGGGTAATTCAACCAGCATTTCCATGATGTACCAAAACTAAGACATATACAATGATCTTTGCCTTTAAGTATTTGTTGATACATATTCCTAGTTCATGTATTCTAGAGGTATTCTGTTATTAAAATTGCTTATATAGTGCTGTAAATCTGTACGGATTTTACAATCATAAAGTATGATACAATCGCTATCCTGGAAATCTCCTCTCCACCCCTTATGCCACTAACATGTGTATGTGGAGTTGAAAAATAAACCAATAAAAACAGGTTGTTTTAAAAATTGGCTGAAGAGGATGCTGATTTGTAGGAACAGTAAATTATATGAAAAAAATTAATATGGCTTCTGTAAGCATGAGTGAACTGAATTGTATGCTTAATGGTCTCACTTATTTAATCACATAATCACCACCACTTGCATTGTGAATTACCAGAGCAAATAATACACTGCCTCCAATGGGAGCCATCATAACAAAGTGTGCCACAAAATAGCCATTTAAATTATTTTAACCGTTTGGAAGCTGTGGAATAATGTACATGCCCTTCTGGGTATTCATTAGGCTGACCGTTCTGATCATGCCACTGCTCAAAGAGTTTGCAATGTTCAGTCTGCTGTCTGTCAATGACATCTGTATTGTTTCTTGTATAAGTCTGTAGAATTTCAGATAAATATCGAGTTTAGCTGGGCTTGAAACATCTAATCCATGTAACTACTTTCCAGGAAGCACAGGGAACCCAGTACCTTAACTCCTATGAAGAGAGAACATTCATGTACTAAGAAGGAATGTGTCTAACCAGGATTAACTTTGTCCATTGAGAGAGGCCCAAAATATTGTACCTCACTTTAACTTAGATTAAACAGTTTTTGCCACCACAGTCATCTAACATCTTGATAAAATTTCCTTTTCCCCACTCCTGAGGGCATTCTGTGCCAAAAAATTAAAAATTCTGCACCCAAAAATAAAATAAAATCTATGCACAATATTTTAAAATTCTGCAAATTTTATTTGTCAAATAAATGTGGAGGCGCCAGCATGGCATTGGGGAGCACAGGCCACTGGCTGCAGAGAGGTGGGAGATGACTGTGTAGCTCTCCTCTGGGACATGGACTCAGCAGTGAGGCTGCACCCAATCCTGACACAGTGCAAGGACCAGGCCTGCCCCAGAAACACCGTAAGGCCCTGCCCCTTCATGCCAGGTGCACCAGGTGTGGGCAGGCAGGCTCAGCAAGGCAGGATCTAAGTGTGGAGTTGAGAGGGTTCTGTGTGGGGCAATCTGGATGCAGGCAGCTCAGTGGGAGATCTGGGAGCAGGGGGTGAGGCTCGGCAGTCAGTCAGACTCTGAACATGTGAGCAAGAACCACCCAGCCAAGCACCTGAGAAAAACAATGCTCGGTGCCACCCCAGAACATCGGCCAACCTGTCTAGTGTCCCTTCTCTAACTGTGCCCATTTCTGAGGCTTCAGGGGAAAGAGAGACGCAACCCCCCCCCTCAAAATAAACAAAACACCCAGAATACATTTGAGGAGGGAGAGAAATAGTCCTTCCTGACCTCTGCAGATGACTGACTCAAGCATGAGATTTAGGAACATCAGACATGAATCAGAAGGGACCTCAAGGGCAGCTGAGTCCTGTCCCCCACCACAAGAAGCAACCTCATCGTAGAATCACTGCTCATAAATGTGTCCGACTCTCTTTCAAAATTGTTTGTCTCCATACCTCCTATTGAGAGGCTGTTCCAGAACCTTACTTCTCTGATGGTTCTAGAACCTTACTCCTCTTCTAATTTCCAGCCTGACTTTGTTCATTGCTAGTTTATACCCATTTGTTCTTGTACCAACACCGTCCATTAGCTTTAATAGCTCATCATCCTCTTTGGTGATTATCCCTCCCCCGATGTATTTAGAGAGCAATCGAATCCCTGGTCAGACTTCTGTTTGCTAGGGCTAAACAAGCCAAGCTCTTACAGTCTCCTCTCATTCCCCTGATCATCCTAGTAGCTCTTCTCTGAACCTGTTCCAGTTTGAATTCTTGAAGGGAAAGAAGACTCATATTCTTGAATCCCTCAAAGTCCACATGGCTCAAACCTTAGGTGTAGTACCTAAGAAAATGCAAAAAGCAACTCAAGAAAAAAGTATTATGGGATCAGAATTCTAGTCACATTCTCCTACGCTATTGACTTTTTGCTACGATGGTGTTTCAGCAATAGAAGACCAAATGTGAAAATTTTGAAAATATATTGATGAAAACCAGGAAGGAAATATTTCTGCTGAATTTCACTGATATCCCCCCCACATTTTTCAACCACCAAGCTTCTTTGTAGAATAGCAAATTCCCAGGCTCAAAGAAGGAACTCTGTTTTGCCTCTTCAGAAGTGATTTGGCTACATGCTGAGGTAAAGCCCCACACCTATGTAGCTTAATAAATAAGAGCATTGAGGCTTAGCTGGTTCTTGCAGGCTTTCAGCCCCAAGTAATAACACTGCACCACATGGGAGGAACTGGAAGAGATACACCTCTAACCCGATATAACGCTGCGCTCGGGAGCCAAAAAAATCTTACCGCATTATAGGTGAAACCGCGTTATATTGAACTTGCTTTGACCCGCCACAGTGTGCAGCCCCGCCCCCTGGAGAGCTGCTTTACCACATTATATCCGAATTCGTGTTATATTGGGTCACGTTATATCAGGGTAGGGGTGTACTTAGATTGTAAGCTCTTTGGGCAGGAGCCGTCATTTTGTTCTGTGTTAATACAGAGCCTTGCAGGGTGGGGTCCTTGTCCTTGACTGCGGCTCCTTGGTACTATGGTAATAAAAATAATGACATGGAGAAGATGGGTTTGAAAGTTTGTACACATGCAGTCCTCAAAAACCACGGAAAGACTTGGGGGCCTGGGTGTCGCAAGAAGGAACAAAGAAAGCTACCATCGCTAAACCCAGATGTGAATCCCTCACCACGCAGCTGTGCTCTGCCAAGCATCTGCCAAGATGTGATCCAGTGGGTGGTAATCTTCCATTTTCCAGACCGTGTCCTTCGTTAGTCATTGGTTTTTTACATCCACTTCCACTCTTTCAATCAGTATGATTAATCCATTCATATGGTTAAATAAAGGACAAGGAGTGCATTATTCTGCAATAATGCTAAAATACCTTTGACTATGGCAAGGGGTAAAGGAAAACCATCTTTAATTAGAGAGATCCAGTTGGAAGAATTGAGTCTCAGTGTTAAGAATAAGGTGCTGAAATGTGACTCCTTAGAAGCCTACATTTTACTAAGGCTCCATTAGACATCTGATAATGGGGATATATCAAAACTGGAAAAGTGGGAAGAGGAGATGTGTACTGAGTCTACGGTAAGAAATAATGTTCTCATTACACTCTAGGGGAATATGAGATTCAGCAGCATTTTGTCTTTGTGTTGCTTTGTATTGCATTCATATATAGGCTCAGCAAGGTATGCATTCTGTTACCAGCAGCGGGCCGATGAAATTACACATGACGAGTCAGCTATAGGGGGTTCCTCCTATGTGCATCCAATGTAACGGTAGCTCTTTCTGATATTATTTAATGCCAGGGAGATTGTAATTCTCTAAAAGATTCCTTATTAGCACATTTTACTTAATTTGCTTTTTGTTACCAATTTGCTCTTGTGCAATTATTCCTGCAAATTGTAGCATCGAATTTGCTAAAAGCATTTAGCACCATGCTCATCTTTACGGTGAATGCTGCTGTGATGAGCAAAGAATAACAGCCCCAAAGCCAAAGGAATTCCCTGGAAAGATAGGAAATTTAATTGCAATATAGGGTCTGTTGGATTGAACCTTTCACCTTTTCCTTTCTTATTTTGTCTAAATCCATGAATTTTGGATACATTTTAGCTTAATTTTAGAGCTGGCCAGAACAAGTTTATTCTAGGAATTCATCTGTGTTTTGGGAGCATGTTAAAAATTGGAAACAATATCCAGATCCAAGTTTCCAAATGTCCTTTGGACAAAATTTTCAAAAGCACGTAAGTTCCATTGAATTTCACTGAGGCTTAGACTCCTATGTAGAGCTGGGTGAATAATTAAGTTTTCATTTCGGTGACTAAAAAAAATTAATTTTGGGTTGAAAACTTTTGTTTAATCTGAAATTAAACATTTAATTTTGGGGTATTTTGACCCATTTTCTTTTTTTGATTTTTAAGTTCAATCTAAGTACATTTCTTTAAAAAAAAAAAAAAAAAAAGGCAATTTCAAAATGAAAAGTTGTAACATTCTGTTTTTAAAATGTCAAAACAAAACTTTTTGACTATTTTCGATTTTTCTTCCCATTTTTTTTTTCTGGCTGAAACAGTTCACAAATTCTGTGAAAACAAACACAAAAAGGCTGAAACTGCAAATTTTTGTGAACAAACTATATTCATAGTTCATAAGAAAATGTGAAAATCAGTAGAAACCCCAGAAAATTAGTGATTATTTTTCTGTTCCCTATTCCAGATTCTGTCTCTGGGGATTTATACAAGTCACTAACCTTTCTAGGGATGCCAAAAATTAATGCAAATGGATGGCTCAAAGATGGCAAGCTTCCTTTTCTAGTTAGATGTTGAGTGCCTGTTGTGTAGACAATTTGACTAGATTCTTTGGGCAATAAGGAGAGAGAATGAATAACTTCAAACTAGCAAAAAGTTTGAAAGTTGAGAGTGAAGAATTCAAAGGAGGCTTTAGCGAACTAGGTATCTGCTGTGTGGGAGGAGACGGAATAAAACGAGTATCAGTAGTGATGGTTGTAAATCTAAAGGTTCTGTTCCGGACCATTATCTAGAGAGCTTCTATTCATGACTGTCAGAATTTGGGTGCAGGTCCAAACATCTCCCATAATTCTGGTCTGCGCTCATCTCTATCAAATGCTGAGTGGAAGAGGATGCTGAAATCATGTCACCAAAAGAGCCCTGGAAATCACCATTAGGTGTGTGTGCCTGGAGGAGATTGTGCATGAAATGTTTGACAGAATGGTTAGGAGTGAAAAAGAAGTCAGGACTGACAGGAAAAGGAAAGGGAAGTGAATTGTTTGCTTAAAAATACCTCGTCTACCAAGAATTTTGACACTATTAAAAAAATAGTGATTGGGGTGGGTCTGGGTGTGGCAAGTCAGATTTCAAAACGCATGGAGCACTTGAAAGGGGTTCAAATTCAAGCAACTGCAGTGCAGCTTGTAGGTATAATATTCACGCTGACCACGGTTGGTATCCTGTTTTGGTTAATTCATGGCTTAGACAGTGCTAAGTTGCTCAGCTGTGTCTGAATGCATGTGGGGTATGTGTGAGGTTTCAATCAGTGATTGAGGAAAGATTACCCGATGTGTTTCACTTGGAAGGAGTGAAATGTGGCAATTGATTAAGTGATGTGAAGTGTTTGCAACACCATTCCCCAAAGAGTTCAGGAGTATAGGAAGTGACAGAGATCAATACTTATGCATAGCATATGGAAAGTTTACAGGCTAATATTGATTTTTTTTTTTTAGGGACAGTTGTAAAATCTACAAAACATTTGTGCTGAGAGTTTGGGACAGATGGGGGAGTGTGGAAAGAGTGTTAGCAAAACTGAGGTCAGACTAACTTTACGGAAATAGCAGTAAACATGAAATGTGGTATTAGGGCAGGTGATTAAAGCAGGGAATTTAGGTATGTTCTTGGGATGCCTAGATTCCTTTATTGAGAATGGGGTAAAGGTGGGAGGGCTCGGGGCATTTTACAAAGTCAGGGAAGGGAAAACGGATTAACAGGAACAAAAAAGGGACAGCATTGGCATGTTGGGCATGAGATGGTCTTGTTCCAGTTCCCTGTGGATGAAGTGCCCACATCTTGAAAAAGACCACGCCAGATGTAAGGCATCTTTGCTGTGACTGCCACTACAAATGCCAAGGTTCCAGGGATTTGAATGAGCTACAAGCTTATCATTAGGAAGGGTCATCCTCACCCTGGCATTTTGCAGGGTGGCGGCGAAGTGAAGCTTACCCAGGGTGTAGCTTTTGTGTAGATAAAGACAAGAGTGATTCACGATCCGGCTGCCCTCTTGAACGATGACACAGCAAGGAGGGCGGTGTGGAAGCTTTAATTAGAACCTTGAACCCACCCAAAAGCAGGGGTCATGGAACACTTGTGGCAGCAGGGAGGGGGAAATACATCTCCCGCTCTAAGACACAGGTTTGAGGAACAGTGTTCATATTTGATAGTCCATGCCCAAAAATTAAGATAGGAGTCTTCAGTAGATAATGGGTGGCCAGTCTCTCTAAGAGGGTGCTGCCCAGACTTAGCAGATGGCTGGGGTAGAGAGGCCAGGGTGGTTTCCTGGGACAGTCTGACTGGCTGTTGGCTTGATGGAATAGGGTCTGCTATGGAAACTGCATCAGCCAACTGAGCTTTCATGGATCCATGCATGGAATATTTTGCATGAGGCAGCAAAGAATTCATGTAGGTGCTAATCTCCTGTGTGTGTGCCTGTGCTAACACTGTTGCAATGTGACATCTAGCAGCAGTTCAGGTATCAAATTGCACGAGGTCCTCTGTTTCACCGCCCATCAAAGCAATCTCAAGATGGTTTAGTTCTTCTCCTGAGTTAAATGACACATTCCCCACTTCATAATTCACAGGAATGCTTGCCAGTGTTGGCCAATATAAACAAGAAATTCTCCAAGAATATATACTTAGTCTTGGGCACTTTGTTCTTTCCCACGGCAAGGAAATGAAATGCTGCAAAGTTTTCAGTTTTCTTGTCCTAAAACATATTAAAATGGCCAAGGAGAGGAGAGACAGACCAAGATCTCTGAAAAAGAGAATAAATATATTTTTCTCCTTGTGGAGCCAAATACAGAGGTGAGATGTAATTAAGAATTCCATCCGTTCGGTTAAACTCCCCTCAATCTCCGTATGGAGTGTCAGTAAGCAGAAGGAAATTTGAGGACATGGACAATGATTTAAGTGGGACCTTATTTGCATCAGTTTACATCTAACATGGTTATTCTGCTTTTCTTTGACATTCTATTCTGGTAAATTCCCATTGACTTCAGTGGGTGTTGGATCAGGCTCCACATGAGTTAAACCAACATACACTCCCTTAGATTTGGACATTGGACTTAGTGGGCCAAATTCCAAAGTGATGTTCATGATGGAGGTAAGAGTGTGAGTTTAGAGGGAATCAACGTGGTAGTACACGAGTGAGAGGGTGAAGAAGGTACTTGCTACCCGATCTCTGAATTTGTCCTAAAAGGTCAGAACACAGAACAGTGATATCAGGCTCTCCAAGTGCTTAACCATTATGTTGTATAAATAATTTAGCAGATCGTTAATACCGTGCACAGTTGAATGGGGCAATAAAGACCAGCGTTGCATCCTTTTAAGAGGAACTGTGTCAAGTCGTTTAAGTTCCAAAGAACATGCTTAAAAACATAAATCCAATGTTAAGATTTTTTTGTGACTTCTTATGATGCCACCGCAAACAGGTTTTGTTTGGATGCAATAATATTCCCTGCAGTGTTTATAAACCAAAAGTGGCTGCACCCTCCTAGCACTTGAGATAACTTTGCACTGCGACATCGGATCCAGTTTTGTTTTGTTTTTAAATCCCAAGAGGTTTGAAGGTGCCTGGATCAATGGTCTTGGCTCATGAGTGGTCAGGGCTGAGCCGTTGTCCCAACCGCCTAAAATGTCTGGCGGGAGATGGGGGCAATGATCAGCCTGGTAGCATCTTTCCAGGACTAGCACCAGCAGCCCCTTCCATTCCTGACATTACTCAGGATGCAGAGCAATGCATGCAGTCAACCATGGCTTTGTAACCTCAACAGGGGAGGGAAAGATTCAAATGGCATATGAATGAGTTTTTCCATTATATTGATTCTGGCTGGGCATACAGTGAAGCATGAATTTCCTTACAACTGTCACACTGCTAGTATCAATCCAGTGGTGCCCAAATACTTTTCAGAAATGCAGTATTTCACAGAGTGGTCCAAAGAATTGCACGGGACTCTGGGAAGATGAAAATTGTTAGAAAGAAACTGACCTATTCCCAAAATAAACAAGGCAAAAGGGTAAATCAGACACCCAGGTTCCCACAAAGGCAAAAAAGACATTTGTAAATCTGTCAGGATTTTCTAGTAGCAGAATGGAAACAATCAGATTCTGCACACATGCAGAGAGGTCGCCATGGCAGTCGTGAGAGTGAGGCAAACTCTGTGTTTTTATGTTTTGTTAACAATTTTCCAAGTTATTTCCCACTTTTTGCTGGGAGCCCTGCCAAAGGTGCCACCAAACAGAGAGAGTAGAGTTATTAAGCTGAGATAGCCAGCACGGCATTTGTAAAGGCAACATGAGGAGAGTGAATCTCAGTGAAATGTGTCTAATTATGCCCATCAGCAGGTACTTAGCTGCAGTGGATGTTTTACTGCCTATACAGCTCTGCTCAGGATCTTGGATGGAAATCAAACTTCTTTGAACAATCAATGCTCATTCAGACATGATTCCCCAGGACTCATCCTCCATTAGCTGTGGTTTGCTTTTGTGCTGACTTATAACGTTATTTGTTGGCCATTGAATGGATTATTGCAGAACTGCTCTAAAACTTTTATATCACTCTTTGTGGATAATGGGTTTGGGGATCTGTGAGTTTTACCCTGTGTACATTTTCAGCATCATCTACTTTGTTCTGTCTTGACTCTCTCTCCCACATCCCTTTGCTCTTTGGCAACCTCTATGGCACGTTAGCTTTGGCCAAGACAGCTGGTCTTGTGTGTGTGGTCTCCACTATTAATGTCGCATTGATTGGCATGGGAAAGTTAAAAAAAGAAATCAAGATTTAACTGCAGTAATCTGACCCCAGATCATTTGGATAATCTTCAGCTTCTCTGATTCCTGGGATATATTGGGGAAGTCTTGATAGCATACAACATCGATAGATTAGAAGACCAGAAGGGAGCACTGTGATGATCTATTTTGACCTCCTCGGTAACACAAGCCAAAAACCCTCATGTAATAATTTCTGTTTCAAACCCATAATTTCTGTTTGAGTGACAGCCTATCTTTTAGAAAAACATCCAGTCTTGGTCTGAAGCTTGCAAATGATGGAACATCCCCTACATCCCTAGGTAAGTTTTCTAGTGGTTAATTACCTTCCCTGTTAAAAATGTGACAATGTATTTACTATCCTGATAACAGTGCAGACAGGGGCGGCTCTATGTATTTTGCCGCCCCAAGCACGGCAGTCAGGCGGCTTTCGGCGGCGCGCCTGTAGGAGGTCCGCTGGTAACGCGGATTCAGCGGCATGCCTGCGGGAGGTCTGCTGGTCCTGCGCCTTCGGCGTACCCACCGCCGAATTGCCATCAAAGCCGCGGGACTGGTGGACCTCCCACAGGCATGCCGCCGAAGGCTCCCTGACTGCTGCCTCCACGGCGACCGGCAGGCCGCCCCCTGTGGCTTGCTGCCCCAGACACGCGCTTGCTGTGCTGGTGCCTGGAGCTGCCCCTGAGTGCAGAGACTCCTTTGAAGAGACAGATATGAACACTGAAAATCCCCTGCAACATCAGTGGTGTAGTGGTGATGTAATTCTAGAAGCAGGTATACGATATTGTGACAGGAGATACTCCCTGTCCAGGGTGGACTAACAGGTGATTGGTGCTGCAAATTCGGTGTCAAGACTGAAGGACGTTAGGAGCATCTTCCTTTGTGTCAAGCTAAAATGGGGCAGCTGACCTCCTAACAAGGCCTGAGTCTCTGTTTTGACTTTAAGTGGACTTTTAAAAGGGCAGAGAGGGATAAGCTGCAGGAAGCTCAGAAGGACCCAGGTTCCTACACTTCAACCAACAAGCCATGGTTTAGTTTGCATGGGCCGAATTATTTATTTGTCTTCCTGAAAGGCTGAAGGTAGCTCATGTGACATGGGAGATTTTTTTTTCAGGTGGCTTGTTTTGTTGAACCACATCAGTTAATGCACTCCCCACTTAGGAGGATACCCATTCACCATAAAGAGTAATGACAGATATGCCCTGCTTTGTTCCTGCAGCAGTATATGTGCTTAATGTGAATACAGGCCATTGGAGAGACTTTCATGTATGATGAAACTACCAACAGGTATCCAAATCCACACTTCCCAAAGTTCAGCAAGCAGCTTTCTATTCTCTATATCAGTGGTTCCCAAACTTGTTTCGCTGCTTGTGCAGGGAAAACCCCTGGTGGGCCGGACCGGTTTATGTACCTGCCGCGTCCACAGGTTCGGACGATCGCGGCTCCCAGTGGCCGCGGTTCGGGCCTGCACCGCTTCCAGCAGCTCCCATTGGCCTGGAGCAGCGAACCGCGGCCATTGGGAGCTGCAATTGGCTGAACCTGTGGACGCGGCAGGGACACAAACCGGCCCGGACTGCCAGGGGCTTTCTCTGCACAAGCGGCGAACAAGTTTGGGAACCACTGTTCTATATGTTCTTCTAGCATTCTCACCGACCTAGTATCTGAGCTGCTTCTGGCATTAAGCCACCTAATTAGCATCTGTCCTGTGTAATTCATTCTCTCTCTCATACTTTCCTTGGGGGAGAATTGTGTGTGCAGAATAGTGTTTTGTTATGGTAGGGTTTTTTTTTATTTACACTCTGCTCTTTGTTTACATATCAGAAAAGGTAGATTGAGAAGCGCACCTTGCAGTTGGAGCAGAAGGTGGTGAGGTTTATTATGGTCCTTACTGCCTGTGGGAGTTTGTTCCACAGTGATTTTGCAAAGCACATTAGATTATGTTTACAGGCCTTGAATAGGCTGTCCAGGACAGTGAACAATATTAAATTGCAAACAAGCATGGAAAATTGCTGTTTTTTAATAACTATTAAAAATCCATGTTTGCCTCATAATAAAAGGATATATTTACATTGGGAAGCATATGGTGTCTTCTCTGTCTATACTGGTATATTTCTGAAATGCACTGAACACATGGACCAAACTTTTTTTCTTTTTTTACAGTAAGGGTAATCACACTTTGGAACAACTTACCAGGTGATGTGGTCATCACTCGGAGGATGTCTACACTGCAATGTAAGCCCACGGTTTGACCTCAGGCTTAAGTCTGAACTCCCCCTTCCATCTACACACATTGCATTAACCCAGGACTCAGATCCACCATCCCAGGACCTCACAGGGGTAGAGGGTCTGAGTCTGAGCCCTATTGCTTTGCAGAGTAGACACAGCTCCACTTGATTCATGCTCTGGAAGTCCACCAAAAGTATCCTACAATCCCACTGGCCAACTTTCATTGTTCTCTGGACAGTCAAATTTGATGGACAGTCAAATTTTTCCACACTGCACCATGAACAACAGCCACATTTTGGGAGGGCGCTAAGAAGTCTGGGATATGGGTGGCTGGACTCATGCTCACATAATACAGTGTAGACACTGGCCTCGGGGTTTAACAATTCCTAACCTGGAATGAGTGTAGATGCTAAAGCCCTATATTAACAAACCCACAATCTGCTAACTTGAATTCTACTAACTCTTGGCTTACGTTGCAGTGTAAACATACCCCTTAAAGTCTTTAAATCAAGACTGGATGTCTTCCTAAAAATATAAATGTACTTGAGCAACACCAGAAGTTACAGGTTTGCAGCAGGAATTATTAGATGAAATTCTCTGGTCTGTGTTATGCTGGAAGCCAGGCTACATAATCAGAATGGCCCTGTCTGGCCTTTGAATCTATTAATGATATTTTTGTATAGTTTTAAATATATAACACTTTAAAAAAGAAAATATGTATCTGAATGGAAAGCAATAAACATTTGGCTCCAATGGCGATATATCATATATAGTCATATATATTTTACAGTTCTGTTACATTTTCTTTCTGATTGTACTATATAAGATACATGTGGACAATATATTTAGAGTGCAGAATATATATCACTTCTTGACGGGGAATTGCATGAGGATTTTCCTTTATCTGTTCTGAATAATATATAATATAACCATTCAAATGACTGATGAACTTTGAGGGGGTAGGGTTTGTTGAATAAGTTGAAAATCAACGAGCAATGATCACACCACAATGATCCATGAATATTAAATCCTTGAGCTTAATTACACTGAGTTTAAAAAGAACACATACACCAGGAAACCAAATGAGGTTTGCAAGGCATTAGCTCCTGTTAATAGCGAAGTGTGTGGGGATCTTTGTTTGTCAGAAATGGGGTGTGCACGTGTGCCTGGAGTCAGACTGGTGCTTTCATGTTGCATATATGGTAAACCTCCCTTCTTAGCAGCAGCTAGTTTGATCCATAGATAAAGGGATCGAGAGTGTTTGGAATCTTTTACTGAACTACAGGATGGCTGTTACACCCACCTCCTGTCTCCCCTCCCCACGCCACTCCCTCCCAAAATTAACTGTGCTTTGAGTAAATGCATTGCAATAGATAATGAAAGTGTAGCAGCTGGATACTTTTTGTAGGAAGGGGGGGAAAAGGAGGAGGAAGGTTTTCTTCCAGCAGCTGTGCTGATCTTTAGATTTGAGGGTGGTGAATTGCAAATGGTTCAAAGTTTTTTTTGGATGAGCATCCGTTTTTTGGATATCTGTTTGAATTGTTTGTCCCAGATGTGCTCAGACTGGGGAAGGACGCTAAAGGTTATGGCTGTTGCTCTAGCAATGACCCTGTTGTGAAATATTGATATCATTGGACAACTCTACAGATGGTCCTGAACCAAAGTGCTTGATCTGAATATCTCCAAATTGGATATGATCTGGCTCTGAAAAAATAATGGGTCAGACCAAAACCCCTGCGTTAATATGCACCAATAATTTGATATTTGGCTTTGAATCCAGATACAGGTTTAATGGGTGGACTCTATTGTTTTTCTATGTCAAACTGCAGCCCTGGATAAAAAACGCCCAGGACTTATCTATGTTCATGTTTCAGCTTTGTTGTTTTGGGCTGTTTTCGACTCTAAAGTTGGCAAAATTGGATGGAAATCTCCTTAGAACAGGTTTTCTTATGAACTTGTCAGACCTGGATAGACATACAAGAGCAGTTTTTGCAGTAGTATTTTGGCACTTTACTGTGGAATCTTTTTGGAAACCTTAATGTGCAAAGGTTACAAAATCCAGCATCATTGGGGGCATTTCAAAAAGGCAAAAAAGATTTGGGTCAAAAATGAGAACTGGTTCAAAGGGGTCTTATGCCAAACAGTTTAGTCCATCTCTGCTTTTAACTGCTGTAGGTGGTAGAGAGAGAGAGACAGCTGGTGTGCTGTTCAGTTGTCCTGGTGCTTCTGTTCAAGCTGATGGATAGCACTGGACTACTCTTGTAAAGCCTCATCCTGTAAGATGGTGATAACCTTCAATGCCTGCTGAAGCCCAGGGGATCAGTGGGTGCTCTGCACTTCACAGGATTGGGCCACTGGAGCACAGCACAGCACCCCTAACTAGTCCTGGCAAACATTTGTTCCTCTTATTCAACACAGCAAACTGCTTACTGAGTCAGTTCAGAGTGGATCTTAGGGGAGTTGCAGTGGCCAGTCTTTCCTGTGAGTTTCCCTTCTGCGTTACAGGTGACAATGTTGAGGATAAATTCTGCAATTGCCGAGTTGCATTGGCAGTAAGCTTGGCAGTGCCATTTCATGGGGGGGGGGGGGGTAGGGAAGATAATTTGTGTGAAATTGAAGTCTCGGGGGTGGTGAGGTGGGTTGGGCTTGGTGCAGTGAAATGTTCAAAATGTTCCTAGATGTAAGTTTTATCTGCAAAAGGTATGTATTTTTCTTTCCTATATGTAGAGGATAGAAACCAACCCAGTCTCAAACCGTGGATCTGATCATGCCCCAAATTCTGGAGATGTTCTGAACTTTATGACCCAGGGTCATTTTTATTTGACGATTACAGCCAAGTTCTGTGATATAGAGAAAACAAGAATGCAAAGGTTACGTAACTACTTCCACCTCCGTTTCAGCCCAGTAACCTAAAGCCTAGATGGGGAAAAGACAATGGAAACATAAGGTGCGTGACTCAAAGCTGGGGACACAGTATGTGTTATGGCTCTGGGTCTAGCTCTAGCAATGGGCCTGTTGTAAAGAATTTGTGTCATTGGACAACTCTCTTCATATGAAAGTGACTGTAGAACATCAGCCACCCACCACTCGTTCTTTTTTTTCTATCTCTCTCTCTCTCTCTCTCAAAAAAAGAAATCTGTCTTCTGGCTGGGTAGCTGGCAGAGACAGCATGGAACACCTGGGAGCCCGATATGTATAGCTGTCCATCTGTAGAACATTGACACCTGCCAGTTGCTTGACTTGAGAAGTTGTTGAAGGAGGAGAGGTTGAGGTGGAGAGAAATGGGTGCACTGCAGATAAGGACCCTTTTACTTCTACTTGCTGCTCTTTTCATCTACTCTTATATTCCATGGGACTTCTGTATTTAGCCCTGAATTTTAGAACCGGCCTCTAATTTTCTGCGTGTAATTTTAGTGCACATAACCATTTGAGCACCCAAATCATTACATTTTTGTGAAAAATGCAGTTTGCATGCACAGGCCTGATAGCCCAGTGACTTGATCTGCAAACCCTATTGCAGATGAACTCAACATTTTCACTGTAATTTGATCTTCAATGATTTTGGTGTGAAGTGGCCAAAAATAATTGGGTTGAAAAATTCAGGAGCAAAGCAAATCAGTGGCTGGGCTGGCACTGAGGAGCAGCTGATTACCTTTGTACACTTTGCCTTGGTTTTATGTAATGCAGAAGCAAAGAACGTGTAGGTTGGCTGAAAAGCATCAGCCTAACCATGCTCCCTCCGGAGTCAATGGAACTACTTACATGCTTAAAGTCAAGCATATGACCCTAGGATTGGAGGCTTAGATATCGAGTTAAAGGCTCCTTTGTAAAGTAGCCATGAAGAAGCCCTTTATTCTACGGCAATGCTGCCGAAAACAATAGACTGTTCTTTGTGTTAGTTTCCAATTGTACCAAATACCCACCTCATGTGTTTTCAGCTACTAGATGGGTATTTAAATAATCAGCTCACTTCTAAGTCAGCTGTTTCTTGTGAACTTATTTCTTTTTAAGTTGGGGAAACTCCATTTATTTTCTTCAAGGGTGAGAAACATCTATAGTAGAACCTCAGAGTTACGAACACCTCAGGAATGGAGGTTGTTCATAACTCTGAAATGTTCGTAACTCTGAACAAAACGTTACGGTTCTTTCATGTTTACAACTGAACATTGACTTAATACAGCTTTGAAACTTTACTATGCAGAAGAAAAATGCTGTTTTAACCATTGTAATTTAAATGAAACAAGCACAGAAAGTTTCCTTATCTTGTCAATTTTTTTTTTAAATTTTCCTTTATTTGTGTAGTAGTTTACGTTTAACACAGCACTGTACTGTTGGCTTTTTTTTGGTCTCTGCTACTGCCTGATTGCATACTGCTAGTTCCTAATGAGGTGTGTGGTTGACTGGTCAGTTCATAACTCTGGCGTTCGTAAATCGGAGGTTCTACTGTACATATTTTGGGCCTTATCCCAAATTTTATGGACAATGAATGCAAAATATGTGTCTCTGAGAGTGTAAATGGACAAAGTCAGATTAAAAATCGAATTACATTTTTAAAAACAAATTTCCTTTTATTAGTGTCATAGGTGATTTAATACCATTGGATTATTAAAGCTGTAAACATTAAAATGAGCTAATTCATTTTTCAACATTAATGTTTTTGTCTTTACTCAGTTTGGGTAATGACAATAGACTGGTCAATTTCACTTTTGTTTCAGCTGCACTGAAACCCTGCAGGGGGATGTTTAAATCCAATCAAAAACAGTTTCCAATGTAATTTTAAAAAGAAACATAAACATGCTTTTATTAGGATTAGATTTTGTAAAAACCTTTAAAAAATTAACAAACTCCTAAATGGCAGGCAACAGCTACAGTATCAGTCAATGTTTTGTAATGTTGCTTTAATAGCGCGGTTCCTCAAGAGGCATGAGAAATCCCAAAATCCATTTTTTACAACCTAAAAAAACCGCAGAATATTTCCCCAAAGATGTATTTGTTGTAGCAAAACATATTCTCTTACATTGACGGTTACATTTTTCTTCAGGGAGAAAAATAATATTAAGAAGTTTTTAATTGGGGAAACCTGTATTTTTCTCTCCAAACAACTTTTAAAAGTCATCATGATTACAAAGAAATGTCTCTTGCTAAACATGTAACAGCCAGTGACTGCTTAGCAAAATCTAGTGGGTTTGTTTAATGAGGGGTGAAGACAATATGGAGACAGACTTGTGGACAGTTGCTTTTTCACAGTTGGTAGGCTGTGTTGCAGGTGCGTTTCCTTAATGAGGGTTAATTCGTCTCATATTTTAATCTGACAGAACTTGGCATTGTTATTATGTTGCTTTTTGAGGTAAACTGGAAGTCTTTCTGGGCAAGATAGAGTCAATGTCTTGGTACTTGTTTTCAAGTGGGTTTATTAGTTCTTGATATTAACTGAAATGAGACAGAAATATTCTATTATGAATGTAGCCATATTTAGACTTTTTAAAAAACATTTTGACTGTTTTGACAAACCAAACTTATGAAAACAGGCCAAATTCTGCCCTCAGTTACGCTGGTGTAAATTCTGAATAAGGGAGATTAAATTGAAATGACTGGAATTTATCCAGATTAACACTGGAAAAATTGTGAACGGAATTAGGTTGTTAAAATGTGAAGAGAGAATGTAGAATAATCTTGTGGAGATGTTCTTCTCTGGCTGGCTCTGTATAGCATAAAAAGATCCGTCCTGCTCAGATCATGAAAACTTTCAGACTAGGGCTCAATTGCCTTTGAATTTTTCAAATTGTGCTTTTTGGCTATTCATCAGGCACTTTTGGCTACGTATGTTTAGGGGAGAAAGGTACAAACCCCAGAAGAAGCACAGAAAATGAGCAGAAGGAAAAGCTATCAGAAATGGGCAATTGCTTGAAACGGCAAAAACAAACCATTCCAGTTTTTTCTAACGCTCTGCCATGCACCTCAGGATGGCTGCTATGAGCAGTTAAAACTCACTTGCAAGAAATGTACTGTCCTGTTAGATAGCCTGAGGTCTCAGCAAGCTTGGGACTACTTGAGTGAATAAGAGCTATTCATCTGGCTAAGGTCTGCAGGATCAAACCATAAAATTGTACTGATAACCATAAAGAAAAAAATTATATGTTGTATAGTGGAAAGAGACTGAAATAAGACCAACTTTCATACAGTTTTTCATTAACCATTGTGTATAAATTATCCATTGTTAACCTACTGTGTAATTTATAGCCTTTGCTATTTCATATTACCTTTTGTGTTGGCTTTTTTCATCAAATATCAGCTCTCATGAATGTAGGATCCTGAGACGTATGGGCTGGAAATCAATTCCATCCTTCTAAAATATTACCTCCCTGCTGGAGACTTCTGCTTCAGGGAATCTAGTTCAATATCTTACCTTTCACTCGTATAGATTACCTCTTTGGTTTCCTAATATCTGGAACATGTGAAGGGGTAGTCCCACCATTGTAAAGTTAATAATGCAAAAGCTATTTATGAAAGGGAGACTGGGTGTCTCTGGCCATTGGCAAAGGAACTTAGAACTTTTCACTTCACGTTAAATCTGGTCCTGCTGGGTCATGCCCAGAATTCCATAGGGCTGTTCCGTGCTTCTTATGAAATGAGTTGGTGACTTCAGTTCAGTTCCTAATAGACAAAGCCTGCGTTATAGACCTCAATATAGCAACTGGCTCCCTGGCTGGAAATCTCAGCCGATAGACCAAGGCTCAATGAAAATAAACTAAGCTACCTTCTCATGCTTTAGATGTGGCCCCTCCAGGTCAGCTCTGAAGCACGTAGGTGGGGTCGAATGATGAAGCTTCCATGGGCCCTTCCTATATTGTAACCCTTATGTGGACACATAGGGGATGCCATCTTTCAGGGCTCACTTCAATCACTACATTCACTTTAAAAAGAATAAAGTGGTTAAAAAAGCTAGTTAGAATAAAATTTAGCCTAGAACACTGGATTCTCTCCAAGCTGAAGGTTACTTGTACCCTGGGTATTTTGCTACAAATTGCTGATGGTAAAATATAGTTTGGACTATGTCTAATATAGTATTTATTATTATTGACTTACAGAAGTCCCAGTCAGGGTTGGGACCCACATTTGCTGGGTGCTGTATGGACAAAAAATAGAAGACAGACCTTGCTTTCCTCAAAGAGTTTAAAATTTAAGGCCCCAATTCTGCAAAAGGAACCACCCAGTTCTCTCTGCAGGGTTGGGGTCTAGATCAGGGGTCAGCAACCTTTCAGAAGTGGTGTGCCGAGTCTTCATTTATTCACTCTCATTTAAGGATTCAAGTGCCAGTAAAACATTTTAACATTTTTAGAAGGTCTCTGTCTATAGATCTATAATATATAAATACACTATTGTTGTATGTAAAGTAAATAAGGTTTTAAAAATGTTTAAGAAGCTTCATTTAAAATTAAATTAAAATGCAGAGCCCCCAGGACCAGTGGCCAGGACCCGGGCAGTGTGAGTGCCACTGAAAATCAGCTCGAGTGCCGCCTTCGGCACCCGTGCCATAGGCTGCCTACCCCTGGTCTAGATAAAGATGAGATGTGAAAGGTGAGTGTAGAGCACAACAGAGGAGCTAGAGGAGAAACCAGAGTGGCAGCAATGGGTGGGGTTTTCAAAAGCATTTAAGTGAGTTGGGAGCCCAAGTCCCACTGCTTTTTAATTAGTTTCATGCACCTAACGCAGGCACTTTTGAAAAACCCACCCAAGAGAAATACAAGGTTACCAACGTTGGTTCTGTGCACAGTTTGAAGGCTCCAAATGTTTTTTTTTTAAGTAAGTGAATGAGAGCTATTAATGACTCATTAACCTTTTGAAACAAAATTATTAACGAGTCACAGTAAAAGCAAAGTGGGCTGCTTATGGCAGTGTGTGTGAGAAGAAAGAACGATAGATTATTGTGGATAAATTTTACTTTCTGGGGTACTTTGTATGCCAAAATCTCAAATAGATACACCGTTCTTACAGGGGACTGCTGCTTCACAAAACTAGTCTTGAATTTGGTCAAGAACTGAACACAAGGCATAGCCTTTCCCAGGTGTGTGGGGGATGGGCTACTGGATGGCATTTAGCTCCCAATCCTGCAAAAGAAGCCATGTGTATGGATCCAGCGCTTGTCTGGACCCTAATGAAAGTCATAGAAGCTGCACTCGAGCACAGGGGTCTGCCTATGCAGTTCTCTCTGCAGGGTTTGGGGGCATTTATGGTACTAAAAAATGCATCTTCCCATAAGGAGAGCATCACTCTTTGAAAATCAAGTTAAACAGAGAGCACTGTAGTAAGCCACGAACTCCACGCTCCAGGAACAATTTAACAAATGTGTGATTGGTCCATACTAAGAACAAGGTTTCCAATGCCGTAATTTCTATAAAATCTCAAAGATAAGGGGGATTTTCTTAGAATTTTTTAACTTAAATTTCCCATGGTTCCATTGGAAAGGAGGTTGTTTCCTTCATAATGTATTCGTTACCTCCAGCGCTCTCTTACATTCAGCCATTAGATGCAAAATCTCTCTGTGTTACATCTGCTTGTTTTTTCTTTTTTTAAAGAAGTTATATCTTGAGCGTCTTATGCATGAAAAATCTAGGTCACAGAGACCATATACTTACCCCAAAATGTGTTAAATAACTCATTTTAAGATACACATTTTTTATTTTGCTCAAATCTTTTTCTTTTAAAATTTCACCCCCAAATAATGATTTGAACAGAAGATTTCCAAAGCTTATTTGATGCATGATTAATAGGATGTATTGCATGCTAGATTGCCTTACTGATCGCAATCTAGGTTATTTTGATGAAATGTAGAATCAAGCTTTATCTTTAAACAAAGCTCTGTCTTGCTGAATTGCAATCTGCTTTATATCTGATTTGTTTTCTTTACCTCCTAATCTGTAGGAAGCTCAGATGTGGCTTAGTAAATAATGATGATATTATATGTAATCAGACACCTGTCCATTCCATTAAAACTGTCAGTTGTCACATGTGTCGTCCCTTATAAGGAAAAATGTTGGCACTGTAACACAAAAAGAAAAAAAAAAGACATGTCATGCTTTAATCTTTTCATTGACCCTTCTGTGGAAAAGCGGCTAGCTAGTTTGTCTAAATTCTGGGCTTCAGAGATCACAGCAAACACAGGGCAGGATGGTTAGATACAAATACCTCCGTAACATCTTAAGGTAATTTCACATGCCAGTAAATGTTACATTTTTTTAGAGCTTCACAATCATGCTTTAAAATAAGTATGCTGAAACTTTAGCTTTCAATCCTGCAGCTGATGGAGTAGTAGTCCAGGGGGTTCTGCCTGGACACAACAGCCTGTCCATGCTTTCAGTTACAGGATTGGGGCATTAGTGACTAATCACCTTTAGAATGCGGCTAGTCCATCTCTTTATTTTAAAACTGGTACATTGTATGCTTTGATCCCACAGTCAGGATATTAATCAGGTTCTTACAAAGCTAAAAACCCCAACAAAACCCCCAAACAATAAAGACTTAATTATATTTCCTCATTAAAAAGGAGATGTAATCTGAGGGGAGATGTGATTCAGCTGTATGAAGCTTTCCGAACAGTTTATTATGAATTCAAATAGCGATTATAGCTGGAATGGAAATGAAGGTTAATATAGCCTGGTGCTTTAGTGTTATATCCACCATATCTGTGCATGGATCATCATTTGCAGTAGTCAGTTCCTTTTAAGTGCCTGCCCCAGGGATACAAGCCATGAATAGTAGATGGCGGTTTCCTGTCAACTGAGAGGATGGGGGAATTTGGAGTGAGCTTATGTCTGTGTAGCTCTAATATTAGGGAGAGCATTGTATTCACCAGGGGGATTCAAATTATCCCCATGTACTCTCAGTCAGCATCAAATAGCTTGTCCTCCACACTAGAGCTCTCACTTTCAATACCCTTCATGACCTACTCCCACCCCACCAATCATCTCTCATTTGCTATTGAAACATTGACTCTGATTGGCCTGTGATGCCAGCCTCCGTCACCCTTTTGATAAATTTTCCAACAAGCCCCTTTGGGCTGTCTCCCATGCTGCTCTTCATGCTTGGGAGAAGCTCCCTGTAAACATCCACAAAACCACCTCATTATCCACCCTACAAATTCTTCTTTGCTATGAGGCCTACAAAAATCTTGACAACGGCTGGGCTGCTGGTGTGCTGATACCACTGCCTATTATGCTGACCCGTATTGTCTCATTGTTTTCCTCCACATCTGTCCATGTCCATCTGTTGTCACTTATCTTAAACTTAGACTGTAAAGGCTTTGGGACAGGGACTGTCTTTTTGTTCTGTTTGTACAGCACCTCGCACAATGGGGTCCTGGTCAATGACTGGGGTTCCTAGGAGCTATGGGGATACTGCTACAAATAATAACAGTAAATGTCATGCTAGCTCTTCAGTCCATCCCGGGCGGGGGGTGGGAGGGAGTGATAATGGAACTAGGAGGATTGCTTCCCCAGGGCCTCCCAACAGCTGCATGTTTGGTGATATGAAACTGGCCCCGATGTGACAGTATACTGCATGTCTACACTGGGCCAAATTCTGCACCAGCTCACACCCCATGCAACCCCATTGATTTCCATAAGTTCACACCAGTGACTAGGTCAATACAGAATGTATTGGAGACAATTTTTTCTTTCAGAAGGTGGAGAAAGCCAATAGGGGAGGCTGTTCTAGATTTGATTTAGACAAATAGGGAAGAACTGGTTGAGAACTTGAAAGTGGAAAGCAGCTTGGGTGAAAGTGATCATGAAATGATTCTAAGGAATGGTAGGAGGGAAAACAGCACAATAAAGATAATGGATCTCAAGAAGGCAGACTTCAACGAACTCAGGGAGTTGGTAGGTACGATCCAATGGGAAGCAAATCTAAAGGGAAAAACTGTTCAAGAGAACTGGCAGTTTTTCAAAGAAATATTATTAAGGGCAAAAGAGCAAACTATCCCACTGCATAGGAAAGATAGGAAGTATGACAAGAGACCACCCTGGCTTAACCAGGAGATCTTCAATGATCTGAAACTCATAAAAGAGTCCTACAAAAAGTGACAATTAGATCAAATTACAAAGGATGAATATAAACAAATAACACAAGTATGTATGGACAAAATTAGAAAGACCAAGCCACAAAACGAGATTAAACTAGCTCGAGGCATAAAGAATAACAAGAAAACATTCTACAAATACATTAGAAGTAAAAGGAAAACCAAGAACAGGATAGTCCCATTACTCAGTGAAGGGGGAAAACAATAACAGAAAATGTGGAAATGGCAGAAGTGCTAAATGACTTTTGTTTCAGTTTTCACCAAAAAGTTTAGTAGCAGTTGGACATCAATGAATGCCAGTGAAAATGAGGTAGGATCAGAGGCTTAAATAGGAAAGGAACAAGTTAATAATTACTTAAACAAGTTGAAGATATTTAAGTCACCAGGGCCTGGTGAAATACATCCTAGAATACTCAAGGAACTGACTGAAGAGGTGTCTGAGCCATTAACAATTATCTTTGAAAAATTGTGGAAGACGGGAGAGACTCCAGAGGACTGGAAAAGGGCAAATATAGTGCCAATCTATAACAAGGGGAATGTATTTAACAGGAGTGTTGTAAGCAAGACACAAGAAGTCATTCTTCTGCTCTACTCTGTGCTGATTAGGCCTCAACTGGAGTATTATATCCGGTTCTGGGTGCCACATTTCAGGAAAGATGTGGACAAACTGGAGAAAATCCAGAGAAGATCAACAAAAATGATTAAAGGTCTAGAAAACATGACCTAGGGACTATGAGGGAAGATTGAAATAACTGGGTTTGTTTAGTCTGGAGAAGAGAAGACTGAGGGAGGACATAATAACAGTTTTCAAGTACATAAAAGGTTGTTACAAGGAGAAGAGAGAAAAATTGTTCTCCTTAACCTCTGAGGATAGGACAAGAAGCAATGAGCTTAAATTGCAGCAAGGGAGATTTAGGTTGGACATTAGGAAAAACTTCCTAACTGTCAGGGTGGTTAAGCACTGGAATAAATTGCCTAAAGAGGTTGTAGAATCTCCATCATTGTAGATTTTTAAGAGCAAGTTAGACAAACACCTGTCAGGGATGGTCTATAATATTTACTCCTGCCTTGAGTGCAGAGGACTGCACTAGAAGACCTCTTGAGGTCCCTTCCAGTCCTATGATTCTATGAGAATTGGCCCAGAATATTCCAATCAGCGCTGTATGATGAACTTAAACCTGCAGCCTGTACAGCGGTCTGAGTAATGACTGCAGAATCAGGCCCCTACATGATATACATTTTATTAAGTGTGTCTGCTTTGCAGATCTGCCGTGAAAAGATTTTTAAAAAGCTCAATGCGGAAAGCACACTTCTCTGTTCTCTTCTTAAATGTGTATTTCTTGTTCAAATATAACCCCAAACTTTGCAGGATGTATGATATTTTCTTTAAGTTACTCCTCGTTTTCCAGCAACTTAAACAAGTTAAATGTTTTAAGATCTCAGCACAAAATGGAAAGAAAAATTATTTCCAAGCCTATTTTTAATCTTTTCTGATTGGGTGTAGAGGGAAAAAAGAAACCAAAAAGAAAGGAAATAAATAAAAATAAATAAATAAATATCAGCCTAGGTGGTCTATACTTTCCTAGCATCGATATTTTTAATCTCCATCTGAAGGTTATATCTGGGGAGAGGCAGATGGGAAGGTGACGGATGCACTGCGGCAACTACATGTGAAAACAAAATTCTGCTTTATTATAGCTGAACCTTAAAGGAGGCATCGAGTTAAATCATTCTCTCTAATCTAATTGATCTCTCCCCACGTGTGCTTTAACAGGTAATCTCATTTGGTTTGAGAACCTGCACTGCCGATTGAAAAGTCCTTTAAAAATTAGGTTAGAGCATGTCTAGGAGTCCAGAGATGCCTTAAAATTAGTTTTTCTGATCAGATACCAACCCCCGAATCTAGCACTGCTCTGACCTCTTAAAGCCACTTTATAAATGGGCTCATTCTCTTCTCCCTCCCAACGGTCGCTGTCCCGACTTGTTGCAAACGAAACCCGGTGCTGTTGGATACATGGACACTTGCATAATTGTAAAAGGATTGAGAACGATTAATAGAACAGTGGATACAGTGATTGGGGGTGCTGTGTTTAAAGTAATGTCTTGCACAGCTATTTTTTAGTATTTAGCTGTTGCCTGCTCCTCTGAGCACCATCAGTGCCCGGTGAAACCCGTGGGGATTGCAGGTTCTCAGTGCCTCTTAGGTTCAGGCTTTAGAGTCTGACCTAGCTCCCATTGACTTTAGAGGGCTTTGGATCAGGCCCTTAGTTAGGTTACAGAGGTTAGATCCCCAGGTGTGCGTGGGCCTTCATGGTGAGAAGAAAGTAGACTGGGGATGCACTCAACCACTTTCTGCTCCCTGGATCTTTGTGTCTAAATCCCCTGGGCTACTTTGAAAATCTCAACCCCAGGACAAATGTAAAATGTCAAGTGATGGAAAGTGATTCTAAAAAGAACTGTAACCTGTGGACTGTGTAAAATACTTTCCCTCCCATCCCGGAATCGAATTTGTCAGACATAACTGTTTTTGGTTAACAATAGAAGATCTTGTTTTTATGACAGAGGAACTCACTGTTAGTAAGGCTCAAAATGGATTAACCTGTTATAGTCTTCTCTTTCTTCCATTTTAAAGTTTAACAAGCCTGAACTATATTTTGGTTGAAATACCCTCATGTTTCTACTGCTTTTCTGGGTATAATACTATGTAATGATTTACAGTTTCATGCAATGTAAAATGACTTGTCTGACTATTACATGGCCTTACCTCATTGAATGCACTAGGTACAACTAAAATCATAAATCTACTAGATGACAAAACATAAAATTTACATGCAAGATCTAATCTAGCCTGTTCTGACTGATTAAAAAAAAGGGCCACTAGTGAGTAGTAAATTAAGTCTCAGTATAAAAGTTTTACCTGCAGGTGCTAAATCATTTGACCATATCAGGCTCATAGGACTGTCTTTGTTAATAACTACAGTGCCTGGTTATCAGCTATTGGGTTAGTAAAGAGTACAAGGGAAGGTCAATATTTGCCAAGCCTCTCCTGTATAAGTAATGGCTTTCCAGATCCTTGTGGATTACTTTTGTCATGTTTGTGATTACATTGTTTTTCATCAGGATGTTATCAAAGCATTGGGCACTGAGGCAGTGTTGTGTACAGTTAACAGCAAGCTAGTGAGTGCTGCAGGAGGGCAGAGAAGGGTTTAATGGAACAGAGGTGGTATTCTGCTTTCTGAGACGCTGACTAGATTTCCAGGCCGGGCTGAGAGACACTGAATTGCACAGATGACTAATTCATCCAAGCATCTGAGCTGTATGATTTTACTCTGAAGGTGGAATAGGCTAATTAAAGTTCAATGCTGGGCTTAGTCTGGTTGGTTGACTGGGGTTCTTTAATGTCATGCAGAAATGTTCCAAAGAGTTTCTGTTCCCCCCTAATTCTGTTCCCCCTATTTTCAATGTACAATACCCAATACTGTAAGGCAAAGCCCCTGTACCCCAGTCTGTGTATTCAGGTGTCCAGGTGCATGCACACAAAATATGATCTTAATGTCCACAAATGTAACTGCCAATATATTTTGTTTATAATTCTTCTCTTTATGGTAAAATTGAGTTGCAGCTTTCCCTCTTGTGATGGTATTGAAATTCTGACTGCAATAGACTATTTCCTGCTGAGCCGAGGCTGCAAGTGTGAAAGCAAAGCAGGTGGTGTACCTGCTGTGAATTGGGAGGATTTACGCAAAGGCTGGATTATATATTTCATTGCAGTTTGAGAGAGTTTTTTCTTACTTTCAGAAGTGGAAAGAATCAAAAGAGCCCTAAAAATAAAATCTGGAAGTATATGGTTAAAAATCTATTTACTCCGGTTAATTAATATACTTGGTTTAGATATTTTACACAGGACTTTGCTAGTTAAACCGCAAAAAAGGACAAAGGGAAACTCTCAGAGAACCGGGAAATTGAGACTTTAAGCCTGGAATGCTATTCCTAATGAACTATGCTGTATATACTAGGCATTTCAATACACACTGTGCAATATGGCCAGCTGTTTGGAGATGTGATTCATCTATAGAAATCAAGGAGGATTGAGCAGGACTTTAAACTTCTGGCATGGCCCATACAGAATATAAGGAGCTCCTCTGTTTACCTAGAGCTTTGACATAAAAGGCATCAAAACAACATTAACTTCGTGAGCTTGATGCAAACTAAGCACCTTAAGTACACAGAGCCTTTGAGAAACTTTCAAAGAAAGCAATGGCATTAGAAGCATTAGCCCAGCAACTGAACTTCTCACTGGAGAGTAAAGAGCATGGCTAGGGATTTAGTCCATTGACTTATTTTGAGTAGCGTTCCTTTACTTTCTATTAACAAACAATCCTCTGTCACAATAGTCAGATGCTACAGCAATGAGAGCAGTATAGAAACCTATATACAGTTTCCTTGGCGGGTAGAAACAGTCTTCCTGTCTCAGCTCAAGGTAGCAGGGCATAGTAGTGTAAGCTGCTCTACTTCATGATGTGGTTGTCTCAGCCCACATGAGCCTTGGGCCCAACTGGCACTGGTCAATAGTACCTGAGAAGGGCCCCTGCTCAGGACAATGAACAAAGGCCCATGACAGACTCAGTGGATGAGAGCCAAGTTTCCCAATGATGGTGAAGGTGTATGAGCTACAACTGTAGAGGCTTGGATGGCATAGGGCAGAAGAAGAGTTAAATCTTCATGATGCTCATCTGCGCCCTCTGGAACCAATGACATCTGTCAGAAGAGCCTTTGGGAAGGGGGATGGTGTCCACCGAAATAAATCTCCTCTGTCTCCCCAGTCACAACAAGGCAGAGTGAAATGAAGGAGCAATCAGCCAGGACAGACTGTGACAACTGCAGCAGGGTTAAAGCCCCTGCTATTACTGACTCCAGGAGGAGAGACGTATTCTGCATGCATAGGAGGGGTGTGGCCCAAACCCTGCTTAGGGAAGGCATAGCCCCTATGGGCCCAACTTCCTGCCAGTCCAACTTCCTGCCAGTCCAAACCAGACCTTAGAGGCATGGAACATGGAGCATCATAATGCTGAATGGCACTGGGCATTAGACAGCTCTTGTCAGAGAACTCATCGCTAAGAAGATCATAATTGCTGACATCACAGAGGCCCATCTGCCACAAAGCAATCAAGTTACCATGGAAGGAACAACCTCCCTCTACTCTGGAAGTCTACACCAAATTCCAGGTGTGGCACTTGTTGTTAAACAACCTCTAGCATAGACTTTAACCCCATCTCTCCGTGCTTACTCTATGCTTGCCTCTAACATTATGGTGGACACTTAAAATTTGTTGTTGTGGCCTATGCTCTGACAGAAGATCTACCACCTGCAGAAAAGGACACATTCTACCACCAGATAGCAGCAAAAATCCAGTCAACTCCATCACATGACACACTGCTGGCACTTGGAGCTTTCAATGCTATGAATGGATGCAATCAAACTGGGTCTGAAACTCTAAGAGATCCCTTTGGTTTGAGTTTCCCAAATGACAACACCACTTGGCTTTTGACATTCTGTGCCACTGAGGGATTGTCTGTTAGGTCTCCTGGCTTAGGAACTATAATAATCATTGCTGAACCTGGATTTCAAACAAAAGGTGCAAAAGAAATTGACCACATCCTCATCAGAAATTGTTCCATAGTGAAATCTCACTGGGTCTTCGGTGATACATACTAAAACCAGAAACGAGTCATTGCTCAGCTCTCATATAATCTTCCAGCTCCTCACAAGCCAGACGTCCACCAGCAGTATAATATCTAGCATCTTTCAAAGGATTCTGCTGAAGCTGCGAAATGCACACAGGCCATTGAGGATCATTGACATAACCTCAGAACCTTCTCTGATGACGTGGAGATCACCTAGGGTGGTCTCCGTAACGTTGTATTACATGGTGCCACTGGAACTTTCAGCTTCAGATGGTCGCACAAGAAACAGTCTCTTTCTGAAGAGACCCTTAATACGTCAGCAAAAAAGGCAGAAACACATAGGCAGGCATATGTCCAAGAGCATAAACTGCTGAAAGGGATTTTCCAGGACAAGGCAAAACGTGATTGTGATGCATCAATTCCCTGGCCTAAATTACAACAATCGGCATCCTTCCTACAAAGCCACTGCGTGCCTGGCGTGGCAGCTATAAACAGCTTTCTAACCTCCCCATCACACAACCAGACTGCTCTCCCTGCTCATCCATGGATTGAGGTCCTAGACAGATGGAAAACTCAATATGAAAGTGTGCTGAACCACATACCTGCTGACAACTGTCCAGAGCTACATGACCTGGCAAACTGCACAGCTGCAGACCCGGGGCAAACACAGATCCTCTGTCAGTTAAGGAAGTATAAAAGGCTATCCAAAAGTTATGGAATGGACATGCTGTATCAACAGTTCTTAAAAGTGTGGGCATCGGGTAAAGTACCAGCAGAATGGAAATATGTCATCATAGTGTCCCGGTAGATGGACAAAGAATCTCGTGTAGCATCAGACCCAGGATGTGAATGATGTTGCCGTTGCTAACTTGGAAACAAAGAGGAAAATCCTGGCCCTGTTAATGTTGATGGGAGCTTTGCCATTGATGTCAATAGAGGGGAGGGGCATGTCAGGATTTCACTCAGGAGGAGGAGTCAAGCAACCAGCTCTCCTCAAGAAATTCTTTGTGGCTGCAGGAGAGGGAAGGTGGGCTCATTCCTCATCTCCGTGGTTGGGTTGGGATGCAGGCCATCAGAGCCCTATCTCAGAGAGAGTGAAGGTCAGGAGGCAGCCCGATCCTGTTGGACGTGGGATGAAGGGATAATGAGAAAATGTCTGCACGGTTGTGGTTGACAATGAAACCCGTCACCAGGTTTGTTTCACTTGGGTTCAGTGTGAAAAATTCAAATTGTGCTGGGGGAGCAGCTCCCAATGACAGCTGAAAAATGCTACAGCTGGAGATGTATAACATGTGTGCCTGAGATACGGCTGGTCAGAAAACTGTGCAAATAAATTGACTAACATTTTCTCATTTTTACTGACTTAAAAAAAAAATCTGTGAAAACTTTTGTCCAAATTTTTTGTTTTATTCCCATCAAGATTTGATTTTTTTATTTAAAAAAAAATCACAAAAGGATTGAAATGGGGGAAAAACAATAACCAGTTCTGACCTGTGGGACTGTATGGGTGTGTGTGTATGGAAATGGAAGAGTTCTAAAAAGCATGGAAACCTTCCAACTTCTAACACACTGAGTTTAAGCTCCTTGGTGCTTCTGTTCATCTTGAGTAGTGTCCAAATTCTGCTGCCTTCCTGGTGCAAAAAAGCAGTAAGGAAAGGGAATGATCACTTTTAAAGTATCATAATCAGTGTCCGTGAAGAATAAAAACAATCAAGGTGAGATTGTTCTTGAAAGATTTTCTGTTCCTTGGGGGCATCCAGCTGAATTCTGGCCTTAACATTCTCCCAGCAGCAGGGTCAGCATCTATGACCAGACACAAAGGTGGCAATGCCAAGCTGTGGCAGATATTTTTCAAGCAGTGGCAGCTGGAGATCTCTTTGCCCTTCTCTTCTGAGCTGAGCTGATCTCTCTTGAGATGTTTGTAGGGCTCTAAAGTGGCCAGGCTGCTGTGAGGTTGGCTGGTTGATATTAGCTTTCTGAGCTCTATTTTTGCTTTGCCTCTTTGTTTAAATAGACGAGTATTAGAGTTATAGCTGTGTTTTGTGCCTACTAGCACCGTTACAATGAATGATCTGTCAGCATTTTCAGGAAAAGGTGTTAATTTCAGGCATTTACAACTCAGCAATAAAAACTTGCTCCAAGCTGGAATATGAAATACAAGTGCTTAGCGCTGGAATTAATATTTATGTACAATTTCTCATAACAGTGGGTTGGCAATTTAAAAATTATTCCAACTTAACTCCCCTAACTCTCTCCCCAGTTTACTGGAACCAGGTTGCTTTTCACACAGTGATCTTGGCATGGGGAGGGGGGGGGGGGGTTTAGTGTTGGAAGCCTCTTTGAGTCTCTGGGGAGCGGTCTCCTTTGAATGAGCTAGACAGGAAGACTGTTTATACCTGCCAAGGAAATCCTATCTGTTCTGCATGGGTTCCCATACTGCTCTCATCACTGTAATATCTGACTGTTTTGTTGGAGGATAGCTTGTGAATTAAAAGTAAGGGGATGCTATTCAAAATAGATCAATGGACTAAATCGCTAGCCATGCTTTTGACTCTCCACTGAGAAGATGAGTTGCTTGCTCGATCCTTCTAATGCCAAATTTCTTTGAGAGTTTCTCGGAGGATCTGTGCACTTAAAGTTCTTAGCTTGCATCAAACTCTCAACGTTTTGATGCCTTTTATGTCAAAACTCTAGGTATTGGGTATTTTTACAGAAACTGGGTAAGCTTTGAGCTAATGACTTGTTGGTACTTTGAAGAAAATGAAGCTGATACTGAGGTCAAGCTTAAAGATTCTTCCACTGTGAGAAACTCCACTGATTGGGGAAAGATTCACTGGGGCACAGTCTCAGCTGCTGTAAATTGTCATAGCTCCTGTGGAGCACCAGCTACCACCATTTATACCACCTGAGGATCTACCTCAAGGAATTTGTCTCCAATCAGTAGAGTTATTCATAATAGGTGAATCTTAAGCTTGACCAGCTGTATCACCATTGGGTTTTTTTCTTGTATATTTTGAGATTTTGGCTAGATGAATGCACATAGGCACTATACACGTATAGGAAAGCTAAGTCTTATCTTTAGTCCTGCAAGCATGTGTGCACGTGAGGAACTTTTAAGAACAAGGATGGTCCCACTGAACTATCACTATTTGCAAGCTATGCTGTAGGGGTCTAAGCCTCTGCTCTGGGCTATCGAGACACCCTAGAACAACAGGTTCAAATTTCTAAGGTGTCCACATGAAGCAATTACCACTGTTGCCAGCGGGAGCGAAATATACTACGTCAGGAAAGGGTAAGGAGAAAGGGAGACACACAGCAGTTCAGAGAGAACAAGGACCATCCTGAACTCAGCCCTTCATCCTTGTGGAGTTAGTTCCGTGCAGTTTGTCTGTGGGGCCCACTTTTGGAGGAGATCGTTAACCCTGCAGATAACACAGCGTGGTGACTATTCTGGCTAATGCCAGTCTGGCTCAAGCACCAGACAGTGGAGAGGCAAATGAAAACCAAATATAGGGCCAGATTCTGAAGAGTACCTTATTCCACAAGCAGCCATATTGACTTATATGGAATCACCTACCCTACACAGCAGGAATAATGGTATTAGTAGCTGGCTCTTAAACGTTGTGGACCTCTGCAATGTTTGAAGTTCAGGTTTGGTTCAGTGAGAGTTCAGGTTGGTCCTCTCTGAACTGCTTTGCGTCTCCCTTTCTCCGTACCCTTTCCTGCGGTAGTAAATTTTGCTCCTGCTGACAGCAGCGGTAATTGCTTTATGTAGAATAAAAATCCTCCATTCTCTTGCTCTATTTTTATAGTATATGAAACCTTACATAGCTAAGTTTAAAAGGACAGAAAAATTCATGGTGTTTGCAATAAGAGCGTGTTTTATGCTTGCTTGGTGCTAAAGCCGAGAGAATGCTGCACTGATATGGAAATGTCAGGGGCATGGGGCTGTTTCTGAGGCAATAAATGTTTCTTTTATTTCCTTTCCCCTTTTACACCGGTTGCTATTAATTTAAAACTTTCCTGGCATTTGCAGCAATAAAAAGGGCAAAAATCCTGGGGCTCTATTCTTCTGTTCTTGAACCAAACTTTCCAGCTTCCAATGGTGCTGCAGGCCCCCTTCCTCCCCCCCCCCCCCCCGTGCTTTCAGAGACCACTGGGAACTCGTCTGAATGTAGGTAAGCACTGGGGCCCCATCATGTGCAAGGGTGAGAATAGGGTTGCCAACTTTGTAATATTTAAAAACTGGACACTCCAGCAGGAGTGCTGGAACGTACCCTGCCCCACCTCTTCCCCCTGCCCTACCCCAATTCACTCCTCTTTCCCTCCCTCCCCCCCTCACTCGCTGCTATTCCCCTCTCTCTCCTGCCCGGGTTGGGTGGGACTCGCCTGTGGAGTCGCGACTGGGAGCTGCAGCTGTCCGACACAAGTAGGAGGCAACCCCGGTTGAGTGGGGGCTGGCGCGGGTGATGATCTGGTACCTCCCCGCCGCCCCTGCCACAGTAACCAGACTTTGCATGTCCAGTCAGGAGATCTGACTGGACACTATCAGGTCCCCTTTTCAATCAGACTTTCTGGTTGAAAACCGGGCACCTGGCCACCCTAGGTGAGAATGAGCACTGACTTCACCAATCCCTCTTCACTTACACCCCTCGTATGATGTATACATACAGTAAGGAGCATTGAAGGAGGCTCAAGTCCTCTTGCACATTTGTGTGGTGGTTATAGAGTGTGGGCAGGATTGTACCGTTCCCTTAATGACCATGTGCTGGGGAGCGAGGGAGTGCATGGTATCCCCTGACTACCCCTATTAGAAATCAAGGATGAAGTGGCAGCAGGGCCCAGCTGACTTGCCACTGCGCCCCACTGATGATCCATTTTAAGTTTGGCATCACTCCTGCATTGCTGCCTGACAGCACACCCCAGGAAAGCCGGAGAGCACAGATGATTCCCTCAGCCCTCCTGCAAGAGCTGTTAATCTCCTGGTTTTCCCCTGATGAAACTCACCATTAACATAAATGTGCCAGAGCTGCTTTGCAATTCAGCCCAGGCCTCCTTACAATTTAGTCGCCCTTCACCAACTTTGCCTGGCCTCAGCGTGAGCTTTGCCTGCTGGCAGGCCGTGGTGGGGAAGTTTCCATAGCTCTAATGTCATGGATGTTTAGAGTGCAGTTCATTGCTATTTGAGTGATTTGTTTATGTCAGAAATTGCAATGCGTGTCTCTTGTACTACTCTAAGGGATTATTTGGGGACAAGCATTTCTGGAACACTATTTCCTTTGGCAAATCTCCCCTGATTGCTCTTTAGGACTACAACTTCTATTGATTTCCTAGTCTGCCACTAGTACAGCTATAGGTGCATGGAAAACAACTCTCTCAGTACCACAGATTCATTTTTAAGTCTAAGGTGCTGTTGCTGATTAGCCTAGAGTTTGGGATCTGCATTTTTGGAAAGCAAACTTTTAAAGGGCCATAAGTCAGAGGGTGAAAGCAGCATCTCTCAATCACCTTAACGGAATTTAGTTATGTGTTTGCTCTCCAGAGGCTTGATTCCACAATGTGCTCTGCGCAGGGAGATTCCAGCACTGTGGGAGATTCCCACTGACTTCAGGATCAGGGCCCAGAGTTGAGGACAAGCAGGGGGAGGGATAGCTCAGTGGTTTGAACATTGGCCTGCTAAATCCATCATTGAGGTGGGCCACTTAGGGATCTGGGGCCAAATCAGTACTTGGTCCTGCTAGTGAAGGCAGGGGGCTGGACTCATATGACCTTTCAAGGTCCCTTCCAGTTCTAGGAAATAGGATATCTCCATTAATTTATTTTATTTTTTATTTTATTTATTTAGTGCTCTTGGGTCTTTAATTTGTCTTTAAGCGGACTTTAACTTTTGCACAGACTTTTTCAAGTGCGTGCATTATTCTCATTGAAATGAGTAGGATTCCTCCTCTGAATAGGGACTGAAAGATTTAGCTCAGTAGTTCTGCTAGTTTCACAGTGCCACCTTCCAAAGAAGCTCACCAGTTTTACCTCAGATCATGGCTCCGCTTGGCACACAGAACTTAGATATGTTCATAGTGAAAACAGGTTCTATTTAACAAAGTATAGAGATTCAAGTGGAAGCCAGTAGAAGCACTGGAAACAAATGGTTACATATAAAATAAAATTGTAACACACATTCTAGAACCTAGACTTACTTAACTAGATACTGTCATGTCTTATAAAGTGATGCTCACCCAAAGTCCTTCCAGCGTTTTACAGCCAGGCCTCATTAGTGAAAGATCCCAGAAGTCTGTGTGCACCCTCAGATATATCAGAAGAGTCCATTGTCCTAATTCATAAACAGGACACCCCTCTGCTGTTTTTTCCCCCTGCAAGTTCCTTTCTTATAGACTATATTTCACAATCTCTTAATGAGCATCTGGCTCACTATGCAAATAAGCACACAAAACACAATGGCCAGACAGAGGGATAAGCATCTGGTACCCTCTGCCTGAAAATAACCTGTCTGTGACATGTCATAAGAACACAAGAACGGCCATACTGGGTCAGACCAATGGTCCATATAGCCCAGTATCCTGTCTTCTGACAGTGGCCAATGCCAGATACTTCAAAGGGAATGAACAGAATTGCCCTGGGCAATTTGGAGTGATAAATTTCCTGTCGTCCACTCTCAGCTTCTGACAGTTGGAGGTTTAGGAACACCCAGAGCTTGGAGTTGCATTGTTGGCCATCTTGGCTAATAGCCATTGATGGACATATCCTCCATGAACTTATCTAATTCTTTTTTGAACCCAGTTATTCTTTTGGCCTTCATAACATACCCTGGCAATGAGTTCCACAGGTTGACTGTGTGTTGTGTGAAGAAGTATTTCCTTATGCTTGTTTTAAACCTTCTGCCTATTCATTTCATCAAATAACTCCTAGTTCTTGTGTTATGTGAAGGGTGTCACTCCCTGGTAACTTGCCTTAAGAACATGATATTCGGTATGGACATATAACTCCTTAAATATCTATACACAAATTTCACAATGATTTTGATGGCCAGTGGGCTACTGGCTCTCAGCAGAGCCCTCACATGCCCCCCTTTAGTGAATTATTATGCATATATCTGACTCAGGAGATCCCTGTAAAACTCCCTGTGCCAAGAGGTCCCTGGGCCCCACTAAGCTAGAACAGACATGTATAGTACCAAAGAAAAGTTTTTGTCATCTAGGAAAAGGGGCAGTCATGAGCATCATACTGGAGCACTGCTTGTGGTGGTGACACAACAGGAAGGTAAAGTTTTGGGGCCTAACAAAAAGAAATCCTTTAATAAATCAAGTTTCCTGTAGTGGAAAAAACTGGATAACCTTTGATTATAAGTTCTTTGGGGCAGGGACTGTCTCTTGTATCCGTCTCTGTCTGGGGGCGAGGGACCTGTCTGGTTTTAAGATTGTTAGACAAGTTTATGGAGGGAATGGTTTAATGGTAAAACATATTAGCTGAGGAATACCAAGCAATGGTAGGCAAACAGTATAATGGCTAACAAGGGTTAGGCTGGAGACTCTTGCCTACATGCTCGGGGTCTTACTGATCGCCATATTTGGGGTCGGGAAGGAATTTTCCTCCAGGGTAGATTGGCTGAGGCCCTGGAGGTTTTTCGCCTTCCTCCGCGGCATGGGGCAGGGATCTCTAGCAGGAGGGTTCTCTGCCAATTGAAGTCACTAAGACACAGGATTTGGGGACTTCATCAGCAGAGTCAAGGAAAGGGTAGGGACAGTTTTGTGGCCTGCAGCATGCAGGGGGTCAGACCAGATGATCATAATGGTCCCTTCTGACCTTAAAGTCTATGAGTCTATGTACAGCACCTAATGTAATGGGACCTCTGATCTTGGTGGTTGCCCCTTGGCTCTAATGCAATACAAATAATAAATGATGGCTAGATTCTCATCTAAGATCTGGTTCCTGTGCACCTACCAGGCCATGCAAAGGGGCTGGATTCTGGTCTTGCATGGCCAGCAGGGGAATTCCCTTGACACAGAAGAATTCCCCACTGGCAGAAAGCTGACAGATGCAGCTCCTGTGCCAGCTGTTCCCAGTTTAGGGAGCATTTAACATAGGGGTGGGCAAACCTTTTGGCCTGAGGGCCACATCTAGGTATGGAAATTGTATGGCAGGCCATGAATGCTCACAAAATTGGGATTGGGGTGCAGAAGGGGGTGAGGGCTGTGGCTGGGGGTGTGGTCTCTGGGGTGGGGCCTGAAATGAGGAGTTCAGGGTGCAGGAGGGGCTAGTGAAGGCAGGGGGTTTGGGTGGGCTCCAGCTGGAGGGGCGGGCTCTGGGGTAGGACTGAGGATGAGGGGTTTGAGGGTGTAGGAGGGTGCTCCAGGCTGGGACCAAGGAGTTCAGAGTGTGGGAGAGGGCTCTGGGCTGGGACAGGTGATTGGGGCACGGGGGTGAGTGGGTGAGGTAAGGGCTCTGGTTGGGGGTGCAGGCTCTGGGGTGGGGCTGGGGATGAGGGGTTTTGGGTGCAGCAGGGTATTCCAGGCTGGGACCAAGGGGTTCAGAGGGCAGGAGGGGGATCAGGGTTGGGGCAGAGGCTTGAGGTACAGGAGGGACTCAGGGGTGCAGGCTCCAGGTGGCGCTTACTCAAGCAACTCTCAGAAGCAGCGGCATGTCTCTCCTCTGGCTCCTATGTGGAGCCACAGCCAGGCGGCTCTGCACACTGCCCTGTCCACAGGCACCGCCACTGCAGCTCCCATTGGCTGCAGTTCCTGGCCAATGGGAGCTGCAGGGGCAGCACTTGGGGCGGGGGCAGTGTGCGGAGCCCCCTGGCTGCCCCTATGCATAGGAGCCGGAAAAGGGATATGCCGCTGCTTCCGGGAGCCACGCGGAGCCGCAGCCCGCATGCACAGAACGGCCCCCGATCCCGCTCCCGGCTCCCCAGCGGGAGCTCAAGGGCCAGATTAAATTAGTTGGTGGCCTGGATGTGGCCCACGGGCCATAGTTTGCCCACCCCAGAGGAGAGAGAGGACATAGTGGGGTAGGGAGGGCTGTGGCAGAGCTCTAGTCCACACTGCTTTTCCCCCACTGGAATTTGGTCTGTTAAGATCTCTATCTGTGGGGCGTAAATTAGAGTAGCCCCTCAGCTGCTCTAACTCTCACGAGGGCCTGCACAGATCACATCCCAGAATCAAGGAGCCATACCCGCTTGCTGTTGTCCCCCCTCCAATCCTGTGCTGTGTAGAGTCCTGTAACCAGATTTGATTCTACGACTATAGCAGCACCTAAGAACACTGCTTTATTTTGGAAGCAAACTCCAGGAGGTTTCATATCCAACTAAGATGTCCTATGACATTTTGAGAAACGGAGTGAGTGTTTACCTTCCTGGAGTGGTATTTCCATTCCGTTCCACAGAAATAAGCCAGGCAATAGACAAAGAAATGCAGGCTATGTGCTGATATTACAGCAAAGAGGATTTATATGTGAAATAAATATTCTTGAATCTTTATAAAGGTGCCTAAAATATTTATGGTTGTTTTAGTTTGGTTTGCATGTCATATTGCTCTCTTCTGTGAAACAGTCTTTACACATGCAGGCTTTTCACATTAATCACTGAAGGCTGTGTTCAGCCACCTGAACTGAAGAGACATCTATTGCATTCCAGCAGCCAGAGCCCAATGATCTAATTTCTCTGTTGGCTGTTTGATCCAATGGTTCATAAACCTGTAGCTATTATTATATTAGCAAAGATACATTTTGATAGCAAAGTGTCCTGTTGATGTTTCCCATTTTGTTCCCGCCTTAGAATTCATGATCAAAATGGAGTTTGAAGACATTACATGGCAATTTCTCCCCAATTAAATTAAAATCTGTAACTTGGGTAGACTTACAAAAGCTGAATCAATTAAAGTAGATCTGATTGTTCTCTGTCTTGCAGATGTGCAGGATACTTTCAGAACTTGCCTTAAACATATTTGTATCAGCTGTTGGCCAGATAGAGAGAGACAAATTCCACCTTCATAGAAGAAAAATGGATTTAACATCTGGTTTACATCTAGTAAATGCTGCATATATGGAGATATAGTACCCGAGTCTTCTTTCAATGACAGTAGTTTTACACCACAGCAATTTTGTTAAGTTTAGTGGCATTAGCCCTGGGTCTATGGGATTCAAATGCATGCATTCCATTTATGACAATGTGAGTTTGCACGTGTGTTTAGTTTTAAGGCAGTACAGTTCTCTGAACTCCTCGACTCATGTCTGCCATGTTAGTTTCAGTAGATTTTCTGTTACACTTCTGTCCCATCTCCATTTTGATGACTGCTCAACAGAGATTTCAGTTATTAGGAGAAATCTGGAAATGCAAACAGAAATTTCCCGTAATTTGAAAACACGTGAGCATCCTGTTAGTTTGGCTGTAGTTCTAAACATAAAATAATAAATGTACCAAAGCTTCCTGAAAGTGCCTGGAAGCAATTGGAGACCACAGGGCTTATTTTTAAGGAATTCAAGTTCAATTCAACTCTCATTTATGCCTATGCAGCCTTCTCATGAAATGGTGTTACATGATTGTAAGTGACTGCAGGAACTGGCAAGGCTGTTCATGCCAAAAATTAAATATGGGCCAAACCTAGTACCTCACAAATGATCAGCCCTGTAATGTTGGAGGCTAATGGGTTCAAATGTGAATTCTTGGACCAGATTTATTAATGATCCAACTCTGCTGAAGTGAGCGGGGTTACGCTCTTTATATCTAAATCTGCCTTTTTGGGTTTGGATTTGGGTCAAATACAAAACCAGAAGAGGCCAGTTTCCTTGGGAGCATGGCCAAAATCTCTCAGATATTGCTCTCCTTCTGCAATTTTGGTTGCAATGGAGGAAAGTCTTTGAAAGAGCAATAGATTCTGTGGTATTTCCACTATTGAGATTGTGAGGAATCTCATATGGGATCAACTAGTTTGTGGCGAAGTATGAAGGTGCTTCTCAACCTCAGCAGATAAGGGATTCCAAGGAGGAGCCAGGTTCTTTGCCTATTGCATCAGTGATCTAGGGTGGGGTATAAGAGCACAAGGAAGCAATTGCAGGGACAGCTGCCCATGGGGGAGGGGACAGGAGTGTCCTTCCTATCCCAGCTTGCTGAAAGCTGGATGGTCCCCTGGTGGCTGGAGCCAAGTGTTCTGAGTTGCTTTGACATCTTCTGCATCTTTTGCATTAATAAAGACAGCCCTGAGGGAAGGGCCTTTGATTTTGATATTTGGAGATCTGTCCACTGGCTTCTATGGTCTCATTTCTGCCATTTGGGACTGAAATTTCACGGGTACCGGTTATGATATTTCAGCTTTGTTTGCATACAAATTCTAGCCTAAACTTGGCCTCAAGCCTTGAACCCAACTCCGACTCTAATGCAGATCTCAACTTCGCCTTCTTGACACATGTCTATTTAAAGCAGTTAGTGCTGTTATTCAGTCATTGTTTATATATACATTTCAGAGTTATGTAGATAAGACACCTTTCCCAAGAGTCTTTCGGTACTATCGTCTGTAGGTTTTTAATGCTAACGAATGGTACTGCACAATAGTCATCACTCTATATCACATAAATGATTATTTTGGGTAGAACCTAAAAACACATTAAAGCAATCAGGACATTAAATTGTATCTACTTCATTTGCAGTTGAAACTATCTTGAATCATACAAGTCTGATCTCTGGAGGATTTAATTTAGCTGTCTGTCTATCTCTGAAACAAAATGGTCAGAAAGCATTTTGTCGCTGCTCAGCGCCTGATCCTCTTCCCAACATTCCCTCCGAATTCAGTGGGCGCAGTCCCTTAACATGTTAAATTAAAGTTGCAAATGCTAGGTCAGTTCCTGCTGCATTAGCCACTATCTTACTATTTAATAGATTAACTCTTTTAAAGGGGTTGTCAACTCTGGTAAGGACAGAACCTAAAAGCACCAAACCCACCACAACTTTGTGTGTGTGAACGAACAGCCAGAGCGATCCATTAAAAATACATGACTACAGATGGCTGTAAGTAAGAAAGTCACAGCTGCTCATTCCCTTACAATTCTTCTGCACATGTTCTCAGCCGAGGTGCCTAAATCTTTAGAAAAACCTTTAAGCAAAAAGGCACAACGGGGGAGTGCAGTTATTCTGATATGATCATAGCCCCACCAGCATTATAAGGAAGCACAGCCAAGCACTCACGTCCCACAGGGGCATGATTATTTCATGATAACAACACTCCCTGGAGTGGCCTTATTGGTATTATAAAAAGTGTTTATTGTGGAGCAAACCTATATTTTTGGTACTGGCAGTTAAGAATATTGAGCAGCAGTTGCAGCTGAGGCGGTGATTCACAATGATTAATCCAGCTCTTTAGAATTCTCATTAGCCAGTCACAGCTCCCTTCCCAAGCTGTGTTAAAATAAAAATGAATTCTTAGATAAATGTGGATAAAAGTGTAGAGATGCTGGTTGTTCTTCCTGCACCCTGCTGCAAACAGCAGCAAATATGCAAGCACCATGGAAAAATACACGATTCAGAGAAAATATTCCTCCCGGGAAACCAAATTCTGGACTCGTGTCCAGATGTAGTAATTTTGATCATCGATCAATCAGTTTTTTCCATGTATGCTGAGAAACATATGGGGGCAGCCAAAATAGAGAAAGAAGCTGTACATACAAGCAGTGTCTTCATCTTGCTAACTGCAAGAGGTATCGTACTGAAAAATGCACATGCGGTAAATGGGTGGAGAAAATACCATTTTCTAAATAGCGCACAAATAATTGCACCATTGGGCTTCAGATTTGCATCTCCGGCTTAATGTATCCCCAAATGTTTATAACGCATTGTACAAAATTGTTACTCTAGGGAAGGGTTTCAGATAAGCAATAGTGCTTTCACAGGCCTAACAGCACATTTCAAAGCGTAGAGATCATGTTCATATTATTCTGGCCAGTGAATTGCTATGCAAAATGCCAAAGTTGTCTCATGCTAATTCCTTAGATATCACTTAAATGATATCACATATTAGTGAATGTTCTGTAGCTGCCTACTTAGAAATTACTATTATTAAAATTTATTTTGACTATTCTGCAGTGCCAAGTACAATGGCAAATATTCAGAACAAGAATGAAAATATAAAGCAATACGTTTTCGTGGCATTATAACCTTCAAAAAAGGAAAAGGGAAGGACATTTTAAAACACAGTATGTGCCAGAGATGATGATAGTGTCGTATAGAAGTGATACTATCATTGCAGCAATTACTGTTACTAATAGTATCGTTATTTGCAGTATGGAGCCAAAGAGCCTTACTGAATGGTATGAAAACAAGGCTCTTACCCTCAAGGAATTTACAATGTAAATGAATTACAAATGCCAGCAGGTTGATAACATGAGATAGTGTAGCTGGGATAGGAGCCTATCAGGAGTCAGGATACTGCTTCATCAATTGAATGAAGAGTAAGTTTGGGAGAAACTGTTGGAGAAGCCCTAACTCCCTCTTCCTTTTATTCAGCTGAGTATTTCCCCTGAGTGCTTTGAGAGAGCAATGTAAGTCCAAGATGGATTCTTAGACATGAAAATCTTAGTCATCTTTGTAAATCTGGACCTCTGAATATCCTCTGTGTTGGTTCCTGTGGATTTCTTTCCCAAGATGCATCATTAAACCTTCACAAACTGGAAGATTTGATTCATATAAAATTTGACCCCTTGAAAACAAACCCTGAATCACAACTGTAAAGCTGAATACAGAAGAGCACTGGGATTTAAGTAGGGAAAAACTGAGGCTCAATTTATGCAGTAGCTTACTGTCAATATTAATGGAAGAAGTTTAAAAATGAAACAGGATGCATGTGATTGGTTACGAATGGGGAATTGAGAACAACACCTCCAATCATTGTTACTTTAATAGAATGGATGCACTTTTAAGATAAGTCAGCCAGTGTGACCATCGCATCGTTGGCCAATCCAGAAGGGAGCAGTAGCTAACTTTATAAATCATTCCAGAGTGACCTTTGCTCATTTGTAGTTGTGATGAGAATGCATGTGTTCCAAAATCAGTGTTGTTGTAGCTATGTTGGTCCAAGGATATTAGAGAGACAAGGTGGGTATTTGACCAGCTTCTGTTGGTGAAAGAGACAAGCTTTTGTGTGTACACAGAGCTCTTTGTCAGGTCTGTGCAGTATTTTATGCAGTGTAGTTATTTGCATTCATAATACAGTCTATGATGAAGCTGTATGATTAAGGCTGATGGAGAAGTCTTGGGCCACCCCCTTGCTCAGCTGCTAGGTGGAGGCGTGGCCAGGCAGCTCTGTGCGCAGGGACGGCTCTAGGCACCAGCGGAGGAAGCATGTGCCTGGGGCGGCACATGCTAAGGGGTGGCATTCCGTCCATTCTTGGGGCGTCACAGTCTGGGTGGCGTTTTTTTTTTTTTTTGCTTCGGCAGTTCGGGCTGCAAAAATGGTAGAGCCAGCCCTGTCTACGCGCTGCCTCTGCCTGCAGGTACCGTCTCTCCAGCTCCAATTGGCTGCTGTTCCCGGCCAATGGGAGCTGTGAAGCCAGCGCTCTGGGTGGAGGCAGCCTGAAGAGCTGCCTGGCCACACCTCTCCCTAGCAGTTGAGTGAGGGGGATGTCGCCACTTTTGGGGAGCTCCCCAAGTAAGCGCTGCCCAGAGCCTGCCTCACCCCATCCTGTGCCCCAACCCACTGCCCTCTCCCACACCAAACTCTGTTACTAGGGGTGGGGGCACAGTGGCCCAAGACTGCCCCAGCAGCGGCCCATTCACCTGGCACCGGGGCTGCCTGAGCTGCCCCTGAGCCAAGTGCATGGGCCACTGCAAAAGTCACGGAGGTCACGGAAAGTCACAGAATCCGTGACCTCCGTGACAAACTTGCAGTCTTATGTATGATGCATGCAAATAACCATACTGCATAGAATACTGCCCAGGCCTGAAGAAGAGCTCTGTGTAAGTGCAAAAACTTGTCTCATACCAACAGAAGTTGGTCCAATAAAAGATAATGATCTGAGATGATCTTGACTTGCTTTTGGCCCCATCTCTGTGGCAAGCTGCATGTTTGTTATATTTTTTCCAATGAATATCACACAATACAATACATTTTAATGTATGGACAAAAGAGCCCAAGAATTTTAAATATACCCCAGTGATGCTTCCATTTTAGGCATTTTATTCTCTGGGTTTTTTCCTCTGAATTTTACTGTTGGTAGCAGAGTAACATCTCCAAGAAGTTTTTTTTCTTACATAAATGAATTCAAGTAAAAATCTAGCTGCTTCTTTTGTAAATTTGCAAAACTACAAGGAAAGTTTGTATTTTTCTCTAGATACCAGCCTTCTCTCATCCCTCGTTTTATCGGATTGTCCATTAAATGGCTGATTAGCTCTGTGTCTTTTATAAATATTTCAAAGGCAGCCATCTCTTTCTAAAATTTGCAGAGATTTGTGTTCAGTTTCTTCTTATCCTTAGTACTTCACTTGATTGTTTTTATGTAACTTTTCCTTGTTCGCTTCCTTTATTGCCGGCCTAACTATATCACATGCTCAGGAATTTCAAAGCATCTTAAAATGGCTTTATTCCGGATTGATTTTTGTGCCGGCACGTGTGCACGCGCGCGAGAGAATACTTCATTTTACACCTTTAATTCTTTGTTTTCTTGGTGCTTTCACTTTTTTCCTTCTGTCATGCACCTTCCCGCCTATTAAAAACATCAGATAGTCATTGGTTAGGGGAATGGTGGTGTGCCACACAAGCTCCTCCCACGAACTCAGAAATGCTGCCTGCTTCAGCAGTGATCTATTTAGTGTTACAGGGTTATGTGCCTCTCTCTGGGGTTGGTCCATGAGTGTAGATGGTGAGTGCTTTGGGACAGGGATTGTCCTTTTGTTCTGTGTTTGTACAGCACCTATCACAATGGGGTTGTGGTTCATTGCTAGGACTCCTAGATGCTACAGCAGTATAAATAATAGCAGTTGCCTGCTAATGATCTTAGTGCTTTAAGTAAAGCAGTCGATGTCTGGTCTCTGGTGCTGAAGGGGCTGGGCCAATGGATCCTGGTAGGAGTTATTACATTGACATTAAAAATGGAATAACTTAGCATAACTGCCCGCCCCCTTTCATTTTGAATTTTTGGGTTTTTTCCCCCCATTTCTTCCTCTTTACAAATCCTGTCCTTTATCTACTCACATAAAGAGGGGGAGGGAAGAGAAGAACAGAGTGAGGAAAGACCATAACTTTTTAACTTTTTCCAGTGGGGGGGAAAAGAACATGTGAGGCTTTCCCCCTCACTTTCTCTGCTTTTTGTTTGGCTGAGATCCCTGGACACAGAGATTGCCTGCATGCTGTTTGACCCCCTCTGTTTCAGGACTTCTCTGTGTGTAAATAAAATATGTTACACTTAGAGCATGTCCAGGCTCTGTCACTGATTTCTCCTTGCCTGGGACATCTGCTACCATTCAGCAGAGGGGTGAATCTGGTGTTAGGAGAAGGGGCAAGAATACTTTGCGCTTATGGATGCACTTCCCCAAAGAGCTTAGAATCTAAACATAATTATGATCTAAACAGTTCTAACTGGCTTTTCCCAAATCATTGGGAAGCTGGGAATGGAATCCTGGAGTCCTAATTCCCAGCCTACTCCTCTAGCCACCAGATTAAATTCCCCTTTGTTCCTTCTCCAAAATGAATCTGGTGTGGTGCCATGATTTGTTTGTTTGTTTGTTTTTTAATAACTAGCTTTAAGGCAGTAACAGGCAGTCAGTGTTGAGCTGATGTATTCTAGCTTTGATTTCAGGCATTACACAGGGGAGCTTACTATTTCCGCATCTCCCCCTAGAGCTCTGTAACAACAGCAGCAATAATAACAACAATACAAGTTATTAAAAAGAGAGAGAGAGAGAGAGGAAGCATCCACTGCTCCATTCTTCCCTAGAGCAGTAACAGAAAGCTGTGTCCTGCATCCCCAAGTTAATGTGGCTGGACATGTTCACATATTGGTATTGAGAGCAGCTTACACAAAATACAATATATACATATTACTCTACATCATGTAAAATGATAATTTTTGCTGGTTAGGAAAATAGCATTTGTTCTGTTGTGAGGAAAATGTAGGCTTTTGACAAAGGAATCCTCATGCTCTTGATCAGGTGGTTTATTTTCACTTGCTTTTGTCAGAACGTGAGAGTGACGGGTTGGACCCCCTTTCCGGGATCCCACCTGATGTACTGGGGTCCCACTGAGCCCACCGTTCCACCAGCCTGGGCTCCCTCACCCTGTCCTGCTGCACACACACACAGGTAGGGACATACGCAGCTGAAGAATCACACAGAGTCTGCAATCAGCTCTGTGTGGGAAGACTCAGCTGGGGATTGCCTAGCATTCAAGGGCACACACCTTCTGGAGTGTAAACCCAAAATTATATTGTCTTGTGCTGTATAGAGATCTATACAGCGTAAGCTCATGGAAATTTGCTTCCTCCCTCAATGTGGAGGAAGATATGCACAGTTTTTGCCCCCCCCCCCCCCCCCCCCCGGCCCGGTTATGAATTGCACAAACTGGGTTTTAGAATAAGCAAAAAATAAGTTTAACAACTACAAAAGGCAGATTTTAAGTGATTATAAGGGATAGGAAACAGAACAAAGCAGATCACTGAGCAAATAAAACAAAACACGCAAACCAAGCTTATTGCACTAAATTAACTGGTTAATATTAGCAAATTCTCACCCTAAGTGTTGTTTTATGCAGGTTGCAAAGCTTCTTGAAGGTAAACTGCACTGCTTTGCAGCTTAAATCTCTAGACATTCGTTTCACAGGCTAGACCTTTCTTGCCTCGGCTCAGCCCCTGTCCCCCTTCCCCAGCTTAGCTCCTTTGTTCCTTCAGGTGTTTTCAGCAGTCTTCCTTCTTGGGCAGGGAGGCAGTGGAGAAGAACCAAGATTAACTCACTCCCCAGCCTTAAATAGGATTTACATATGGTTGGAATCCTATGTTTCCTAATTTGACCCCCATCCCCTTCCAGTGGAAAAACACTACAAGCCCAAAATGATGTCCAGTACCAGGTGACATGACCACCTGACCCTGCAGTGTTAAAGCAGCATCCCAGGAAACTTCTCAGGAAGGAGGGAGATTTGCATCTTCAAAGTCCTATTGTCTTTCCTAATGGCCCATCCAGGCTGATTGCCTACTATCTAGTGGGCATTCCCCAGGTGCAAGCACTTTTGTAAATGATTCATAGTCCATATTCCTAACTTCAGATACAGAAATGATACATGCATACAAATAGGATAATCACATTCAGGAAATCATAACCTTTCCAATGATATCTCACATGACCCATCTCACATAAAACGCACATTAGTTATGCCATATTCATATCATCACAAGATTTCTATGAAGAATATGGGGCATAATGTCACAGTGAGGAAATTGGTAAAAATCCAGCAGATGGGGTTAGTGCCTGGGATGGTTTGACAACTTGGAAGAAGTGCTGGGTTTGCCACAGAAGCTGGAAAGATCTGACAGCAAAGTGATAGGCTGGGCAGTGAGGAATGGGACCCATTGATAGAGGGGTCAGCTGATTACTTTGCAGTGGGAGAAAGATCAAGGGTCTGGCAGGGAAATATGGATGGTGCGCTGTGCTGTCTGTAATTTTAATGTACTGGAGGAGCACAGTATCCCCAAACTCTGCAGAGTGGCTCTCCCTGTGAGATAGTCCATGCTGCCTGTTTATCAGAGTAAATCCCATACCCTATGCTTTCTCATATAGACTTTGTTCTTTTCTTTCTTGTGTCCTTTAATCCACGATGACATTCAGGCTGGGTCTTTGTTGGAAAACGTAAGAGGTGATCATGGTTTTGTTGGGTGGTTATCAGATGGGGGTGTGAAGGTTGGGTGGAAGATGGATCAATGCTTTGGAGTGGAATTGTGCAAATCTTCCTAATTCCTTTTGTATGTGTTTGGTGACATTTGCTTTTTCAGGGGAGTTCCATGTGCTTTTTTGAGCTCTCAAAATTTTACAAAATATTTAATCAGAATGGAAATGCCAAAACCAAACTTCTCTCCTAAAGGATTGGGGAGACGGGTGAGGGGAGGGACAGCATTTCACAAAGTGTCATTAGGAGCATGACATTTCATATTCATCCCTGGAGCAGAAGTTGTGTAGAGCTCCTGTTGGAAAAATGTGCTCTTGTGAGTTAGGTAGTTGTGTGGGTGAGGGCGAAAGGAATACACAAACCCACAGTATGCACATGGTATTGTGACGAGAGATGGATGGGAATGATGCAAACATAAAAGATTCTGAGCCACTGCCTTCCGGTTAGGGGTAGCCACGAAAATGGGAGGGTTTTTCTTTTCTGACTTATTTTTGCAGTTGTAATCTGTTCCTAGAATCCCATTGTGGGAACAAATCTGAGACTTTCTTCAGTTCCCCCCGCCCCCCATTGACATTGATTGCTAATCTGAAATAACTACCTGATGTAAAATCCTGGGCACTGTAGCTTTTACCTCAGTATAGTTAGGGAGTGTTGGGTTGACCTCAACTCTTTATATGGAGGTAAAATCTACCTGTGCCTTGTCTCCCCTAGGATTTTACATCAAATATAGCTATCTTGATGTAAAACCACACCTATTTTTTACAGTGAGGACATGCCCTGAGCAGTTGAACTGTCCGCTGAGAACCAGCCTTAGGTGAGCCAAAACATTTGTGAAGTGTCCGATAGTAGCAGGCACAATCTTCTTACTTAACATATGTTACTTGGTGATCAGTCAATATGTGCTAGACAACATGACCAAAAAACTCTAGTCATGTGTCTATAAGGGGACTGCATCCCCTTATAGACACATCACAGTGAGTGAAATAGTAGCAGACATGTTGCTCCCACCTAGAATAGGCAATGTCATTTTAAGACCAAGGATGGGGTAGAAAAACATCTTTATTTTTTTCTTGTGTTATCCTTTTTTCTGTTCTTCAAAACAAGGCATTAATCAATGATACTAGCAACCACTACTTTTAATGTCGCCAATGTTTATAGCTTTAGCTTTAATAGCACAGACATAAATATATACTTTTCATTACATTTTCGCTGTTATTTGCTCATCATCCACAACATCCGAGGTTATCATAACTCTTTGGAAGCTATTAAGGTTATGGTTTGGTGCTCACCTTGGCATCAAGCATACTGAGACAGAGTCATAAAAGCAAAAAACCTCTGAGATTGAGATAAAATTGTTAGCAACTGTCGGTCGTTTTCTCACCCGTCCCTCAAAGTCAAGCCTCACCTTGGTGACTGTCTTTAACCTTCTTTTTTTATTTCCTCCATGATCAAATTCCTCCTCTTCAGCTGAAATAACATTAAAACATTAAAATAATGTTTGCTTTTGGAAGTGCAGGAAACTGTTTTTCTCTCTGATTGGTATTAAGCATGGGAAGTCCACTGGCCATTTCTGTGTGTTTGCTTCATAAATACTAGAATGGGAGGACTACACTGTCCACTTTGCTGCCAGACTGTGACAATAAGGTTCTTTCCTGGATTCAGTTTATGTAGCAGTTTGATACAGAAAATTTTTCCAGCAAAGCTTTCCATCTCTCTAGGCTCAGACATGTTTGGGGAAGCTCTCCAGTAGGGGCCAAAGGTTTTATGAAATTTGCCCCCTCCCTCAATGTGGCGGGAGATATGCACAACTTCTTGTCCCTCCCCCAGTTAGAAATTACATAAACTGGGTTATATTATAAAGAAGAGATAAGTTTATTAATTACAAAAGGTGAATTTTAAGTGACTATAAGAGATAACAGGCAGAACAAAGCAGATTACTGAGCAAATAAAACAAAGTACGCAAGCTAAGCTCAATATACTCAAGAAACAGGTTACAAAATGTAAGTTCTTACCCTAAAAGTTATTTTAGGCAGATTGTGAAGTTTCTGTGGTTCAGAGTTCCAGTTATATTTCTTTTCAGACTGGACCCCTGTCTCAGTCTGTACTTCCCTTCCCTTCCCTCCCCCGCCTTCCCCTCAGGTGGCTTAAGCAGTCTTTCTTCTTGGGCAGACAGGCCATGAAGAGGAGGAGTCCTGTTTGTCATCCTCCCCACTGTTAAATAGGATTTACATAAAGCGGGAATCCTTTGTTTCCCAAATCAGGTAGCGCAGGAATTTGGAACCTTTGTCTCCCCAATGCCAAGTGAGTATCCTAACCACCAGGCTAATAGCTATTCTAGGGTGGGGGGTCTCTCTCTGGTTTTGACCAGACATTCCATCCTGGGTCTGAGAAAAAATTCTGATCAAAATTTTAATCAAAACTGCTAAGTTTTGACAAATTGGCATTTTCTGAAGAAAAAACATGCTGTTGAAAAGTTCTTGGCCTTGGTAGTTCTTTGTTCTTGGTAGTTAAAAGCTGATGTCTCACTTTTGGCAGGGTCAGTGCTATGCCATGGTATATTAAAATACAGAATAAGGGAAATCTATTTTTTCGTCCCATCCCTCTTCTAGTGCAAATCTCATTTCCCCCAATGGGCCTCCCCTTTGGCATTAGGTGAAAGAAGAATTTGGCCCATCCCATTGACTTAAATGGGGTTGCTAGGCTGTAACAAAGAATATGTCCCAATCGGTCCACCATAATTATAGGAACACTTACTTCACAGTGCCTGATCCCAGATCCATTGGGTTCAGTGATTCAGTCCCTGAGGACTCCAGGCTATTTCATACTCTCCTTCTGCTGTTCATGTATTGAAATCCAAGATATAAATTTACTAAAGAATGACTTTTTTTTAATCTTCCCCATTCAGAAATATTTAGGCAGCTGTTAACAGAGATTCACTTTTTAGTGTCTTCCGTGCTTTCTGCAAATAATCCAGTTTTTAAAGCAGTTTAGGCCCTATTTTGCTCCATATTATCTCATGCTACTCTCAGATGAAAGGGGGAGAAGTCCAAATTTATTCCTCTCCTAAGGAGTGGTAGGACTCTGCAGGTTCAAAACAAGGATTGTTTATGTTGCAAATGAGTGTTTTCTCTTTAAGCTCTTTGAATTGATAAAAAAAACCACTAGTGAACTCAGAAATTAGTGATATAACTCATGATGAATAGGGCATATCCTACCACTACTGAAGAAGTCATGACAATGGTAGACTCACGCTGTTAAATCCTGCAGGTGAAATAATCTACCCCTCTCTCATGCCAGCAATTTTTCTACTTTCCCTTCAGCATAAGCAGTATGTCCTTGTGACCTTGTATCTCAATTTCTGCAATGCTGCCTATGCTGGTCTTTCAATGTTCTCTTCAGCCAGACAAAAATCATCCAATTTGTCTAATTTCAGATTGGATTTGTTTCACATCTCCCATTTCTCTTATCATAACTTCAGTGGTTTTCTGGTCATCTGCACTGTTGCTGTAAGAGTCTAATTCTTATATTTTGTCCTTTCTACATTTCTTCTTTTACGCCTTTCCACTTTCCTTCATCCCTCTTCCTGTAATCTTATTGTTATTCATTTGTCTGTTTCTGTAACTAAATAATGGTCATCTTCTGGTCTAGCCTTGATTGAAAATACTCTGCCTCTCTGATTTTTCTGACTCTAATTCCCATCTCAAAATCTCTCTCATTTTCTCAGTGTTACTTCAAGTGATTCTCCTCTTCTTGTTGTAAGCACAGTACTTTTTCCTCATCTGGAGACTGCCAGTTGTTGATGTGTGCTGTTTTTGTCATGTCAGTGCTGTATTTTTTCTGTTACCTTTACCCCCAGGACTTTCAGTCAAAGCTACCTTGTCCATATACAAAATATAATGTGTGATGTGTTGTGAGGTGGTGAAATGTGCTACAACATTATGATGTTGCACCATAGCATGATGATACAAAGACAATTCAAAGGCCTTGTGCTCGTTCCCCAGAGCTGTCCTCTGAAATGCCACGACTGCCTGCAAAAGCAATATGTGGGAATGCATTTGCTTTACCAGTAAATGTGGGAAATTATGTGTATTTATGAGCACTGGGTAATAGTCATAACTCTGGTATAAGGAATACGACAACTGGTTTGTTTTAAAAGTGCATTACTCTAGAGCATTCTAGAGGATTTAATTTTTACTAGCGGTCATATTGGGCTACCAGGTTCTGGATTGTGGAATCTGGGAGTGGGTTGAAGTTCAGGCTTAAACTTTGGTTCTGACGTTGTTAGGTTTGGAGTCAATCTACTTTCTAACCTGAGCATGTAGACTGCCCTCATTACAGTTGTGTTAGATCTATCCTGGAGGTGGTGCTTCAGTTCAGTAGGGTCACCAGCTGGTGAATGCACATGCTTTAGCTGACGGATTCCTGTTTCAGGGGCCAGTTTAAGTAGTGGTTGGGGGATTTATCTGGTACACTCATGTGTAATGAAAAAGGCCTTCAGTCCTCTCCGTGTCAGTCTTGGGGATGAGAACTCTGCTCCCTGTTTATGGGCCAAATCCTGGGGCTCTTCATTCAGTGTTAACTCTCCCTCTCTCAGGCAAGCATCCATTGAAGTCAGTCGGAGTTTTGTCTGAGAAAGTACTCCAAGACTTGGCCCAACCTGCTGTTCTAAAAAAGCTGCTTCTTGTATAAGTTTGCTCATGTTTTCTATCCTTGTCCCTGCTTGTTTAAAGCCAGTGAACACACAGCTGTTTTGAGATCACTGCTAGCCAAAATCAATTGACCAGAGAGAGATGCTAAATTAAGAGACACGTTTGAGGGATTGTCCGAGTAGCTAGAACAAAATGGCAGACCACAACAAGCTAATTTGGCAGGGTTTGTAGCCAGTCCATGTATGTGGCCTCAATGTGAGGCGAAAAGGCTGAAGTCTGCTGTTCCTAATACAACAGAGGGGCAACAGCAACCAACTCACCTCTTACAAGAAAATCTTCCGGATCCAGGGCTGCAACTCTGGTCTGTGGGCTGAGGGAAAATCAGAGTCCAATTTTTGAGGCATGAAACAGTTCATATTATAAACTTGTTATGTGAGATGTTGATGATTTGAGGTCTAACGCTCTGCTGGGAATACGCACATCCCTTTGGCAGACACAGATATTTATGAATCTGTTAATAGAATGGCTGCATTTTAGGCTGCTATGCCCCTCTTGATGGCACTAATGCCCATTCTGGGAGACAGAGTGCCAGCTGTGCCTAGTCCTTCTTGTACTATTTCAACACATTGATGTTCATCCATTTAATTTGGAAATATTTCTGATTGCTCATCAACACCATATGCAGGCAACTGGAAGTGCCGTATTGACTGTTGACTTAATTTTGAAGTTGACAGATTCCACATTCATGTAGAACACGGGGAAAGGATTTTTCTGTTTTGGTTCTGTTTGCAATTTGTGGGGGAGTTTGATGTGTGGCCTTTTAATGTTGCTGAGCAAAGCGTCTTCCTGTCATGAGGACTGATTCTGCTTCCGTTGAATAAAAGAAAAAACAGGATCAGACCCACAGAGCTGCCCTCAACACTTCTGCGAAGGACCTAGAGGCTATACAGGGAGCCAAGAAAGGACAAAAATACAGCTGTTACTTCACCTGCATGAGCCACAAATACACACAGATTCGTTATGTGATTTCTTTGTCCTAATAGCGCGAAGCCTTTTTTGTAACCTTGTTGCATCACATATATTCTTGCAGTAGTAGATATTTTAGGTGAGGGGAACAGGCAATGCTTCAAGCATGTGTTCATTGAAAACTAGCACAAGACAAGAACCCTCGGAGATAAGAACCATTTTTTGTTCTATCCATGCCAGAGAAATAGTCCTAGAGAAAGTGGTTGGGGAAGTAGCAAGTTGGAGTTATTGCCCACAGTGCAAACTGGGCTTGTTTTAATGTCTCTTTTATCCGCCTACTGGGTCTTGTCCTGAATTCGGTTTATGAGCTTCTGGGGCAGGGACTACCTTTGTGTTTTCCAGTGCTTGCAGCCCATGAGCATTACTGTAATACAAATGTACAGGGAGAATTTTCATACTATTTGGGGAGAGTAAGAAAGACGGGCAAATGTGGTAGATCCACTGAAAAACACTGGCGCGGGAGGGAGGTTAGAGGTTGTATATGAAAAGGATCAGTGTCTATGAAACAGGGGCAATCTAATGTATGATTTTGGGATGAAAATGTTGGGAAGGGAATGGTAGAATCTACTGGGAAAGCACCGCAGCCCTTGTTTCCATGTTGAGTAGTTAGGTGGGGAGAAGCTTATGGAGTTTCTTTGAAAGGGAGTTTAAATGTGATAGAGCAGAGAAGCTTGCTCTTGAATAGTTGAGTAGAGATGGCTTTATCTGTTGTTAATTTGGCATCCATGCATGCTGGAATCTTACACCATATCTGATACTTTTGTTTCTTGTGGAATTTAGTTGGCTATCATCTCACTGCTTTTACCTTGGGCTGCCTATCTCAAACCCAAGACCCGGTATGTGTTTGATACTTACGTTTATCTGGAGCTATGCAGAAAATTGACAAACTCTGATTCCCTGTGTTTTGATTTACTTTTATTAAACAATTTTAGTTGGATTTGTCTTTTGTGGAGTCCTTGTTTATGGCCTTTGAAACTAACAAAGACCTGCTCAGGTGAAGGATGGATTATCAAAAATCAAAGCTAGCTCTCCTGGAAGGGACAATAGAATCTTGTCCAATCCAGGCTTTGCTGTGACACCTGGGTGGCCCACATACCAATACGAGAGAGCTTTTTCTTTGAGTGAAGGTCACCAAGAGTTCACTTTTACGGAGGAACTCTTACTCTCTGTTAATGGGCCTCCTTGTTGGATGGTCCTGCAGTTGCTTACAGTAAAAAGGCCAAATTGTCAAATTATTTTAAAATTCTGCCACAGCAAATGTGCCTAAGAGGACAGACAGAATGTTCTCTCTGAGCCAAACTGACCGTTGCATGACTCCAACAACAGAGGTGGTCACCCTGTCTCACTGCCACAGTTAAGGATTTATCAGCATTTCCATTTCGAACCTCTGTTTCCAGCTGGGTGTCAGCCTTCAGGATTGCATTTTTTTTTGCTGTGCTTCCTAAAAGCTTTTCATAGCAAGCCATTTAGCCTTTCTATGGCACAGGAATGAGACATTTCTTGATTTGGATTCTCTAGTCACCAAAAAGCGGGTTTAGATTTGAAAATGAAATTTTGCATGCTGACAGTCCTGTGTCTACTGTAGACTAAGTCCTTCTTTTGGTACCTAAGAACGAAACCTCAAAATTAAAATGCACAAGCAGAGCCAGCTTTAGCACTTGTGGGTGGGTGGGAGCTTGTGAAATTATTTCCTGCAAATCTAAGTGATTCCTAATCACTGTTGCGTCCATTATAACCAAAGGATTTTGGAGATGATTCTGTATGGGCTCTTTCAAATTCAATTGACTCACTTTATCCATTCAGATAATAAATGAGGCTGGGGCAGGGTTGTGGAAATCTTTGGCCTGAGGCCAGCATCCTCTGCTGCAGGGGAGATATGGATCCCAGCTGTTTGGGCTGACTTGAGTTTGATCTTTCCTTTGTAAATACAGGTGTCTGGAGAAGTCATTGCAGAAACTTAGTTATATTTCAAATTAAATTGGACCTATGGGATAGAATAAGAGTTATTTAGCGATATTGGCCCAGATTAATATCAGGCTATTAACTCAAATGGAGCTACACCAATTTATGCCATCTCAGCATGTGACCCAGCTACTTTGTAACTATAAATCCCAAGCAAGGCATGACCAACATTTTGTTTATTTTCATTTTTAATTTGCATTGATCAGACCTCAGTCTAAGAAATGATTATTAAAATGACAGTTTTCACAGAAAACTGGTGGAATTGCCTTTCAGTTTGGGACTAGGTCAATACACATGTTTTGGGATTATGCTCTTGTGTTTGATAGGCTGACCTAATAATCTAAACAATGTAACCCAAGTAAGACTTCACTACAATGTTTGAGTTAGAATTGCATAATATTCAATATTGATGCACTGAATGAAAACCTGCACTAATATATATAGATCAGTGGCTCTCAACCTTTCTACACTACTGTACCCCTTTCAGGAGTCTGATTTGTCTTGTGTACCCCAAGTTTCTCCTCACTTAAAAACTACTTGCTTACAAAATCAGACACAAAAATACAAGAGTACCAAAGCACACTATTACTGAAAAATTGCTTCCTTTCTCATTTTTACCATGTCATTATAAAATAAATCGATTGGAATAGAAATATTGTACTTATGTTTCCGTGTATAGCAGTGGTTCTCAAACTAGGGCCGCCGCTTGTTCAGGGAAAGCCCCTGGCGGGCCGGGGTGGTTTGTTTACCTGCCGCGTCCGCAGGTTCGGTCGATCGCGGCTCCCACTGGCCGTGGTTCACCGCTCCAGGCCAATAGGGGCTGCAGAACGCGGTGGCCAGCTCTTCCCTCGGCCCATGCCACTTCCCGCAAACCCCATTGGCCTGGAGCGGCGGGAAGAATTATTGGTTAGAGCAAAAGCCTCCAGAATTGCAGGATGCAGTTGACAAGCATGACATGAAGGCCTTCTGTGGGAACTGGCTCTGTTGTTCTCTCTTGCTGGGCAGAGCACTTTGATGGTCTCCTGAACTGTCAATCCACTGTGTCTGATGAAGCCAGTGACTCACTCCTGCAGCATCCTGTGCTGGAGCAGATGTCTGTAAATCCTTCTTTAGACAAGGTTACTAAGGCCATCAAACAGCTGTCCACGGGCAAGTCTCCAGGCCATGGTGGCATTCCGCCTCAAATGTACAAATGTAGAGGTGCCCCCTGATCAAGAAACTCACCAGCTTTTTAAGACTATATGGGAATAGGGTACCATACCCCAGGAGTATAAGGATGCTTTCCTAGGAAGCATATCTAGCTGTGACAACCATTGCAGAATCTTACTGCTGTCTACAGCGGGAAAGATTCTTGCATAAATTGTCCTCAACAGGTTCATGTCTCTCCTAGTGAACTCGGTGAATCCAGAGTCACAGTGTGGCTTTTGTGCTGGCCATCGCACCATGGGCACATGATTTTTGTAGCCCGGCAAATACAAGAGAAGGCTCGTGAACAGAACAAGGACTTGTACGTGGTGTTTGTTGATCTGACCGAGGCCTCCGACATGGTGAAGGGGCTATGGAAACTCCTTTATAAATTTGACTGCCCAGAGAAGATGATTGCTGTCATTCGCTCATTTCACGATGGCGTGATGGCCAGGGTCATGGAGTGTGGTGACTCATCAGAAGTCTTCCTTGTCACCAATGGCGCCAAACAAGGATGCGTAGTGGCTTCAGTCCTCTTTGCCATTGTCTTTTCAGCCATGCTCTTGTTTGCATTCTAGGACCTTGATAGAGGTGTCCACATCCGGTTTAGATTGGGTGGGGGTCTAGACAATCTATAGTGATTCAGGGCCTGCCCCAAGGTAATCAAAGAGCTATTAAGGGAGCTCCTGTTTGCTGACGACTGTGCCCTCATTACATACGCTCTTGAGGACATTCAGCTTATTGTGGACCACTTTGCCCGTGCTTTAAAATGTTTGGTTTCACAATCAGGCTGAAAAAGATGGAGGTCAGGTACTAGCCAGCACCAGACCACCATGATCCCATTGTCACAACTGACAACACACCCATCCACTTGGTCAGCAAATTCTGCTACCTGGCATTCCAGCAATGCCTTATTGGATGATGAGCTCATTCAGCCCCTGGCAAAGGCTAGCTTGGAGGGAACGTGGAGTTTGCCTCAGAACCAACATAAAAAACGACTGCATTGTTGTACTTGCCTCACTCCTTTACAGCTGCGAGATGTGAACGCTCTACTGATGCCACATCAAACACCTTCCCATAACAATATCTGTCCTTGTCTCATGGGGCCTGCTCCTAAACCCACTGAAGTCAATGGGAGTCTTTCCATTGACACCAGTGGGCTTTGGGGTAGGCCCATGCATAAGGGGCCCAACATCACAATCACCAGCTGTCCTCTACACCATGACCCACAGAAGTTCTGCATTGATGTATTGATTGTACAGCTTCATCAGTACACGGAGCTGCCCATCTCGTAGAAAATGGCTGAAGCAAGGATCACAAGGCAGAGACAAGTGCTACTCCAGTGCTACTCTGCATCCTGATAGACACATTTCTTTAAAGTGCCATTAGTTCCGCATGTTTCCTTTTAAAAGATGAACACACCTTTGTAATTGTTAGCTAATGAAAGCTAAACTCTGTATTCCTGGGAATTTGTCTTCAACTAGAAACATCACCCCTCATTAGGATTAACTCTGATTGGAAGCCTAAGAAAAAATGCCTGCTAGGGAATTAAAATCCAACCATGATGGAACCCCAAGCAGAATTTTTTGTTTTTGTTTGGGTGCAATGAGGAATTTAATCATGTACAAGGACCTCTGCATTGAGTTACAGCATCTGCTGTGACAATTCTGGTGTCTTACCTTTGTTTCCTGACTTCTTTCTAATTAGTTTATGTTCCAAATAAATCCTTAATACAAGGACTGTGTTGAAAACCATTGAAAACAAAATAAAGAAGAGGAGTTTAAATTGCTTATGGCTTGCTTTATATGGCTTCCAGGCATTAGAGCAATTTTGCTAACAAGTATCCTGTAACCTATTTCCGAAGGCCACTAGCAGATAATTATATTTTGGTTAATTTACATACTTTCAGTTTATAATCCTAATTAGTTCTCCAACCAGTAGTCCCTAGGCGATATGTAGTCCTACCTCATCTTATTTGTGATCTTTAATGTGCAAGATCTCTTGTTTTAATTTAAAAACAACAACAACAACAAAACGCTGTTAGGTTTGGTTCAGGGCTTTTCCATTTCAATGTGCATCTGATCTGGGTGATTCCATGCTGATTCAAACCCTGTTTTCAAATAAATATCTTGCATTGTTATACATCATCCTTTATATTGTGGCCAGGTGCTGTTCCCTGCTTAAATGGGGCTTCATAGAGCATGAGTTCATGCAGAATTTGGTCCGACATGTTTAAAATAAAAATAATCATGGTGTCAAACTTCCGGCAGTTCCCTTTAAAGTCGTTGGGGCTGCATGGGGTATACATGGGAAGAGAATTTGGTCCAATATGTTAGCTTTCATTGGTCTGTCCCAACAATGGTACAATGCCACCATGGCAAACTGTAGGGGTGGGTGTGTACGGCAGGAATAATCAGTCCCTCCTACTAAAAAAGCCATTTGAGGGCTTGAATTTCCTTGAATTTCCTCTTGGTGGAGTCTCCCAATTTGTTTTGTTAGAACAGCAGCATTGCTTCTCCATGTAAAGGGAGTAGGCCCCTTCCATACTGAGGTTCTGCACTTCCATGCTTCCTCTGGGCTCCAGCCTTGCTTTGAACCCTGGGTTATAATCAAGTGCATGCTGTTGCCCAGTGTCAAGGGAGGAGGGACTAGGGCAGATGTAGAAAAATTAATACAGCCACTTTTGTGTAGATTTCTGGGATAAACAAGAAGCATACTCCTGGCTCCCCACGTGCTCAATTCCACAGAGGGTCTTTTTTCTTACTAAACAGATCACTCCTTCCATCTTTATTCATAAAAATAATATAAAATTTAAAACGTCTTCTCTTCCAAGCCACCATGCTGAGACAAGGTGTAGAATTGTGACATACCTTGGGACTAAAATCCTAGGGAAAATAAGCTAATCAAACTAAAACTAAAAATCAACAGTATATATCCACCTGTAGAAAGAAAACGAGGAACAAAATTTAAGGTTGGCCGACCAGTGTAAATCAGTGCGTGAAGAAAGTTTATCCATTTCTCAACATCTTGAATGTTTGAAGATTTTTTTTTATAGGTGAAGGATATTTCTGAAGTACATGTGATTTTTTTTTTTTTGGATGGGGAAGAGAGAGTGTTAGCTGATGGCCACTGCTATGTATTGAGGGTATGTATGTGTGTATATATTTCTCCTCAATATATGTTTCACTCTATATGCATCCGAAGAAGTGGGTTGTAGCCCACGAAAGCTTATGCTCTAATAAATTTGTTAGTCTCTAAGGTGCCACAAGTACTCCTGTTCTTTTTGAGGATACAGACTAACACGGCTGCTACCCTGAAACCAATAATAATACACACTTCCAATCTTAATACTTTTTAAAAAGCATTTTTTTTGGAGGGGGGGAGGCGGGATTTGGCAATAATTTGGATATACTCAGAATTCATACAGGTGGATTTTGCATAAGCGAAACGGGCAAAATGAAGAATTGTTAGAATTTTACAAATTTTATCCAGAAAGAATTCTACCTTTTCACTCAGCTTGTCAGCCTCACTAGTTGAAGTGGCACATCTCTGCTGCAGAGATTACTTCTGCCAGGAGTATGAACAGCCTGTGCTGACAAGAAGGGGCTGTTTGTCATTGCTATCATTCTTGTGTGCACAAGAACATGTGGATCATTTCCCTTGTCCACTTAGCTTGGAATGCCACTTCACAGTTCATAGAGGGCCTGCCAAGATGCCTTCCCTTGGAATTTAGGGACAACCTGCGTGTGGGTAGAAAACATCTTCTGATATTCCATCCCTGCCCATGGATTTTCTTGTGGGAATCAATGTGTTTCAGGAACCAGAGTGGTGAGTCAGGTTATATTCAAATGTCTTATACAATTTCATGTGATTCCCGGGAAGATCTTAGCTGAAAACATTATTTCCTGTATGCAAAATGGATTGAATTCTGATCTCATTTTTCTCCTGTGTAAATGAGGTCAACATTGGTATAATAGTATGGTAATCCCCAATATTCCTGTTCCAAGCAATACAAAAGACTGAAATCACCTTACACGATTACAGTAACTACTTTGAGAAGGCCTTGGTGTTAATAAACATTTTCATAAGTAAACTAGCTGAGAAATCAAAATCTAAAGAGCTGCAGAATCCATAGTTTGGATAAATTTGGCAGAGATGTGCTGGATGACTACAGATTCTAATAGGAAAATTTGATTTTTGCTCTTTTTGTGGCTTGCAATCAGTATATAAATTATAGTACTAATAGGTAAATGTGATTTTAAAATGTTAGAAACCATGACTTGTGTTTACTAATAAAAGTATCCAAGAAAGGCATTGGTGACAGAGGAAATCTGTAGCAAACAATTTGATTTAAGAATCTTAGAGTGAGTAACTTGCATTTTTCATGCTTTGGAATCATTTATTATTTCTATATTTCAATCTTTTCTTCCAAACACAAAATAATGTTTCCTGCTGTTCTGTCAATATTACATATTATAATACTTGGCACTTGTGTAACTGAGGACAAAAGGAACCATGTGAGAATGTTGTTCTAAAGGATCATTTTATTTATGGGAAGTATCTCAATTTCATTTTTTCCGCCATAACATCATTTCAGGTCCCATTCAAGAATTGCACTTTGATGACACACACATTGGTACTGAGAATGTGTTTATAGAAGAAAAAATCAGGTTTTAGTATCTTTTTGTGCATGGCTTATAGCTTTGCTCTTCTACCTAGAGCTCTAAATTTTACAAGAGGCAATATAGTTGATGTTGTTATAGGTGGGTTAATGTAGAATCATAGAAATGGAGGGATAGAAGGGACCTCAAGAGGTCATTAAGTCCAACCCCCTGTGCTGAGGCAGGATCAAGTAAACCAAGACCATCCCTGACAGGTATTTGTCTAACCCACGGGTCGGCAACGTTTGGCACGCGGCTCGCCAGGGTAAGCATCCTGGCGGGCGGGGCCAGTTTATTTACCTGCTGACGCGGCAGGTTCGGCCGATCGCGGCCCAATGGGGGTGGTGGGAAGCTGCGGCCAGCACATCCCTCGCCCACGCCGCTTCTCGCCGCCCCCATTGGCCCAGGACGGCGAACCGCGGCCAGTGGGGGCTGCAATCAGCTGAACCTGCCGCATCAGCAGGTAAATAAACTGGCCCGGTCCGCTAGGGTGCTTACCCTGGTGAGCCGTGTGCCAAACGTTGCCGACCCCTGGTCTAACCTGTTCTTAAAATCCTCAAATGATGGGGATTCTACAACCTCACTTGAATGACGATTCCAGTGGTTAACTACCTGTGACGTTGTGCAGTCTATATGGTTTTATAAAAATATAAGTGAATATAATGTAACTGGGATATGCTTCATGCAAAAGGTCTCTTGTAAAGTATCATTACAAAGCTCATAATCTACTGAGTGTGATCATCCTATTTGTAGAAATGTACTACTCTTGTATCTAAAACTAGAAATATAAAACATAACTCTGAGGGCCTATTGTAATTATGTAAAGTGTGGGCCATTAAGGATGGTTTGGAATCTTGATGACTCCCATTGTCTGCAGATGGCTGTATTTACCTCTGAGTCTTCCTCTATATGTGTGTGCTGGCAAGTGAGTAATGAAGTCTTGCAGTGACATGTGATCATGTCACCTGAACTGGAATCCATCTTTAACCTGGTGCTTTTCCAGTGACGGGGGGTGGAAACCCAGAGGGACAAAGGGTTCCCGCCTTATGCAAAAGATATATAAAGGGGTGGAAGAGAACAAGGGGAGAGAGGAGCCATCATGAAGAATCCCCTAGCTATCACCTCAGCTGCAACAAGAGCTGTACCAGGGGAAAGAATTGTGCCCAGGCCTAGAAGGTGTCCAGTCTGAAAAAAAACTTACTAAAGCATCTCTGAGGGTGAGATTATCTGTATTTAGTTTGATTAGACATAGATTTGCGCATTTTATTTTATTTTGCTTGGTGACTTACTTTGTTCTGTCTGTTACTACTTGGAACCACTTAAATCCTACTATCTGTATTTAATAAAATCACTTTTTATTTAGTAACTTACTCAGAGTATGTATTTATTAATACCTGGGGGAGCAAACAACTGTGCATATCTCTCTATCAGTGTTATAGAGGGCGAACAATTTATGAGTTTGCCCTGCATAAGCTTTATGCAGGGTAAAACAGATTTATCTGGGTTTAGACCCCATTGGGAGTTGGGTATCTGAGTGCTAAAGACAAGCACATGTCTGTGAGCTGTTTTCAGGTAAACTTGCAGCTTTGGGACAAGTGATTCAGACCCTGGGTCTGTGTCTGGAGCCAGACGGGAGTGTCTGACTCAGCAAGACAGGGTGCTGGAGTCCTGAGCTGGCAGGGAAAACAGAAGCAGGGGTAGTCTTTGCATATTGGATGGCAGCTCCCAAGGGGGTTTCTGTAATCCAACCCGTCACACTAGTTAGTTAGAAAGCTTTTCCTAATATCTAACCTAAATCTCCCTTGTTGCAGATTAAGCCCATTACTACTCGTCCCACCTTTAGTGGACATGGAGAACAATTGATTATTGTCCTCTTTATAACAGCCCTTAATGTATTTGAAGACCGTTGTCTGGTCCCTCCTTGATCTTATTTTCCCAGGACTAAATATGCCTGTTTTTTTAGCCTTTCCTCATAGGTCAGGTTTTCTAAACCTTTTATCATTTTCGTTGCTCTCCTCTGGACTTTTTCCAATTTATCCACCTCTTTCCTAAAGTGTGGTGCCCAGAATTGGACACGGTACTCCAGCTGAGGCTTTATCAGTGCTGAATAGAGTTGGACAATTACTTCCCATGTTCACTTAACAATACTCCTATTAATACACCTCAGAATGATATTTGCTTTTTTTGCAACTGCATCATACTGTTGGTACTCATTCAATTTGTGATCCACTATAACCCCCAGATCCTTTTCAGCAGTACTACTGCCTAGCCAGTTATTCCCCATCTTGTAGTTATGCATTTGATTTTTCCTTCCTAAGTGCAATAATTTGTACTTGTCTTTACTGAATTTCATCTTGTTGATTTCAGACCAATTCTCCAATTTTTCTAGGTCATTCTCAATTCTAATCCTGCCCTCCAAAGTGCTTGCAATCCTTCCTAGTTTGGAATTATCTGCAAATTTTATAAGCCTACTGTCCACTCCATTATCCAAATTATCAATGAAAATACTGAACAGTACCAAACCCAGGATTGACCCCTGTGGCGTGCCCCACTAAATATACCCTCACAGTTTGATTGCAAACCATTGATAATTACTCTTTGAGTATAGTCTTTCAACCAGTTTTGCACCTACCTTATAGTAATTTTATCTAGACAACAATTCCCTAGTTTGCTTATGAGACTGTCATGTGGAACGGTGTAAAGGGCCTTACTAAAATCAAGATATATCACATCTACTGTTTTCCCCTATCCACTAGGCCAGTAACCCGTCAAAGAAGGAAATGAGGTTTGTTTGGTATAATTCGTTCTTGACAAATCCATGTTGGCAGTTCCTTATAACCCTATTATCCTCCAGGTGCTTACAAATTGATTATTTAATAATTTGTCCCAGTATTTTTCCTGGTACCAAAGTTAGGCTGACTGTCTATAATTCCCTGGGTTCTCTTTGAGAAGTCAAATTAGTGCAGCCTGAAGTCAGTGATGGAGTGTAGGAATCTTCTGCTGAGGGCACAGTGTTGTAAAAATCATATGTTATTTCTTCTACTGTGTAGCTACTAGGGTGGTAATGGTTTGAAACATCTAGGGTGAAGCCTTGGGGCAGACCTTTAGTGTAAATTGTCATAGCTCTCTTGACTTTAATGGAACTATGACAATTTATAATAAGTGAGGATCTGTTTCCTAATATTTATGGTAGCTTGCTGAGGGGTACAGCAGATATATATTTACTATTGCATTTCAAGGTGACTTTCAAAGTGTTAAAAAAATGGACTTGTACATGTCGTTTGATTCCTGATAATGGACAAAATAGGCCTTGAAAGGTTTCTTAGCTCCTCTGCCCACGCTCTTTCCCCCCTTTAAAATATCAGGAATGTAAAGTTGGTTCTTTTCTAGTTGCTTTGGAGGAAAGATGTGTTCAGTGAAACTTAATCTACCATTTGAGGGTCCTTTATCCAAAATATTAATTTGTCATTGCACTTAAATAATTGTTAACAAAACAGATTTGAATAGCCTACAATTCCCTTTCCTACTCATTTTCCCTGTTTCCTCTCTTAGCAAATTTGATGTCATCATTTCACTAGATTGCTAATATTTGTAGAGTATTCCAGCCTAGACCAGACCTCAATTTCCAATAACAATCAGAAAAAAAATTAGGAAAAAAAAAACACCCAATTTTTTTTTGAGTGGAGGAGGAACCCACACACAATTTTCAGGCCATCTTTATACATCATAAAGAACAAGAAAATAAAAAACAAAGCAAAAAACCAAAATTCCAAGCCCTATTTCTTTTTTCCCTTTAATAAATGCTCTATATCAGCTGAAATAACATTTAAATTTGTGTTTTCTGATTGCAGTCCTAGTATGTGGACTGAACTTATCCACAGAAATCAACAGTGGTTGACTAGTATAAAGAAGGTAAAACGTCCGTAGTGCATTTTTGTCATGATGATTTAGAATCTAGTGTTGTAGTTTGTCCAATTGGTCCTCTACCAAAGGACTCTTCTACTGTCCTCTAAGCAAAGGCTTACTCTAAACAATATAACTTGAATAAGACTTTGGGTTAAAGAAAAAAATCAAAACATATGAAATATAAAACAATAATTTATTTACTTGTTAATGTTTGTAACTAATGATTTCATGAAACTGCTTTTATAATTCAGTACATTCAAATCTACAAAGCAAACAGTTACTACAATGGGCATTTCAAATTACACAAACTGTTTTGTGTAAACAACTTAGCTGTACATGCACATTCTTTCAACAGGTTGCAACACTTGCAAACATGCTTTAAAATCCTTTAAAGCTGCAGTGTAGTGTATTTTGCCTCAGGCCTTTCAGCTGAAACCTATATATTTCCTTTAGATACCTTTAAAAAGAAAAATGTTTAAATGCTGATCATAACTCTAAAGCCTGCTGGTTTGATAAATGTTAAATATTACAGGAGAATGACTCTATCAGGAGTTCAATACTTTTGCGATTAACCTTGAGCTAAATATTGATAAACAGCAGTGTGTGCAGAAGTGCACAACAGCAAAGTAATATCACAAAATATGCTTTCATAAAAATACATATTTGCAGTTGCTTTTGTGTTTTTAGGCAAAGAAAAGCATGTGTAACCTTTTATATGAATACAGTTTAAACAAATTATCTGCTTAAGTATGGTTAATATGTTTTCTGATATTTAAACACTTGATGTAAAAGGTAATGAGTAAAAAAGTACAATCAGTATTCCAAAAAGTTGCATTAATATTGCCTTCAAAAGGGATGGGCGGGTTCTGTCTCCACTTTCCAATAAAGAATGTTGGCACCCAAAGTTGTAGAATTCAGTACTTTAATTATAAAGTTGATGACTGTATCTTATATACAAAAAAACTTGCCACATTGAACGAGGCAGGGATTTCTACCCCAATGGTAGTGTTTTATGTACATAATTCAGCAATGGTGATTATACAGTAGTCACTGACAGGAAGGAATTGTACACTCTTGTGCCATCGGGGGACTTTGTGCCATGGGTTAAGAGTTCTTGGATTGTCATCCAATTATCAAAGATTTTTTTATTCCTTTTCTTCATCATTTTTTTGTGGCTCAGTTCAATGATGTTCATCTCTTTCTTTTCGTCTGCACCTTGCTGTTCCTTTAAACAATCTAACCTGCTCTGCATCATAAACTCACGCCGCCTCTTCTGCTCCTTCGCTTTCACCAAATGCTGCTTCCGTTCCTCCTTGCTCCAATAGCGGCCCATCTTCATCTCGCTTATAGCGTCGTCATCTGTCGTCATACCACTGCGCTCTTCCTTAATCTTTATGGCACGTTCTCTCAGCAGCCTGTCCCTGACTGGCCTCTTTGTGATGTAGCGGGTTCCATCACTCCTGACCTTGACTTTCCATTCCATCCTGGGTTCACTTTGGCTTGAAGAATTAAAGTCTTTGCACATGCTCACTAGGCTCATTTGGCTCTGTGCATATTCCACGGCTGATTTCTGTTGAATCAGCTGCATGTAGCTCTGATAGTGCTGAGCGTGGGCTGGGATATGAGCGTGTTTATAGGGAGAGTGATGATATGGAGAGATGTAGGAGCCAGCCAGTTTCTGAGCTGGGCTTTTGCTTCCATCACTGGCTTTTCGTTCTTTGCTTTCCAGTTGCTTGCCAAGGTCTGGATCTTTAGGTGACGAGAGATATTTAGCAGAGCCGGATTCGTGACTTTCTGAGCTAGGTAGCAAATTCTTCTGGGAGACATTGTATGCCTCTGCCCCCTCATTACCTTGACAACTGCTGCCTTCTGCAGTTCTGCGCAGTGAATTGTCAGGGGAAATCTGCAGCGTGAGCGGTGTGCTGCGACAGCTCTCGCCTGTATTATACGCACTCGAGCTGTCCTTGTCAGATTTCTCAGGGAGCTCTGTAATGTCTGAGAGCTCGTGCCTGCGCGCATCGATGCTTGTGTTGTAGTTACGGAATCCGCTGTTATGGAGCATCCAAGGCTCCCGGTATTGATCCTTCAGCTGTTGCATTTTATGAGCTCTCACGATATTCAGACACTCCAGCTCAATATTCCGCAGCTCCTCGTTCAGCATCTCCAGCTCCCTGTCAACGCTTTCGTGGTCACTCTTACTTATATCCAGGGCACTGTTATGATAATACAGACTGTATGGGTTGGCAGACTTGACTTGGCACTTCAGCTCCAGCAGTTCACGGAATCTCTCACATTCATCCACCGGGATGCTGAGGAAGTCTGTGTCTGTGCAGTCGGCTGAGATAAATGACTCATTGCTGAACTGCATGTCACCACTTCCTAGAGTGTCATGACTGTACACCAGCTTCTTCTGGCTTCCTAAAGTGTTAGAGGAAGTGGTGTGATCATCGGCGTTATTCTCCTGCTCTGAGCTTTCATCGTTTCGCGTGCTCTCATCTGTGCGTCCCACACCGCTGTCCTTCTCGTGCTGGTTCGATAAGATAGTGGCAGTGTCTGTGGTGCCTCCATCTTCTTCGTGCTTCTTCTAAAATAAAAAATAAAAAAGTATAAATGGAAAAATTAAAGACAAACTCTTTGCGAGTTTAAATAATAATAAAAGCCCTGAGTCATTCTAAGTTTTCTTAATCTACCAGTCATTGCATGTTCACTTATTACCCCAGTGAGTTTAGGAAACATATCATGGACCAGATTTTCAACAGAGCTCAGTGGCAGATTTTCAATTGCTCAACATCCACACTAGGGGCTAGATTTCCGAAAGATCTCCACTCCCATTCAGGTGCTGAAATTAGGAACAAATTTTAAAAATTGCTCAGCATTTAGCAGCTCCTACTGTGACGCCTATGACCCAACGTGCTGAGCTCTTTTAAAAAATCTGATCTCTTATTTTTGGGGGTGAAATGGGAGCAGAACTCTCTTGAAAAGCTGTTCCCAATTTTAGATCATGGAATGTTGTAGAAAATTCTGGCTGAGAACTGCGGAATTATATGTGAATTAGCATAATTGCAAATGCATTATACATGTGTATGTCAAGGAAGTAACATGGTCTTGTGGTTAAAGTTCTGGGCCGGGGCACAGGAGATCTGGATTAAATTCTTGGCTCTGCCACATACTTTTTGTGTGATCCTGGGTAAGTCACTTGTTCGCTGCCTCAGTTCCCCAGGTATAAAATAATACTCCCTTTCTCCCACCTTTTGCCTCTCCTGTCCACTAAGATTGTAAGCACATCTGGGCAGAGATAATTTCTTATTATGAGTATGTACAATGAATAGCACATTAGGGCTCCCACATTGGCAGGGGACTCTAGGTACCACTGTGATAATCATTGTCCTTGACACTCTTTGTCTTTGTCACTATCAAGTGTGTTAAACCTGACTTACAATTAAAGCTGATTCAAGTTTTCAAACACATAGAATGTTCTTTCCAGAACTGATTTATGTTTATTAATTAGCTAGCAAGATGGACTGGAAGCTATCATGTATCTAATTCTATTCACCTCAATGACCACAGCCACAATGGTGGATTCCTATGAAGAAGGCTATTAAACGCTTGAACTGTGCTTATGTTTTAAATGGAAAAAAACAGTAGCAGATTTGAAAATATATGCTTATTGAGGTGAAGTCTTCTATGCAGTTTGCAGATATCATCCTGGAACTAGATTTTGCAGAGCCCCTTTCTGCTTAGATCGTCATAAAAAATAGTGGTTGGTTCATTCAGTTGAATTCAGTATCAGAATCTCAAGGGGTGTGTGTGACGTTTTGACAAGGCTGCACAATGGAGTGGCATTACCTGCTGAAGCATGCTGGCAGTAAACTGCATTGCCTGGTGGTGCTGTTCCTCTAGCATGTCCATGTGTAAGTCATCCAGAAAATCATTTCTGTCATCATCCATCCATCCTTCATCCAGCTACATGAAAGAGAATAAATAAATAAATAAAAACCCACAAAAGCATTGTCACAAGGATGAAAACTGACATAAATATATGCTCCCTCTTTGTGGAAAATTATCAGGAGATCAAGGGAGCTGCTTTCTGCAACTTTGCTGTATATCACTCTATGTCTGGCCTATCAGTCCTCATCCTCAAAGGAACCCTGCACACTTTCAAAAGACAAGCCTGGGAGCTTAAATTGATTAATCTGCGAGACACTAAAAAGCGTGGACTGAACAGAGACACTGGATTGATGGCTTATTACAACAATCGGTAATCCATTAACCCCTCTTTTTGACTTATGGCAGAGATGTTAATGGGCCACTCTACCTTAAATGGTTCCTTACTATTTATGCTAAACAATCTGTTCCACCTTGCATTTTGCTGTGACCCAGGGAGTACTTTCCCCAGACCTGAAGCAGAGCTCTGTGTGGCTCCAAAGCTTGTCTCTCTTCACCAACAGAAATTGGTCCAATAAAAGATATTACCTCACCCACCTTGTCTCTAATGTCATTGGTGTAACCTTGCTACAACTACAATGCCTACATGGAAATGAACATGCAGCTCTTTTTTATGTGCTACTCTAAGGGCAAACAATGACCTGCCACAAGGAGAACTTTTAGGATTCAATCCCTTCTTTGCATGAGGCTGCTTGCATTCCCAGTAGCAGGATCTGGTCCGCAATAATATATTTGTGCTATTTGCTCAGTTTAGAATACAAATCAATTCTAAAAAAAAAAATCTCTCCTTGTCTATCCTCAAAAGTCCCTCTCCCCTACTGTCCCCACCAAATTCCCTGCTGTTTCTAGAAATATACGGTAGTTATTTACTTCTGAGGTGGGTGGTGGTTTTTGTGCACGTAGCTAGAATATATATATATTCTATACTCAAATCTTGAACCTATTGCTCGACCTGGGTGGTCAGGCTTGGTAGATGTCATCCCTGGAAGTACTGAAATGTCCGGTTTTCTAGGGATGTGAAAGTGGCTACCCTATCCCTCCTCCCCCACATCTCCAAGGAAAGAGCAGGAGTGTTCAGGTAGCTGTGGATTCTCCAAACTGACGGAGTGTTCAGGTAGCTGTGGATTCTCCAAACTGACCCTTACCCATGCCCCACCGCCTGCATGCATGATCACAACAGTTTTGAGCAAGGGGGACACATTCACAGGACAACTCTAGTACTACTAATAATTATAGTAAATGCTGCTGAATGTGTGGGACACTCAAATCCCAGCCCTGGAGTGTAAGCAGGGTAGGATTCAGTTTCAAACCTAGGTCTTGCAGCTGAGAAGAGAAGCCATCTAGGTTAGACCTGACCAAAATGTCAATCACACTTTACACAAAGGCTCCATTTATAGATAGGACACAAAGGGCCAATAAATGATTAATAAGTGCTGGTTAATCAATTTCTATAGAGTATTATAGAGATCAGTACATTATTTGTAACCATGGCATGTAACTATCCACAACACCTTCTACTGATGTATCTATAGCCATCTGTAACAGGTACTCCTCATATCTGTTACATGATTAATCATTTATTAACCCTTTATAAATTGAACCTTAATATTAAGTGTGGCAAAATGTCATAGTGAACTCTCAGGAACTTATTTCATATGTTGTGAGTGTCTCCAGTCTAACCGTATACACCTCTACCCCGATATAGCGCGGCCCGATATAACATGAATTCGGATATAACGCGGAAAAGCAGCGCTCCGGGGGAGGGGGGGGGGGAAACGGGGCTGCGCACTCCAGTGGATCAAAGCAAGTTCGATATAACGCGGTTTCACCTATAACGCAGTAAGATTTTTTTTGGCTCCCGAGGACAGCGTTATATCGGGGTAGAGGTGTATTACTTTTTTTAAAATAGAAAACGAAACCACCTCAAAATCCAATTACTTTATTCTAGAATTCAGCTTCTCTATTTTCAATTTACAGTAAGTATATAGTAGTCTCTCTGTACCTGGATTTCTGGTCTTGCTACAAGTAAGGAGACATTCTTGCTCTCTTCACTGGTTAGAAGTGCCACAGCTTCTTCTCGGTTCTGTACCTCTATGCCATTAATCTAAATAATATATGAGGGGAAAAAAGTGAAATGTTGCCATTTGGATGCTCAAATTCCATTGTGGTGGGCTCCACTGAACTGCGTGGCTAGAGAGATTCTCATATGAGACATGCTGCATATTATCTCTGTACAAATCTGAAACAGTAGAGCGTGTATGTCCGTGTTGTGGCAGATATTTTGATGGAGAACACCTGAGACTGGCATCTATTCCATATTTTTCATATTTTTTTTGTGTGTGTGTGTGTAGCTATATGGAAGGAGTCTTGTCATAGAAATGGAGCCAGATAGGAGGGGAGAGATATGAGTAAATCACAACAGGGAACCAGAATAGTTTCATAACTCTGGATATGGCTAAGGGGATAGAGTTTCCCAGTGAAGACCACGCCGGCAATTAAAAAGGAGGTGGACTTCTAGCCAGTATGATCCTGAGCCGTGAAGTTCTAAAGTACTATCAGATAAATCACTCCTGAAATAGATGCTGTGTTGTGGGAGGACTGCTTATGCTGGTACAGGTATCTGTGTGTCCACATTGTCACAGCATCAGAAGAACTATGCTGGAATGGTTCTTATGTTGTTCCAAAGAGGAGAATAACTGTTGGAAAAAGTGGACGGTTTCCTTGGTAGGAGACAATTAAGCATGGATGCATGGCTGGCTGTGCTGGAAAAAAAACAGGTTTTGCTGGTAAGATATTCTAGTGTAGACCAGGCCTGAGGGTAGGCTAAAGAGAATGAAAACAAGGCACTATTATTGGAAAAGAGGCTAGGTGCAGAATACTGGCTAACTTTTCATTGCCACACAACTCAAACTGGAGGAGTCATTTTTTACTCAGCTTTTCAAAATAAAAAACACTTTGGGCTAGTACACTATATCTGCAACTTGACCAAGGCTATCAAAACTTGGCCCTTAAGGGTTTACACTGAGGGTGTCTAGATGGAGAGACAGTGTGAAGTAAGCTGGGTTGTAAATCAGTCACGCACTAACCTGCCGCACCCTAATTGGCTGTGTGGACCCTGCTATCATGCACTAAAGGGAACTTTCAGTGCACAGGACCAGGGGTCTGCATGGCCAGTTAAACCCCATCTCGACGCACTGTCTAGACAAGCCCTACACCTGAAAAACTGTAGCTCAAAGGAAAATTTTGGAGGAAAGTTACAAGGGAGGGCAGAATTATTAAGGCTATAATGGAATGATTCACTGCAGCAATCCTAAAATAAAGTGTGTGAAGCAATCTGATGTGTAAATTCAAATGGCTACAGTACATCGCAGAAGGCAAGTCATCTCTGAATGATTTGCACACATACTTGAATAATGCGATCTCCCTCCCGCAGGCGACCATCTTTCGCAGCAATGCTGTTGGGATCAATCTGCAAAACAAAAGACATGTAAACAGCGTAAACTGATGCAGCAAGCCCGGAGGTGCCGGGGCTATGAACTGCCAGGCCTAGAAGTGCCAGGGCTCAGCCCAGCACAAATTAAGCACTGCTCGTATATGCTATGGAGGTTTAAAAGCTCAATCTTTCACTTCCCACTTTAAACCTGATATTTGAAATGCAAGTAACATGGGTTAAATTGAGATGTGAACATCCAGGGCTGGGTCCATGTTTTTTACTTCATAAATAATTTAGAGTTCTCCCTTGCTTTCATGAGAAGGGGGAACCACAAATTTAAAACAACTGGGTTAAATGTAAAAGGTTTTCTTCCTGACAGGAGCCTCCAGAGAAGACAGGCTTGTATTACATATTAGAAAAGTTTGCTCATTTGTGCTTTCATAATTAACATTTTAATTTTCAAATGCAGTTATCTGATCTATACCTGCAATTCTTTTACATGGAATAATGGAAGGATTAGGCCCTAATTGGTATGTTGTAATGGAGGAATATGTTACATTTACGTTTGTTTTTCCCTAAATAACTATTTAATTTGAAATGGATCCATGAGTGATAAAAGGTTAGCTAAGTCTATGTATAAATTACTGTTTGTTGTATAAAAGGAAGCACAGAATGTCAAGCAGGCATGAAATATTCACTTGCAACCTAATAAAAATGCTTGCAATTTTATTCTATTTATCTTGGTTTTCAGAGCAATGAAAAATAGACATCAGATGCATTAAGAACATTAAGAATTCTTGGTAAATCTAATCTGAAGTTAAATACACTGTATGGCTCTATTTCAGTAAACACGAGAGTTAGGTGTCAATGTAATGATTGTGGTGTCCATGAACAACATTTTTTTAAGGAGCTAATGATCTGACACTACTAAAAATATACATTTTTATTTCATGGTAGAGAGGATGTGGCATTTCATGTTTGTTGGCACAATCACTCAAAGAAACAGGTTTTTAATGAAAACGACTGGGACTTTTCAGCTTGGAAAAGAGGCAACTAAGGGGGAATGTGATAGAGGTCTACAAAGTCATGAATGGTATGGATAAAGTGATATTTACTCCTTCAAATAACACAAGAGCTGGGGATCACCAAATGAAATTAATAGGCAGCAGGTTTAAAACAAACAAAAGGAAGTACTTCACACAATGCAAAGTCAACATGTGGAACTCATTGCTAGGGGATGTTGTGAAGGCCAAAACTATAATGGGGTTCTAAAAAGAACTATATAAGTTCATGGAGGCTAAGTCCAGCAATGGCTATTGACCAAGCTGGTCAGGGATGCAACCCCACATTCTGGGTGTCCTTGCTAGAAGCTGGGAGTGGATGACAGGAGATGGATCACTCGATAATTACCCTGTTCTGTTCATTCCCTCTGAAGCACCTGTCCTCTGTTGGAGGACAGGATATTGGGCTACATGGACCATTGGTCTGATCCAGTGTGGCTGTTCTTATGCAATAGTTCTGGAGTAAGGCTACATCTACACTAGAAACTTCAAAGTGCTGCCACGGGAGCGCTCCCAAGTGTGAGAGAGCTCACCCAGCGCTCCTGGTAATCCACCTCCACGAGGGGAATAGCTCCAAGTGCGGCTCCCAGCGCTCGGAGCCTGTCCACACTGGCGCTTTAAAGCGCTCAAACTTGCTGCGCTCAGGAGGGTCATTTTTCACCCCCCTGAGCCAGCAAGTTAGAGCGCTATAAAATGTAAGTGTAGACAAGCCCTAACTCTCAAGGTGGTAGAAAGGCGAGGGTACAAAGCATGTTTTGCCCTTTGACATTGTCTCCAGATTATGTTACAGGATTAGGTAGGGGTTCTCAAATTTAGGGGCACAACTAGAGTTTGCTTGGACATGATTTGTTACTGAGAACAATTTATAAGAAAACGAAAAAGGTTTTATTTTGCTCAACACTTTTTCTTCAGAAGATTTTGGGTTTTCAATGAAAACATGAAAAATTTCATCAAAATCAAAGCGTTTCCAAGGAAATGTCCATTTTGACAAAAAAGTAATTTTTCGACCAAAAAAGAACATAAACTTCACTTGGGAAGCTGAGAACAGATTTTTGTGGGAGTTACAACATTAGTGACACCAGAACCAGGCTTTTTATGTATATACTGATGACTCCTTCCAATTTTTCAGCCTTCCCATATGACTGTTTGTGGGATTTTGCAATGGTTAGTGCTTCTCTGAACAGTGCTGTTCCATTGGAGAGAACAACATTTTATAGTAGAATTATATAATCCGTCCATACACGTACAGCACTCCAGGTTATTAAAATGGAGTATAGCATATAAAAAAGGGTTGGGTTGGTGCAGCTCATATCAAGGCCACAAGCTACTGTAGCCCTCTGACTGCATGGATGGGTGGAGGTAGTTGCCTTGGGTGGGGGCCGAGGGGAGGGATCAGATTATGTGGGAGCATCATCCACAGAACGGGGAGTTGGGTGAAAGGGAATTGGTGCCAGATTGTCTAATGATGGCAATACTTGGTTTTAAAGCTTACCAAGACTAATGGAAGTTCTGTGGGTGGTGGATCTAGAACAAATGTGAGGGCCTTAAATTGTAGAAATATAAATATATGTCATTGTTAGAGAAGAGAGCGCAGAAGAAGAAACATAAATGAGAAACGCTGGAGGGAATTTGTTTTCTATTTTAAGGTACAATGTTGTCTTTGGACATGCACTAAACTGATATATTGGGTGAAATCTTGGCCCCACTAAAGTTAATGGGAATTTTGCCATTGACTTCAATGGACACAGAATTTTACCCATTACGCGGTGGAAAGGAAAATAAGCAATTATCTTCTAATTATTCCACTCCCAAATGTTTTTGGAACATCACCAGACATGACAGAATAGGAGCAGGGATGATATTTTTCTTAGCCTTTGTCTTACAAAGACAAATTGTCCCATATGTAAAGCAGCTCAATCTTACCTCGCTAACATAAATACCAATGTCATCTTCATCATCAGTTCGATAACATACAGTAAGGCCGAGCTTGTCCTGGCTGTTCACTCTATGCAAGTCCACTTCCTAGGCAAAGAAAAGGATGTTCTGAATAAGACATCAGTGAGTGATGAAAGCAATTTTTCAAATGCAATGAAAATATTTTGCTTCAATGATATACTGGATCTCTTTTCATTTTACTGTGAAGACCATGTTAACTGACTGAGTGAAAAGTGGATTATGTGCAGACAATCAATACCTAGGGCATTTTTGACCCTTCAATCAATACAAAGTCATTTTGAAAATGGACCTTTTATTGATCGTAAAGAAGAAAAATTACCTATATTTCATGTGGTGCCAAGACTTCCATTGCTAAAATATTTTAGAAAGTATTATTTCAATATTTGCCATAGGTTGCATATATTTTCCTATGAATAGTGCAACATTTGACAATATTTTCTGATTTATTTGGAAGAGTACACCACGCTGTGTTACATTAATCTTCATAGTTTTGTAACTTTCAGAGAGGAACGACTTAATAAGTTGCTAAGAAAAGAAAGAAGCTGGTGGCTGCAAGATCAATGTATTTTCAGCAATGGGTGTGACAGTGGCTGTAGAAATATATTTTTAGCTTTGCCAGAATGTAGATTGAGCACACAGGCCACACTATACCATTCCAGCATTCTCTGGTGGCACAGTTAGTCTTGGAGGAATGCAAGTTTTCATTTAAAAAATATTAAGATTCTAGACTTGTTGTGAAAAAACACCCTCTGTTAGAGTCTCCCCATGTTCATGTGCCCTTTGCATCAGTACACAGGTTGGTAAAGCCAGTTAATATGCCCAGCTGAGTTTTTTTCCATAGTGCAGAGAAATCATCAGCTGGCACAGTCTGCCTCCTCCCACTGCCTCACCATCTCAAGAGTGGTGTGCTGAGAATCACAGAAAATTTCAAGCATTCACAGTTCTTGGATGTAGGACCTTGCCTGGAATCATGTCCTAGTCGTGGCCAATCTGTGATTCTGCTGCATCACTTCTGAGAAGGCTTCCACAAGTGACATGAGGAATGATGTCCTTTCCACCCCCCCACAGATAGGTAAGCAATGGTATGGGTAGCAAACTGTTTTTAGAGGGCCCTGACAGCTGATTAATGGAGTGCAGCCTTGAAAGGGGCCATATGTTCTTTGCTACCTGCAAAATAAAGATGCTGTGATGGAGACCTGCTGTTGGAAATGGGATTAGAGAGAGCAGAAAAACTGGTCAAAAGCATGGGATCAGAATGAGGGCATGAGCCCATGTATGAATCCCTGAACTTTCTCACGACAAGCCGTGAAGAAACCCTATCTTAGCAACTTTTGCTGCTGCTTGTCCATTCTAATGTAAAAGTCTTGATAACATAATTAATTATTTCTGAACATCTCTCAATTTCAACCTGCGGAGCCATTCATATGGGGAAAGACAATGAAACAAGCTGATATGAATAATTTATTGGCTTGTCTAGATGACAGCTGCCAAGATCAGCAGTCTCTTGTTATTTACTTGTCAACATGTGTAATTTTTTTTAAAAAAAAACCCACACCATAGCAGTAAATGTCAATGACATTTCAGATGATATTTAAATGGTTTCAATCAATAGCATCCATGGTGAACTTCAGCTTCCCCTCTCCCCTCTTATGTTACAAAAAGGTTGAACACCTCGCTCTAATTGCAGAATTTTTCCGTATTTCTAAAGCTTTGCCATTTCTAGACAGGAGACTGAAACTGTTCAATAGGAATGATTAGATAAAATGGGGCTGATTCTGGTCTCAATTATGCTGGTGTACATCCAGAGTAACTCTTTTGATGTCAGTGGGTTTATTCTGGATCTTATGGGGGAGAATCAGGCATTATGCCACTAAATTAGGTTTAGTACAGTTCTTCTGCATTTTTCTGTGTACCTTAACAAAGGGGCTTCATGTCTTTAAGAGGGCTTTATGCACTCTAAGCATCTGAGAATGTGGCTGTGAAGAAAAGAATAAGGTAAGTTTTAGCTGCTGTACAAGATCATATTGTCTTATATCTGCAATGAAAGAATACAGCAAAGTGTGAAACACTTCAGCCTCGTTAGACGGATCCTATTTGATGATTAATACTTGACTATTTTTTTGGGGAGGTGGACAAGGTATTTGTCCATTCTTGCTTAAAGCTTATATTTACTAATGACACTCATTTGTTTCAATGCATTTTATATAATTGTGCATTTTAATACATAAGCATGAGGGATAGTCTGATGTGATATATTTGGAAGGGGATAAATCACCTCAGGGAATTTTAAAATATATATAAGGAAACCAATCTTTAGACAGGTGGCCTTTTGGAAAAAAAAATCCTGCAAAAAGAGACTCAGAGCAGGTGTTTAGTACCTGATTTTTTGTTTTTTTTTTTACAGATAATTAATTGGTAGGCATACACTTGGGTAATCCCTCTAGCCCTGGGAAGAAGTAGAATAATTGGGATTTCATGT